>NC_091834.1:90920700-91566015 GCF_037783145.1 Equus przewalskii | reverse complement strand
AATGACATTCTGGTTTCTTTCAAAAGCATCCCAACATGAGCCAAAATACTCCATTTTTAACACCATTTTTCTCCCTTACCAGACCTATTCATAAGAGCAGAAAGACATGATGCTCTACTATGGGTTCATTGTGCCTTTATTTAGGGAGACTTCACCAATTCCAGTTGATGAGGATTTTAGGCTGGTTACTTTTAAAACTACAGATGAGAAGCAGGCTCCGAGGACTGGAATTTTGCTTGCCCTTTTGAGACATTTGCGTTTGTGAAGGAAGGGGGGATGAGCTTGTAGGGACCTGAAATTGGCCACCCCAGGATATGTCTCTTCGGCATCAGGATTGTTTTGGGCTGATTGCTTTCGATAAACTGGGACAGGGAAGGAGGCTCTTGGGAATGGAGCTTGCCCTTGTTGGGACACATTTACATTTGTAAGGTAAATCTCTATCTGTAAAGGGTGCCTCCCTCTCTGTACCAGGAAGAAGAGGAGAGATGACCTTGTCCCTAGAAGCTCTTAATGGGGAAGGCAAGAACTTAAGTTGGTTGCTGTCTGGCAATCTCATGTAACTGGTTTAGGGTGGTGGCGTCTAACCTTTCTAGCCTTTACTTAATCCGATTTGATTCTTGTCTAAAAGTCATGGGATCACCCAATGACCAGACCCCACCTGCACTGATACCATTTTAACTTTTTTTCGTGTTCTTTCCTTTGTCTTGTAAAGAGATGAATCATATACCTATGCCTTAAATTTAGCCCTAACCCACAACTTGGGGCAGCAGCAAGAGCTCTGACTGCCCGTGGGTCCTGTCCCCACGCACCAGCTCTGCCTGCCCATGGGTCCTGTCCCCATGCCAGTGGAGGCAGCAGCAGTGACTCTGCCTGCCCATGGGCCCTGTCCCCATGCCAGTGGGGGCAGCAGAAGCAGCAGCAGCAGGAGCTCTGACTGCCTGTGGGTCCTGTCCCCACGCACCAGCTCTGCCTGCCCATGGGTCCTGTCCCCATGCCAGTGGGGGCAGCAGAAGCGGCAGCAGCAGAAGCTCTGACTGCCCATGGGTCCTGTCCCCATGCTACACTATTCTCTAAATAAAAGAGCACTACTGCCAGATCTTAAGAGTCTAAGAAATCTTTCTTTCGACTCCTCGGCTCACCGACCCCGCATCACCAGTATTACCACTTGTGCCTTTCTGAGGCGTCCTATAAGTTTTCCCACTGCGGGGCATTCTACCAGAGTGAGATTCAGGTATGCCTTTCCTTTGTGAAGTCGGAGAAGGAAGACGATGAAAAGGAAAGGAGACTCGCCTGTGTTGCTTTTGCAGGCATACATCAATTTCAGGAAGTAGCACTTGTGGAAGTTGAGGATTTAGAGACTGACTCCCTAGAAGAGTTTACTGTGCCCTCAACAGCATACACACCTCCCTCAGAGACTGCTGCTCTGGAGTGAGGTAGCTGCAGAGGTCCAGTGGGACAACCAAACGGCTGCCTATATGATGCTTGTGAATCACCATTCCCAAGGCAGACAGCCTCACGTGGGTGCTTCTCTCTCATAATTCTGGAAAGTGATTCTATGAGCTCCCAGATCCTTTCAGGTGTATTTTCTGCACCATGTTCACTGAAAGGAAAACCCCATAGCTTCACCTAGGTGGTTTCCTCATAGACCAACAATTCTGTCAATTTGTTGAATGTGTGTTTCCTATTTACAAGCCTTCTTTCCTAAAATCCAGTTGTTTCATTCACTTTAACATGCATATTTTTCACCATAAAATTAATTGCAGCAATATTTCAGAGAAAGGGAACTCTTTCCACTTATACAATATCTGCTTAATACCTTGCCACTCTTATTGTTTATGTCATTTTTTGATGGGAAATTATCTATTCTCCTACAAATTTTTGGCCTCATTAAACTATTGAAATATCTTGAAAACATTATACTAATCCTTCTTCAATATGTTATGAAATTTGAATGAGACCAAGAAAGCAGTCTGTAATAGTAAGAGCAAGTGCTTTGAGAGACAGAGTGTCCTTCCAAATACCGCTTCCACCACTAACTGGTTATGTGAACATGAACAAGTGATGTAAGCTCTCTGAATCTCTGTTTCGTCAGCCATAAAGTGTAGCTAATCATACACGTATCACTTGTCTGTTTTGTGGGCTCAATGAATATTTGGCATGAACACTGTCTAGCACAGCACCTGATAAGTCGTAAGCACTCATTACATGGTAGATGATCGTAATCTATCATTGCGGAGTCTTGCTATACTCTACTTTATCTCATCAATAAAATGATGAAGAACAGGTTGTTTTGTAACCTTCTTGCCTCTCTACTTACTCTTTGATTTCAGTAACAGGAAAGTTCTCTTGAATGAAGTTGTACAGCGTAAGTAAAATTTAATCATTTAATATCCAAATACTTTTGGCAAAATAAAAGTGTATTGTAACAGGTTTTCAGGAGATGACATTCACCTTCTGAGTCCTCAACTAGATCGTGCTCCATGCATCCTGATGGCGGGGCCAGATCTGCAACACGATTCCCTTTACTCCTGTTTCTATGCTCATTGCACTACATCTCAATATCTTTCAGAATGGAATGTCAAGGCAAAATATGTAGGATTTACCACAAGGGCAATGCATTAAAAAAAAGTTAGAAAGACCCAAAGAGAAACGTAGGATAAATCGTCCTACAAGCCTTTGCTTACCGTCTATTCCACTTCATCTCCAGCACTGTTGCCACAGGCAGTCTTCTAAAATGCAGATCTGACCACTTTCCTGTTTGAAAGGCTTCCATGATCTTTCTTTGTCTTCAGGAGAAAGTCCACTCCCTGGGGAGATCCCAAGGCCTGTCACATCCCAATCTTCTTTTTCAGACTAATCGCTACCCAAGATCTGAAGCACCACTTTGAAGAATTCTGGATTTCATGGAGGGATACATTTTCAAAATTTGGGGAATGCACCAGACAGATTTAATATGCCCAACCCTCCTGCTGTTCAGGCAATGGATCCCCGTTCTGCCCATCCTCATATTTTCTCAGCCTTTGTGCTCATTTGATGCCTGACTCTCCAAGGTATGCAGGAGACAGGCCTAGCTCAGAATCTGGCCTGAGTATGAAAAGTCTGTCCCCAAATTTAGATATCTCATTACTCCTCTTACTAAATCTGGAGATTCTTAAATACTGTTCTTGAAGTTAATCTTTTATGGTCTCTATATTCAACAAGGCGGAAATGATGGAGGCGTATGGGAAAGATATATACAGTTTGCTGGTCTGGTGTTTGTGAGTAAATCAGAATTTAAAGTTTGTGAATTTATGGAACATTCTCTTGAATGTCTTTGCCCTCTCAGGGAGCCTGTGCATTTACTCAAGCAATGCTATCTTCCTGGAAAGCTTACTTCTCTCTTCTCCTGTGGACATCCTGACAACTTTTCAAATCCCATTCAAATATGATCTCTTCCATGATCATTCCTTGATAATGATCCTCTCCTTCCACCTATTTGCAATTCACCGTAACCTCTTCTGTTTCCTGACAGTGCCCTGATGATATCTCTATGATAGTGCATACCACCTGGGATTAGCTCTTCAGCTCTGTCCTCATCTACTGCACTAAATAGGAGCTTCTTGAGGGCAAGGACAATGTCTTTCACCTCTACTCCTGTGAGAATTGTTTTTAGGGCAGCCCCGTAGGCAACAATGGAGGTTGTGAAGAAGTTATTTATAGAGGCTGTGGAAGGAAACAGCATACACAGTTCATGTTACACTCCCTGTTACTTAACCAGGATATGTCAGGAAAGCGTTTACACAAAGCTATATCGAGCATGTGCCAAGGCTGTTCATTGGCTGAACTGCTGAGCGTGAAAGCCAGGTTTATCCAGGCACGGGCTATAATCTCTGCTACAAAGTCAGCTATGGAACAAAGAACCTTCAGGTTATCTGCAATAGCTGGGGCAGCCTGGCCTACCGCCTGTCTTTTCAAGAGCTCACTAATCCCCAGAGGAGCTCCTAGGGTCCAGGCAGATGACTGCGTGAGGTAGGAGGCCGTGAAGGGTTTGCAGAGGTGGTGGGCCCCGTTGCCCCTGCTCTCTGCCAGCCTTTGTGTCTGTCAGATTGTGTGTGGGGTCACTCTCTTGCTCAGGAAACTGGGACAGTTTGCAGTGCTTGGCAGAGTAATTGTGGTTAATTCTCAGGCATTAGTCACCATTGGACACACCTGTTTATAAGCCCTCTGTCACTACCACATTGCTTAATCTTTTTAAGTCTTTGCATATAAAGTTGTGCACCACAGGATGATTTTTTGAATATTTGAAGAAAAAAAGGAAACTACTGACTGTTGTGTATTAGTCAGCGTTCTCCAGAGAAACAGAACCAATTGGACACACATATATATACCTATTCTAAGGAATTGGCTTACAAGATTATGGAAGCTGGCAAGTCCAAAGCTGCAGTATGCACTGGCAGCCCGGAGAGCCCATGGCGTAGTTCCAGTCTGAAGAGAGTCTGTTGAAGAATTCCCTCTGCCTTGGGGGGGTCTTTTTGTTCTATTCAGGCCTTCAACTGATTGGATGAGGCCCACCCACATTATAGAGGACAAGCTGCTTACTCAAAGTTCACTGAGTTAGATGTTAATCTCATCCAAAAGCACCCTCCAAGTTAATACATGAAATTGACCATCGCATGTTGAGAACCTACTATGTGTCAGATCCTTTAGACTCTTTGTCTTTTTACTTAATTCTCACAACAACCCTATGAAATATGTATCTTTTTTTTTTTTTTGAGGAGGATACGCCCTGAGCCAACATCTGCCGCCAATCCTCCTCTTTTTGCTGAAAAAGACTGGTCCTGAGCTAACATCCGTGCCCATCTTCCTCTCCTTTATATGTGGGACGCCTGCCACGGCATGGCTTGCCAAGAAGTGCCATGTCCACACCCGGGATCCAAACTGGCAAACCCTGGCCGTCAAAGCGGAATGTGCGCACTTAATCGCTGCACCACCGGGCTGGCCCCTGAATATGTATCTTATTCTCATTTAATCAGTGAGAAAACTGAGGCTTGAGTAGCTTAATTTTCTTCTTTAAGGAAATAACTAGTAGGAATTAGAAGTGTTTTCCAGGTTCCATTTATCTGCTTAAAAGCCTGCATGTTTCCAGTATCTCAAAGTGAAATGTATTGAGAGGGATCTTGTCTGTTCTTACACTCTTTTCTCCTGGGAAAAATATCCCAGTTCCTTCAATTATTTTGAGGGGAGGATTCTCCTTGCTTTTTTACCCCTCTACAAACCAGGTTTTTGGAGACAGGAGATTTGTAAACTCTTACCCTCGCCATCATTTTCTATAGATAAGTATTTCTGGATTAAGTATTGGGATTATTGTGTTACTGAACTGATAATTATCCTGAAGTGACTATTAAGATAGAATGCGTTGTGGGCAATCTTTTCCTCCCCTGCTTAGGTAGGATTCCCTTTGCAATGATCCACAGAAGTCAGGTTGGAGATGGGTCAGAATCCTACAAATCATGACAATTAAGTAAAATCTAGATATATGTGGCTGTATTTTACAATTCCATCTGGTTAAATCCTGGCCTTTCGTTTTGTGTGGAACCTTCCATCTCCTTTCAGTTGTGTTGTGGTCTGTCAAGGGCAGTACCATGTGTTTCAAACGAGTCAGTGTTAGAGCCGCAGCTGCGTGACTGGCGGCTGTCATGGAGAGACTGATTGCCAAGGAGGGGTAGCCCCGGAGGCAGAGTTGAAGTTCATGTCCTAACCGCACCAAGCCACTTTGAGCATCCACTTTCACGACCGTATTCACAAGATCTTCATTTTCTTTTGGTAAGATGGCAGCTTTCTTGTCTCTCTTCTGCTGTTTGGCACAAGTTTCACCACGGCCTGGGAACTAAAATCCCATCTTTCCTGTCTCATATTATATTATTGGCCTCAAAAATGGCCAATAATCACTTGTCTCCCCTCTTGAAATTTCCCAGAAGTACCTCTTAGGAAGCTTAGCATAAATGACAATAGTTTATTATCAGGTTTCCCCTTTAATTTGAGTATTTTCAAGTTAATAATATAATAAAAAAATAAGTTTGTCCTTGAACTATTTTTCTTTCCCTTATAGAATTCCACCTTACCACCAGGCATGGACTTATAGTTACTTTCCTTTTTTAAAGATTTTATTTTTTCCTTTTTCTCCCCAAGGCCCCCCAGTACATAGTTGTATATTCTTCGTTGTGGGTCCTTCTAGTTGTGGCATGTGGGACGCTGCCTCAGCGTGGTTTGGTGAGCAGTGCCATATCCGCGCCCAGGATGTGAACCAACGAAACACTGGGCCGCCTGCAGCGGAGTGCGTGAACTTAACCACTCGGCCATGGGGCCAGCCCCCGACTTATAGTTACTTTTAATTTATGCCAATAGACTATCATTAGATTTTTGAAAACAAAGTCAGGCATAGATATAAGAAATTTGCATAATTCACATGAATGTCTTTTAAACATCTAAAAATGTTGCCTTACCACCTAGAAAGGACTTGGAAATCATTCAGATTAGAATAAAATAGTAGACTACGTTAGTTGGATCCAAACATGTTTAAGTTAGCAGCCATGGTGGAAGCTACAGATGAATCTGATGTGGTAATCAGGTAATGCTAGTAAGTGAGGCTGGGGGCCAGAGCTGTGAGATTACCCATCCGAATGACATGCATTTAAGAGTCTCTGTTGACTTAGAGACTACCGAAGAGGACTCAAAATGGCGGTCTAGATTGAGAGAAAGTTTGCCCCAGGTATTTGCAGCTCTGTGTTTCATGCTCCAATTAAATGTCTGATTGATGATAGACAATCTCAGCCAGCCATGAAATTGCCACCAAATGTATCTGCTTAGTTGCTTAGTGTGTATGGCTTACCCTGCAAAGATTTACAATTAAATATAGAGAGGATGAAGTAAACTGAACCAATAAAATGAAAATTTTTGTTTTAAGTTTGGAAATTATCTATGAATATGCAGTGTTATAATAATTTAGGTGACATTTAAGAGAGTAATTTGGTATATCAGCCTTGGGATTGCAATTTAAAATGCATAATTAGGGGCCTGCCCCATGGTGGAGTGGTTAAGTTCACGTGCTCCACTTCAGTGGCCCCGGGTTTCCCAGGTTCAGACGCTGGGCACAGACCTAGCACCACTCATCAAGCCATGCTGAGGCGGCGTCCCACATAGCAGAGCCAGAAGGATCTACAACTAGAATATACAACTATGTACTAAAGGGCTTTTGAGAGAAGAAGAAGAAAAACAGATTGGTAACAGATGTTAGCTCAGCTGCCAATCTTTAAAATAAAATAAAATACATAATGAAGCAATTTATTAGTATATTTAATATAATTTAAGATTCATTACGTAAAAATTTATATTGGATTTATAAATGATAGAAGTGCTTGGAAAAGCTTGTTTTTATTAGTTCAACAATTGAAATACTTAAAAAGGAAAAGGAATACATTGAATGTATAAAGACAGTTAGAATGATTACAATATTAATTAAGTGCTTAAAAAATCCTTAAGTAGCTGTTGAATTTATGGATTTTTAAATAGCATAATATGACTTACAAATTTAATTTAAGAAAGAATTAAGTTTTAAATTTGTAAATTTGATAAAATAAATACTAAATTTGAAAGCAAAAGTGACCTCTGAAATAATCTTTTCACAAAAGCTACCTTCAAGGGCACCAAAAAACTCCCATTGACGTTTTAATGGCGATATTGATCTCATCCTTTCATAGAACACATTGTCAGGTTCCCTAACATGTTGTCAGAGACACAAAGCTTAAGATTCTTTTTTTCTTACTCCTTTATTTTGAAACCTGACCTTCAATTTCTTTCGAAATCTCTATTTCAGTATGAACATGGCTATTTAAGTAACATACTTGCCCTTTTACTCCTGACAATAATACAAAAGCAATAGGAGAATATAACACACACTGAAAATTCCATTTCAGTGAAACTGAGCCATATATAATCTGTGTACTCCAAATATCTATAAAGCCTTCAGAATCAACTGAGTCTGGCAAAAGCTTCAGGGGAGAATGTGAGGTGAAGAAGCAGAATGAATTTCAAAAGAGCCCAGTGGTGGCAGGTCTCAGAATGTTCCAGCAATACCACCCTCCTGATGGTGAGAGGCCCACTCTGAAGTGCAAACAGTGCATCCCACATTTTCCTCAATGAGTGAGGGAAGTGGGATGGATAGGGCTGGTAGTGGAAGCCTTCTTGGAACCAGGGTGATTGGAGGGCTGAATAGGTAAGAATACAAAAGAGTCCCACAGCCACCATATTTGTGGGGAGCAGTATGTCTCTGAGGAGGTAAGGGAGAGTGATTTGGGGTTGTCAGTATTTAACATAAGAAGTTACTGGAGTGGCATCTTCAAGATAACATGGGAAGAAAGCATGTGAACCAAAGATTTTAAATCCAATCATGTTGTCTTTCAAGCATAAAAGCAGAAGTTGAGAGGAAGATTGGCACAGATGTTAGCTCAGAGAGAATCTTCCTCAGCAAAAAAAAAAAAAAAGGCAGACAGTGGTTTAACATGTAATAATTCAAGAAATGTTATGCTCATCAAAGTTGCTTAAGGAAACTTCCAGAGGATGAATTCTAACCATTGAAAATATGATTGAGGGAACTATTACAAATGAATTGGCAAGGATTGAATATATTCAATTCTAGAAATGAAACTGAAAGAAATATGAGGACTAGAGTTATAGATAAGAATATAAATAGTATACACTCTGAAAATAATATAACTACTAAAAATTAGGAGGAAAAGTGGGGATAGAAATTCAGAGGTAGAGTAAGTTCAGAGATTACCTTATTCATGTTCACGAGGAGACAAGGCATGTAATTTAAGGCTGACAAATCAAATAATAAAATTATAAGCATTTTAAACAGCAGATATACTAAGAGGAAAAAATTGTCTAATATCAGAAGTAGAGAAGGGATTAGAGAAGAAAAAGGAAAAAACAACAGTAAATTCACTATTTCTCATTTTAGGCACATCAATCAAACAAGAAAAAGGAATTATGAGTTGCATTTAAAACTAGTGAAAGGAGATAAGCGTTTGAAATGAGGTAATATGGATAGGTGGTCAACTTTATGAGTTATAAGAGAAATGCAAATTTAAATCCTCGTGCAATGCTACTACATACCCACGAGCATGGTTACAATGAAAATGGGAGGCAATATCAAGTACTGGTGAGGATGTGGAGCAATTGGAACTCTCATTACTGTTGATGGGAATGTAAATTGGTACAGCCACTTTGGTAAAACAGACAGTCTTTACTAAACAGCACATAAGCACATCTGTGATTCAGCAGTTACACTCCTAAGATATATATCTCCAAGAGAAATGCATGCTATGTTCACCAAATGAAACATCTAAGAATGTTCATAGCAGCACTATTCAAACCCAGATCTGGAAACTACTCAAATATTCATGACCCATCAAATGGATAAGAAATGCGTTCACACAATGCTACAGTATAGAGCAACAAGGATGAACAATCTACAAATAGACACAACAATGATAAATCTTAGAAGTATAATGTTGGGCCAAGAAATCAGACATAAAAAGGTACATACTGTATTTTTCTATTTATACAAAATACAAAATAGGCAAAGCTACTGGGTGGCCTTAGAAGCATAACCTTGGCAGAGCTGTGACTGCAAGAGGACAAGCAGGGGATTTCTGGGATGTTGCTGCTATTATCATTCTTGATTTGGGTGATGATTCCATGGGTGTGTTTTCACTTTGTGAAAATTCATCAAGCTTAGGATTCATGTGCATTTAGGATTTTGTGCTTTTCTGTGTGTCTTTTATACTTTATTAAGAAGTATAACAACAACAACAAAATAGAAGAAATTGAATACAGGAAATTGATTACAAAGGTGATGGAAATGTTAAGAAACCAAACAAAGACTGGTGAGGCAACTCAGAGATCAGCAACAGCGTGAAGCGACCATGCCTCCAAGGCTAAAAGAACAAAGGCAATATTATTGAGCCTACTTCTTGGAGAAGCCTCAGCCTTGGCCTTTCATGTGTGGCCTGCTGTGAGCCGAGTTTCAGCAAGAATCCTGTTAAGGCCTTCAGTGAGAATCTGCCCATCCTTGATGTCTGATCAAATTCCTCATTCCTCACCCTTGATATCCAAGTCCTTGGCCTGGCTTTAGCAAAAATCCTGTTAGGCCAGTTTGGCAAGAATTCCCCCTACCCTTGATGTCTAATCAAGTTCCTCTTAGTATTTTTCCATTTACCGAACCCTGCACTCTCCTTGTTGGCTATAAATACCCAGCTGTCTTTCTGTATTCTGAGCTGAGCTCAGTTTATACCAAGGTCTCTTTCCTACTGCAGTAGCCTGAATAAAATCTGTCTTGCTGTTTTAACAAGTGTCTGGTGTATAATTTTTCTTTTACTCTATGGACTGGGGTCATCTTGCAAAAGCTGAAATTGGAGCAGCCATGTTTGGAGATCCACGGAAATGAAGCCACTACCAGAGCTGGTGCAGTAGGGAGAGACTGCAGTAGGGTAGGAAAAAAATTCTTTTTCTACCATCCATCTTAGGTTCTCCACCTGGGGCCCTGTAAATTAGACTGGCCAAAGACAGATCAACAAAAGAAAAATAAATAAGTTTATTAGCATATACATGGGAATACCCAGAGATGAGTAACTCAAAGGGGTGGTTAGAACTTGGGTTTAAATATCAACAAAGGAAAAGGAGATTTGAGTTGCTGCACAGAGGAGGCAATTTATGGGAAGGTGATCAGGAAAAGTATGGTGAAAAAGGATTGTTTCATAAGATTTCTTAGCCAGATTTAAGTCAGTGTCTTCTCCATTGATAAGACTTCTTATGAGTCCTCCTCTTCCTGGCATGGGAGAGGGAGACATCCTTACAAATGGAAAATTACTTCATAAATGTGAATTTCCTTTACAAAAGAAAAATTCATGCATTGTTTTTAGAGTTTCTCTTGTGTCAGCTGGTTTTTAATGGCCTTTAGTTCCATGTAATCTATATACCCAAGAGGCATATTTTAGGTTGGCGTATGCTGGTACCCTTCAGGGTGTGGGAGAAATGCTCAGGCTTCTCCTTTTTCTCTCCGCTTCCTGACCTCCTGTCTTCTGCCAGAATCTCCCAATGGCTGACTCAGAAGGAAACCAGCTGACATGGGTCTAATAAGTACACATTAACTTGATTTCTGTTCTTTCAGTCTATTGTAGTTTGTCTCTGTTCTTATTCTATCTGTTACAAATTATACCCATGTAGACCTCACTTCCCTGCCTGAGAAATAAAATTCTTTCTCCTTAGAAAGTTTAAGGGCTAGCGATATCTGATGGTTTGCCCAAAATGCTAAGAAAAATTTCACTGTTAAGAAGGAAATAAGGCTCTTTTTTTGGGTCAGTGGTATCAAGCGGGAAGATGATGGTGTAGGGAGGAAGACATTTCCTCTACCCGCTCTGGGTCCTTCTGCACGGACAACAAATTAAATTGACATGAGACAGAAGAACAGGAGAAAATTAGACAAAACTTTATAACATGTATACATGGGAGAGGCTCAGGCAAACTGAGTAACTTGCCAAAATGGCTGAAGCCACCACCTTAAATATCATCTTCAGCTAAAGACAAAGGAAGATGTTGGGGGTAGGGGGAGTCAGTTACAGGAGATTACCAGACAAGTGCAGTAAACAAGGGTCAGGTTATTATGCAGATTTAAGTCCTTGCCTTCTGCATTGATAAGAGTTTCTAGAGATAAGGTCATCCCCCCTCTTCCTGGTACAGAGAGGGAGACACATTTACAGATGGAGATTTCCTCTACAAATGTGAATGTCTCTAAACAAAGGGTCAGTAAATTCTACTTTTCAGAGTTTCTTTCCCGTCTGCAGTTTTTAAAAGTAACCAGCCCAAAATAATCCTCATGCCAAAGAGACATATCTTGGCGTGACCAATTCCAGTCCCCTACAACAGGAAGAAATTTGAATTCAAATTCTGTTTTACTTCTGTTTTCTACAGAGAATCTTGGCTTAAATGGCAGGAGAGAAGTGAAACTGAAGATGGGTAGAGATGATAAGAAAGAATCTTGCTGATCTAAAATGAATTTTAAAACCTCATTCAAATTATATTCTCAGTGCTTAAAAACTTGCAGATGGAATTGAGAGGAAGATCAAAGACGGGAAAATGTTTAAACGCTCACAATCAGAAAGAGGATGTGTACTACGTACTGTGTATTACTCAGCAGCATATTTCAATCAACCCCAGATAAGATTTGAGAACAGTTTATTAAAGAAGTTGTTATTAGACAAGAAAGCGGTGGTCATTTAGACCAAGCATGAGATGCCTACAAACATGCATCAGCCTTTCTAATGCTTCACTTTGACCAATTTCCTGCTGTAGTTTCAGGGAAATGGAGACTTTGCTTATGGACTTCACCTTGATTTAAACAAAGAATTTCTTCTTTCCTTGTGAATAACCTAGAGTAGTATTATTTGGATGCTGATACATTTAGCCAGATTAGAAATTGGTTAATCAGCCACACCCAGAATTTACTGATTAGCGGTGGATAACAACAACTTCTTATTAGCATGAAGCCAGGCTCTTTCCCCCTGTTATAAGTGAGACTTCCTTTTAAAATCAGTCTTGGTTTGGGGCTGGCCCAGTGGTGTATCGGTTAAGTTCACACACTTCAGAGGCCCAGGGTTTGCAGGTTTGGATCCTGGGTGTGGACCTACACACCGCTCATCAAGCCATGCTGTGGCAGCATGCCACATACAAAATAGAAGAAGATTTGCATAGATGTTAGCTCAGCGACAATCTTCCTCAACCAAAAAGAGGAAGATTGGCTACGGATGTTAACTCAAGGTCAATCTTCCTCACGAAAAAAGTAAATAAAATAAAATAAAATAAAATAAATCTTGGATAAAGAGAAGCATGATGAGATTATCAACTATTTGGATGCCACCAAATAGTTGGGCCTAGATCTCTTTATGCTACTGGATGGAGGGCTTTTGGGCTTGGTGTTTGGCTCGTGTTGCCCCTGTAGATGCATTGGCCTGCCTGGTGGTGTCCCAGTATGGAGCGGGTGGAGTCAGCATGTCTGGGCTTCTCCGCACTGTTCTGGGCATATTGGTCTGCCTGTCTATGCCCCAGTTGTGGACTGAAAGCTGGGACAGCCTGGGGCTTTGGCATTGTTGCTGCTGCAGGCTAATCTGACTCTCTGTGGGGCTCTGGTTGCGGAGAAGGGGGATGACTGCCCTCAGGGCTTTGCTGCTGCTGACCTAAACAGATTGGACCACCTGTTGGGGCGTGGTTGTGAAGCTGGGGCTGGCAGGGATGTGGCTTTGCTACTGTTGGTCCAGGCTGAGCTGACCAGCCACTTCTATCCCAGCGGTGGAGCAGAGGTCGGGGCTTCTCAGTAGGTCTCTGTTGGTCTTCCCCTTTCGTGGTCCTTTGGGGCTTTTTTGTTTTTGTTTGTTCTGAGGAAGATTAGCCCTGAGCTAACTGCTGCCAATGCTCCTCTTTTCGCTGAGGAAGATTGGCCTTGAGCTAACATCCATGCCCATCTTCCTCTACTTTATATGTGGGATGCCTGCCACAGCATGGCTTGTCGAGTGGTGCCATGTCTGCACCAGGGATCTGAACCCGCGAACCTCTGTCTGCGGAAGCAGAATGTGTGCACTTAACCGCTGCACCACTAGGCCGACCCCGGGGCTCTTTTGGGCAATGCCTGTTGGTAGTTCTGGGTTTCCGTCTCTCTGGTGCTTAGTCTGGGGTATATTTAAAAAAAGATGAACAGCCCAGTGAATATACCATATTGTCGTGCCTCAAGTCCTGAGGTCCTGAGCCAGTCCACCTCGGCCCAGTTTGCAGAGTTCTTTTCATCAATGTCTGTTGAATAATTTCCAGTTATTTGGCTATTTTTAGAGAAGAAAAGCAGGGAGCAGTGAATCTATACCATCTTGTTCTGGAACCAGAAACACAAATCTTATTTTGAACATATATACAAGTATTCTAAACAAAATATTAGATCAAATCCAGCAATATATAAATTATACATTGGGAATAATCCCAAGAATGTAGTGTTGTTTTAATATTAGCAAATTAATTGATGTAATTCACCATATTAACAAATTGAAAGGGAAAAATCATAATCTTCTCAACCAATATAGATAAATTTGCTAAAATGTAACAACCTTTCAGAGTAAAAACACCAAACTAGAATATTCTGAAAAAGAAATATATCTATAAAAAACCTGCAACAATATATTTAATAATCAAATACTGAAAGTTTTCCCTTTGAAAGCAGGACAAAAGAAATAAGCATCTATCAGTGCTTTTTTTTTTGAGGAAGGTTAGCCCTGAGCTAACATCCGCTGCCAATCCTCCTCATTTTGCTGAGGAAGACCGGTCCTGAGCTAACATCGTGCCCATCTTCCTCTACTTTATACGTGGGGCGCCTGCCACAGCATGGCTTCCTGAGCAGTGCCATGTCCGCACCCGGGATCCAAACCGGCGAACCCTGGGCTGCTGAAGCAGAACGTGTGAACTTAACTGCTGTGCTGCCAGGCCAGCCCAGCGCTTTTACTAAAAACTAACAGCTCTAGCCAGTGAAATGTGCAAGAAAAAGAAGTCAAAAGCATAAGGATGCGAGAAGAAGATAGAATATTGTTATTATTTAGAGATAATCTAATTGTGCATATGGAAAAGTTTTAAAATCTACAGAAAAAATGTTAGGACTAGTAACAGAATTTATCAATATTGCTGAACACAAAATCAATAAACAAAAATTAGTTATATTTCTCTATAACAGCAAAAATCAGAAAGTAAAATTTGAAAAAGGATATTTTTTCATATAAAAGTATAAAAAAAAATATCAGGAGCCTAGGAATAAGTCTAAGAAAAGATGTGCAAGAACTCCAGAGGGGTGATTATGTCTTTACTGAGGATAGAGGACGATTGGCACAGATGTTAGCTCAGGGTGAATCTTCCTCAAGCAAAATGAGGAAGATTGGCAACAGATGTTAGCTCAAGGCAAATCTTCCTTAGCAAAAAAAAAAAAAAAAGCTTTATTGAGGGACATTAAAGAAACCTATCTGAGGAGATGTGTTGTGTTCATGACTTAAAATACTTAATATTGTAAAAACTTCAATTTTTCCCAAATTGACCTATGGATTCAAAACAATGTGTATATATATTGGCAATCTGATTCTAAAATTTATCTAAACATGGAAGGGCTAAAAACAGCTAAGGCTGTTGAAGAAGAACAAAATGGGAAGTCTCATTCTGTCATCAGATGTCATTACTCATTATAAAACTACAGCCTTTAAGGCAGTGTGGTGTTGTTGCAATGGCAGAGAACTTGAACAATGAGATAGAACAGAAAACCCAGAAACAGACTCCTGCCTATACAAGCAACACTTGACTTATGAGAAAGTTGGCACTGCAGAATTAGTCTGTGTAATAAACAGGACTGGATCAACTGGATATCCACAAGGAAAATGAAATAAAATGGAACCCCTACATGGCACCACACCAAAATTTAATTGTAGATGGATTATTGACCCAAATGTGACAAGTAAAACTGGAAAGCTTTTAGAAGGTAATATAAAAGTAAATCTTCATGACGTCAGCATTGGGAAAATTTTCTTAAGCAGGAACCACTAACGATAAATGTTAAAATTGATAAATTAAACTACATTAAAATGACCTTCTGTTCACCAAAAATGCTATAAAGATAGCAAAAAAAAAAAAAAAACCCACAGAATTAGATAAAATATTTGAAGACTTATAACTGACAAAGGAATTGTATCTAGAAGATATGTTGGCCTTCTACAAATTAATAAGCAAATAAGAACCTTGAACAATGGGTTAAATATTGGACAGTTCCTTTACAAAGAAGAAATGCAAATGACCAATGAACGTACATAAAGATACTGTCTCATTATCAATCAGAATAATGCAAATTAAAATCACAAGGAGAGGGGCCGGCCCAGTGGCGCAGCGGTTAAGTGCGCGCATTCCAATTCTCGGCTGTCCAGGGTTCGCCAGTTCAGATCCTGGGTGCGGGCATGGCACCACTTGGCAAGCCATGCTGTGGTAGGTGTCCCACATTTAAAATAGAGGATGATGGGCATGGATGTTAGCTCAGGGCCAGTCTTCTTCAGTAAAAAGACGAGGATTGGCAGCAGATGTTAGCTCAGGGCTAATCTTGCTAAAAAAAAAAAAAATCACAAAGAGATACTATTGAGTAGCCACTAAATTGATAAAATTGAAAATCTGCCAATAACATGTTGAGAGAGAATGTGGAGCAATGGGAACTTTCATACAATATTGATGGGAATGTAAATTGGAATAACCACTTCAGAAAACCATTTTGCATTACCTTAGCAATTTCACTGTTGCATATCTACCCTAGAGAAATGAGTGCACATGTGTACGAGTATACATGAATGACAACATTCATGATGGTTTAGTTCATAATAACCTCCAAACTGGAAACAACCCAAATGTCCATTAATTGGATGTTCATATAATGATAATGAATTATAGCCACAAGGAACATGGGTGAATCTTGAAAACATATTGCCAGGCAAAAGAAGTAAGACACAATTGAATACAAAGAAACTGTTTTCATTTATGTAAAGTACAAAACTAATTAACACTACACCGTGGATTTTGAGATGGGACAGTGGGAGGCGTAATAATGCCCCCCCCCGATATTCATACTCTGATCCCAGAATTTGTGAATATGTTACGTTACACGGCAAAAGGGCCTTTGCAGATGTTATTAAGGTGAAAGACCTTGAGATGGAGGAGATTATTCCGGATTATCCGGGTGGACTCGACGTGATCACGGGTCCTTTGAAGCCTTTGAAGTGAGGATTAAGGGTCAGAGAAGGAGATGTGACAATAGGAGGAGGGTCAGAGAGATGCCGCACTGACCATTTTTCTTTTTGAGGAAGATTAGCCCTGAGCTAACATCTGCTGCCAATCCTCCTCTTTTTGCTGAGGAAGACTGGTCCTGAGCTAACATCCATGCCCATCTTCCTCTACTTTATACGTGGGATGCCTGCCACAGCATGGCTTTTGCCAAGCGGTGCCATGTCCGCACCCGGGATCCAAACCAGTGAACCCCGGGCCGCTGAAGCGGAACGTGTGCACTTCACCACTGCACCACCAGGCTGGCCCCCTGCACTGACCATTTTGAAGATGGAGGAGGGGGCGTCATAGCCAAGGAATCTGGGCAGCCTCTGGATGCTGGAAATGCCAAGGAAAGGGATTCTCCCATAGTGCCTCCAGAAGGAAACACAGCTCTGCTGACACCTTGATTTCGGCCCAGCAAGACTTGCGTTGAACTTGTAACTTACAGAATGCTGAGAAAATGAATCTGTATTGTTTCAAGCCCACGAGTTTGTGGTAATTTGTTACAGCAGCAAGAGGAAACTAATGCAGGTACGTAAGTGGTAAAATTATAAATACAGGTTTAGAAAGTGACTGCCGTAAGTCATCATAGGGGTCACCTTATGATAGTCACGACAGGAAAGGGCCCTTGGAAGGTGGGGGCTCTGGCACTGTTGACTTGACTTGAGTTGTGGTTGCTTGGAGCTTTGCTTTCTAATGATTCTTTATACTTTATACATTTATATTTTGCACCCTTTTATGCCTGTAGATTATATATCACATTTTTTTTTTAGAAAGGGAAAAACAGTTCTCTGCCTTCACAGGTGAGAAATACAGTTCATTAAAAAAGAAGATGACTCCTGAACCTGGGAATCCTGAGGATGCTTCCCAGTGGACCCCCGGGAAGGCAAGCATTATTATTCCATATGCCCCTAGGTGAAAGGAGACATGAAGGCCATCAGTTCCCCAAGTGGGCTTTTCAGTTATCCAGTGACAGCTTAGTGTTTCTTATTCTCTAAACCCTCTGGCAGCATTTCAGCATACATGGGGTTGATGCCACCACCTGGCTGAGCATAGCTCAGAATGCTCCTACTCCCACTTCTTTGAACAGTGTTTTGGCTGGCCCTTGTGATTGCAACCCACTTTTGCTTTAAACAGATTCCAGTTTGCTAGTTGCTTAAATTTACATAATGGTCTGCATCAGTAGTTAAGATTCATTCATTTATTCCAACAATTATTCCCTTAATGTCTTCTCTGTACCATGTACCATGCTAGGCTCTGGGATACAGAGACAAATAGACTACAGTCCTTTCCTCACGGGAACTCTTGAGTCACAGAGAAGATATAAGAGGAGATAAACGGCCATGTGAAAATTTCCCCATGAGCAAAATGCTACAGGAACACAGAGAAAGAAGTGCCTAATGTTATCAGGGAGATTAAGAAAGGCTTCCTGTAGGAAATAGATGGAATTAAAGAGTCATCGTGGGTTGACTAAGAAGACTAATTAGGGAAGAAGGTATTTCAGGCAAAGAAAGGGCTTGTGACAAGTCAATGAGGTAAGGAGCATGGCCCTTTGGGGACCTGCTTTAACTCTGCTGGCCAGCTGGGACTGACAGGTCTGGGGGAGACTGCAGAAGGCAGCACAAAGGCTAGACACCAGGTTAGAAATGAAGGTGTCAGTGCCAGCGCACCAGGCACTAAGGAATACTGATCAGAAGCTAGAAGAGTATTATATGAATCTAAAGTCAACAATAGAGAGGGAGCCAGCAGAATTTATATAAATATCAGGGGTCAGATAACAGGTTAGACACAGAGCGGTTTCTTCAGTGATGATTTTCTGGCTATTTATATAGCTCCCTTTGGTCTTCTGCGGTTTATTCATTCAACAAATATTTATGGAACACCTCCTATATGTTAGGCACTAGGCACTGGGTATACAGTGGTGAGTGAAGCATTGTTGGACCTTGCTTTTCATTTTGTGCAGCTGTGGCAGTTATCACTCAGCAAAAGGGATCTGAGCCCTCAGGATGTGGTAGGTGTGCCAAATCTCCGACTGGTGACGAATCAGCTCCCAGCAGGGAATGTGGTAATTTTGAAAACAGTGATGACAGCATTAAAAAAAATCTTGTTCACACATTTGGTCAATTATTTAACTGCAGGCAGTGCCCACTGGAAACGTGATTTTGAATACCTAAGAATTCTAGAACTACCTTCTCTCTTCAGAAGTGTGAGAGAAATTAGGAGTCTCTATAAGATAAGATCTTTTTAGTAGGCCTAACAGATAAAATGTGATCTAGGATCTCAGGACACCTTGGGGAATACTGGAGATGATCTTGGGAATTAGGTCATTTTTATTCTGAGTGCAATTTAGTTGAGACTCTCAAGCTGTTTGTAAAAAGAGGAACTCAGTACTGCAAGGATACAGAGAAAGAGGGTTGGTTTACTTTCTGATTCTCGTTCCTTCCCCATTCTGTATACCTCTGTTTTTCTATCTCTCCTTCTCCAGTGTATAGGCAGAGTATAAAATGTTTACTTTATAGACACAAAACTTATGTATTGTAGGTTCAGCTAGCTGAGGAAGATTCATTTCTTTTTCAGTCCTGCTTTCAATTTCCCGTCATAAGGAACCTGATTGGCCCCATTTGGATGGATGCCTACTGTTGTCCAGTCTGTAGGCAGAGTAGACATGGGTGGGTGGGACTGGGGTTACGGTGCATCAAATGGTTACCAGAGGATCCACGGCTCTGAATGGGGTGTGTGGGAGGGGGACAGTGACAGAGGCTAACAATGTCTCAAGATCTCTTTTACTCTCTGTCTATATACCTGCATTGGTGAGCTCATGACTCCAGTGACCTTCCATGTCATCAATGGACTGACAATTTCCACATTTATAACTCTGGCCCAGATCTCTCTTTCAAACTCAAACTCATATCCAATTACCTATTCAGCATCTCATGTAGATGGAATAGACAACTCAACATGTCCCAAACTCAGCTACTAATCTCCCCTACTTCCCCACAAAAACTCCCCACTCCGCTTCAGCCTTCTTCATCTTTTCTTTTTTTTTTTAAGATTTTATTTTGTTTCCTTTTTCTCCCCAAAGGCCCCCAGTACATAGTTGTATATTCTTTGTTTTGGGTCCTTCTAGTTGTGGCATGTGGGATGCTGCCTCAGAGTGGCTTGATGAGCAGTGCCATGTCCGCTCCCAGTATTCGAACCAACGAAACACTGGGCTGCCTGCAGCAGAGGGCGCAAACTTAACCACTCGGCCACGGGGCCAGCCCCCATTTTTCCCATTTCCTGCGTCATTCTTCCAAAAACTTGGAGTTATTCTTGTCTTCTCACTTTCTCTCAAACCTCACTTATAACCCATTAGCAAATTCTGCTTAGTTTTCTTTCACAATATATCTAAAGTCTGCTTACTTTTCACAACCTGCTGTTACCCCCCTGGTCCAAACCATATCATTTCTTGCTTGATTACTGTTCCCTTTGCCTCGCCTCTTGCCCAGCCCCCACAACTAGAGTAATTTTTTCCAACCATTGAGTCAAGTCCCATTATTTCTCTGTTCAAAACCATCCTTACAGTGGTCCCACATGGTCCTGTATAACTTAGAACTCCCTCATCTTCCTAATTTTATCCCTAGATTCTACCCCTTACCTGCTTTGCTCTGGTTATTGCAACTTCCTGGCTGCACATCAGAGCTCATCATCTCCTTTCTCACAGCATTCAGTGACTCATCATGATAGGCTGTATTAGTTAGCTCAGACTGCCGTAACAAAACACTATAGACTGTGAGGCTTTAACAACAGAAATTTAATTTCTCGCAGCTCGGGGGGCCAGAAGTCCCAGATCAAGGTGCTGGCTGATCCTGTTCCTGATAAGAGGTCTCTTCCTAGATTGCAGATGGCCACCTTCCTGCCTAGTCTTTACATGGCCTTTCCTCTGTAGGGCATGGCTGAGAGAAAAAGAGAGAGATCTCTTTCTCTTCTTGTAAGACCACCAGTCCTATTAAATTAGAGGCCCACTCATGACCCGATTTCCTAACCACCCTCTCTCCAAATACTATGACACTGAGGGTTGGAGCGTCGACATATGAATTTGAGGGGAGACACGATTCAGTCCACAGCACATATGGAATAAAGCCAAGTCTGGAAGCCTGGAAATCTTGCGTGATCTGGTTCCTGCTTGCATTGCTAATCCTGTCTCTTACCTCTCCCCTACTGTTACTCCACTCCAGCTCCACAGCAGCAATCTATGGCACGCTCTAGAGCCCTCACCAAGAAGATGGTATGTTTACATCTATTCAGTTCATGTCCTCCCCAAAGGGGCTCCACAACCCCTGCTCCCCCACCACCTGCTCCCCGCCCTGGCAGCATCGGATGCCTCCAATCACATTTGAAGGCCAACATGTCCTCAAGCACAGGCTGAATCCACTGTGACATGGTGGTGTTTTCTGTCCCTGGCAGCTATTCCTGCTAAATGTACAACTGCGCCAGAGAATGCTTGGCCAACAGAGAAGGCTCTCGGGAGTAACAAATAATTTTGACAGTGCCCTATATTCAAGTAGGGATTACATATAGAGCCATAAAAATATTCATGCACTCTGACCCACTTTGGTAATGCCACGACTAGAGTGTTATTTCAGAAAAGTAATTTAAAATAGGAAAAAAGAGCTATATATATGAAGATGTTTATAACATAATTGGAAACTGTAAAAAAATGGTAAAGTGTTAAACCATAAATATCCTAAATTTTAGAGAATAGAGAAATGTTTATAAATTATAAAATATCAATATGTTGGAATATTTTACAGTCACTGAAATAAAAACTATAATTATCAGGGAACACATGGAAAACATTTTTGAAACAAGTTTAGATAAACAAAAAAATTAGAACCCAAAATTAACCTATGTTATACTTCAACTATGCAAAAACTCTCTATATGTTCATAATGACAATAATTGGTACTAACTGCGTTTTGTTGAGTGTCTCTTTCCCAGATACTATTCTAAGCACCTTCCCTCACTTTTTATCCTTATAAAAAGCTTTCAAAATAAACATTATTATCTCCAAATACAAAGGAGAGGCTCAGAGGACAGAGGTTAATTTAATAAGCAAGTGGGAGAACAGAATTGAATCCAGACTTTTCTGACTTAAAATCATATGTATTTTCCCCTCTCCAAAGCTGCCTTTCCAAACTTGGAAAGGAAAATGAACAAACAAAAAGCAAAACCAAAAAGAATCTAGTTATACAAAGGTAGCAGGATTTTTATTTTTATATTTTTACATATTTTGAAATTGATTTAATACTTTTTCTAAAAGGTACCCAGTATGCAGTCTGGGTCCTCACACAAAACACTGAGTGATGTCCATGTACTGCCTGAAACATGCCGAGTTCAATGAGGACTTTCCTCAGCTCCCTCTATATTTGAATTCACATACCAACCAGGGGTCAAGAGCAGCAAGTCGAGAGCATTATTGTAGAAGTACAAACCCCCTTCTGAAGACAAACTGGACCCCAGCTCCAAGTTCTGTCCTGCAAACTTCCCACACAGATGGCCTTTGAGCACATTTTTCTCCACGTCAGGCCAGAAGAGGGGAGGATTACTCATCTGACTCCAGGCCAACAGAAGAGGGCTTCAACACGATTATTTGGAAAGATTAGAGGTGCCTACAAGAGTTGGGAAAAGGACATTTCCCTACCCTGCTGGTGCCTAATAAACTGCAGAAATTCTTGGACTCATCCTGATCCCACGCACAGGAATTAGAAGAATAAACATAGTTAACACGTCCACACTACCCAAAGCGATCTACAGATTTAAGGCAATCCCAATCAGAGTTCCAATGACATTCTTCAGGGAAATAGAACAAAGAATCCTAAAATTCATATGGGGCAACCAAAGACCCCGAATTGCTAAAGCAATCCTGAGGAAAAAGAACAAAGCTGGAGGCATCACAATCCCTGACTTCAAAATGTGCTACAAAGCTATAGTAATCAAAACAGCATGGTACTGGGACAGAAACAGACACACAGATCAATGGAACAGAACTGAAAGCCCAGAAATAAAACTGCACATCTACAGACAGCTAATCTTCAACAAAGTTGCCAAGAACATACAATGGAGAAAGGAGAGTCTCTTTAATAAATGGCGTTGGGAAAACTGGACAGCCACATGCAAAAGAATGAAAGTAGACCATTATCTCATGCCATACACAAAAATTAACTCAAAATGGACCAAAGACTTGAAAGTAAGTCCTGAAACCATAAAACTCCTGGAAGATAGTAGAGGTAGTACACTCTTTGACATCGAACTTAAAAGGATCATTTCAAATGCCATGTCTTCTCAGACAAGGGAAACAAAAGAAAAAATAAACAAGTGGGACTTGATCAGACTAAAGAGCTTCTGCAAGGCAAAAGAAACTAGCATCAAAACAAAAAGACAACCCACCAATTGGGAGAAAATATTTGCAAATCATATATCCGACAAGGGGTTAATCTCCATAATATATAAGGAACTCACACAACTGAACAAAAAAAAAACCAAGCAGCCCAATCAAAAAATGGGCAGAGGATATGAACAGACATTTTTCCAAAGAAGATATACAGGTGGCCAATAAGCAAATGAAAAGATGTTCAACATTACTAATTATCAGGGAAATGCAAATCAACCACACTAACATACCACCTTACGCCTGTTAAAATGGCTATAATCACTAAGACTAAAAGTAATGAATGTTGGAGAGGCTCTGGAGAACAGGGAACCCTCATACACTGCTGGTGGGAACTCAAACTGGTGCAGCCACTATGGAAAACAGCATGGAGATTCCTCAAAAAACTAAAAAAACAAAAACTACCATATGACCCAGCTATCCCATTACTGGGTATCTACCCAAACAACTTGAAATCAACAATCCAAAGAAACATATGCACCCCTATGTTCACTGCAGCACTATTCACAACAGCCAAGACATGGAAACAACCAAGTGCCCATCGACTGATGATTGGATGAAGAAAATGTGGTTTATATATAATAAACTACTACTCAGCCATAGAAAAAGAGAAAATCATCCCATTTGCAACAACATGGATGGACCTGGAGGGTATTATGCTTAGCGAAATAAGCCAGACAGAGAAAGACAAACACCTTATGATTTCACTCACGTGGAATATAAACAAACACATCGACAAAGAAAACAGTTCAGTAGTTACCAGGGGAAGGGGGGTGGGGAGTGGGCACAGGGGGTGTAGGGGAGCACTTATGTGGTGATAGACAAGAAATAATGTACAACCGAAATTTCACAATGATATAAACTGTTATGAACTCAATTTTTTAAAAAAAAGCCAAAAAAAAATCAATGCCGTAAAAAAAAAATTCTTGGTCTCATCCTGGTGAAGTCATTGGTGTACAGAATGGTGAGGAGGTTCTTGGGAGAGCTTGATATGTGTGTCTTGGAATCTGGGAGCACCATGAACCTAGAAACTGATGCGTCCTTCTCCCATGGAGCACAGAGGGTAATGGGGAGCTGCCTACCTATCCACCACCTTGTCCTGCAAGTTTACGTGTGTTTCCTGTAGGTTAAATAGACATAAAAGAATGATAACTGGGCTCCTGATGATCTTATAAGTAGCTTGTCTCAGAGGGAAGCCTGCCAGGGTGAGGGGAGCTCAGCAATAACAGAGTATGAATCCCAGCACCACAGGCCATTGCTGAGGGGGAGGGGCATTACAAGAGCGCAGCCAGATAGTACACTGCCCATGTCAGGGACCAAGCAGAAGCCCCTTAGAGAACTCATAGCCTGCATTCTAGTAAGAGAGCTGGTATTCTGCACCGCTAACCAGATTACAATAGCACCAACTAGGTAAGTTATTAGTCCTTTCTTCTCTAATTCTTTCTCCTCTAAGCTGACCCTGGAAAAGCCAGAGCAAAAAGGGTTATAAGCAGATGTATTAGTAATCTATTGGCACCTAACAAGTTACTCTAAAACTTGCAGCTTAAACCCAAGTTAAACATTTATTATCTCACAAGTTTCTGTGGATCAGCAATTTGGGAGTGGTGTAGCTGGGTGCTACTGGCTTAGGGTCTCATGGCTTTATAGTCTAGACGTTGACCAGGGCTGCAGTCACTGAAGGCTTGACTGGGGCTACAGAATCTGCTTCCAAGATGGCTCCCTCATGTGCCTGGTGAGTCGATGCTGGCTGTTGGCAGGAGGCCTCACTTGCAGCACATTTAATTCTCCATAAGCCTGCTTGCTGGCATCCCCAGAGCAAGTGAATCAAGAGAGAGCAAGTCAGAAGCCAAAATATCTTTTACAACCTAGCCTTGAAAGTCACATGCCATCATTTCTGCAGTATCCTTATATGCCAGCCCTGCTTTGTGTGGGAGGGGATTGCGTAAGAGTGTGAATGCCAGGAGGAGAGAATCATTGAAAAGAGGGATGGTGTCAGGGCAGATCTAACTTTGGACAAGGAAGGAGACTTTGAATAGGATGTATAATTGAATAAGTAATTTAGACTGCACTGGACTTTTTAATTCTTGAAAGCGAACATAATTAGGGAAATGGACATATTCTTATAACTGGAAGTAACCAAAAATTTACGGGTAGAATGGCATCTAGTGTTGAGGTCATTTTCTATGAATAGAAGTGCTGGCACTTTGACTGACATTTGGCTCCTAAACATGTGCGGAATCTCCTCCAGGATTATAGTAACTTTATCTAACATATAAATGATGTGGTAATACTGTGTAATATTTGCTACCAAGTTGCTCAGTTTATATTGCTTGTATGTAACACTTTAAACCCACTGTTTCTAGGCTCTAGATATGATGTGGCTACAGTCCTCCAAAGTTCAGCTCCAATAAATTGAAAGAGAGAGTGGACTCCTGTTGTCTGGATTGGGACCTTATAGAGAGCTGTCTGTTATGTGATTATTGCCTGGATGGGAAGAGTGGAGAGTCAGGACAAGAAGGGGCTACGAGCACAAGCACTGAGAACCAGTCAATGAAAGGAAGGACCAAGAGTTAGCAGCAAGATAGTAAGCTAAGAATCCAGTTGGCCAAGACCATTGTAGGTTGTCACTCGTAGGTTGAATGATTCCTGAGCCGCCAGCTTGTCCTGGCCTGTTGGTTACACTTCCATTGGAATCTTGATCCTCTTTTCCCCAAACCTCAGGCACATGCACAATCCAAGGAAACAGTCTTTTACATCATTAAACATTTAACATCTCCAATCAAAGAACAAAGTAGGGATATTTGCCTTACATTTGCATAACTACAGAAAATACATCAGCAAATCTATTGGGTTCCACTTCAAAGGTAAATCAAGATCCAATCCTTCTCCGTGCTGAGCAAAATAAGTCAGATGGAGAAAGCCAAACACCATATAATTTCACTCATAGGTAGAAGATAAAACAACAACAACAAACACAGAGAGAGAATAGATTTGCGGTTACCAGAAGGAAGGGGGTGGAGGGAGGGTGAAATGAGTAAAGGGGCACACGAGCATGGTGACTGTGGGGGAGCAGAATTTGCCATCCCAAAATGTGTCTCTCTGGCATGATTACTTTTAAGAACAAAAGACTCAAGAAGAAAATTTGACCTTCCCTCTAGCTGCCTAAAAGAATTTAAGATAGAAGGCCTGTCCCAGGAAGGACCTATCCCCATAGATAATTCTAGGTATGGTAGACAGAAAGGCAGGAAGGCACCTAGCAAAGCCCAGTAAACATTTGTTTACCAAACATTTGCTTTTGCCTCTTCATATGAGTTGCCTTCCTCCTCTTTGAAGTCCCAAACCACCACCTCCAACAGTCTCCTTTGTCTTTAACTAAAGATGATATTTAAGGTGGTGGCTTTGGCCATTTTGGTGAGTTACTCAGTTTTCCTGGGTTTCTCCCCTGTATCCATGTTATTAAATTTGGTGAATTTTCTCCTGTTATTCTGCCCCATGTCAATATAATTCTTAGACCAGACAGAACAACCGAGAGGGCAGAGGAATAGCTCTTCCTCCCATACACAATGGATGGCAACTCGACATTTGGTGGTGAACACAAGGCACTATATATAGAAGTCCAAATATAATAATGGATACCTGAAACTTGTCTAATGTTATAAACCAACCACCTCAATTAAAAATAACAATAATAAAATAAAACTTGGGGAGAAGAAAAAAAAAGATCCAGTGCTTCTCACCTCTCTTGTGCTTCCATTCTGGAAGAACTTCCATCTTCCTGCCTGGCCTTCTGGGACGGATCTGGCCTCTTCTCCTCTCCGCCCCTAGAGTCTTATCACCACACAAAGCCAGTGGGCTCCTTTTCGAACACATCCAGATGCTGTCACCACCCTGCTCAAAATCTTCAGATGGTTTTCCTTCTCACTTAGTAAAATCTAATCTTTAAAATACCATTCTCTAGCCAGAAAAAAATTTTCCTCCTTACCAACCACCCCACTACACAAACCTCTGTCTAAATTTTCCAAAGAGGAAACTATTTGAAGAAAATACATATATATATATGCATATTTTTCTTGAGGAAGATTGGCCCTGAGTTAACATCTGTTGCCAATCTTTCTCTTTTTGCTTGAGGAAGATTGTCACTGAGCTAACATCTGTGCCAGTCTTCCTCTATTTTGTCTGGGATGCCGCCACAGCATGGCTTGATGAGCAGTGCCAGCTTGGCGCCCAGGATCCGGGTCTACAAATCCTGGGCACATGCAAACTTAACCGTTACACCACCAGGCCAGCTCCAGAAAATATTTTTCAACATAAGGCTTATAAGCTTGAGGTCCATTTCTAATGTTCAGGAAAACTACCTAAAACTTGGAAGTCAGGCAGAAATCTGCTTGCCTGAATTTTCAGTGTCCAGCAAGCCCACTGAAGGGTCCTCGGGCTCTGATCATATAATGCAGGTTGACTCAGGGCCAGTCTTGTTACAGTTCTGTCAAGTTACAGGTTAACTTGTAGAAAACTGGTAAGGTGAGACGTTATTCTTTCTGTTTACAGGAAAGATCACCCCAAAGGTTTGGGTTTCTTGCCTTGCAGCTCAGTAATAATTTTTGAATCTAATTTAGCAATCTTATTTTTAGCATGCCTTCTTTCACACATTAATCCACTCTCTCTTATCCTCTCAAAAACCTGCGTTGTCACTCGGCTGGTTCCCTCATTAAAGAATTGATTAAACCTTTGACATGGACTCACTATTTGTATAAGTATTTTTATAACACTTTTTCCTAATCACATAATTTTAATTTTCTATTTATTTAAAGAGCTCTCTTAGATTTATTTAGGGATCAGCTTTTATTATATATCGCTCTAGGTCATTCACTGAAGGGAAATATAAGTGAATGCATCTGGTGGCTATCTGTATTCCTTGGCTTATAGCCCCCTCGTCATCACTCCAGTCTCTGCTCCCATCATCACGTCACTTTCTCTCTGACTCTGACCCACCTGCCTCCCTCCTATAAGGATAATCGTGATTACACTGGGCCACATTGATAATTCAGGATAATCTTCCTCCCTCAAGATACTTAATCACATCTACCAAGTCCATTTGGTGATATAGGGTGATGTTCATAGGTTCAGGGCATTAGTACGTGGACATCTTTGGGGAGGGCATAATTCAGCCTACCACAGATCTTGAGGAGTCGGTTCAGTTCCTCTGGATTCCTACCACCCAGGCCTCCATGTACAAGTCCCACAACAGGCTGCCGGCTGGCCAGGATTCTCGCTGGGCTTGTGTGGACACTAGAGAGTCCCCAAGGATGCAGAAGGCAGCGGGGCAAAGTCTCTGTGTCGAGGTGGAGTTGTTCCTGTTGGGGACTAGCTCCTGAGGTATAGGTGTTGAAAGCGAGAAGTTTCTGTCCCAGAGAAGACTCAACTCTGGTCCTGGGTGAAGCGGATAACACGTGTCCTTGTGGTGTTCTTTCTCCAGGCCTCCTCCCCTGGCCGCCCCCATTCGTTCTTTCTCCCTTCTACCCAGCCACTTCCCTCAAACTCTCTCATCATCTCTATATCCTGTAGGGTGTTGTCCACTCTTTCTTTGTTCTCAGGATAAAAGATCCTTTCACTTCTTTCCTTAATAGCTCTCAGGAAGAGCCTAAATCTTTAGCATGGGAAATAAATTTCCCTTTCCTGGAGGTCAGGGAAGACTCCACCAACTTGTGTAATCCATCCAAGAGGAGAGAGAGGTTTCCTTTCCATCCTGGAGAAGAGTCCTCTCTTCTCTTTCCTTCTCCCACAAGGGGCTGAATGATTCTCTTAAAGAAAACAAGGGGGGCCGGCCCGGTGGCGCAGCGGTTAAGTATGCTTCCCCTTCAGCAGCCCAGGGTTCGCCAGTTCAGATCCCAGGTGCGGACACGGCACCTCTTGGCAAGCCACGCTGTGATAGGCATCCCGCATATAAAGTGGAGGAAGATGGGCGTGGATTTTAGCTCAGGGCCAGTCTTCCTCAGCAAAAAGAGGAGGATTGGCAGCAGTTAGCTCAGAGCTAATCTTCCTCAAAAAAAAAAAGAAAAGAAAAGAAAACAAGGGGCTGGCCCCGTGGCTGAGTGGTTAAGTTCGCATGCTCCACTTTGGCAGCCCAGGGTTTCCCCTGTTCGGATCCTGGACATGGCACTGCTCATCAGGCTATGCTGAGGCGGCATCCCACATGCCACAACTAGGAGGACTTAGGGAGAAGAAGAAGGGGGAAAAAAAGATTGGCAACAGATGTTAGCCCAGGTGTCAATCTCTAAAAAAAAAGCAAAGCAAATCTTTGTTACACTGAAAAAAAAACCCAAAACAATCATAACTGCAATCTTGAAACTCAAACAGGAGGGAAGATAATGAAAGAATTTTTTTGGTGACTTTTAAGTCATGTTAAAAATAGTAATTTAGAGAGGAGAGATGGTATTGGTGAGTTTCCAACATGTGAATAGCATCAAATGGAGATGAGTCCCAGCTTCATTTCCAGAGCTCCAGGCCCACATATCCAGCATCATATGGAGCGCTTCCGCTTGTATTCTTCGTAAGGGTAAAAAGCTGCAATTTTCTACGAGGAGGGAAGCAGCTGCCGCCCCTCTCTCTCATCCTTAGAGTGTCTCCTTGAAAACATAATAAGCTCCGTAAGAGGCCCTATCTTTGATTTTGCAATGCAAGATCAGTGCCTTCTGATCCTTGGAACTGTAAACACTTACCTCCAAAATTAGTTCAGAAATCTCTCAGGAGGTATACAGGAGACAGTCACAGACCCATCCACTTAACTCCTAAGGAAATTAGAGACATTTTCATGTCCTTTCTTCTACTTTACTGTATAAAATTGTGTGAAATTCTGACCAGACTGTTACCGAGTAAGGGCTCGTCACCAGATGAGCACAGAGGCCGATACTGTGTACAGTACACCAGACTTCGAGAGAAGCAGTTTGTTATGCAATCGATTGGTAAGGAGGCAGAAGGACAGGCTCTCAACTCTCTGCTCCCTGATCCAGAGTATGGGGTAAGGTTTAAGGGATCAGGGAGGGCAGGCTGGCATGCGGAAGCACTGGCCGACTGAATTTCCATGGGCAGATCAAAATTTTCTTTTCTGCGCATGCTCCTGGCTGGCTCCCAGCCCCTGAAAAATAGCTTTCAACATCCTGCTGTTAAGATGAGGTCAGTTATGGGAGGCCACCAGGAAAAGCACAGTAAACAAGAGTAAAGTTGTTATGCACATGTAAGTCATTGCCTTCTCCATTGATGGGAGTTTCTAGAGATTCACAGTCATGCTCCTCCTCCTGGCACAGAGAGGAAGGCACCCTTACAAATGGAGAACTCCTTTATAGATATAAATTTCCCTTACAAATGGGTAACTTCTATGAAGTTTTCAGAGCTTTTCCTTTGTCTGCTTTTTTTTTTTTTTTTTTTGAATAAACATCAGCTCAAAATAGCCCTTATGCCAAAGAAGCTTATTTTGGGGTGGCAAATTCTGTTCCTGGTCCTGTGGTTACAAGATACACTTTCACATTACCTTATGTGTGTGTAAATCCGATTGTGTTTACTCGGTGATCAGTTGTTTCTCTCTCCTATATGGGTACTGTTAACGCAACCAGATTCGGCCCAAGATGGAGTCGCTCATGCTAAAACCCATGTCAGCAAACCAAAACATAACAAAGTTTCTACACTACGCTCTCCAAGAAAAGGAAGACCAATCAGTGCTTGCCCGCTCAGCTCAAGTTACCAGACCGGCTCCACGACTTTCTTTCGCTCCATCTAAGGAAAGTAACTCTGCTTTAACCAAGCAGCAAACGTCCAGTCTAACTTCTTTGTTCCTGCTTAGTTTGGTCTGTAGAAATCTCTTGCCTTGTTTATCTCTTCAGAGTTCTTTTCTATCTACTAGATTGGAATTTGTCTAATTCCTGAATCACCGAATAGTGCCAATAAGATCTTTAAAATCTACTCAGTAGAATTTTGTTCTTTAACAGTATAGAGCATTGTTTGTTGGCAGAGCTGTTTTATTTCCCTAAAGCCCCTCAAACTCAATGTGCTCAAACCAGAATTCACCAATTTCTTGCTTCCTCTGACCGAAACTTCCCCGGGAAGCCCAAGAATGACAACATAGCCACACGTGGCCACCAAAGATAAAAACCCCTGCCTTCCATGGCCTATTGTCTCCTTTATTCATTCAACAAATATTGACTGGGCACATTTTCTGTGCCAGACGCTGTTCTGGGTACTGGGAGATAGAGTGTGAACAAAACAAAGGCCTCCCGGAGTTTGCATTCTGATGGGAGAGAAAGACAACGCACGAATCGTTAATATAACATCAGGTAGTGTGTGGTAAATGCTCTGAAGTGAAATAAAGCAGATTGAGGAGGACAGAGAGTAACAGCATGGTGTCTAGAAAAGGCTGCATGGTGACATCTGATCAGAGACTTGAACGCGGTGAAGAAGTGAAGCCAGCAAGGATTTCGAGCGCGATTGGAGCTCCATGAGGCCCGGGGAGAGTGGTGGTAAAGAGCCCCGAGGGGCAGGCAGGGGCAGAAGCCCAGGACATGGAGGCTATTGGAGGCCTTGAATATCAATACAATTATGTTAGGAAGGTATTGGAGGGTTTCCAGCAGGACAATAACAGGCTCTAATACAGGTTTTTATTTTTTTTAAGGAAGATTAGCCCTGAGCTAACTGCTGCCAGTCCTCCTCTTTTTGCTGAGGAAGACTGGCCCTGAGCTAACATCCGTGCCCATCTTCCTCTACTTTATATGTGGGATGCCACCACAGCATGGCTTGCCAAGCAGTGCTATGTGCACATCCGGGATGTGAACCAGTGAACCCAGGGCCGCCAAAGCAGAATGTGCGAACTTAACCACTGCACCACTGGGCTGGCCCCTAATGCAGGTTTTAAAAGTCTTCCTGGATCTCGTCACACTGAGCCGGAGTGGTCTTTCCCGTGCTTTCTTCCCCTTTCTACACCTCCTCCTTTCCTTTCTCTTTTTCCCAATTCTTCATAATGAAAAGAGCTTCACTGATTCTTCTGAGTGCAAAAATTTCATGTGCTTACTGTAAAAACTTCAAACAGAATAGACAAATTTTTTAAGTAAAAGTTTTGACCCTTACAAAGAATACAAGCGGAAATGCTCCATATGATGCTGGATATGCCTGCCTGGAGCTCTGGAAACAAAGCTGGGACTCATCCCCATCTGACGCTATTCACATGTTGGAAAACTCACCAATACCATCTCTCCCTTCTAAATTACTTTTTTTTTTTTTCAAGGAAGATTAGCCCTGAGCTAACATCGGCTGCCAATCCTCCTCTTTTTTTTTTTTTTTTTTTGCTGAGGAAGACTGGCCATGAGCTAATGTCTGTGCCCATCTTCCTCTACTTTCTATGTGGGACGCCTACCACAGTGCCACTGGGCTGGCCCCTGAGCGAAATATTAAGGGTAATGTTTTGGTACACCCTGCTAATATTTGGGCACATACCGAGAGGGCTCTCAGAGTACAAATCTGCTCGCTTTACTCCTTGAATCCAAGTCCTTTAATCCCTTTGTTTAGCTCTTCAGATGAAGTTCACGGCTTCTACGTTGAGCTCTTTTCATTACCGTTACTTCTCCATCCTGCTCTCTTTTGCATTGGAGCTTCTGCAGACACCCAATGCCCCGTTCTCCTCCACCCGGCAAAGCCTTCTCCCAGCCTTTTGAACCTCTGCGGCTGCCTCCGTCCGCCCTCTAACAGCCCACCTCTCTCCCAGGGACGGGGAGCTTGGAGGGCCGTCAGAAAATCTTGCTTGCCTCGGCGTCCCAGTGCCTAACCCAGAGCCTGGTACGGAACAGACACAATAAATGCTTTTGAGAGAATGCGTGAGAGAATTTTCATTCTAGATAACCCATTCAAAAGACATTCAAGTATCTACTGGATGCCGGATTCTATTGTTACCAGGAAGATAAATGATCCATGAGACAAGGCTCCCCGTCTCAGGTTTTCTTCTCCTGCTGGTCGTTCAGATAGAAATGTCTTTAACCAGAGAAGGGCAGTTCTTCAGGCTGTGTCAGCTTGACGCCAACACTCTTTAAGGATGTCGCCCTCACCTGTAATTCTGGGATTCCAAACACTCTTACGATCTGCTTTTTGTCTACTATTCATTTCAAGATATACCAGTGCAATAAGCCACCCCTGCATTTTGTTTTTATTGTAGGAAAATATACATACCAAAACATTTGCATTTTAAACGTGTTAAGTTTACAATTCAGTGACATTAATTAAATTCATAATGTTGTGCAACCATCACCACTATCTATTTCCAAAGTATTGTCATCGTCCCAAACAGAAACTGCATACCTATTAAGCAATAACTCCACCACCCCCTGCCCCAGCCCCTGGCAACCTCTAGTCTATTTTCTGTCACTATGAATTTGCCTATTCTAGCTATCTCATATAAGTGGAATCACACAATATTTGTTCTTTGCTGTCTGGCTTATTTCACTCAACATAGTGTTTTCAAGGTTGCAATGAGACTTTTTATTTTCATTTTTTAAAAATATGGGGACAATGTTTCTCCTACTACCCATTTAGAGATAAATCAGTGACGCAATGTTTTATTTTTCGTTTTTGTTTTAAAGACTGGCTCCTGAGCTAACATCTGTTGCCAATCTCCTCTTTTTTTCTTCTCTTCTCCCTAAAGCTCCCCAGTGCCTAGTTGTAGATTCTAGCTGTGAGTGCCTCTGGTTGTGCTATATGGGACGCCACCTCAGCATGGCCCCAGGAATGGTGCCATGTCCACGCTCAGGATCTGAACTGGTGAAACCCTGGGCCACTGAAGTGGAGCGTGTGAACTTAACCTCTCGGTCTAGGGGCCGGCCCCAAGCAATGTTTTCCTATTTCATTTGTGCTTGCAATATCTGTTATAACAGAGAATAAATGCTTAAAAATCCCATTAGTTTTTTCTCCTTCCTTTGGGGAAACTTTAATTGGTTTTTAGCTCACACATTTAAGGTATGTTCTTTCTGCGGGGGTGTATCCTACCCCCGGCCCCCCCCCCCGCCCCCGCTCCACAATTGCCCCCTACTCCTGTGGCTGTTTGCTTACACTAACCAGGGTGACAAGAGTTCTTGACCCTGCATCTGGGGGCAGAGATGACATTACTTGTTAGGTATCCTGTGCCCTCTGCCCAAAGCTAGGAAGGGAATATCTTGAAGTTGGGGCTAAGAGGAAATTGTGGTTTGCCTGTTGTTCATTCCCCTCTGGTTCATTTCACATTTAGTCATAGTTTTTCTATCAATGGTCAAGGCCAAGACTGTGACCATTCCTTCGGATTCTTCAGTTCCTTGTAAGTGTTTTATTATCAGTTTCCACAGCTGGCTAGCATAGCAATGGCTAAGCTTCCTCCAAGGCTCCTTCTTCTCAGCTGGCGTAGCCTGGCCTTGGCTCTAACTCTTTACCCTTTTTGGCAAGATCAGTGAAATAACAGTAGTGATACTTGTGTAGAGGAGGAAAAATAACTTCCCCTGTACCCTTCATTGTTCTTGGCTGAGAACCCCCCTGCTCTCATAATAAAGGACAGATTAACAAGAGAAAAAGAAACAAGTTTAGTAACATATATACTTCACGTATACATGGGAGACACCCAGGAAAACTAAGACTCCCCCAAAGGGCCCACGCCACTACCTTAAATACCATCTTCAGCAGAAGACAAAAGAAAGATGTTGGGAGGGGGGCAGTCTAGTTATGGGAGGTTACCAGGAAAGTGCCGCAAAGGAGGGTAAGGTTACGTGGATTTAAGTGGGTGCCTCCTCCATGGACAATGTTCTCATGTTTGACTCACCCTTCTCTTCCTGATACAAAGAGGGAGACACTTACAAATGGAGATTTCCTTTATAAATATACATTTCTCTTACAAAAGGGTAACTTCTACTCTGTTTTTAGAGATTCTCCTGTGTCTGCTTTTTCTCAAAAATAATCAGCTCAAAATAAACCATATGCCCAAGAGGCATATTTTGAGATGGTACCCTCTGCTACCCTTCCATACCCATTATTTCATCCTTGAAACAATCTTGCAAAGGAGGTAGGGTAGGGTTTATTTCTGTCCCTTTACAAATGAAGAGACTTAAGATATAGAGAATTTAGGTGATCTGGATAGATTCACGCAGCTAATAACTGGTGGAGCCTAAACTGCAATGATTTGTAATCGGTTGCTAAGCCACGTCTCAGCTAGACAAAGCAAGCGCTCAATAAATATTTGTTGAATGAATGAATGATGTGCATGTGTTTACTCTTGTCTAATTGTCCTTCTGCTGGCAGGCTCTACAAAACACCAGCTGTTTCTTGGAGGAAGCAGAGCTTTCCCACCCCTGCTTTCTTCCAGGTGTCTCAGTAATGCTGACTGTTACTTGGACAGACATTTTTCATTTTTCTTTCTTTTAGAGGAAGATTAGCCCTGAGCTAACTACTGCCAATCCTCCTCTTTTTGCTGAGGAAGCCTGGCCCTGAGCTAACATCCATGCCCATCTTCCTCTACTTTATATGTGGGACACCTACTACAGCATGGCTTGCCAAGCGGTGCCATGTCCGCACCCGGGATCCGAACCGGCGAACCCCGGGCTGCCGAAGTGGAACATGCAAACTTAACCACTGTGCAACCGGGCCGGCCCCTGGACAGACTTTTTGATAGATAGATTACCTTATCCAAGTAGCAGAAGATCCTTAATTTATCAAAATTCTCAGAAAATTTTATAGGAAAATAACACAGGAGAAAATGGAGGACTCGGTTCACTATTCTTTCAGAAAACACTTATATTTAAGAAAATTGATCCAACACATTAGAAGGGGAAAGAGGAGGGATATTAGAGTCTGGGCCTAAAGGAGAAACTATTTTATGGTTAAATAGAAGACAGTCATTCACAGATCTGTGGTGACACTGAAATATGAACTGAAGATTATGATATACTCTTTGCACCTAAGATCTGCAAAGAAAAAAGCATTCCATGTATTTCTTTCATTCCTTTCCTCCATGTAATAATAGGGGGAAAAAACAAAAAACCTAAGCCCACCTAAAGAGATGTGGATTTTGAATTTCACTTTTATTTTGTAAGTAGCATCCTTTTGGAGAAGAGCAATCTCGAGAGAGAGAGGATTCTCATCATAGCTGCCGTCCTAAAATGCGAGACATTTCTGCCAGTTGCTAGAAGATCTTTTCTGCCCCCTGGGGAGCTGCTCTCAATTGTACTGACTTTCTGTGACCTTCCTTTATCATGCAAACCAAGGCGGGTAAATTGAGTGAGCTGGGTCCTCCCCAGGCCCCAGCACACGGTCGTTACTCACCGCAAGTGGATGGTAGGGTTATTGTTGGGCTCTGGCTCTCCCTACCAGACCGTAAGCCAGTAAACAGGTTCAAGGTCCCAAGATCAGACAGACGTTTGCAATGGCTGATGTTCTGTCATTCTCTGTGGAATGAACTCCTATTTTGAAAGTTTTAAATGTTTCCAAATCACGGATGGGGACTGATATAATGTATTATGTAGGAGTTGGTTTAAATTCTTAAATCATTTACACGTAACAGCAAAAACAAAGGGCTGTTTCAGTATTAGTCACTCAACAAAATAGAAAACAAACTTGTTACTAAAATTATCTTGATCTTGAAAGCTATTTTATGAAAAATCAATTTTTTCTTTCTTTTTTTTTTTTTTTGGTGAGGATGGTTGGCCCTGAGCTAACATCTGTTGCCAATCTTCCTCTTTTTTTTTTTTTTATTTCTTTCGAAAGCCCTAGTACATAGCTGTATGTGGTAGTTGTAGGTCATTCTAGTTCTTCTATGTGGGACGCCACCACTGCGTGGCTTGACGAGAAGTGCTAGGTCCACGCCTAGGTTCCGAACCTGTGAACCCTGGGCCGCCAAAGTGAAGTGAGGAGCTTCACCACTCACAGGGCCAGCCCCTGAAAAACCGTTTTTAATGTAAAGATAACAAGTTTTCTGATTCTAAAATATCTTCTCTTTAGAAAAACTGGAGGACAGAAATTACAAAGAAAAAAATTTGTTTGAGAATCACATTACCCAGATAAGACAAAGAACCCTTGGTTGAATTGCATTTCTTTCCAATCTCTTATCTGTACACTTGCATTTTTACTGAATTAGAACTCACTAAATATACATTTTTTCCATGTTTTTTCTCCGGTTTTATTGAGAAATAATTGGCATACATCTCAGTATAAGTTTAAGGCGTACAGCATGATGGTTTGATTTCTGTATATTGTGAAATGATCCACAATAGGTTCAGTTAACATCCATCTTCTTGTATAGACACAATAAAAAGAAGAAAAAGAAAAAAGGAGAAAAATTTTCTCCTGTGATAAGAACTCAGGATTTACACTCTTAGCTTTCCTATGTACCATACAACAGCATTAACTGTAGTCATCACATTGTTCATTACATCTGTGGGGGACTGGAATCTGTCATCCCAAAATGTGTCTCTGGTTTTTTTGAGGAAGATTAGCCCCGAGCTAACATCTGCCACCAATCCTCCTCTTTTTGCTGAGGAAGACTGGCCCTGAGCTAATATCCGTGCCCATCTTCCTCTACTTTATATGTGGGATGCCTGCCACAGCATGGCTTGCCAAGCAGTGCCACGTCTGCAGCCGAGATCTGAACCAGTGAACCCCGGGCCACTGAAGCAGAACGTGTGAACTTAACTGCTGCGCCACTGGGCCAGCCCCTGAAAGTTTTAATCTTGATGTACCAAAATTTATACGTTTTTAAAAATGATTTCTGTTTTTTAAAAATTATTTCATCATTAAGAAATCCTTAGGGCCAGCCCAGTGGCATAGTGATTGTATTCATGCGCTCCACTTCAGCACCCCAGGGTTCATGGGTTTGGATCCTGGGTGTGGACCTACACACTGCTCATCAAGGCGTGCTGTGGGGGCATCCCACATACCAAGTAAAGGAATATTGGCACAGATATTAGCTCAGCAACAATCTTCCTCACCAAAAAAAAAAAAAAAAAAAAAAAAAAATAGAGAGAGAGAGAAAGAAAGAAAGAAAAAAGAAATCCTTTATTATTCCAAAGCTATATAAATATTCTCCCACATTTTCTTCTGAAATTTTTAAATAATTATTTTTACAATTAAGTCCATAATTCTTTTGGAGTTTTCTCCTCTTTGTAGTGTGAAATGAAAATCTACTTTTTCTTTTTCTCATACAGTAATCCAGTTAACCCAGGACCATTTATTTGCTTGTCCAAGATTTTCCCAGTGATTTTTACTAATGTCATCTTAATGTCTTTAAAACATTAAAGCCTTAGATATGATTTGGTGTGTTTCTGGGGTCTTTTATATATTTATCTGTCCCTATATCATACTGTCTGCATTTATATGGCTCTCAAGCAAATTTAGACAGCTCCTCTTTCATTTTAGACTTTTATTCTTTCATATGAATTTACCAAGCCATTGATGAATTTAAAGATGTTGCCTTTTATTCATACTTTTCTGAATATTTTTTACAGAGTGCTTTCATCTCAATCTATTGAAAAGATTATGTTGACTTTCTTTTTTAATATCTAACACGTTAAATTATTTTGATCGTTTTATGCTGACTCTCCATCCATGTATTGATGAGAAAAACTTTACCAGATTATGATATATTGTTTTGTATACACACACACATCACATTTATACAATACATACAGTTAATTCTCATTATTCAGGATAGTTATGATCTACACAGTTGCTGCAAACACTGAATTAGTGAATACTGAATCACTGTTCCTAGAGGAAATACATATTTAGGTTCCCATGAGACTCTGGGCACATTTTAGTTAGCTGGTCAATATATAACCTTGTTTTATGTGTGTTTTTGTCTAAAGATACTTTATTTAAAATATATGTTACCACACAAAGATGGGGTTCTCTTATCCAATGTGCATAAAAAGCCAATTATTATGCATCAGCTTTTGGGAAAAGAAAACAGCTTTATTGCAAGATTGATCTTCAAGGAGACAGGATGCATACGCTCTCAGCTCTATCTCCCTGATCCAGGGCTTGGAGCAAAATTTATGGGATGAGGGGCATCGCAGTCCGAAGTATGGAGACAGACGTTTGGAGGTAAGGAGAAATGCAGTAATTGATGACCTGCACAAGCATATTCAAGCTTCATGGCTCTGCATAAGACGCATGTTCACAAAATGGTGGTGTTAGTATGATCTGAGGCTGGAGTTTTCGGCCCCTTGGTGTCAAAAAAGTCACTTATCAGGCATTTGTGCAGGCCCAGTTGGTGGGTCTCAACCAGACTGAACTGGATGAGGGGGGACTCTCAGTTCCTGGAAAACACTCTTAATTACTCTGCTGATAACATGGAGTCCTAGTAGGCCTGTGGTTACATATATAGTTGACTCAACATTAAACTGATGGCCAATAGCACTATGACTCATGTCTGAATAAAGCTGATCTAACACGTATGTTTCCTCTGTAAGGCACATCACAGCCTTTTGTGCTTAGAACACTAGACAACACTTTAGCATGAGGCTTGGGGGCGATTTTAAACAGCAAAATCACCAAAAAAAAAAAGCACAAATAAATGGCACTAAGTACACCCAAAAAAGGACCCTTGTTTGCTGCATAAGAGCTAAAACAAGAAGGCAGAATGTTGCCTTGTTCAACGTCAGTTGGGAACCTGTGAGTCAAGCAACTCAATTTTTTCGTAAGCCTGCAAGTCTGTGAATGACCATGAAAGCACTTGGAGTATTGATTTTGGGGTTACAAATACATTTTGACAAGTAATTCTGAAGTACAGAACCTACAAATAATGAAGGTTGACTTTACTACAGAATTCAATTTGTTATTTTTAAAATTTAGGATTTTTGCATCTGTGTTGATATGTGAAATTATACTGTCCTTGTTCTCTTTGACATCAAGGAAGGTTAAATTTGGTGGTTTTCCCTCTTTTTATTCTCTGAAACATTTTACATGAAATAGGGATTATGCACTTTAAGCTTGATAGGGGCCAGCCCAGTGGGGCAGTGGTTAAGTGCGCACGTTCTGCTTTGGTGGCCTGGGGTTCGCCGGTTCGGACCCCAGGTGTGGACATGGCACCGCTTGGCAAGCCATGCTATGGTAGGAGCCCCACATATAAAGTAGAGGAAGATGGGCATGGATGTTAGCTCAGGGCCATTCTTCCTCAGCAAAAAGAGGAGGATTGGCAGCAGTTAGCTCAGGGCTAATCTTCCTTGAAAAATAAATAAATAAAAATAAATAAAAGCTTGATAAAATATATATATTTATCTTGAAAAATTTTACTTCGGATTAGGGAGGAGAAATTTTGACAACTTTTCAACTTGTTTAATGTTTATTAGTTCACTTAGTTTTTAATTTTTTTTCAATTAAATTTGGTAACTTGTATTTTTTGGTTTGTTTTTCATAAAACTGTCCTTTGCTTCAATGATTTAAAAGTTATTGGTTAAAATTTTTTTTATTATTTTCTTATACATCTCTAATAATTTTTATTCAATTATTTGTTTATGCTTTCTTCCTTTTATTCTTGCTCAGATTATCTAGTGTGTCTTTATTTTTTAAAAATTTTATTTTTCCTTTTTCTCCCCAAAGCCCCCTGGTACAGAGTTGTGTATTTTTAGTTGTGGGTCCTTCTAGTTGTGGCATGTGGGATGAGCGGTGCCAGGATTCCAACTGGCAAAACCCTGGGCCACCAAAGCTGAGCCTGCGAACTTAACCACTCGGCCACGGGGCTGGCCCCAGTGTGTTATCTTTTATATTCATCTTTTTAATGACTGCTTTGGGCTATATTGATTAGCTCTCCGTTGTTATTATCTATTTCATTAATTTTCTTATTTTTATTCTCCCACCTCCCCACTTTATTTTAGTTTTATTTTGGTTTGTTTGCTTGCTTATTGTTACTGTTTTATTATCTTCAGTCAAAATCTTAATTATTTTCACTCTTCATGTCTTCAAGTTAGTGCATTTAAAGCTATAAATTTTTCTGAGAGCGTTAATTTTTGAATATTTCACAAATTTAAAATGCACTGGGTTTTTTGTTTGTTTTTTATATTTCAGTATAAAATACTTCTAGTTTTCACTTTGAATTGTTTTCAAATCATGGCTTCTTTTCTTTTTTTTAGTTTCAAAATATGTACGCAATTATCTTCTTTTATTTATGGTTGAATTCTATCACCCTGGTCAATTTTGGTCAATTTTTACAAGTATTTCATAATAGGTTAAAGATGACAACAACTAAATGCAATAGTTAACCCTATACTGGATGCTGTGCTGGAAGGAAAAAAATGCTACAAAGGATATTACTAGGTTAACTGACAAAATTGGAATGTAGACAGTAGATTAGATTAAAATATCAATATAAATTTATAAAGGTAATAACTGTATGGTGATACTATAAAAGAATATCCGTATTTTTAGGAAATACACACTGAGGTATTTAAGAGCAAATAACCACAATGTATGTAACTTACAAATGATTCAGGAAAAAATTTACACACACAAAATGATGAAACAAATGGGGTAGAATGTTAACAGGTGAATCTGAGTAAAGGCTATAAAGGTGTTCTTTGTACTATTTCTTTTTTTCAATATTAAACTTTCTGTATATTTAAAATTATTTCCTAGTAAAAAGTTATAAAAAGTGTTTCATAGTTCCTCAAAAAGAATGCACATTTTCCATGGGGCTGGCCCCGTGGCCGAGTGGTTAAGTTCGCGTGCTCTGCTGCAGGCGGCCCAGTGTTTCGTTGGTTTGAATCCTGGGCGCGGACATGGCACTGCTCATCAAACCACACTGAGGCAGCGTCCCACATGCCACAACTAGAAGGACCCACAACGAAGAATATACAACTATGTACCTGGGGGCTTTGGGGAGAAAAAGGAAAAAAAAAAAATCTTTAAAAAAAAAAAAAGAATGCACATTTTCCACTTGGGTGCAGTATTCTGTATGTATTAGAGGAATCTTCTTAGCTATATTATTCACATCTTCCATATCCTTAGTGATGGTCCCCTTGGTCGGCTTCATCTATTGGATTCAGGGGGAGGTTTTTTAAAAACTCCCAGTAGCTTTGGATTATTTGAGTTTTCCTAGTTACTCTGTGTAGGTTTTGCTTTACACATTTTGTGTAGGGGTTCAGACGAGTTGCCCCAAGATATGCCACCCTGGCATGCAGATTATTTAAAGCTGAATAACAATCAAGGCCCAAAAGACTCAGGAAGAACCTCAGACCTTCCCCCTAACTGCCCAAAAGAATTTAGATGGAGGACCTTTTCCAGGAAGGAGATATGGCTATAGATAACTATGGTAGGACACGAACTAGGTGTTGTAGACAGGGAGGAACCTAGCAAGGTTTGTTTGATCAAAGCTCTCTCTGTGCGCCATTGTTTTTGGATGGTCCAGCAAATATTTGTTTACCAAATATTTACTCTTTTCATTATTCCTGAATTACCTTCCTTCCTTTTGAGATCCCAGACCCTTTCTCCCTTCTCCTTAGTCTAGAATGACATAAATACCTCATTTTGACTGACTGACTTTGCAATCTCTCATCTTAATGTGGATTTCCTACATGTACATAACTAAATTTGATTGTCTTTTGTTAATCTGTCTTGTATCATTTTAATTATTTGACCAGCCCAAAGAACCAAGAAGGGAAGACTGGAATTTTCCCCTTTCCAACATTTGAAAATATATTGCTAGGAACATCATTATTTTTCTCTTTATTTTCAACGTCTATGTAATTTCCCTTAGCAATATCTACTGTAAAAACAAACAAAAAGTAAGGGACACCCACTGACCAAATCTGGGATAGGTTACACGGCAAAATAAATAATAATAATAATATATCATAACCAAAGGAATAAAGAATCCATGAGTCCCTGCTGATATAAATAAATAATCAAAGAAATAAATGGGGGCGAAGGGAAAAGTTTTCTTGACACTAGAATGCCGACTAATACATGTGGAACCACTGATTCAATAGAAAATCGCCATCTGGCAACCACCATGGCATAGATTTTTTAGGGAAGAATCATCAAGAGAGGCTAAAATGAATGGGCGAAAGTTTGATGGCAAACAGGATATTTACATAGTCTCAAAGTACCTCTCTGTAAGATATTTATTAATTACAAAGGGAAAAATAGTAACTTTATAGTGGAGAAACTCAGCAGTCACCATCTTAACCACGTGGTCAAGTTAAGTTTAGTAGCAATGGGATAAATCAATATCTTGCCATCCAGGTCATGAAACATCTCCAATTTATACTCAGGTGGTTGTATCCATTACATGATATTTCCCCTTAAGCCATGCCCATAAATCCATAGATTCCTGGTTTGTTTACCACAAGAATCTTAACCAACCAGGTCCATCCCACTAAAAGCATTCCATAGATAAGGACTCCCTGCTGGCAAATACCTTTAGCTTTAGGAGGTATTCCTCAGCATTTTCACAAGACTAGGTCTAGTCATCTGTCTCATTTCTGTCTCCACCCCTTTTTCCCCAAATAAGAGGAGAGAAGACTGCAGACTTATTGCTTAACCCTTTCCTTCCTATAGACATCACGAATATATTCACACATTCTCCTCTGTCTATTAATTTCCCCCCTGGTGTCTCTCATTGAATAGAAATCCTTGATCTTGATATAATTGTGTTCATCAATAGTTTGCTTTATGGCTTGTACTTTTTGAATTGTGTTTATGGTGTTGTTCCCCATGTCAGGTCACAAGGATATTCTCCTTTATATTCTTACAGTAACTATGTTGGGTAATGTTTTCTAAATCTTGATTTCAGAGTTGCAGCAGCCCTCCAAAACTCCTAGCTTTAGGCACACAGCCCTGGTCTCCCTCTCTGTGCACAGGGCATGGGCTGCACTCTCCTTCCTGAATAGGTACCATCACTCCAGCCCCACTGTTGTTTAAGGTTCCATCCAGCTCCGAGAAGTCTGTCAGCCATTTTGCCTTCAGCCTCCTCACGCTGTTTAAACTTTAAGTTAACTCTTTTTTGCATCTTGGGTTTTTGTTTTTAGTTTGCCTATGTTTTTCTCCTCCTCTCATCTTTTCTAAGTAAAATTTTTGCAGCATGTCTATATATGCAGGCTTGGTGATAAGTAACTTTTTCACTTAAACCTTGCCTTCTCTGTTGATCAAACGGTTATGATTCCTTTCCCTTATAACCTCATAGAAGAGAAAGTAGGTACCTCTGAGGGTAAGAAACTGTGGGGAAAATAACAGAAATATCTAAAAAAGAATTTTCTTTTGTTGAGGAAGATTAGTCCTGAGCTAACTACTGCCAATCCTCCTCTTTTTGCTGAGGAAGCCTGGCCCTGAGCTACCACCCATGCCCATCTTCCTCTTCTTTATGTGTGGGATGCCTGCCACAGCATGGCTTTTTGCCAAGTGGTGCCATGTCCGCACCCGGCATCCTCACCAGTGAACCCTGGGCGGCTGAGAAGCGGAACTTGCGAACTTAACTGCTGCACCACCGGGCCGGCCCCTAAAAAAGAATTTTATTAAGTTTTTGTCTAATGTGATCTGTGATGTGAATTTTCCTCAATGGATTCTCCCACAATCTTCAGTAAAATATTCTCTTTTCATCAATGCCTTTCATCAGGAGCCTGAACTTGGATGTCAAGAACAGAGGATGTGAGAAAAGAGGCTGCTCATACAATCCATTCAGGTTACAATCTAAGGTTCAAATTCTACTTCTCTGTGTGCCTAGGTGACCTTGGACAAATTACATAACTTCTCAGAGTCTCGGTTTCCTTCTCTCTTCAATCAGGATGATAATTTGCACCTCATAAGATTGTTGTGTTAAATGAGCAAGGTCATGTGTGTGTCTTTCTTTCCCCTCCTGTGAAGCAGAATAGTAGGATGGGTAGATTTCAGCGAGGGTCTGGGTCCATTGTGAACCCGCACTGCAATGTTAGGTAGGTGGCAATCTCAATCAACCTTAGTGTCACGATAAATGAAATAGTCTCTAAGATTTCTTCCAAATCAAATAGTCCGTGATTTAAGGTTTTGCAGTTGTATTTGAGATAAAAACCTGACAAGGCTGCTATGCAGTTCAGTTTTTCTTTGCAAATATTTATTTATATATATCCATTTACTGAACGAGAGAAGTGATTTGATTTATGAGTTAAATATCTCACAAGGTAGCACAGGGTATTTCTTAAGTTCTCTGCTTTATCCCTATACACAGGCCTGTTGTAACCAATTGAAAGAGGTGGGTCGAGCCATTTATTCCTAAAACTACTACTTTTTATTTTTTGAGGAAGATTAGCCCTGAGCGAACTACTACCAATCCTCCTCTTTTTGCTGAGGAAGACTGGCCCTGAGCTAACATCCATGCCCATCTTCCTCTACTTTATATGTGGGACGCCTACCACAGCATGGCGTTTGCCAAGTGGTCCCATGTCGGCACCCGGGATCCGAACCAGCGAACCCCGGGCCGCTGAATCGGAACATGCCAACTTAACTGCTGCACCACCGGGCCGGCCTCCTATTCTTAAAATTATTAATTGAAATGCTAAGTACAACGGAAGGGACAAGAGCAAGGAGAAGGGGGATCAGAATGCTGGAGAGATGTTGTGGGGAGGAGCAAGTAAAATCTGCTTTTACTGTGGAAGTTTATTTAAACATTTATTCTGTAAAAAGCCACACTGAGACTAATTTAAGTCTTCTCGTGTTAATTTTTCTAATTTGATGATCGTGGAGAGTTCTGGTTACCAGTAGAAAGCAATTTTTCTTTCTAGCTCGAAATGACAAAGAACTGAGTTTGAGAGAACTGATAAGGGCGCTCTGTGGATGTTTTTACTCTTTTACGAGTCATCCGTCTTTAAGGAGATTCTTTTTCTCAGAGGCAATCTAAATTGATCCGTGGTGCTTGGAAAATAACAGGCTATTCTTAAATAACTGTGAACAGGAGGGTTAAAACCAGCTCCTGTTGGAAACAGTTGCAGAATGTTCAAGAAATATGCACATGCACACACACAAAGAGGCCTCTCTCAGCAACGGAGGAGCAGCCAAACTGCGTGGCTGCAGAAGGCCATCGATCACATTTATTACACTGCAGACAGCAGCAATTTTAAGTGAGGCTGGGCTTCCTGCATGAATTCCAATAATTCAAGGTATGATCCCCAAACTGTGTGTCAGACTAATTCAATATTACTCTTAGGCCAAAATAAAAAACAAAGTTGAAATTATTCATCCCATGATGTGGGTAAAAGAATCTGATTTCATTACCTTAATCATTAATAAAGACATTACAAATCACGTGCTGATTTTAAAAAAATAAAATAATAAGAAAAATTGTGCAAATCCTACTTCCTCCATCACAGTTGCATAAATGGATATTTTTTGGTTTTTGTTTTTCTACATCAGAAATAGATTTACTTTGGAGTATACATTGAGCCTTAAAGAACAAATTTTTTTGAGATTTTTTTCCAAAATTGAAATGTTTTTATTACTTTTGTGGATTATAAAAGTAAATCATGGTTGTGAAAAGGAAAAGATTTTAAGGTATATAAAGTGAAATTTCCCCCAGATAACACCTTTTGGGGCAATGTAATAAAAAAAAGGTGTATATTTTCCAGAGTTTTACTCTAGAGCTTTTCATCCATCCATCCAACCATCCATGCCATCTTTCCACCATGAAAAGTAGGGAGTTGTCGAGGGAGGCGGGACAGATGGGTTCCTGTTCCCATGGAGTGGAAGACACCCAGGGCACATAATTGGGGCGCTGCTCAGGCTCCCCTGTGAGCAAAGGCTGGCAGCCCTGCTGTGGGGTCGGAGAGCTGTGTGCTGGGAGTTTGGGTCTCCATGTCCTCATTTCAGCTTGGTTTCTATCTAGTGTGAGACTTCAGGCAAATCATACAACCTCGTTTATAAAATGTATGTTCTTTGCATGTTAGTAAACCTCGAATTAGATTCTGCTTTATAACTGTGTTTTGAGAAAGGAATCATTAACTTTTGATGAAGGTGATTTTTATTTACAGGACCATCCAGTTGGTGGATGCTCTGAAATACTCTAACCAACATGTGACAATGCATGTTTTTTTTTTTAATTTAAAGACCCATAGTGACGACTTAGCCTTCTTTAGGCTAAGCTTAAAATACTTGATATTTTCGAGGAATAGAGGTGAAACAAATGTGTCTGTTGGCTCTGAGAAAATGCTTCAAAAAATTGATCATGTCTTGTCATTGATAAAATGATACTGGCATTGGGATCGGTAACACAGACAAGGGTTTGGGAGTGGTTGTCTATGCAAGCTGAATTTCAAAGATGTAGTTCTCAGGAATACAAGGGGTTTTGTATAGAGCTGAATGAACCTTCCACAGTCTGAAAGCCCATCTTTGGGAAACAAATATCTGGTTGCCATGGAGACACTCAAGGTGGATGAAGGATGGATTAATCAAAATACAGTAAATCCTTTTTACGAGCTTCCTAAGAAATCTAGTGTGACGTGAACCCTCTGGTCTGCCTCCTCTCGTTCTTCCTTCCATCACACAGGAAATCCACCATGGACGTACAATGACACACTTTTATTGTACTGAGCTCTATGTACACACTAGGAGTGACACCCTCTCTTGCCTGAAAGGCATCGTCATACAAGCATGAGGGCTCCTCAAACATTTATTTTTTAACATAGCTTTTGAAATTTAAGGAAAAAAATTTATCTTACTCTCTCTGCAACAAAAAGAAAAGAGAATGGTTAGAAATAGCCTCTGACAATTGTGATTATTTATTAACTGAGCCACATTCTCTGGGGAATAGAGGATACGAAATAATTTGTGCTAAGATAGAAGCCTCATTCAGCTTAAGTCTAAATGCACAACTAATCTAATCATTTTAACTGTTCAACTTAGTAAAAAAAAACAAGTCATTTCAATATCAGTTAAACAAATAAATGAATCTAAATAAATTACTAAATTGAATAAACTAAGTGAATAAATAAATTAAATGGCTATTCCCTTCCTTCCCAACCAACTGATGGGTCAAATTAATCAAAATAGTTAATCCAGTTGTGGGAGACATTTCCAGAAGCCTGCACAGTAAACCGTTCTTGGGCAGCCAATTCGATTTTAAGCCCTGATCTTGAATAGCTGCTGCATCAAGTCGATTGGCTGAGCTAGCACACGGGATCAAGCTGATGGAACGTAGACTTGGGACACCCTCCAAGAACAGATAGAGGTTCAGAGTGAGGATGTCAGTTACTGCAGGCGAGGGGCCCACAGGAAGTCCAGAGGGACCCAGGAGAGTGTCCAGGCAGGGAGGTTTTCCAGATTGGCATGCCAGATCTGAGGCTCCATGTGTTCTCGCAGACTGAAGCGAAGACAGAAGATTCAGATTCCACAGGAATGCAGCAGAGAGCGAAACAGTGGTTCTCAGCTGGCGCCAATTTGGTCATGACTCGTAGGGAAAGCTGGGAGGGGGTGTCACTGGCATCTAGTGAGTAGAAGCCAGGGTGGCTGCTAAGCATCCTGCCATGCACAGGACAGCCTCCTGCAAAAAAGACAAATGTCAATGGTGCTGAGGTTGACAAATCCTGGTGTAGAGAAATAGTCAACAGATTCTAAGCAGCACCTGAGATGGCGTGCAAATTCGTGGATTTACACGAGCAGAACAAAGCTGAGCAGTAAGGAATCAGCTCTGAGCAGTAAGGAATCAGCTCTGAACTTGGCATTTGAAGACCCGGATCTCAGTCTGAGCCTTGCTTTTTATTTTTACCTACAGGGAACACAGAGTCAGTATTCGGGAAATAATGACTGGGAACAAGCCAGTTTCTCTCACCTTTATGTGTGTATGTTTTTTTTTTTTAATTTTTAAAAAATTTCTTGTTTTTCATGTTTTTTTTTGAAGCAAGCCTGATCAATTTTTTTTTTCTTTTGAGGAAGATTAGCCCTGAGCTAACATCTGCTGCCAATCCTCCTCTTTTTTTTTTGCTGAGGAAGACTGGCCCTGAGCTCACATCTGTGCCCATCTTCCTCTACTTTATATGTGGGACGCCTACCACAGCATGGCTCATTAAGCGGTGCCACGTCCGCACCTGGGATTGAACTGGCGAACCCCAGCCCACTGAAGTGGAACGTGCAAACTTAACTGCTGTGCCACCAGGCCAGCCCGTTTTTTTTTTTTTTTTAAAGATTTTATTTTTCCTTTTTCTCCCAAAGCTCCCCAGTACATAGTTGTGTATGTTTAGTTGTGGGTCCTTCTAGTTGTGGCATGTGGGATGCTGCCTCAGCGTGGCCGATGAGCGGTGCCATGTCCATGCCCAGGACTCCAACAGGCGAAATCCTGGGCCACCTCAGCAGAGCGCGTGAACTCAACCACTCAGCCACGGGGCTGGCCCCGAGCCTGGTCAGTTTTGACCAATGGTGACAATAAGAAGAAAAAAATTGATTTAAAATTTATTATTCACTTTCAATCTTAATGTAACGTGGAGGAGGAAAAAGTTTTCTTCAGCCGTCTTAGAGTCCCTGGCTGGGTCTGAAAACTAAACTGACACAAGACAGATGAACAGGACAAAAGCAGACACGTTTTGTTGAATTTTTACATGTATGTGGGAGTCTTCACCAGAGAATGAAGACCCAAAGAAGTGACCAGAATAGAAAGCTTTTATATCTTTTAGACAAAGAAACAATATATTTGTGAAGAATTGACAAGACAAAGTTTGGGCTGGGGTAGTCAATAGTGAAGAAGTAACCAGGAAGAAGAGGGAGGGGGCCGGCCTGGTGGCGCAGCAGTTAAATGTGCATGTTCTGCCTCGGAAGCCCGGGGTTTGCCGGTTCGGATCCCAGGTGCGGACATGGCACCGCTGATCAAGCCATGCTGTGGTGGGCGACCCACATATAAAATAGAAGAAAATGGGCATGGATATTGGCTCAGGGTCTTGCCCCCCACCCCCCCAAAAAGATTGGGTTAGTATAACAACGCTTGTTTGCGCAGATTTCTCAGCCCGCAATTCCTTGCCTCTGGTGATAAGAATGTCTTCCAGTACCAAGAGGACCTGTCACATGGGAGGCTTACGACCTGTTTCCGGGAAGAAGCGCGAGGCGGGGATGTCAGAGTGATCTTCCTGCTTTGGCTGTTTCCTCAGACTCCTTCAGCTCAAGACATTCAACACGCCAAGGGGCCATACTCCGGGTGGCGTGTCTTGAACCTCGTCACTATGAAATGTCCGTTTTTGCTTGGAGGCTGCAGAGTATGTGTCTGCCACAGTGCAGAAGGCTCTATTTCTTTGCAGTAGAAAAAAAAAGAGAACGGGAAAACGTTAGCGGAGGTCCAGCGGGGAGGACTGTGCCGGGAAAGCCGGCTAGGAAGCGTGGGGCGCAGGCGTCCAGCGGGATTTCAGAAACGAAGCTTTGCTGTGAGACCCGCAGCGTAACCCTCTCTTCCGTCTCCCCGCAGAATCTTCACTGGAGTCTTTGTTACTCCTCTGTGACTGAGGGGCTTGAATTTGCTTTGTTTTTGATATAACCAAGTGCTGAACTGCTTCAAAGTGGATGTGCAGGGCTGCCACCAGCCCAGGTGAAGAAAAATTATCCAAAACTTGGAAATAACTCAAAAGGTGATTAATGTCATGCTAAGAACATTTTCTAACAAACCCACCTAAGCATCAAATGACTCCGGGAACTTAAGCTTGTTGGTATAATTCATTAGAACTCAGATTTTATGATTCTGAAAGCTGATCTGGTGCAATGACTTGCCTTTTTGTTGGGTACGAAAGATAAACCTGAAGGTTACAGTTTTATTACCCTGTAGGGTTTTAACCACTGTATATCTTTATCTAACTTAGTAATTTTATTTCGGCATGACTTCTCCCCCCATTTATTGTAAAAAATCCCCATTTCTTAAATTCTTTGAACTGGTGTTATCATCCTGCTGGCTCCCTTATTAACAGGTTTACTATATTTCTGACAAGTGCTCACTATCTATTTGTGTGAGAATCATGTTTTTAACATTTTGAGGCTATGCTTTGGCACCCGTATGCAATCTTTGTGTGAATTAGGAAAAAAGTGTCCCTTCCTTGAATACTATTAGTTTTCTTGTCCTCAAGTACAATTTTTAGAAGATAGCATGTTATTTATGTCTTTTTAAAAAAATATTTTATTTTTCCTTTTTCTCCCAAAGTCCCCTGGTACGTAGTCGTATATTTTTAGTTGTGGGTCCTTTTAGTTGTGGCATGTGGGATGCCGCCTCAGCATGGCTTGATGAGTGGTGCCGTGCCCGTGTCCAGGATTCAAACTGGTGAAATCCTGGGCCACTAAAGCAGAGCATTCGAACTTAACCACTCGGCCACGGGGCCGGCCCCTATTTATGTCTTAATAACAAAAATTACAGCAAGCCTGAGGTTATTTTATATAAATTCTACCAATTAAATTATTGAACACACAATAAAGGAAATATGAAATTTTAATCATAATAATAACTCACTGGAATACTTAAGAAGTCAGTAGGATTTAATAATCTGTTATAAAATAGTTATACATCTTGCTTTCATAGACACAAAATTCTTTATGACAGTTTCAATGCCTACTTGCTTCAGTGTCTTGTTTTCTAAAGAAACGCACAGTTTTTGTTGTGGCCTTGTGTACATTTAATAAATTTTGTTTTTGTGAAGCTATAAAAGTCTCCATTGGCAATTGCTTCTGCAAGGTTAAATTTATTCTGAGAGCTACACAAAGTTATTGGAAATGTGTCTTGTAAATTATTGCTGTAAATTTAGTATTGCAATACTTCAACTGGAGTATTAGAAGTGTAGATTTTCAAATACTGCAACTTAAGATTTTAGGTCCTTATGGATTGAATTCCTATCAGCATCATTTTCCTTACTTTGTTCACCAGGCAACTTCAACTGCTAATGCTCACATAGTTGCAGTAGTTCATATTCATTCGAATTCTTTAAATTTGCCATCTATAACACGGAAAGGTCATTATATTCTTTCAGTGTTTTAAAACTTTGCTTTGAAGGTGATATCATATCTAGTATAGAGAAAAGAACACTGAATTTTAAACTTAGTTTTGGATTGTAGATGAGATTCTCAGTTGAATTGAATCGTCTTCCTTCTTCTCCACTATTGCCTCTATTGAGGGAATTCTTGCTGATGTCGAGAGAGTCTGAAATTTGTTTAGTATCAACATATTTTTCATAAATATCATTGGTTTCTCTTCAACAAGCATATTAATTCCTTTGATGCTTTTTTTTTGCCTAGGAAAGATTCGCTCTGAGCTAACATCTGTTGCCAATCTTCCTCCCTTTCATCTTCCTCCTCCGCAAAGCCCCAGTACAAAGTTGTATATTCCAGTTGTAAGTCACTCTAGGTCCTCTGTGTGAGCCACTGCCACAGTAAGACTACTGACGGACGAGTGGTGTGGTTCCCAGCCCGGGAACCAAACCCTGGCCGCTGAAGCAGAGCACGCTGAACTTTAGCCACCAGGCCATCAGGGATGCCTTGAAGCTTTTAAGTGCATTGTGTACACTGAATTTTTGTTCCTGCATCATTTTGCATTTAACATCAATTTTACTAAAGCTATTATGCCAAGTTGGTACTGAGTAAATAAATGTAAAAATGATTATTTTCAAAATCATACCTTTGACCTGTATTGCAGAAAAATGTAATACTTCACATCAAAATAATTTCTCTCTTTTTTAAATTTTTAATTTATTATTTTTTCTTTTTCTTTTTTCCTTTTTCTCCCCAAAGCCCCCCGGTACATAGTTGTATATTCTTCGTTGTGGGTCCTTCTAGTTGTGGCATGTGGGATGCTGCCTCAGCATGATTTGATGACCAGTGCCATATCCGCGCCCAGGATTCGAACCAACGAAACACTGGGCCATCTGCAGCAGAGTGCGCGAACTTAACCACTCGGCCACGGGGCCAGCCCCCACAATAATTTCTAAAGGAGCACTGCATTCTTCCTTTAAGTGAGTTTCTAGTGTCATGATAGCTTCAGCTTGACTTTCTCATCATTTTTTCAAAGACAGCTTCAAATTTCTCTTCCTTAAAATTATTTTCAATAAGCGCCAACATTGACACCAAATTGTCACGTTTTTCTATCAAGTTTAAACAAAACGAGGAAGACAGAATGTTTTATAACTTTTTTCAGGGATTTGCCACTGTGATCCCTTATGCTTTCTATGTGTCTTTGTGGAATTGTCATATCCCCAGTCGTTCTAATCATTTTGTCTGGATTCAGTTTTTGTAGGCATTCTACTGAGAATTGATGTTATCTGTGTCAACATAGCTTAGCTGTTTTTCCCCAGGAAACTCTAGCCCAGGCAGATAAGATTGCAAACGAATAAATAACTAACTTCATCGTTTGCTTCAGGAAGTTCTTGCAAACCAATTTATCAAGGCAAACAGTTGCCTCATTGTGGCAGAATAGCTAGTCTTCAGAAGAAAGCCGTGTGCTCACCTGGACAAACAGCTTGCTTATCAGGGCAAGAGTTTGTTTATGCAGACCTGCTTCAAAACTTGCTGCGGCCACCAATTCTAAACTATTATGTCGCAAATTTTGCCCAATCCCCATCCCTGCCTTGAAGGACTTGCCTTAAATTACCTGAGCCCAGACCCCTACGCTTTCCCCTGCTGAGACGCTAACTCTGTTAAGATGGTGCTCTCGCTTGCTGCTGGACTGTCTAACGCTCTTGACTTGATCAACAGGTTATTCTGGTAGTTCTTGTGGGGGAGTTAACGTTATTACAAATACGTATAGTCTTTTCTCGTCATGTCATTTACTGAACAAACTTCCACAAAGTGTTCACCTACAAGATTTGCCTTTTTGAAATTCAAAAATCTGGTAATAAGTATATTCTGTTCTATGCCTTGTATTAGAAGTTGTACATAAAATGTTGAGTACTATTTAGCGCTTCTTACCTTATTCAAATAATACATGATTTGCTGTTGATGTTTGTGTTCTAAGAAAATGTTCTGCGCTTGTTATCGTTTGTTGTGATTTCCACCAGATGCAGAAAAATAGGTTTTATTTTATTTTATTTTATTTTGAGGAAGATTAGCCCTGAGCTCACATCTGCTGCCAATCCTCCTCTTTTTTTTAAAGATTGGCACCTGAGCTAACAACTGTTGCCAATCTTTTTTTTTCTTTTTGTTTTTTTTCTCCCCCTATCCCCCCAGTACATAGTTGTATATTTTTTTAGTTGTGGGTCCTTCTAGTTGTGGCATGTGGGATGCCGCCTCAATTTGGCCTGACAAGTGGTGCCATGTCCATGCCGAGGATCCGAACCAGTGAAACCCCGGGCCACCGAAGCGGAGCGTGCAAACTTAACCACTTAGCCACGGGGCTGGCCCCAGAAAATTCCCATTCTTATGCTCATAAAGTTCTTGGATGATCTGAATGATAGCATTATCCCACCAAAAATGAATCATCTATATTGTTTTAATGATTGCACATGACCTTTCTTTAAAAAATTTTTAAAAATTTTATCTTATCTATGTTTTTTTTTAGGAAGAGCAGCCCTGAGTTAACATCTGCTGCCAATCCTCCTCTTTTTGCTAAGGAAGACTGGCCCTGAGCTCACATCCGTGCCCATCTTCCTCTACTTGATATGTGGGACGCCTGCCACAGCATGGCTTGATAAGTGGGGCCGTGTTCGCACCTAGGATCCAAACCAGTGGACCCCGGGCCACCGAGAAGCGGAACGTGCGAACTTAACCGCTGTGCCACCAGGCCAGCCCCTGCGCATGATCTTTTATCTTATTTTCATATAGTTTCTGTTTTGTATCATTAAAATTACAGCTATATTTTTAAATCAAAGTTAATTTTAAATGCATTACACTGTTTATGTGCATTTAATTTTCTTCACGTTTATTAAAAGCGTGTGATAAATGCTGCCAATCTTTGTACTATTGTCAACCTTCAGTTGATTTTTTTCCATTCCCAAAGACTTTGACATAGCAACAAAATACAGACTCCTGTGAAGTAGAAAGTTCTCGTAATATTTGTCATCATTTGGAAGAATTTGTGTGTGATATTCTCAAAAACTTATCATTTGTAACTTGAGTTGGATAGTTAACTAGCATTTCCTTTGAACATTCAGGTTAGATGGATGTGTGCTTGCATTCGCAGAAAGTACACTGGGTTTAATGGAGTCTTTGGTTTTTTTCTCTTCCAGTTGAAATGGAAATTCATCAGCTTTGATTGATATGGAGATAGAAGGTAAATTCATATCCTGCCCAATCAGTGACATTTCAGCTACTTCTGCTGAAACTAGTAACTCTGAGAGCTTTTCCTTTTTTGCTTCTACATTTCATCTATATTCTCCAAAAGTTCGTTCAACTGTGCGCATACATTTCTGTCATTTTCTTTAATGGTCTTCCATTTTCTTATACTGGTAATTAAAAAAAAAATTCTTTTTGACATCTTGTAAGAAGCTATGAACAGCTGAATATTTTATCTTAGAATTTGAAACACTTAAAAATAGTAGGTTTGGGGAAAGTGTAACTTTACAGTGTAGAAAGCTGCCAGACACCACCTTAACCAGGCGAGCGAAGTAACATCTCAGTAATGAGACTGAACTGAGAGCAGCTCAACATCACTTCTGTGGTATTCTTACCCAAAATCATAACCTCAATTTATCACGAGCAGACATTAGATAAGCCTGTGTGTCATTTCCTAACACCAATTTTGTGACACCAGTTGGGTGTCCTATAATTCAATTCAATTCTGACACTAAGTACTGGAGTTAACACAGAACCTGTAGATTAAGGGGCTCAGTCCCACAAGGCTGCCCCCACGTCAGACACCAGCTACAATTCTTGAGTGTGTCCCCAAAGGCACCACACCCCGGCCTAGCCGAAAACACATTTGGGGCATCCAATAACCATCCCCCTCTTTAGGCTTGATAATTCTCTAGAATGGCTCACAGAACTCAGGAAAGTGCTATGCTTACAATTATAGTTTTATTATAAAGGATACAACTCAAGAACAGCCAAATGGAAGAGATGTATAGGGTAAGTATGGGGGTGCCACGGGGCAGGGGCAGAGTTTCCATGCATTCTCTGGGTGGGCTACCCTCCAACACATTGATGTGTTAATCAACCCAGAAGCTCCCAGAACCTTGTTGTTCAAGAGTTTTTACCAAGGCTTCCTTGTATATGTCTGGTTGATTAAATTATTGGCCATTTGTGATTGAACTCAATCTCTCGTCCCTCACCCCTCCACAGGGATAGAAAGTTCTAACCTTCTAATCATGTGGTTAGTTTTTTGGCAATCAGCTCCCTCCCTGAAGCCTTCTAGGTTAGGACTAACCTCATTAGTATAACAAAGACTTCTATCACTCAGGAAATCGCAAGGGTTTTAGGAGTTCAGTGGCAGGAACTGGGAACAAAGACCAAACATATTTTTTATTATACTACAATCCCAAATTGTGCGACATTCCACAAAATAACTGGGCAGTGCTCTTCAAAACTGTCAAAATCATGAAAAAAACCCCCCGACAAAACAAAACAAAACTGTTCCAATTTGAAGAGACTGAGGAGGCATGATAACTAAATGCAACGTGGAACCTTGGATTGAATTTTTTTTCTGGATCAGAAAAAGACATTAGTGGGACAATTGGTGCTATTTGAACAAGGTCTTTAGATTACAATGTAATCGTATTGTATCAATGTTAGTTCCCTGTTTTTGATCACTGTATGATGGTTACGTAAGATGTTAATATTGTTACCGCACAAAATTGGGGATCTCTGGCCTGATGTGCCTTAAAAAAACCAATTAATTATGGCATCAGCTTTTGGGGGGAGCAATCGGCTTTATTCTGCAAGATCCATCTTCAGGGAGACAGGGCATGTGTGCCCTCAGATCTGTCTCCCCAATTCAGCATGTGGGGCAAAATTTAAGAGGTTGGGGAGAGCAGGCTGGCACACAGAAACACTGGTGGGACAGGCTTTAATGGATGGGCTTCAAACATTTATGGTCAGGTTCTAAACATTTATGACAGTGTTCTAAACTTTTATGATGAGGTTCTAAACTTTTACGATAGGGTTCTAAACAGTCGTGATAGGGTGGGGAAGGCATTTTAAGACCAGATCTTTCTGAACGAGGGGCTCCTTGCTTCTGATACGAGTCTGACTTTGAAATTCCAGTCACGTCCTGGTCCTTTGGTTCCATGGGGAGGAGAATCTTTGGTTCTGCAGTCATTTTGGGCCAAGATTTCTTCTTCTGCACATGCTCTGGCTACATGACTTTGGAATTTTTTTGAAAGACAATCTTTAATCACTTTGTTGATAAGAGATAAGGTCTGTTCCAACTGGCTCTAAATGGGCCTGTGGTTACAGCATCGGGAAAGGTGGGTGAAGTGTATACAGAAAATCTTTATGCCATTTTTGCAACTTATTTGTAAGTCTGATATTATTTAAAAATAAAAAGAAATTGGGGCTGGCCGATGGCACAGCGGTTAAGTGCGAACATTCCGATTCGGCAGCCCTGGGTTCGCCAGTTCAGATCCTGGGTGCGGACATGGCACCGCTTGGCAAGCCATGCTGTGGTAGGTGTCCCACATATAAAGTAGAGGAAGATGGGTACAGATGTTAGCTCAGGGCCAGTCTTCTTCAGCAAAAAGGAGGATTGGCAGCAGATGTTAGCTCAGGGCTAATCTTCCTCAAAAAAAAAAAAAAAAAGAAAGAAAGAAATAAAAAGAAATTAAAAATAGTATGCATTTTAAATACCCTAAATTTTAAAGGTGGTTATTTTTATACTGATCAAATTATCATAATAAAGAAACACTTCCTGGGGCTGGCTGGGTGGCACAGCGGTTAAGTGCGCACGTTCCACTTTGGCGGCCCAGGGTTCGCCGGTTCAGATCCCGGGTGCGGACATGGCACCGCTTGGCAAAAGCCATGCTGTGGTAGGTGTCCCTCGTATAAAGTGGAGGAAGATGGGCACGGATGTTAGCTCAGGGCCAGTCTTCCTTGGGAAAAAGAGGAGGATTGGCAGTAGTTAGCTCAGGGCTAATCTTCCTCAAAAAAAAAGAAACACTTCCTATAAAATATATAGTGGATAATCATCTAGTAATCTCTAATCTATTTCTATGAAATACTGCTTTGTGAATTTTTAGTGGTAAATGAAGATTAGTTATTACATGGTGGTTCATGTCATTATGAAAGAACTTAGAGATCTACATTGGAAACTCTACAATACCCTTCTAGTACCATCAATAAATAGTTGATATGAACAACGGTATGAAATGTCAACGTTAGCTGGTGCCCTCGTACCAAGAGGGAATTTTGTTTTAAATTTTATGGTACTCACCAGTCAATATATTAGTTGGCAAAGTATATTAAAAATGTATTCTGTAACGATCAATTCAGACAATTTTAGCCTTTAAATTTTCCTGCAGGCCTGCATTATGAACAGCAATCTATCAAAGATCAAAGAAATGTTCTTTTATAATCAATGATACTCATTACACCTGAATATTATATTTCTGCCAGGGCAAATTTAAATCATTGCTCCCAAGCTACTTGTTTTCCAATTATTAGATCTAATGTGGTTTCTAGTCATCAGGTCTATGTAGTTTTCCTCAAGGGCAAACTGGCCCTTTAAATGAATTTTCCAGTGGTCCCAGGACACTGATCATGCAGAGGACAGCTCCTGGGTGAGGCAAATTGAGTTTGGTGACAAACTAGGCTGGAACATTGAGGCCTGGTCTCTGAGAATGCAGGATTGCGACATAAAAACCTACTGGGAAGTGTTGGGGCCCACGGTTAAGGGTTAACGTGACTGGGGGATCTGGAGCCTGTCTTCAGAGGGGCTAGGACAGGTTTATGGCAGGGCTTTCCCTGACAACTGCCAGAAGGCTTCCATCTCTTTGTGCAAAAACAGCTCAGATGGGTTTGCTCTTCCTCACACACCAGCCACTCTCTGGATCCAAGGTCTCCTGTGTTTACAGTCTTTCAGCGGTGCCACGCTTCCTTCCAGTGTGGCCAGAGTTCTCGCGTGGCCAGGTGGATGGCAGAGCCTGGTCTGGGAGGCCAGACTATTCCAGGGGCTCTCTTTCTAAGGGGTTGACACTATACTGGCACAAATGATGTGAAATATTCACATGCAGACATTTCACCATGGCCATGAGGGGGCTATGAGGAGAGAACATTCTAACATGACAGGTGTAACAGGAGGAGAAGGGCTGGATTCTATCCTAATAGCCCCAACTGGACACAATGCAAACATCCATCCTGAATAGAAGAGACACAGAAATGGAAGTATAGGGGTTGGCCAGGTGGCACAGCAGTTAAGTGTGCACGTTCCGCTTTGGTGGCCTGGGGTTCGCCGGTTTGGATCCTGGGTGCAGACATGGCACCGCTGGGCAGGTCATGCTGTGGTAGGCGTCCCACATATAAAGTGGAAGAAGATGGGCACGGATGTTAGCTCAGGGCCAGTCTTCCTTAGCAAAAAGAGGAGGATTGGCAGTAGTTAGCTCAGGGCTAATCTTCCTTAAAAAAAAAAAAAGATATAGCGTCACAAGATGGTTCAATGAAAAACGTTGAAAAAACTGTTTTTAAAAAAAATTAAAAAATTATAATCCATATGTCTAATAAAATTCCATGTTACTCCAGGTTACACACTCTAAAAATAGAAGATACTGCTAATAAATTTTGTGTATAATAAACTCCCTGGGTAGATTGCAAATACCTTGGGAATAGGCAGCGAATATTATGCTTATTTGATTTCTTCCTCTACCTGAAAGTATTTGCATAAATGAATAGGAATGAATGAAGGAAGGAATGAATTAACGAATGTAAAAAAGAGGCAGGGGGCTCTGTTTCCTCCTCCTCACTATTGTTTTGATCATCCTGGTGTTGTTGGGGTCTTTTCAGTTTGTCTGTACACTGTCTGGTATGTACATGAGAGCAGAGATGAGACCCTATTGTCTTGAGCTGAGCTGTTGGCTGAAGTGCAGAGAGGCGCTAGGGCTCCTGGGAGGTTCTACTGGATCGAATGCCCTAATTAATGTTAAAATATAAACAAAATGGTGTTGAAAAGTAGATTAAGTGTCCAATGAAGGGAGAAAGCAAAGACACTGAGGATTGTAAGTCAAAGACTTTGATTCTCTTCCTGGGTGTCCCACTTAGGGGACAAGTGGCAATATTTGGATCACTTAATCTCCCTGAGGCTTTGTTTCCTCATCTGGCAGATGGGGTCAATAATACACTAATTATATGAGCATCCCTGAGACAGTGTATGCAGAAATGGATGGCTAGGTAAACACGTGAAAGGATTTCACTCATATTGGTATTTTCTGTCTCATGGCCACTTTAAAGATTGGAAAAACAAAAGACTTTTTCTCAAGAAGTTAATACAAACAAACCATTTATGATTCCTGGCCAGTGGAGCATGATTTACCACATTTTCCAAATTCTGAACTGCGAGGTCACGAATGGTTTCTGGGGCATTTCAGCAACACTACCAACACCCACAGATGTGCCACCAGGTTATGTGTCTCCCTCTCACTCTTATTTGTGTTAGCTTAGAGTCCTTCAAGAAGGTGGTGCTGTAATTTCCTGGTCCAGAACCGGATTGGCATTGAATGCCAGTAGCAGGCTTTTCTGGAAGGGGCTCCGGTCAGCATGGGTGGTTGTTGCTGAGACCTGCAGTTCAAAAGGACCGAGGGGCTCCAGGAGCGCCCCCCGCAGGGCTTCATCACCTCGTGTTGTACTTCTTCCAGTGCACACCTTTCTTCAGGCCTGATTCCAAGGTGGAGCTGTGTGTGACTTTCTTTTTGAGGAAAATTAGCCCTGAGCTAACTACTGCCAGTCTTCCTCTTTTTTGCTGAGGAAGCCTGGCCCTGAGCTAACATCCATGCCCATCTTCCTCTACTTTATATGTGAGACACCTACCACAGCATGGTGTGCCAAGTGGTGCCATGTCTGCACCCGGGATCCGAACCGGCAAACCCTGGGCCGCCGAGAAGCAGAACGTGCGAACTTAACCGCTGCGCCATGGGGCCAGCCCTGTGTGTGACTTTCACCAGTGGGGCAAGCAAATGCCCAGGTGTGGAATGTGTTGTCCCCAGTGTCTAAAAGCCCCACCAGGTGTCGTGCTTCTTTTTTCGAACTCCGCAGTACTATAGTCAGAAGCTTCTCTTTAATGGCAGTTAGACAGGAGTAAGGTGATATCTCACTGTGGCTTGATTTGCGTTTCCCTGATGATTACTGATATTAAGCATCTTTTCATATGTGTGTTGGCCACCTGTATCTCTTCTTTGGAAAAATGCTTATTCAGGTCTTCTACCCATTTCTTAATTGGTTTGATCATATTTCTGATATTGAGTTGTATGAATTCTTTATAAGTTTTGGATATTAACCCCAATGATATTGGATATATCATTTGCAAATATCTTCTCCCATTCAGTTACCTTTTCATTTTGTTGATGGGTTCCTTCTCTGTGCAAAGCTTTTTAGTTTAATGTAGTTTCATTTGTTTATTTTTGCTCATTTCCCTTGTCTGAGGAGACATATCCAAAACATTTTGCCAAGATTGATGTCAAAGAGTTTACTGTCTATATTTTCTTCTAGAAGTTGTATGGTTTCAGGTCTTACACATAAGTCTTTAATCCATTCTGAGTTTATTTTTGTATATGGTATAAGAAAGCGGTGCAGTTTCATTCTTTTGCGTGTGACTGTCCGGTTTTCCCAACACCATTTATTAAAGAGACCATCTTTTCCCCATTGTATATTCTTGCCTCCTTTCTCATAGATTAATTGACCATATAAGCATGCGTTTACTTCTGGCTCTCTATTCTGTTCCATTGATCTGTATGTGTCTTTGGGTCAGTACCGTACTAGTTTTGATTACTATAGCTTTGTAGTATATTTGAAACCAGGATGTGTGATCCCTCCTGCTTGTTGTTCTTTCTCACGATTGCTTAGGCTTGGTGGCTTTTAGCACTGAATAAAATAAGTAGAAGAAAGGTTAAATTTTCCTTTAAAACCATGAAGAGACTAGAGAAGGGCTAAGATTTAGGCCAGCTGATGGGAGGGAGGGAGGAGTGATGGAGAGTAGACTCGTAGATAAGGAGGTTAGAGACCCGTGCAGGCTTCCGGATCCTGCAGCTCACCCAGTGCGGTCCAGGGCACGCTACTTCATCTCTCTGCACCTCAGTTTCCTCCAGCCTGAACATCCTACGTTTGAGAATAAGGTAACTAATAGCAATTTTTATCACCTTAAACCCTTTTCTAAATGTATTTTAATAATTTATTTTTCTCGCTGGAATTTTAGAATGCTTATCATGGGTGCCGCTTGTGCGTTCCTTGGATGTGGTCCTGATTTCTTCTTTGTGAAGTGGCAGCCGACGTGCTCTCCAGAGCCCAGAAAAAGCCCATGGAATGGAGAGAGTGGTGATGTGGGAACCCCACCTGCACCCCAACCACACATGTACACACACACTTGCTAGAATTGGGTGCAGAATGATTAACTAGTTAACAGGTATTGGGAATGATGCAAGTTGTCAATGAGGCTGATTGATGGGAGCAATCAATATAAGGGAGTCACTTGTCCCACTGGGAACATTACTGGAGAGAAGCTGTGTCCCAGCAGCAGGCAGGAGGTGCCTCTACAAAGGGAACCTTGCTCTACTCCAGAACTGTGCTTCCCCAGAGGATATATGCTCAATTAGCAAATTTATCCCCCATCATCACCTTCCAACTACTTCCTGACTACTCCAGACTAATTATTTTTAGTCTTTCATTGTCCCTCCCCCCATTTCTTTAATGTCCATGGAGAAACTAGTGTATATAAACAGGCATAGTGCCTCCTTCCCCATTCCCCTTTATTTTTAAATTTTTTTGAATTGAAGTATAATGGGCATACTATATGATGTTAGTTTCAGGTGTTCAACATAGTGATTTGATATTTTTACACATTACGAAATGTTCACCACGATTTGTCTGGTTACCATCTGTCAGCATACAGAGTTACTACAGTATGATTGGCTATGTTCCCCATGCTGTCATAGGGGAGAAAGAACTATTTCTCTACCCTCTAGCTTCTTCTGGCTGGTTTAAGAATTAAATTGACATGAGACAGAATAACAAGAGAAAATCATACAAATTTAATAACATGGTATACATGGGAGAAACCCAGGAAAATTGACTAACTCTCCAAAATGGCTCAAGCCACCACCTTAAACACCATCTTCAGCTAAGGACAAAGGAGGATGTTGGCACAGATATTAGCTCAGGGCTAACCTTCCTCAACAACAACAGCAACAAAATTCTTATAAAGAAACAATTAAAATGTGAATTGGTGTTAAACCCAAATTTTCTTTAAGTTGATGTCTTGTTAGCTGTTTCAAGAGAGACCTCAATTTTTATAATTTGATATTTGAATGGGAAGAATGCTCAGTTAATCTTCTTCAGTTAACAATCCCTAAGAAATACCTGGCTGCCTCTCTGTCACATCCAAAACATTTTACCTGAGGTCCCTTCAAAGCAACAAGCCCACAGAGAAATAATTAACTTCCGTGTGTTAGTTACACATCCAAACCATGACTAGGTCAAGTTCAGTGCATCTGATTTGCTGATTTGCTGACTTTGACCTGGGTCTGCAGATTTTTAGAGGCTGAATCTTTAAAAGTTTTGGCATCAAAGATTTGTGGTATCACCACATACAATGGTTCTGCCCAAAAGTACAATCCTGGGCCAGCCCCAGTGGCCAAGTGGTTAAGTTTCGCATGCTCTGCTTCAGAGCCCAGGTTCAGTTCCCTGGCAAGGCCCTAAACAACTCGTCTATCAGTGGCCATCCTCTGACAATGGCTCACATACAAAATAGAGGAAGATTAGAAACAGATCTTAGCTCAGGGTGAATCTTTCTCAGCAAAAACAAACAAACAAACAGAAGTACAATCCCTTTGCATGAATAATTTTTTTTTTGAGAAAGATTAGCCCTGAGCTAACATCTGCTGCCAATCCTCCTCTTTTTGCTGAGGAAGACTGGCCCTGAGCTAACATCTGTGCGCATCTTCCTCTACTTTATACGTGGGACGCCTACCACAGCATGGCTTTTGCCAAGCGGTGCCATGTCCGCACCCAGGATCCAAACCAGCGAAGCCCAGGCAGCCGAGAAGCAGAATGTGTGAACTTAACCACTGCACCACCGGGCTGTCCCCTGCATGAATAATCTTAGATTTAATTTTTGAAGTTAAAATTTTTATATTTATTGAGTATTTATGATAGGTTGAGAAAAAAATGCCATTTTATCACTAGTAATAGCTTAAATTCTAGTCTAAAATTTTTGTTCAAAACACATGGGAAGCACAATTAAGTTATTCTGAAGCAAGAAAAAAAAAGGTGGCATTTTCTTTCGATGGCATTAGGCTCCCTTGATTACTCTTTTATTCTACGTTTAGAATGGAGAGGTGGGTGACATTACCCAAGCGCAGATGGAGTGACAATAACAGCCCACAAAGGAAGGAGGGGACTTCTCTTAGCCCTTTTAGGATCACAAGGATTGTTGTAAGTATGTGGATCAGATCGTCTTGAACTTTGGTGACGTCCTTGAGAAATAACTATTCTGTCACTCTGAAAGCATTCCTGAGGTGGATCAAGCATGACCTCATCGTAGCACAATGGATTCTTTTTAGGAACATCAGGAGAAAGCGCCCCATGCTAAAAATGAATGCCTTGGACTATTTACTCCCATTGAAATTTGAAAGCCTGTGAAATTCACTACCCAGCACGTATGACTCACCCAGTAACCGAAATAGCACGAGGCACATGCTGGTAACTGCCAAGGTCTTCTTTCCATTCATCTTTGGGGAAGCTCTAAGAGACACCTTGCCTTTGGGATTTTTCTCTGTGTATTTGTTTAAAAATCATGAAAACAGATTTTGTGGATGTTGTATTTTGCAATTTCCTCCTCTTCTTTCTCCTGCTCCTTTTTTCTTCTTCCTCCTCTTCTTCTTCTTCTGCTCTTCTTTCTCCTCAGAAGTTTCCATTTCAATGATGGTGCTGCATTTGGTGCCATCTAAAACTGCCCTTGGGGCCGGTCCGGTGGCACGGTGGTTAAGTGAGCACATTCTGCTTTGGCGGCCCTGGGTTCACTGGTTCGGATCCTGGTTGCGGACATGGCACCGCTTGTCAAGCCATGCCGTGGTAGGCATCCCACATATAAAGTAGAGAAAGATGGGCACAGATGTTAGCTCAGGGCTAATCTTCCTCAAAAAAAATAAAGAAAGAAATAAACTGCCGTTGGTGTGGGAATTGGATTTGGGTCATAGGTGGAAGATTCTAGCTGTGAAATGATGAAAAGAATGTTATACTAGAATTCAGAAGACCTGGGTTGGTCCTAGTTTTTTAAGTATCTATATATTGGAACTGGAATTGAGGTCTTCTGATTTCACACCCTGTATTCTTTCAATTACACCATTATTTCCTCTATTTTTATGCTCGGCTCTTTGTATCATTTGCACATCAGATACAATAGGCAACTCCCAAGCATTGTGGGGTTCCCACTTGGAAGAACTAAGTTACGCAGTGGAGTGTACAATTTTCCTGGGACAGATGGGTTTGGGTTGGGTATATTCAGAAGAGGTGTTTCCTGGAACTGTTACATTACTGAGAGAAACCTAGTTTGGCTTCGGAGAAGCAGGGCTGAGGTGAAGTCTGGAGGGAAAGAGAAGGAAAAACACAGTAGAATAAACAGCACAATGAGCTGGGAAGGCGTTGTGGCTTGAATTGCATCCCTCACACAGAGATGTTCAAGTTCTAACTCTGGTACACGTGAACGTGACCTTATCTGGAAATACTGTCTTGCAGATGTAATCGAGATAAAATGAGGTCATATTGGATTGGGTGGGTCCTGATCCAATGACTGGTGTCCTTATAAAAGGGGGAAATTTGGACACCGAGAGAGACACACACAGAGAACGCCATGCGACGACGAAGGCAGAGACTGATGGATGCATTGACCAGCCAGGAGCACCAAGGACTGTAGCAGTTACCAGAAAGCAGGAAGAGAGGAGGAAAGAGCTTCTCCTAGGACCTGGCTGACACCTTGATTTAGGCCTTCGAGCCTCCTCGTTCTCTGTGAGATAATACGTTTCCATTGTTTTAAGCTACCCAGGTTGTAGTCCTTTGTTACAGCAGCTCGAGGAAACTAATGAGGACGGCTAGAGGTAGGATGAAAATAAGTCCATAGAAAAGGTTGAATGAAGTGGTTCAGAACTGTGGAAGGATGAGGCTTCGTGCTTTGTTTCTATTTGGATTTGTCAGATATATTTCCTTTTTTTTCTTTCTAGTTTTATTGAAAAGTAATTGATATATGACATTGTGTAAGTTCAAAGTGTACAATGTGATGATTGGTATATGTATATATCACAAAGTGATTACCACAATAACGTTAGTTAACACATCGCCTCACCTCACTTTTTTTTATTTGAGTTCATAATAGTTTACATCATTGTGAAATTTCAGTTGTACATTATTTCTCGTCTGTCACCACCTAAGTGCTCCCCTTCACCTCCTGTGCCTACCCCTCTCTGCCCTTCCCCGGTAACCAATGAACTGTTATCTTTGTCCATGTGTTTGTTTATGTTCCACGTTTGAGTGAAATCATCTGGCATTTGTCTTTCTCACTCTGACTTATTTCGCTTAGCATAATTCCCTCTAGGTCCATCCATGTTGTTGCAAATGGGATGATTTTGTCTTTTTTTATGGCTGAGTAGTATTCCATCGTATATATATATACACCACATCTTCTTTATCCAATCATCAGTCGATGAGCACTTGGATTGCTTCCATGTCTTGGCTATTGTGAACAGTGCTTCAATGAACAGGGGAGTGCATATGTTACTTTGGATTGTTGATTTCAAGTTGTTAGGGTAGATATCCAGTAGTTGGATAGCTGGGTTGTATGGTAGTTCTATTTTTAGTTTTTTGAGGAATCTCCATACTGTTTTCCATAGTGGCTGCACCAGTTTGCATTCCCACCAGGAGTGTATGATGGTTCCCTCTTCTCCAAACCTTCTCCAACATTTGTTATTTTTAGTCTTAGTGATTATATCCATTTTAACAAGTGTTAGGTGGCATCTTAGTGTAGTTTTGATTTGCATTTCCCTGATGATTAGTGATGTTGAACATCTTTTCACGTGCTCATTGGCCATCTGTGTATCTTCTTTGGAAAAATGTCTGTTCATATCCTCTGCCCATTTTTTGATCAGGCTTTTTGGGTTTTTTTGTTCAGTTGTGTGAGTTCCTTATATATTGTGGAGATTAACCCCTTGTCAGATATATGATTTGCAAATATTTTCTCCCAGTTAGTGGATTGTCTTTTGTTTTGAACCTAGTTTCTTTTGCCTTGCAGAAGCTCTTTAGTCTGATCAAGTCCCACTTGTTTATTTTTTCTTTTGTTTCCCTTGTCTGAGAAGACATGGTATTTGAAAAGATCCTTTTAAGTTCAGTGTCAAAGAGTGTACTACCTATATTATCTTCCAGGAGTTTTATGGTTTCAGGACTTGTCTTCAAGTCTTTGATCCATTTTGAGTTTATTTTTGTGTATGGCGTGAGATAATGGTCTACTTTCATTCTTTTGCTTGTGGCTGTCCAGTTTTCCCAACACCATTTATTGAAGAGACTGTCTTTTCTCCATTGTTTGTTCTTTTCACCTTTGTCGAAGATTAGCTGTCCAGAGATGTACTTTTTTATTTCTGGGTTTTCAGTTCTGTTCTATTGATCCGTGTGACTGTTTTTGTACTAGTACTGTGCTGTCTTAATCACTATGGCTTTGTAGTATATTTTGAAGTCAGGGATTGTGATGCCTCCAACTTTGTTCTTTTTTCTCAGTATCGCTTTGGCAATTCAGGGTCTTTGGTTGCCCCATATGAATTTTAGGATTCTTTGTTCTATTTCTGTGAAGAATGTCGTTCTGATTGGGATTGCACTGAATCTGTAGATTGCTTTGGGTAGTGTGGACATGTTAACTATGTTTATTCTTCCAATCCATGTGCATGGAATCTGTTTCCATCTCTATGTCATTATCTGTTTCTTTCAATAATGTCTTATAGTTTTCATTGTATAAGTCCTTCACCTCCTTAGTTAAATTCATTCCTGAGTACTTTATTCTTTTGTTATGATTGTAAATTGAGTTGTCTTGAGTTCTCTTTCTGTAAGTTTGTTACTAGAGTATAGAAATGCAACTGATTTTTGTAAGTTGATTTTGTACTCCACAACTTTACTGTAGTTAATTATTTCCAATAGTTTTCCGATGGATTCTTTAGGGTTTTCTATATATAAGATCATGGCATCTGCAAACAGTGAGAGTTTCACTTCTTCACTTCCTATTTGGATTCCTTTTATTCCCTTCTCTTGCCTAATTGCTCTGGCCAATACCTCCAGTACTATGGTGAATAAGAGTGGTGATAGAGGGCATCCATGTCTTGTTCCTGTTCTCAGAGGGATGGTGTTCAGTTTTTGCCCATTGAGTATGATGTTGGCTGTGGATTTGCCATAAATGGCCTTTATTATGTTGAGGTAATTTCCTTCTATCTCGATTTTGTTAAGAGGTTTTATCAAATGGCTGTTGGATCTTGTTAACTGCTTTATCTGCATCTATTGAGATGATCATGTGGCTTTTATTCCTCATTCTGTTAATGTGGTGTATCACATTGATTGATTTGCAGATGTTGAACCATCCCTGTGTCCTTGGTATAAATCCCACTTGATCATGATGTATGATCTTTTGATGTATTGTGTACTTGGGTTGCAAATATTTTGTTGGGGATGTTTGCATCTATGTTCCTCAGCGATATTGGCCTGTAGTTTTCCTTTTTTGTGTTGTCCTTGTCTGGCTTTGGTATCAGAGTAATGTTGACCCCGTAGAATGTGTTAGGAAGCACTCCATCTTCTCTAATCTTTTGGAATAGCTTGAGAGGGATAGGTATTAAATCCTCTCTGAAAGTTTGGTAGAATTCCCCAGGAAAGCTGTCTGGTCCTGAGCTTTTATTCTTTGGGATGCTTTTGATTACTGTTTCAATCTCTTTACTTGTGATTGGTCTATTCAGATTCTCTATTTCTTCTTGATTCAGCTTTGGGAGGTTGTAAGAGTCTAAGAATTTATCCATTTCTTTCAGATTGTCCATTTTGTTGGCATATAGTTTTTCATAGTATTCTCTTATAACCTGTTGTATTTCTGTGATATCTGTTGTTATTCCTCCTCTTTCATTTCTAATTCTATTTACCTGAGCTTTCTCTCTGGTTTTGTTTGTAAGTCTGGCTATAGGTCTGTCTATTTTATTTATCTTCTCAAAGAACCAGCTCTTTGTTTCATTGATCCTTTCTACTGCCTTTTTTGTTTCAATAGCATTAATTTTGGCTCTGGTTTTTATTATTTCTCTCCTTCTCTTAACTTTGGGCTTTGTTTGTTCCTCTTTTTCTAATTTAGTTAGGTGTAGTTTGAGATTGCTTATTTGGGACTTTGCTTGTTTGTTAAGGTAAGCCTGTGTTGCGATGAATTCCCCTCTTAATATAGCCTTTGCTGCATACCATATGAGTTGGTATGGTATGTTTTCATTTTCATTTGTCTCCAGATATTTTTTGATTTCTGCTTTAATTTCTTCAATAATGCATTGCTTGTCCTACAGCATATTGTTTAGTCTCCACATCTTTGTCCCTTTCTCAGCTTTTTTCTCGTAATTAACTTCTAGCTTTATAGCTAGATAAAGATGATCAGAAAAGATGCTTGTTATTATTTCAATCTTCTTAAATTTATTGAGGCATGCCTTATTTCCCAACATATGGTCTATCCTTGAGAATGTTCCATGTGTGCTTGAGAAGAATGTGTATTCTGCTGTTTTTTGATGGGGTGTGATATATAGGTCTATTAGGTCCAACTGGTCTAGCTTTTCATTTACTTCAACTGTTTCCTTGTTGATTTTCTGTCTGGATGATCTATCCGTTGATGTGAGTGGAGTGTTGATGTCCCCTACTATTACTGTGTTATTATTAATATCTTCTTTTAGGTTTGTTAATAGTTGATTTATGAACTTTGGTGTTCCTGTGTTGAGTGCACAGATATTTATGTGTTATATCTTCTTGATGGAATGTTCCTTTGATCATTATATACTGCCCCTTTTTGCCTCTCTTTACCTGTCTTATCTTGAAGTCTACTTTGTCTGATATAAGTATTGCAACACCTGCTTTCTTTTGTTTGCCATTTGCTTGGAGTATCATCTTCCACCCCTTCACTCTGAGCCTGTGTTTGTCATTGGAGCTGAGATGTGTTTCCTGAAGGCAGCATATTGTTGGGTCTTATTCTTTAATCCATCTCACTACTGTGTCTTTTTATTGGCGAATTCAGTGCATTTACCTTTAGGGTGATTATTGATATATGAGGGCTTAATGCTGCCATTTTATCACTCAAATATTTATGAGAAGATCTTAAGCCTCATTTATCGTATGAAAGATGACATGAGTGGAGCCATATTAAAATAGAATCAGAGCAGCCATTTCAGAGGAATTGCCTTGCCTGTGTTGTTTGCTTTATCTTCCAAACTGGACCAAACCACCAACATTCCTAGAAGTCAGTAAGGGCAAGAATATCCTGTTTGTAAGGACTGATAAAACTGAGATTTGCTGATGACTCAGTCGATAACCAGTCAGTGAAGTACAAGTCTAGCCTTTTGCCTGATGATCAAATATCTCAAGCCAATCTACAAAGCACAAACTTAGACTTGCCTCATCCAGCACCACTGCACTCTTCTTTAAAACAGCTCACCTCATCCTCCCTTTTTCCTGTAAAAACTCTAAGCCCCTCTCTTCGAATTGGGACACTATTTCAGTTTCTATCTGACTCTGCGTTCCCTGAATTGCAATTCTTTGATCTCAAATAAACACTCTGCCTTTTCAACTGGTGTCTGTTTTTGTAAGTTGACATATGGTTAGAAAAATGCAAATTAAAACTGAGTGTTTTCATTCTCAAATTAGCAGTGTTACAATGCATTTTAAAGTGTTACAATGCATTCTGTTGGCAAAGCTGTGGGAAAACAGGCACTTTCAGACATTGTTGGCGTGATGGCAAAATGTGAGAATCCCTTTGTAGGGTAATTTGGCAATATCTATCAAAATTACAAATGCATTTATTTTCTGGACTGAAACTCTTATGAGAATTTATCTTAGAGATATACATATATAAAGTGCGGAATATATAAAATTATTAATTACATTAAGGAACATTAAAAGGACATGCAAGAAACTAATGAAAATAGTTCTGTGTGTTGGAGGATCAGAGTGGATGAAGACATGGGTGAAAGTGAGATTTTTCATCTGTTTTTGAATCATGAATGTACTGCCTATCATAATTCATATGCAAAAGTTCACATGTACATGTAGAGCTTATCCCTTAAAATAAAACTTGGTAAATATCGATTGGTTTACCACTCTCTTCTTTCTCTTGCCCTTGCTCTCTCTCCATCCATCCATCCAGTTGGAGACATTGCAGATGTCACTCCTGAATCCACCATTTTCCTTCCTCTTTCTCCAATCTGCATGACTTGTTTTCTAGCTTGTTTCATAGCTGTTTTAGGAGGTGTCCTCATCATCATTTTCAGAATTTTCATTGTCTCTCATCTGTGCTGGATTCTCTGTTTGTTATGCCCTATGTCTTATTTTCCTTAGTATCTCCCTTGCTTGGGTAGATTTTTCTAGTTGCTTCTTGAGATTTGTTGTGTAAAAAAGTTTTTATTCTGTCCTTATACTTGATTGATTTTTTTCCTGTAGTCTGCAAATTGTCTCTAGAAAGAATTCTGAAGTCATTGCTTTATTGTTTTCTAGTTTTCAGTGTTCCTGTTAAAATTTGATGCCATCCTGATTCCTGGTCCTTTGTATTTGAGATGTTTTGCCTTCTCTGGAAGCTTTAGGATCTTCTTTTTATCCCTGGTATTCCGAAGTGTCATGACAAAGAGACTTTGTGTGATTGTTTTACCCCCCAATTCATTGTGCAGGTTTATAGGAAGTTCCTTTCAAGCTAGAAACTTACTCTCATTAGTCAAAGAAAATTTGTTGTTATTTCTAGTATCGCTTCTTCATGTGTTAAAACTTAGTTTTGGGCTGACCTGGTGGTGCAGCGTTTAAGTTCGCACATTCCACTTTGGTAGCCTGGGGCTCGCCGGTTCAGATCCTGGGTGCATAGGCACCACTTGTCAAGCCATGCTGTGGCAGGCATCCCACTTATAAAGTAGAGGAAGATGGGCACGGATGTTAGCTCAGAGCCAGTCTTCCTCAGCAAAAAAGGGGGAGGATTGGTGGTGGATGTTAGCTCAGGGTTAATCTTCATCAAAAAGAAAAACCAAATAAACTTAGTTTCCTTTCTCTGGAATTCTTATTACTCGGCTTACTTCCTGGGTTGATCATTTAATATTTTTTGTTTGTTCTGTTTTTCATTTCTTTGCCTTTTGCTCTATCTTAGGAGAGAGTTCCTTGGCATTCTATTCAATCTTTCTACTGAAATATCATTCCCAATATCATATTTTTAATTTCCAAGAGCTTTCTGAATGTTTCTTTTTATGCCAACTGAGAAGAAAAGGGTTAGCAGCTGATCTGTTACCGATCCTACCTTCCCTAGGCATGCTAGGGAGAGGGGAAAAAAAGAAATGACCAAGTCAGATCTTCAAACTAATGGGATGGTGTCTACAAGCAGAAAGAGCTCTTGTTTCTGGAATGGTTTTTATTGAGATGTGCCTAATCTGGCTAGGCTGCTTTCATAAGCAAATCTGGAATATAAGGATATATGGGAGTGTTGCCTGCTTGAAAATGTGAGTATCTGCTATGAGATTGTCAGAGTACAAAAAGGAGATTTCTGTGAGTGAAATGGCTTTCTTTGTGGAACTGTTGCTTTGTATACACTACTTACAACCTTACCAGTTAAATCCGGGTGACAGCATGTTCTACAGCGGCCAGCAAGGACCTGAGGGCCTGCACTGGCTGTTTCAGATTTTTCCATGTTTTGTCTGCACGTCATGATTATCTGTACCCTCTGAATCATTAATAAATTTTGATACTGGCTAAGATCTCTGATGTCACAGAGTCTGATTTGACGTTCTGATGCTTTGTTCCCTCAGTGTCCCATTTCATAGATTCAATATCTTCTCTAATCTCTTTGAGAATACCAATTATAGATATGTATATTTTTTATCTTGGTTATGATAGTTTACAATCTTGTGAAATTTCGGTTGTTCATTATTTCTTGTCAGTCGTATTATAGGGGCACCACTTCACCCTTTGTGCACCCCCCCACCCCCCTTCCCCTGGTAACCACTAATCTGTTCTCTTTGTCCATCTGTTTGTTTATCTTCCACATATGAGTGGAGTCATACAGAGTTTGTCTTTCTCTGTCTGGCTTAACGTAATACCCTCAAGGTCCATCCATGTTGTTGTGAATGGGACGATTTTATCCTTTTTTATGGCCGAGTAGTATTCCGTTGTATATATACATACCATATCTTCTTTATCCAGTCATCAGTCAGTTTCTTAAGAGGAGAAGTCTACACTTTCTGGAAAGGGGGCCGTATCAGTTTTCCATTGCTCCTGTAACAAATTACCACAAATGTCTGTCTTCAAACAGCATACATTTACATCTCCCAGTTCTGGAGGTCAGAAGTCTGGCATGAGTCTCACTGGGCCAACCCCAGGGTGTCACCAAGGCTTTGTTTCTTTCCAGAGGCTTCAGGGGAGAATCTGCTTTCTTGCTTTTTCCAGCTTCTAAAGGTTTCTTCACATCCTTTGGCCATGGCCCCCTTCCACCTTCAAAGACAGCAGTGGCTGGTCGATTCTTCCTCATATTGCATCTCTCACATTCTTGCCTCCCTCCTCCACTAAGTAGGACCCTTCTGATTATACTGAGCCCACCCAGATAATCCAGGTTTGTTAACAATCTTAATTTCCCCTTACCATGTAGCATAACATATTCACAGTTTCTGTGGAGTAGGATGTGACATCTTCAGGGGACCATTATTCTGCCTACAACAAGAGTGTGTTCCTGGTTACTACTATTCTGTAAGACAAGTAGGAGAAGGGGGCTGGGAAGGACAGCTGGATACATGGTGTGTAGAATATTACTTAATCCCCCTGTTCAGACAGCATCCTTAGGTATCCTCTTGTCCTGAGTCCAGAGTTCAAAGCAAGATCTCTAGGGAGTAAATTTCCAGTCTCCTATGAGGGTGGGGGAAGGATAGTGTCCTAGCTTTGTGGGGGTGGGTAGGACATCTAGATCCCCAAATACATTTTCACTTTCACTTATTTCAAAATATTTTAAAATTTCTTTTGAGACTTGCTCTTTGGCTCATTTGTTATTTAGAAGTGTGTTGTTTAATATCTAAATATTTTGGGATTTTCCAGCTACTTTTCTGTTACTGATTTCTAGTTTAATTTCACTGTGGTCTGAGAGCATCCCTCATATGATTTCTATTCTTTTAAATTTGTTATGTATGTTTTATGGCCCAGCATGTAGTCATTATTGGTGAATGTGAGCTGGAGAAGAATGTGTAATCCACTGTTGTTGGATGAAGTAGTCTATAAATGTCAATTAGATCCAGTTGATTGATGGTGTTATTCACTTCAACTATATTTTTACTGATTTTCTGTCAATTACTGATAAAGGGATATTGAAGTCTCCAACAAGAAGAGTGGATTTGTCTATTTCCTGCAGCTCTATCAGGTTTTGTCTCACATATTTTGATGCCCTGCTGTTAGAGGCATACACGTAAAGGATTGTTATGTCTTCTTGGAGAATTGACTTCTTTATCGTTAGGTGATGCTTCTCTTTATCCCTGATAATTTTTCTTATGCTGAAATATGCCTTGTCTGAAATTAATATAGGTATTCCAGTTTTATTTTGACTAGTGTTAGTATGGTATATTTCTCTCCTTCCCTTTAATATTAATCTATTTGTGTTTCTATATTTAAAGTGAGTTTCTTGTGCATAACATGTGGTTGAGTCTCGTTTTTTATCTACTCTGCCAGCCTCTGTCATTTAATTGGTATATTTAGACCATTCATATTTAAAGTGATTATTGATATAGTTGGATTAATATCTACCATATTTATGACTGTTTTCTACTCATTGCACTTTTTCTTTCTTATCTTCCCCTCTTTTTCTGTTTTTAATTTAGCATTTTATATGATTCCATTTTCTCTTCTCTCTTCGCATATCAATTATACCTCTTTTAAATTTTTTCAGTGGTCACCCTAGAAAGTCCTCTATTTCATATGGGATGCTGCCACAGCATGGCTTGATGAGTGATGCTAGGTCTGTGCCAGGGATCCTCAAACCCTGAGCTGCAGAAGCAGAGCATGCCAACTCAACCACTACGCCAGCGGGCCGGCCCCGTGTACAGTTTTTTCCTTATTTTAAGGATGGGAGTGATGACTTGCAAGCTCTTTACATATCAGAATGGCAATTGGACAGGCTTGTGTTTTTCTAGTCATAAACTCTTCCTATTAATTTTCTCTTGAGGTCACCATTTGCAGGGCTCAGGCTTAGAGGGCATCTGTCATCCACAGGTAGCTCAAAGTCTGAGTTCAGGGCTCTTTCCATGTCCAGTTAGCTCTCTGTCAGGCAGTGGTTCTCTGCTAGGCAGCTTGGGGCTGTGGCCACACAGCAGCTTACAACTGAGCAAAGTCTACACATAGAATCATTGCTGCTTCCCCTTGGGCTCTCCTGCTTTCTCCCAACTACTTTAAAAACAGACTTTCAACTAATTCTCCTGTTTTTAGACCCATTTGCACTCCCCCTATGGGGGCTCCCGGTGCCTCAAATCCCCGAGACGTTTTGGGCTTCTACATTGTGAATGAGCTGTGCTCCTAACTATTTCTGGTTTGGCGCTGCCTGATTCAAATTGATTTTTTCTCAAACAAACTCTTAAAATTAAGCAAAACAAAACATCTTTGTGGATCAGCTTGCTTACACCCTACTTCCACATACACACGTGCCCTCCTGTTAGGCACTAGGATTTGGGTGCTCTCTGGTCTTCTAAGTCAGTTACCAGTCTTTCATCTTCATTCCAGCTCCCAAGTTTTGGTTGACATCTTTTTCCCCCACTCTCCTAGTCTCTTTGCTCTTTCAGGTTTATAACTCATGCTACTTTACTATAATTTTCAGTGAAGTTTCTGGAGGAGCACAGGCAAATATATTCAATTCACATATTTAATTGGAAACATTTTTTGCCCTACCGAGCATCAAAGAAAAAAATTATCCACGACACTTGTGTTAAAAAATAAATTGAAGCATATTAAATTTTTAAGAGTTCATTTGAAGAAGAATTGATTAGAATTGTGCAGCAACAAAACTTAAGTGATTAGGAGCGTTCTATTGGCAGGAGCCACGGGAAAGACTTTTGAGGGAAGATGCGGAGGCAAAGCAAAGAAATCATCTGATTGGCTACAGCTTAAGCATTTGCCTATTCGGAAAAGCCTACGTGGCTGTCTGTGATGGGTTGTCCTTAGGTTTTGATTTCTTAACCTTGAGGCATTGCAGGCGTAGGTTTTGGTTTACTTTTGTAGGGTACTAAGGCATTAAGGCCACCTCAGTCTAACAACTTCTTTGTCTGTTTAATTTAATGCCTCTTAAAGACCTGAAGCAGATTTTATTCAGGAATCTGGTGGTAGGTGATGCGGGCTCAGTGAGCCAAGGAGTTGAAAGAAAGATTTCTTGGACTCTCAAGGTCTGGCAGTAGTGCTCCTTTATTCAGAGAATAGCATGGGGACAGGACCCACGGGCAGTGAAGAGCTGCTGCCGTGTGTTGAGAGTTGGGGCTAAATTTATAAGGCATGGGTACGTGACTTATTTTTGCTAGACAAAGGAAAGATGATGTAACAAGTCATTAAATGGTTTCAGTGCAGGTGGGGTCTGGTTATTGTGTCATCATGTAACTTTAGATATGAATCTGGTCATATAGATCAGCATGTAGGCCAGATGCCCTGGGCTTCTCTCCCTGGGGCAGCCTTGATCTGCATCAGTAGGTATAGGGGCTACTGCCCTGGGGGTTTGCAGCAGGGGAGAGAGATTTAGCTCAGCTCTGAATACAACAAGGAAAAATGGGGATTTATAGCCAAGAAGCAGGGTGGAGGTGAGGGGCTGAGTGGATGGAAAATTACTAAGAGGCAGGGTAATGGTTCGCTAAACTGACCTAACAGGATTCTTGCTGAAGGCAGGTTAGGGTGATAAGATATTACCTGGGGGAATGGTGAGGGATGAGGAATTTGATCAGAAATAGAGGGTGATCAGATATCTAGGGTGGAGGATTCTGGCTAAACTGACTTCACAGAATTCTTGCTAAAATTGGGCAATGCAAACACAGACACAGAAGTCCAAGATCAGGCGTAGTCGAGCTGAGGGCTTAGAGGAGCCCAGCTAAAAGCTGGTCAAGGAGAGAATCTTTGTCACTAGTTTCTTTTTATTTATTTACTTTGAACGGTTATCACCAGGAGGTAAATATTCTTTAGCTGACTCTGTCTCATTTGTGCTAAGAAAGAGAATGGCCAGTCCAGCATTTTGGATTTCATCAATCTTCTTATTAAATATAAATGTAACTTACATTTCTCTCATTACTGTCAGCCTGGTGGAATCCCAGCTACTACTTCCTGATTTCCACAGAACTCTGTCATTATCTGGTGTTTCCTGAAGCCTACAGCCCTCCTTTTAATGGGTTTGATGGTTGCGTGTGAGGGACGCAGGAGAGTTTTCAGGTAAAGGGGCCTCTGTGATTAGGCGCTAGATGAAGGGGCTAAGGAACTTCATAAATTCTTCAATAGAAAGCTGCAGGCTGAGCCCCTGCTGCCTTTGTGTCTGGAATTTAAAACCATTCCCAAGGTGTGCCTGAGCCTTGCTCTCTGTTCGCAACCCCTCCCCCACAACATGGTCAGCTCTCACCAGCCATTATCTGTTTTCTTTTGATAGAAATTTTTTTGTGTGTTATAACTTTGATTTTGCTTCCACTCCATTTGCTCTGATTTCTTTGGTAATGCCTGCTTTCCTTTCATCTCTATCATCTCTTTCTTTTATCCATTTTATGTCGGCTGCTGTGTCTTGTTATATTATTTCTCTTATGAAAGTCTATTCTGGTTTAACGAAAAGCAATAGTTTCTCTTACCTCACTGAGAATAAACTGCATATATTTTATTTAAAAATCTCGTGCTTTCTGAAGGATCTGTATTGGAGGTGGGGTTCTCTGAGATTTTCACATGAGCCTTTGCTGTTTTGCTCTTCTGTTGTTTGTAACACTGGGTTATTTTTGTTTGCAATACTGGGTTAATTTGTTTTTTCATCCTATGTCTTTACTTGTTTATATTTGTTGAAATTACCTGGATTTATTTTTTCTGGGGGAGCGGGCACTGGTTTTAAGGCTGGTGACTTAAAACCTGTTTGACCATGGAGAGAGGTGGTATCCAGACACAATATTGGAACAAATTTGGCATGGAAAATTTTGGTTTTGGGTTTCCATTCACTTTGGAGGTCTCTCTCAAAGTGGAGGCAGGATTATCGTAAGGAGCATCTCCAGAGTGTCTTCTGTGGGAGCAGCAGCCGGTCACTATTTCTTAGTTTCCCTTGTAGATACAAATTATCAGTTCGAACTGTCTAAACTAAGGAAAAAGACCTCTCCAAGTCTAATCTAAGAAGAAAATCTCCTCGGGAGTGAAGTCCCAGAGAACAAAGGGAGATTACACCAGGGTCCGGTTTACCTTGCAATGCTTCAGGGAGTCTGAGGCCGGCAAGCAGACAGATGCAAAAGAAAGCTTAGGGCTACGCATTCTTTTTCGACTCTCTTTTTTTGCGAGATGCAACAGATAGACCTGCCCGGAGGCAAGGGATCTCAGGAGTTTCAAAATCTGCGCTGGGGACAAGGCGATGGCAGTACTGCAAAGGCCTTTGTTCCTGATTAAGGTTGACGGGATGGTAAAATCCAGAACCTGGAGAAGAATCCAATGGGAACGCGATCTGAGAGAGCTGGATTTGGGTAACTTTCCGTCCTGGGAGGCTGGACCGGACAGATCGTTCTTTCCTTAGGAGATTCTGAGAAGCCAAACTTGGAGGGGAATCCTTCTCCGATATCCCACCTCCTCGTGAGAATCACGGACCGTACTGAGCGGAGGGAGTTATCCAAAAGACAAATAACACATGCGGCTCCTCTAGTGATCTCCGGGTCTTAACCAGATGTCCTTCCTTCCTAAAGGCAATAGTCCCAGGAAACCGCCATAAGAAAAACGTCAGTGTCGGTGATTAGATTATCTTTGCATTTACTTTTCAATTCCTCAGCGTAGATAGTGTGGTGTGATGTGTCCTGTTAGTTTTAGTCTTTTCTTAGGAGTGGTTGGCTCACACTTAAAGATCCCTCATTGAGAAAACACTCCAGGGGTAGTAGGTTAACATTTGAAATTCTCAGTTCAGAAGCCACATTCCAGAGGGGCTCTGGTTGTGGCTCCAGCCTTCTTTATCTTAGATCAAGCCCAGGGGCTTTGTTAGTTAGCATATGAGGTTAGAAATGACTTCTCGTTGGTGAAATGTGTTTCAGTTTATGTGGATTGGCTGCAAATGTTTCAGGGGTACTCTTGCCTTTGCATAAATGAGGTAAAAACATCTAGCCAGCCTAACAGTTTATATACTTTGGATTATCTCTCCATGCTCAGGATGCTCAACTGTGTCTGTTACTAAGCCCTAAGTGACCCGTGATCTGCAAGTGGGTCCTTTTGCCCCAGGTTGCCTGCGCTAATAGAATGAGACCAGGTTCAGAATAGTAGAGCAGAAAGCTATCCATTGATTAATGAACGAGGAGAGCCTGTGCTCTAAAACACTTTCTCCCCAAACGGAAGGTGAGCAAGGTTCTCATGGGATGTGAAGGGGGAGGGGTCTCCCTGTCATTGCTCAGGGTGGGGGCATTTGGGTCATACGCAGATCCTCCCTTCTTGCACACAGCATCTTTTGCACACATTTCCTTTTGCACACGGTGCCTCTTGCACATGGTACCCCATTGCCATCTTGGACCTTTCTGGTTTGGCCTCCTTCTGTGGTTTGGCCATCTGGCACTGTTATGCCTCAGTTTCTATAAGCAAGCACAACTTTAAAACAAAGCATTAGGGGCCGGCCCGTGGTCGAGTGGTTAATTTCGCGAGCTCCGCTTCGGGGGCCCAGGGTTTCACCGGTTCGGAACCTGGGCACAGACATGGCCCTGCTCATCAGGCCATGCTGAGGTGGCATCCCACATGCCACAACTAGAAGGACCCACAACTGAAAATACGCAACTATGTACCGGGGGGCTTTGGGGAGAAAAAGGAAAAATAAAATCTTACAAAAAAACAAAAACAAACAAACCCAAAGCATTAGACATACAAAATGTTTTTAGGGACTTCTCTGGCTGACATCTGGGGCTGTAGGGGAGGATTTTTGTCACCTAACTCTGACTTGAGAGTTAGCTGAGTTCTGTCTCAAAGCTGGACATTGCTCTCCCTGCTTCTAATGCCTGTAGGGTGCTGCTGGAGCACCTAAAAGTCTAGAGTGCTAAGACGCCATCAAGCTCACTAAATAGGTTGTGTGACTCTTTGGGGGCCTGGTTGTTAAATATTTGTACATATGGCAGATGAGGTCTGAGACTCGCTTTCACTGTGACATACCATCCGGAAGGAGGTCCCGGTAGTTGCCACCTGCCTCCTATTTATTTATCTATTCTTTGGTGAGGAAGACTGGCCCTCAGCTAACATCTGTTGCCAATCTTCCTCTTTTAGCTTAAGGAAGACTGACCCTGAGCTAACATCTGTGCCAATCTTCCTCTATTTTTATTTATTTATTTATTTATTTTTTAAGATTTTATTTTTCCTTTTTCTCCCCAAAGCCCCCTGGTACATAGTTGTGTATTTTTAGTTGTGGGTCCTTCTAGTTGTGGCATGTGGGATGCTGCCCCAGCATGACTGATGAGCGGTGCCATGTCCAGGCCCAGGATTTGAACTGGTGAAACCCTGGGCCACAGAAGCAGAGCGCACGAACTTAACCACTCGGCCATGGGTACGGCCCCCTCTTCCTCTATTTTTGTATGTGGGTCGCTGCCACACCATGGCCTGATGAGTGGTGTAGGTTGGTGCTCAGGATCCAAACCCACGACTCTGGGCCACTGAAGTAGAGTGCTCCAAACTTAACCACTATGCCAAAGGGCCAGCCCCATTTTTTTCTTTTTTGCTGAGGAAGATTAGCCCTGAGCTAATGTCTGTGCCAATCTGCCTCCTCTTTGTATGCAAGTCACAGCCACAGGATGGCTGACAAGAGGTGTAGATCCATGCCTGGGATCTGAACCCGTGAACCTGGGCCGCCAAGGTGGAGTGCTCCAAACTTAACCACTATGCCACAGAGCTGCCCCTGCCTCTTATTTTTGAAAGCCCTGGATATCTATCAAAGGACAACTAAGAACTGTGCATGATCAAATTGGCTTAGATATTTGAAACAGGCCTGCAGCTCCTTTCCTATATTGCTCACGGTCTTTGGCCACAAATACATGTAAGTAACCCATGAATATCTGTAATATTTTCATTTGTTCTAAAAATAATTTCTTGGGGCCGGCTTGGTGGTGCAGCAGTTGAGTTCGCACGTTCTGCTTCTCGGCAGCCTGGGGTTTGCCGGTTTGGATCCCGGGTGTGGACATGACACTGCTTGGCAAGCCATGCCATGGTAGGCATCCCACATATAAAAAATGTAGAGGAAGATGGGCATGGATGTTAGCTCAGGGGTGGTCTTCCTCAGCAAAAAGAGGAGGATTGGCAGCAGGTAGCTCAAGGCTAATCTTCCTCAAAAAAAAATTTCTTGTGGCTGGCCCCCTGGCTGAGTGGTTAAGTTCTTGTGCTCCACTTTGGTGGCCCAGGGTTTCGTGTATTCAGATCCTGGGCGCAGACGTGGCACTGCTCATCAGGCCATGCTGAGGCAGCATCCCACATGCCACAACTAGAAGAACCCACAACTAAAAATACACAACTATGTACCAGGGGGCTTTGGGGAGAAAAAGGAAAAATAAAATCTTAAGAAAAAAAAGTCTATAAAATAATTTCTTCTTTCTCAGATTATTTCTTCATGGCGCCAAATAAAATTTAAATATATGTATTTGATTCAGGGAGTCTGGCAGAACTAGAAGAGAAAAAACACAATCCAGAGATGGTCTAATAAAATAATTATTATGATAATAATGATAGTGTAGATGAGGAAAAATTTTTCCTCTACTCTTTTAGCTTCTGTGGCTGTATAAGAATTAAATTGACATAAAACAGATTAACAGGAGGATAAAAACCAATTTAATGATGTACTTATGCTCAGGAGACCCACAAAGAGGTGAGACTTCAAAGGTGGCCAGAGGATTGAGACTTATACACCATCCTGAGCTGAGGAAAGGGACAGGGTTTGGGGCTTCTTAGTGGGGGAGGCAACTCACAGGACAGTGAGAGCAGGAAACATTTGGTAGATAAAAGTTGCCCTTTTATGCAGATAAGAATCTCAGGTCAAAAAACCTTATCTCTGTTAGTAGCTCTGTTCCTGGTATAGATACTCTTTCTAATAGAAATTTCCTTTATTAATGTAGATTTCTCCCACAAATGGGGACATTTATACCTTTTTTAAGGTAGTTGAGGGGGAGCTAAGAGCTTTTCCTGAATCTGCTGAATCTTGATAGCTAAGGTCAAAATAATCTGCAGGCCAACGTGGCACCATTTGAGGTAGTAGGTTCTGAACTCCTTCGATAGCAATAACAGCTTTTGTTACTGTGCAAAAATGGGAGTCTCCTACCTGGTGCACATGAACAAGTCAATTAATTGTGTCATCAGCCTTTGGGGGAGATATCAGCTTTATTCTATGAGATTGATCTGCCCTCAGATCTATCTCCCCAATTCAGGATCTGGCGCAGAATGTAAGAGGTTGGGCAGAGCAGGCTGGCACATGGAAATGCTGGCCGCGCAGGTTCTGATTGGTGGGCTTCAAGTATTCATGGTCAGGGTCTAGGCATTTATGACAAGGTTCTAAACATTCATGAGGTTTGAAACATTCATGACAGGGTGGGGAAGGAGTTTTAACACCAGATCTTCCTGAATGAGGGACTCCTTGCTTCTGATAAGAGTCCAACTTTTAAGTTCCAGTCAGGTCCTGGTCCTTTGGTTCCATAAGGAGGAGAATCTTTGGTTCCACGGTCATTTCAGGTCAAGATTTCTTCTCCTGTGCTTGCCCTGGCTACACGACTTTGCACATGTTCTGAAAGGCGATTATTATTATTATTATTTTTTAGCTGAGGAAGATTCACCCTGAGCTAACATCTGTGCCACTCTTGCTCTATTTTGTATGTGGGTTGCCACCACAGCATGGCTGGTGAGTGGTGTGGGTCCATGCCTGGGATCTGAACCCATGGACCCAGGCTGCCAAAGCAGAGTGCATGAGCTTAACCACTATGCCACAGGACCAGCCCCTCTGAGAGGCAATTCTTAATTCTTAATCACTCTGTTGATAAGATGGCGTTAGTTGAACTGGTCCTGGAGGACCTGGGGTTGTACTTTTTCCTTACTGCGAAATTAACTCTACCTCTCTGCATATATAGAAATGCGTTCATTATATGTTAAAGAAGTAGACATAAACACTTTAAAAAGTTGTAGAAGAAACGGATGATACTTTAATAATCTTGGGGACAGGAAAGCTTTCTGAAGTATAGCATAAAACCCGGAATCAGAAAAAGAAAAGACTGAAAGACTTCATTAGATAAAAGCAAAACATTGAGGTATGGCAAAAGATGTCAGAAAAAATGTTAAAAAACAACAATCTGGCAGAAAATATTTGCAATGTGTAAAAAAATCAGAAAGTAATTACTTGCAATTGCACTAATTAAATGATGACAGAGATGATGGTTCTTAATCACTAGGAGGGTGTGTCTATCTGTCATCTATTCAATATCATAATTTTTCCTCACTTAATAACATAATTTGAATATATTTCCATATTATTAAGTACGCTTGTAGAGCATAATTGTTAATAGCCCCCCAGAACTCTACTGTGCTGAGCGTGGTTTACACACTGCAGTCCCTACAATAGTGCTGCTCTGGAGGAGAGTAAGCTCCTCACTTTCATCAGCCACCCCCCTACCCTTTCCGCCATCAGTGACGCAGCCTCCTTTAAATAAACGTTGGACAAAATTTAGGAAGTGGTGACAAATTATTAGCCTGCCTGGTGCACCTGTGTCTCTTGATCCAGTACTGCCTACCTTCTTGGTTCAGTTTCACCAAAACTTTTTTTCTTTTTCTTCTTTTGAAGCAGAACATAGAAAAATATGCAATAGCATAAAACGAGTAAGTGTGTGAAAACTCTACAACTAATTTTCTCAAGTTACAAGCCAGTTTTCTTAATAAAGATACGTCATCCTTCTTGTCAATAAATATCTTCATAAAATAACAGGAAATCGAGTTTGATATGTAATCAGATATAACTTCCTTCTTCTGATACCCTTAAATAATACTTTTAATTCATAGAGAATACCAGACACAAATTGTTTTGATTAGTTTCTTATTTATAGATTTTGAAAAAGGTTGTTTTCTATTAGAGCAAACATATTAAAACTTATTTAACAATTAAAATGAATTAAAATTATTTTGTTTGGGAAGTTCATGATTTCAAATGATTTTTTTCAAATAAAATGTTAAAAGTTTTACATTTGTAACATGTTAAGTGAAAAACAGTGAGATCTCTTTAATGAAATTAAAATGCATTCTAAAACACAATATTTTAATTTTTTTGGTAAGTTTATGACATAGTAATAAATTCTCCTGATTAAAAAGTAGAGGAGGCTGGCCCCGTGGCCGACTGGTTAGGTTGGTGTACTCTGCTTTGGCAGCCTGGGGTTTCACTGGTTCGGATCCTGGATGTGGACCTAGTAATGCTCATGAGGCCACGCCGAGATGATGTCCCACATTGAAGAACTAGAATGACCTACTGCTAGGATATACAGCTGTGTACTGGGGCTTTGGGGGAAAAAAAAAAGAGGAAGATTGGCAACAGATATTCGCTCAGGGCCAGACTTCCTCCAAAAAAAAAAAAAAAGTAGAAAACACCTAAATGTGGAAAGAAGAAAAAGGTCCATTCAAAGTCTTACAACTGTTAATATTTATTGTATTTTTTCCAGTCATTTTCTACGTAGAAGTTCCTCTTAGCTATCCTTCATGATTATTATTATATTATGTATACAGTGTAAACTCTTCATTTTTCACGTGACATAAAATAATGCATTTTATCAGAATTTTAATTCTATGAGGAGGACCTTTCATCCAAAGATGCACATTTAAGATCGGGCGCCTCTATCTAACGGAGCCATAAACAACTCTGTGCTACAGTAGATGTGCTTGTGAGTGAGTCTCTGTTCAGTACAGAACCTTTGTGGAATTTAGAGAAGACGTTTGGATAACATCACTCATTTCAGCTCTCTTCCCAATGGCAAAGAGAATGGCTTTTGGCAGCCCGGCTTGTGATATACTGCCAATCACCAGAGGCAATGCCTGACAACTGACTTAGAAAATCTCATCACTTTTGACTGATAGAAAAGAAAAGGCATAGTTTCCAATTGATAAAAGTTTGGTTTATTATTGCATGGCAGACACAAAACACATTTTGTGTGAAGATGCTATTTATGTCAAATGCATCCTTCCAGTGGGTTGGCAAGCAGACATCTTGTGTCTACAGATCAGCGATAGTTATAGCAGACATCCCTTAGGGACAGGCAGCTCTCAGGGTCATTGTACCTACAACCGATTCAAACACTGGGCGTTTACATTTGTTCTTAATCTTCTTGGTCCACTTGCTCACTCCATCATGCATTTCCCTTCATTGAAGTCTAGCCTCCCTAGAGAAAGCCTGCTGTGGAAGGCGTGGCCTTCTCAAATATCAGTGCATAGACTGCTTTATGCAGACACAATAAACAATGCACAAAAAAGAAAATTAATGCAGCTGACCCGAGGTGTTTATCCACCTCTGGTACTGGAATTCCCTTCCCAGAAGTAGAAACCCTAACTCTATGAAGAAAGAAAAGGACACAGTACAACCATTTCAAAGCAAAACCCCCAGTGTGCACAAAACACTGCTTTGGATAAAAGATGGCAGCTGCAGAGCTGGAATGGTAGCTGGTTGCCATGGTTACCAAGGCTCTGATTCAGCCACCATATGCCACCTGGTGTTCTCAGCCTGAAAAGGCAGGTCTGTGGTGTCCTAGATGGGTGATGGAGCTGTGGCCATAGTTCTTCAGAGAAACAGCACTGGCCTTGGATGTGAAGCAGTGTTGACACTGTTTTACCCATTGCTGGAAGATTTGGGGGCTAAAGCCTTATCACTTATGGCACAGGTTCAGTTTGGGAAACAAACACACCCCCTCCTCCCTTTATAAAATAATTCTTTTTTCTCTCATGGAAATGCTGCTACATGATATTCATTCTCAAAGATTAATTTTTGTCCTCTTTTCAGGACAAATTTGCTACCCAAATCTGCTAGGTCATACGATATTGCAATAGCAACAAACTCAAAATGTTGGGTACAATGATTGCAGAACATTAGATTATACCAATTCTCAGGCTTCCAGAATCTTTAATACCCTTATCTCCTTCTAAAAGTGCTATATGGCAAATCATGGCTGTATGACTTTATTTATTTATCTATTTATTTACAATGCAAAATAGAGATTCTGGGCACTTGTCTTGGGATTCCTTGAGAATGTTCACAGTCACTGGGTAGTTATTGTTATGCAATGATAAGTAAATATACAGCCTACTATACAATGATTACAATGATGATGTCACATAAAAATGTTAGTCCTTACAGCAAATTTTGGGGACTTCATGTTTGATTTTTATATTTATGATAGAGACACCAGCTAGGTTTAGATATTGCTAATGATTCAAATTTGAAATAAACATTTCACGTCACCCCTTTTCTTGTTTTAAGAGCTATTAAAAAAGTGGTTACTGATTTCATATTAATGATTCGAGTATTCACAATTGTATATGTATTTTGCTGTCCTTTTTACCAGTGCTGAGGAAACAATTCTCAAAGTATTAAGTAAATAAGACGGTCAAAAATAGGGAAAAAAACCCTGTTACTCTGTCAATAATTCTCGTATTGTGTCAGGATTTTTAATACTATGGAACTCAAAAAAAATTGTATCTATAGTCTGCTATAACATTTAGTATCCTTTTTAATTTGAGGGCTTATCAAAACAGCCTCTTTGTTGTAATTATTTGACTTTATAATAAGTTAATATTGTAAATTTGAATTTGTAAGCTGCATTATGTCAATTGAAAACAGCTTTAAAGATTTTATTTTTTTCCTTTTTCTCCCCAAAGCCCCCCGGTACATAGTTGTGTATTCTTTGTCGTGGGTCCTTCTAGTTGTGGCATGTGGGACGCTGCCTCAGCGTGGTTTGATGAGCAGTGCCATGTCTGCGCCCAGGATTCGAACCAACGAAACACTGGGCCGCCTGCAGCGGAGCGCGCGAACTTAACCACTCGGCCACGGGGCCAGCCCCTTTTTTAAAAAATTTTATTTTTTTCCTTTTTCGAAAACAGCTTTTATATTTCTTATATATTGGGGTCCCAAATACAATTTATTTGCAAAATGGGTTTCTGCTGTTAAAAACAAGTCTGAAAATCACTAGACTTGATAATGCCAGGGCCCAAATCAAACACCTTTTTGAATAGGACTGACTCAGTCTTAGTAGACAAATCAGTGGAGGGAATTTCAGGGAATTTGGCCTCCCTTCTGGTCCAGGTAGAAGTACCAGTAATTTTCATTACTCCCCAAACAAACTCCCTTAGCAGCCATTCCCCATTTCCACGAATCTCCCAATCCCAGGCAACCACTAATCTACTTTCTGTCTTTATGAATTTGCCTATTCTGGACATTTCTATAAATGGAGTCATATAATATATAGTCTTTTGTGACTGGCTTCTCAGCATAATGTTTTCAAGGTCCATCTATGTTATAGCATGAATCAGTACTTCATTCATTTTTATGGCTGCATAATATTCCATTGTATGGATGTTGTTTATCCATTTTTCTGTTGATGGACACTTGGGTTGCATGATGGTCAGTTGTGTGGGGTTTCCCTGAGGAAGAAGAGATTCTGCCCATGGACTGAGCATCAGCTCCTGCCTGAGAGCTTCCAGTCTGTCCTTTCTTATGGCCTCTCCTACGGCTCTTGTACTTCCCAAGACAGCCCTGCAGTCAAGCAAGCCAATTCCTTGCAATAAATCTCCTCAGAAGCATACATATGTACATACTGGTCCTGTTTATCTGGTGGAATTCTGACTTATACAGATTTTCCCCCCACTTTTTGTCATTCTAATGGTTGCTATGAACTCTCATGTATGAGTTTTTGTGTGGATATATGTTTTCATTTTTCTTGAGTATATACCTAGGAGAAGAATTGCTGGGTCATTTGGTAATTCTTTGTTTAACATTTTGAGGAACTGCTGAATTGTTTCCAAAATAGTTGGACCATTTTCTTTTTCACTAGTAGTGTATGAGGGTTCTAATTTCTCCACATCCTTGTCAACACTTATTATTTTCCATTTTTTGGATTGTAGCCATCCAAGTGAGTATGAAGTTGTATCTCATGGTGGTTTCGATTTTCATTTCCCTGATGACTAATGATGTCGAGCACCTTTTCATGCACTTATTGGCCATTTATATATCTTCTTTGGAGAAATGCCTATTCAGATCATTTACTCATTTAAAAAAATGGATTACTTGTCTTTTTATCATTGAGTTGTAATAGTTCCTTCTATATTCTAAATACAAATCCCTTATCAGATAGATGATTTGCTAAATTTTTCTCTCATTCTGTGGATTATCTTTTCACCTCCTTGATGGTGTCCTTTGGAGCAAAAAAGTTTTTAATTTTGATGATGTCCAACTTATTAATCTTTTCTTTCATTAGTTTGCTTTAGGTTTCATATCTAAGAGACCATTACCTTTCCCAATGGCCTGTCCTATGAATTTTGGATTTATCTGGCCAGCCTCCAAAATCCAACCCAGCTTTATAATACAAGGTAACAAAGATTTGTGCTTGTGTTTTCTTCTATGTGTTTAATAGATTTAGCTGTTACATTTAGGCCTTTGATCCATTTTGAGTTAATTTTTGTACATGTTGTGAGGTAGGGGTCCAACTTCATTCTTTTGCATGTGAACATTCACTTCTCTCAACACTGTTTGTTGAAAAGACTTTTTCCCCCATTGAATTGTCTTGACATCTTGTAGAAAATCAATAGGCCATAGATGTATGGGTTTCTTTCTGGACTCTCAATTCTCTCCCATTGATCTGTATGTCCATCTTGGTACCAGTACCACACTCTCTTTGTTACTGTAGCTTTGTAGCAAGTTTTGAAATCAGGAATTGTGAGTTCTCCAACTTTGTTCTTCCTTTTCAAGATTGTTTTGGCTATTCTGGCCCCTTGTGTTTCCATATGAATTTTAGAATCAGCTTGTCAATTTCTTCAAAGATGCTGCAATAAGATTTCCCAATAGAGACCTACTGAGCTCCATGCATTTGAGCTTTTCTGACTTGGCTTACACCTCTGGAAAGGTATTTTGATAGAAAAACATGAATGGACATAGATACACAGGCAATCTTTGCTTTGCGTGGTTCTAAAATGTACAAATTTCAGTTTCCATAGTTTAGTTAGGCAGCTTCAGTCCCCCAACAACGTGGTCCACATTTCAGTTGTCACAGAATCTTAACTGTGATTAATTGTGTAGAGTACAAGCTTTGCTGCTAATTCCTTGGTCCACAAATTACTACATAGAAAAACAGATGCCCATCATAAGCAGTAATCAATCGTCACCAAACATCAGTCAGTGATTGGTCCCTGTGCATCTGTTTTTCCCATCGCACACAGACAGCAAAGCCTGTAGTTGCATTGTTTCCTTGCCTCCCAGTGATAGACCCACACAACATTTTACAAGAGTGGCTAATTAAAATAGGGAATTGGCCAAAAAGGATCAATGGAGGGAAAAAAACCAATAAAACAAAAAGTGATATTGCTGGAAGTGAAATTTGAGTCAAGCATAAATGGAGTTGTAAACAAGATCAGTGATGGTGGCAATGTTCCACTGTCATCATCTGACAGCCTCTAGGTCCGCCGCCAGAGGAGCTGAGTGAAGGTGAGTTTATCGACATAAAGGAGGAAAGTGGTTGGGAGGAAAAAGGAGGGTGTCCCAGAGGAAATGACGTCAGCAAAAAACTTTCCATTAAAGGGACTTTCACAGACATCTCGTGACATTGAAAGCACAAAGGATGAAATGGTGCTATCTGATCCAAATGTAGAAAGGAATATGACAATTCTCCAAAGTGCAGAAAAGATGTTTGTCTGTATCACAAGTCAGGTGAGAAAAAGACAAAAGCAAAAACTGTTCAAACTATTCTTTTTTTTTTTTAAACCTTTAATTAATTAATTATTTATTATTATTATTTTGAGGAAGATTAGCCCTGAGCTATAACATCTGCTGCCAGTCCTCCTCTTCTTGCTGAGGAAGACTGGCCCTGAGCTAATATCCGAGCCCATCTTCCTGTACTTTATATGTGGGATGATTACCACAGCATGGCTTGCCAAGTGGTGCCATGTCTGCACCTGGGATCCGGGCTGGGAAACCCTGGGCCGCCAAAGTGGAACTTGCACACTTAACCACTGAGCCACTGGGCTGGCCCCTGTGTGGTGTTTTTAGAAAGTCTCACATGCAAAGGGAGGATTGCTTATAGTTGATATAATGTTATGATATAATTTTATATGATACAATGTTACAATAAATGCTTATTGGTATAACTGAATGTACATTTATCTTATTTAAAATAATTTAATATTATTAATGGTTTTCTACACTAAACTTCAAGCTTCCTGTTGTGCCTGGACCTGTCCCTCACCCATAGAAGCTGCTTAATTTTATATATAGCCACTTAATTTCATATATCAAAAAATAATTTCCTTTTCCTAAATACCTCATTTTATTATGTTTATATTTACTTCTGGATACAACCTTTACTTTATATATTGGTGAACTAAATGCTTTAAAATTTTCCGATTTTGGGACTGGCCCCGTGGCCGAGTGATCAAGTTCATGCACTCCGCTGCAGCGGCCCAGGATTTTGCCATTTCGGATCCTGGGCACAGACGTGGCACCACTCATTAGCCCAAGCTGAGGCGGCATCCCACATGCCACAACTAGAAGGACCCACAACTATAAAAAAATATACAACTATGTACTGGAGGGATTTGGGGAGAAAAAGTAGGAAAAAAAAAGATTGGGAATAGTTGTTAGCTCAGGTGTCAATCTTTAAAAACAAAATTTTTTTTCCAATTTTTTTTTTTTTGGTGAGGAGGATTGCCCTGAGGTAACATCTGTGTTAATCTTCCTGTAGTTTATACTTGGGATGCCGCCACAGCATGGCTTGATGAACAGTGTGTAGGTCAGCGCCCAGGATCCAAACCTGCGAAGCCAGGCCACCCAAGCAGAGTGCACAAACTCAACCGCTACTCCACTGGGCCAGCCCCTAAAATTTTCCAATTTTTAAATAATATTGTAAACATTCTGCTCACCAGTGTGTTTGTGTGTGCATGTGTGTGTAAAATAAAATAGAATAGTTTGAATCTAAATTCCTTTTTCCCCTGCTCACTCTGAAAGGACAACAATTCCCAATTACCTATTACCTTCTGAAAGTTGGAAAGTCAAGATACTGAAATAAAAATATACTATTATATATAAAAGACAATTTAGAATGATCTTTAGAGACAGTAAAAAATCAATAGATTTTCTTTGTAATAGCATCCCAGTTAGAAATGAAAATTAAAAAAAAACATTTACCGTAGGAACAAATCTATAAATTACCCATGAATAAATCAAACAGGAAACATGGAACGCTGAGGAAAACTGTGTGATTTTACTAACGGACATAAAACAAGAACTGAACACAGAGATACACCACATTTTTGGGTGGGAAGATTTAATATGACAAAGCTGGCAATGTTTCTCAAAATAATATATACATTTTTTGTAATTTCAAAGAGAATCGCAATGGTGCGTTTAGGGGGATACTGAAAACTTTCTATTTTCATCCGAAGGAAAAAAACGTGGTAATTACCAAGAAATTGTTGAAAAGAGTAATAGTGAAGGAGAAACTATCAGATACTAATGTATTATAGTGTATATATTATAAATATATATAATATATATTATATATTAATAAATACATATAAATATATTATAAGGTAACACTAATTAGTAGTTTTGGCAGAGGAATAAACAAATAGATCAGAGGAATAAAAAAGACCCCAGAAATAGACTCATTGGGGCCGGCCTGCTGGCACAGCCGTTAAGTTCGCACCTTCCGCTTCTCAGCAGCCCGGGCGGGGTTCGCTGGTTCAGATCCCGGGTTGTGGACGTGGCACCACTTGGCAAGCCATGCTGTGGTAGGCGCCCCACACATAAAGTAGAGGAAGATGGGCACAGATGTTAGCTTAGGGCCAGTCTTCCTCAGCAAAAAGAGGAGGATTGGCAGTAGATGTTAGCTCAGGGCTAATCTTCCTCAATAAATAAATAAATAATAAAAAATAAAAAGTGAAATGATAAAAAAAAAGACTCATGACATATGGGAATTAAGCGTATAATAAACGGAGCATTTAAAGTCAGTGAGAAAACAATGGCCCCTTGAATAATGGCGTTGGGACAACTGGATTTCCATTAAAAATGTATAAAGTTATGGCTATGCTGATAGCAAATGCAAAAGTATTTTCAGATGAATTAAAGATCTAAATTTAACTACAGAAGACAAAACAACTAGACACGATTAGAAAAATAGAGGCGATTTACATAATTTTAGGGTATGGTAAAAAGGTCAGAACGTCTACAGGAAAATACTGACAGGCTCCACTATCTGACATTTTATTATGTGTATGTTTTCCTGAGTCGGACTTCATGAGTCGGGGTGCAGTTAATCCTATGCCTCACTTTATGACACATTAATATTGTTAGCTTGTGTGAGGTTCCTCTTTTGCTTTTATCCATGTCCCTATGCATTGATGCATTGTCATTTATCCCTTTTCATCTTCTCACTCCCCAACATATATGAGCAGCCATTCTAACAGTTTAAATGCACGTTCTTTTGTTTGTATTGCTCTAAAATGGGCAATGTTGTTTAGAATGCATGCGTCCCATTATGTAAATTGTGTTGTTATAGATCTCATCCTGTTTCTTATTCTTGTTATTTCTTCTCTCAGTGCCATGTTTTAAAGATCCATGTTGCCACACTTAGCCTGTCACTTCTCCTGGCTGCGTAGTACTCCATGGGATGTATTTGCCATAGTTGGGTTAACTTCTTCCCTGCCGTGGGCACCCCGATTGTTCTGAACACCCAACTACAATAAACAACACTTCCACTAATATCCTTGTGCACACAACCTAATGGACACGGGTGGGAATTTTCTTTTGGACATGGGTGGGAATAAATACTCAGACTTGGCATGCAGACTTACTCAGGCCAAGTGCCAGACTGCTCTCCTGAATGACCGTGCCGAGAGAACACACTTCCCTCAGCACTTCTAAGGCCAGTATCCCCCAATTTTTCTAATTTAACAGGTGTAAAGTGATCTCATTATTTTGTTTTCTAACTCATATTTAAAGTGAGTTTCCTATAGATGGCATAGAGTTGGGTCTTACATTTTTATCTAATCTGACAATCTCTGACTTTTACTTATTTTGAATTCTCAAATCACATTGGCTATAATTATGAATTTCACTGAGTTTGGGTCTACCATCTTGCTAAAAGCTTTTTATTTGTCCCACCTATTCTTTGATGCCTTTTTCTTCTTTTTCTGCCTTCTTTTGTATTTACTGAATATTTTTATGATTATGTTTATCACTACTATTGACTTAGCTCTGCAGTTCTTTTTTAAATGGTTGCCCTAACGTTTTCCTGACGCATGTTTAACTTAGACTGTTGTCAAACAGCTTCGTATTGAATATAAAAGCCTTATTACAATACACTTCCATTTCCCCATTGGATAGTTAGCTGACAGCTACTATAGGGATCAGTCTGGACATTCCGTCCTTAAGAAGGCTGACACAGGAGGTGGCTTCGTGGTGCAGTGGTTAAGTTCGCATGTTCTGCTTTGGCAGCCCAGAGTTCGATGGCCCGGATCCTGGGTGCGGACATGGCACCGCTTGTCAAGCCATACTGTGCCAGGTGTCCCACATATAAAGTAGAGGAAGGCTAGGAACGGATGTTAGCTCAGGGCCAGTCTTGCTCAGCAAAAAAAAAAAAAAAAAAAAAGGATTGGCAGCAGATGTTAGCTCAGGGCTAATCTTCCTCAAAAAAAAAAAAAAAAAATAAGAAGGCTGACACAGGTATTCAAGAACTTTATTAGTTTATGGATTCTCCAGAAGAATTTGGGAGTCTAGTCATGGAGCATATACAACAGTTGTCTCTGTGTAACATCTGCTTGGGTCCTTCTGTCAGCACCACCTTTTAATTAGGCCAAGACTGCACCACTTCCCTCATAGGAACTTCTCAACTTCCCCTTTTGGTCAAATGAGGTCCTAATGGAGCAGGTTTGGCTATAATGGGTTAGACCTTTCTGACTCAGTCTTATCAATTGGATGTCAGCTTGGGTTAAAGGAGTGGCTCTATAGTAACAGTTCGGTCCCTGGCTATCAGCTAGTGGAGGAGGGCACAAAGGGATGAGGACAGCCATAAAGATTAAGAGAAAATTGGAAACCTAAGGCCTAGCAAGAAAAGTAGCTTCACGGAGTTTGAATAAGCTGTTTTTTGTGTGCTCGTCTTAATGGAATATTTTAACTGTTATTTGGTTCCCCATCACAGATAAGTTACGGATCACACACATTGCAGTTTTGAAACTTCTTGCCAGAGTAGAATTGTTGTAGAAATCAGTGAAATCCAGTGTCTTAGATCCTTTTTGATATCAGGTTTTATTTATTTTTTTAATTTGTAGCATATTTATTTATTTGCTGCAAAATGCTTTACTGTTTCCATTTGGTCCACGGCTTGGCACAGGGCTCCTGGGGGGTTAAAAAGCTGCTGTGTGGCTGCAGGAAGAGGCTCCAGCCGAAGTCCCAACGCCAGGGGGATGCCGGTGGGGCCCCTCAAAGGTGGCTGGACACATTGTTGTGCAACCATCACCGCTAGTTAGCTCCAGAACTTCTGCATCTCCCCAAACTGAAATTCCACGTCCATTAAATGCTAACTGCCCACTCCTGGGCTGCCCCAGGCCCTGGCAGCCACCAGTCTACTTTCTGTTTCCGTGAATTTGACTACTCTAGAAATCTCCGATAAGTGGAACCATACAGTGCTTGTCCTTTTATGACTGGGTCCTTTCACTTAGCATGATGTCCTCAGCGTTCATCCGTGTCGTAGCGCTTCTAGATCAGTTCATCTGTAGAGGTGTGTTCTGGGTGTCCTTTATGGACATGTGGCTGGCATCTGCTGTGTATATAACTAAGTCTGTAAATTAAATAATACTTGACGAGATCAGGATGTATCACAGTGGAATCTGTCAGTAGAGAATTCAAGCCAAGTCTTAAGGGAATTTTAATAACAATTTAATATAGTGAGAATTTATGGAGATTTTGGGGTAGAGATCCCATTATCATGAGGGCTGGAGGTAAAACTCTGGGCCAAGAGCAAACTTCTCCAGAAGCAGGGCAGTATTGATCTTAACTATCGTTAGCTTGCCTTTTTCTTCTTAGAGCTTTGGGGATAATGTGGACTCTTCAGTTTGATGTGTCTACTTTGCATACATTAAAAAAAATATTCTACCTCTAGGGGCCAGCCTGGTGGCATAGGGGCTGTTTGTGTGCTCTGCTTCGGTGGCCTGGGGGTCATGGGTTCACATCTGGGCATGGACCTACACATCGTTCGCTAAGTCACACTGTGGAGGCATCCTATGTACAAAATAGAGGAAGATTGGCACAGATGTTAGCTCAGAGCCAATCTTCCTCACCAAAAAAAACCCCCCCACACACACACAAACCTGTAAAGTAAGCTTTTATCATTGATTATTGAAGATACTTCCAGGCAGGAAAACAAAATCTATGTTTTTGCATCAGCATGTTACTCTTTTGGCAAGAAACTGCTTCGATTCAACCATAATATTTATTTATAAATAATTACTAAAATATATATCAAAGCTTGAAACAATAAAATGAAACTCACGTGTAAATGTTCAGGTGGTTCTTTAAGTAGGGGTTTCAGTCCTTGCCCTACAGCTTCAGTTTTTTGGAGGTTTATAAAAATTATGAAAAAGATAAGATTCTATCAATAATGGAATAAGTTCTTTTTCCTTCCAGAAACTAGATTAAATAACTATCTTTCTGTGGACTATAAAGTTTTGGTCTCTGTTTGATGCAAACCAGTAGTAGTAGTCAGATAATGCATTTTCTTCATTGGTTTTAAGCTTAATAAGGAAATCTTCTTCGGATGTTGGATTATCTCTAATAATTTTATTGGACTTCACAAACAAGTTAGAAAATTCCTTTACTTTCGTAGGTTGGCAAACACATAAACAACTTTAAAGGTGTAATATCTACTATTAAGTTTAGATGTTAATTCTTTTTTTGAGGAAGATTAGCCCTCAGCTAACTACTGCCAATCCTCCTCTTTTTTCTGAGGAAGACTGGCCCTGAGCTAACATGCATGCCCATCTTCCTCTACTTTATACGTGGGATGCCTACCACAGCATGGCGTGCCAAGCGGTGCCACGTCCGCACCCAGGATACGAACCGGCGAACCCTGGGCTGCCAAAGCAGAACGTGCACACTTAACTGCTGTGTCACCAGACCCGCCTCATAGATGTTAATTCTTAAACCTCTGGCAATGTGGCATGTTTGGGTCAGAGTTATCTGAATAGAATGATTTGTTAGTAACATAATGTTTTAAGTAAAATATTTAGAAATTACCTTGATTATTTTTTAACACCAAATAGCATCATATTGCCATCAGAGATGAGTATCAGACAAATTAGAATGAGACAAGTTTAAGGTTTTAAATTAAAGTTTGTATCCTGAGAAAAAAATCACCTTGACTTTTATGAATATTGAAAGAGGTTTAGCATAGTTAGAAAGGTCCAGAGCTTAGGGGTTGCTGTAATGTCTCTTAAGAAAGGAAAAGGCCTGTTCAGGATCTGGCTTTCAAGAGAGGGCTTTTGAGATCTCCACTGTAGCAACAAATTTTTACATCCTCCCGACAGAGAAATTAAAAGGCAGAGAAGTAAGAACTATCTAGTTATGTTTGTCCATGAGTACTAATTATCTATCATCTTAACAAATTTTAAGTTGAAAAAATACGCATGTGCATTATCCTTTAAAGGCATTTTCATCCTATCATCTGCTAAGTGATGGCCATCCTATAGTTTTTGTAAAAATAAGAGAGAAGTGTAAATTAAAATGACATTTAGTGACCAATGTTTTCTATCTTTATCTTCTGTTAAAAAACAAAATTCACCTGAGTAAATTTTAAAGATCTTTTTTGCTTTATTCAACTATTCATGAATCGGGCAGCATCCAATCCAGCAGATAGAAAGGTGGTCTGAGGAGCTGGACAAGAGGAAAGCCTTTTATCGGCGGAGGGAAGCAGGAACAAGGAAGTTGTACTAAGCAAACTGGCAATTAAGTCCCACTCTGGTGACATGGTGTTTAGCATAAGTGACTCCATTTTGGGCCTGTTGTCTCACTTTTAACACTTACTTAGAAATTTTCCAGGTATCCAAAGATAATTCAATAATTAACTCAATTTAATATTTGTTTAAGGGCTTAAAACTAAGGATTTGGATATTACAATTTATGCTGAAAAATTGTATGATTTATAGCGTTGTAAGAATCCTTCTTGTGGAGAGTTATCTATTATAATTTAATTTAGTTTGACGCATAATTTTAATATTTTATAATCTTATATGAATTCGCTTATTTCCCATCAAAATCAGCAGAGGAAATTTAGAAAACTCTAATCAGCCTTTTTATTAGAAAATAAACCCAAGAAAATATGCTAAATAATTTTATACTGGTGAAATCAGGCAAAAGCTAGCTATTTCTAATCCAAAAGTATAAAACCAGTCTAATTTATCCAAGGAATCATCCTGATTATTATATAAAACTCTTCCCTATATAACTCTGTACCAGATATTAAAATTTTTAGGTTGTTTGAGGGCCAGCCCAGTTGGTGCAGTGGTTAAGTTCGCACATTCCGCTTCGGCGGCCCAGGGTTCAGATCCCAGGTGCAGACATGGCACCGCTTGGCAAAAAGCCATGCTGTGGTAGGCATCCCACGTACAAAGTAGAGGAAGATGGGCATGGAAGTTAGTGCAGGGCCAGTCTTCCTCAGCAAAAAGAGGAGGAGTGGCAGTAGTTAGCTCAGGGCTATCTCCCTCAAAAAAAAAAAATTGGGTTGTTTGAAAACAATTTTTGTTCTTGACATATTTCCAAATAACCATGTAAACAATTAACCATCAATTAAACTCACATAGTTTTTTGTGTTTTTTTAATTTATTTTTTTTTATTAAGGTTATGATAGATTACAACCTTGTGAGATTTCAGTTGCACATTATTGTTAGTCATGTTGTGGGAACACCACTTCACCCTTTGTGCCCTCCCCCCACCCCTCCTTTTCCCTGGCAACCACCAATCAGTTCTCCTTGTCTATATCACATAGTTTTCTTAAACATTTTTTTCTGTTACCACTTTATTTTATTTTTTTAAACTTTATTTACATATTTTTTGTGTGAGGATGATTGGCTCTGAGTTAACATCCTTTGCCAATCTTCTCCTTTTTGCTTGAGGAACATGGTCCCTGAGCTAACATCTGTGCCCATCTTCCTCTCTTTTGTATGTGGGATGCTGACACAGCATGGCTTGATGAGCAGTGTGTAGGTCTGCACCCGGGATCTAAACCCGCAAACCCTGGGCCACTGAAGTGGAGCACACGAGCTTAACCACTATGCCACCACGCCAGCCCCTGTTACCACCTTAGCAAAACATTTTTTTTTCTTAGAAACAGTGCATTTAAAGCATAAAAAAGAAATCTCTAGAAATCTTTGTGTTCCTCTTCACATTTACATTAATATTTGATATATTAATATTGTTTCTTTTTTTTTATTTAGTTGTTGATAGGTTACAATCTTGTGAAATTTCAGTTGTACATTAATGTTTGTCAGTCATGTTGTAGGTGCACCACTTCACCCTTTGTGCCCACCCTCCACCCCACTTTTCCCCTGGTATCCACTAAACTGTTCTTGGTCCATAATTTTAAATTCCTCATAAGAGTGGAGTCATACACAGATTATCTTTCTCTCGCTGGCTTATTTCACTTAACATAATTCTCTCAAGGTCCATCCATGTTATTGCAAACGGAATGATTTTGTTCTGTTTTGCAGCTGAGTAGTATTCCATTGTATATATGTACCACATCTTCTTTATCCATTCATCTGTTGCTGGGCACTTAGGTTGCTTCCACGTCTTGGCTATTGTAAACAGTGCTGCAATAAACATTGGGGTGCACAGGACTTTTGGGATTGCTGACTTCAGGCTCTTTGGATAAATACCCAGTAGTGGGATGGCTGGATCGTATGGTAGTTCTATTTTTAGTTTTTTGAGGAATCTCCATACTGTTTTCCATAGTGGCTGCACCAGTTTGCATTCCCACCAGCAGTGTATGAGGGTTCCTTTTTCTCCGCAACCTCTCCAACATTTGTTGCTATTAGTTTTAGATATTTTTGTAATTAACGGGTGTAAGGTGATATCTTAGTGTAGTTTTGATTTGCATTTCCTTGATGATCAGCGATGATGAGCATCTTTTCATGTGCCTATTAACCATCAGTATATCTTCTTTGGAGAAATGTCTGTTCATGTCTCCAGCCCATTTTTTGATTGGGTTGTTTGATGTTTTGTTGTTGAGTTGCGAGAGTTCTTTATATATTATGGATATTAAGCCTTTGTCAGATATATGACTTGCAAATATTTTTTCTCAGTTAGTGTTTTTTTTTTTGTTTCAATCCTGTTTTCATTTGCCTTGAAAAAGCTCTTTAATCTGATGAAGTCCCATTTGTTTATTCTTTCTATTGTTTCCCTTCTCTGAGAAGGCATGGTGTCCAAAAAGATCCTTTTAATACTGATGTCAAAGAGTGTACTGCCTACGTTTTCTTCCAGAAGCCTTATGGTTTCAGGTCTCACCTTTAGGTCTTTAATCCATTTTGAGTTTATTTTGGTGAATGGTGAAAAAGAATGGTCAATTTTCATTCTTTTACATGTGGCTTTCCAGTTTTCCCAGCACCATTTGTTGAAAAGACTTTCTTTTCTCCATTGTATGCCCTCAGCTCCTTTGTCAAAGATAAGCTGTCCATAGATGTGTGGTTTTATTTCTGGGCTTTCAATTCTGTTCCATTGATCTGTGCACCTGTTTTTGTACCAGTACCATGCTGTTTTGATTACTGTAGCTTTGTAGTATGTTTTGAAGTCAGGGATTGTGATGCCTCCCGTTTTGTTCTTTTTTCTCAGGATTGCTTTAGCAATTCGGGGTCTTTTGTTGCCCCATATGAATTTTAGGATTCTTTGTTCTAATTCTGTAAAGAATGTCATTGGGATTCTGATTAGGATGGCGTTGAATCTGTAGATTGCTTTAGGTAGAATGGACATTTTAACTATGTTTATTCTTCCAATCCACGTACATGGAATGTCTTTCCATCTCCTTATGTCGTCATCCATTTCTCTCAGAAAGGCCTTGTAATTTTCATTATATAGGTCCTTCACTTCCTTAGTTAAATTTACCCCAGGGTATTTTATTCTTTTTGTTGCGATTGTGAATGGTATTGTATTCTTGAGTTCTTTTTCTGTTGGTTCATTACTGGAGTATAGAAATGCTACTGATTTATGCAAATTGATTTTATACCCTGCAACTTTGCTGTAGTTGTTGATTACTTCTAACAGTTTTCCAATGGATTCTTTGGGGTTTTCTATATATAAGATCATGTCGTCTGCAAACAGTGAGAGTTTCACTTCTTCCCTCCCTATTTGGATTCCTTTTATTCCTTTTTCTTGCCTGATTGCTCTGGCCGGGACCTCCAGTACTATGTTAAATAAGAGTGGTGATAGAGGGCATCCTTGTCTCGTTCCTGTTTTCAGGGGGATGGGGTTCAGTTTTTGCCCATTGAGTATGATGTTGGCTATGGGTTTGTCGTATATGGCCTTTATTATGTTGAGGTAGTTTCCTTCTATGCCCATTTTGTTCAGAGTTTTTATCATAAATGGCTGTTGGATCTTGTCAAATGCCTTCTCTGCATCTATTGAGATGATCATGTGGTTTTTATTCCTCAGTTTGTTGATGTGGTGTATCACGTTGATTGATTTGCGGATGTTGAACCATCCCTGTGTCCCTGGTATGAATCCCACCTGATCCTGATGTATGATTCTTTTGATGAATTGCTGAATTCTGGTTGCCAAAATTTTGTTTAGAATTTTTGCATCTATGTTCATCAGTGATATTGGCCTGTAGTTCTCTTTTTTCGTGGTGTCCTTGTCAGGTTTTGGTATCAGCGTGATGTTGGCCTCATAGAATGTGTTAGGAAGTGTTCCATCTTCCCTAATTTTTTGGAATAGCTTGAAAAGGATAGGTATTAAATCCTCTCTGAAAGTTTCGTAGAATTCCCCAGGAAAGCCATCTGGTCCTGGGGTTTTATTCTTTGGGATGTTTTTGATTGCTGTTTCAATCTCTTTCCTTGTGATTGTTCTGTTCAAATTGTCTGCCTCTTCTTGAGTGAGCTTTGGGAGATTGTAGGAGTCCAAGAATTTATCCATTTCCTCTAGGTTATCCATTCTGTTGGCATATAGTTTTTTTGTAGTTATTAATATTGTTTCTATTGGATAATTGGAATAAGAACTTTCTCCATTAAATTTTAATAAATCTTATAATCTGACTTATTAATTCTTCCTGGAGGTAGATAAGATATATGTTTGCTCAAAAAAATTATATTTATAAAATGGGACATTTTAGCAACTTTTTTGCAAGCCAGAGCGGCAATGGCGATAAAGTCGCACAATGCAACATGAAAACAGAGATGTTGGTGTCTCTTAAGACTATTGATCAGTTAAAGAAGCAAAGACATATTATTATGTACCAGCAGAAACTTCAGGGGAAAATCATTATTGAAATCTAAGAAATTTTATCATTTCCTTCTGAATATAGCAGCATAATCTTTTTCAGTTTCCATGTCCCTCATAATAATGACAACTTCCTTTTTTCAGCCTCCCTCGGGACAACAGCAAAACCAAGGGTTCAGACGATTGCCACGTGAATAATTGTCCCTCCTGTTGCTGAGGGTGCATGCCCTGCTGCTGCTAAGCCACGTGATAGCCTGCAGCTGGACCCCGAGGGGGCGAGACAGAGAGCCTCAGATCCTCAGCAGAACCTGGGAGGAGATGAGAAACTGCCTCCTTTCAGCCTCCTTGGCAGATACGGGAGTGAGTGAGAAATGGCCTTGTAGCATCTCCTCACCAGCCTCCCATGTTCTCATGTTTTGAGAAGATCCAGGATGTTCTGCCAAGACTCAGATCAGCTGCTGTTCAAACTTGGCCTACGTGCCTGTGTGGGTACAAGCAAGGTTATTAGATATCAGCAAGGATCTGCTCTTTTCTATTACACAGTAAAAATCTGTCTGCAGGGACTTATCCCAAAGCATATATGAGGCATTCCAAAGAGGTCTACGACCATGGAGGTGCAAACTGATAGTGCTAATAGTCCGTTCAGCTGTGATTGATGACACCTGTTTATAAGGGCAGTCCTTTTCATGCCACACACTTTGGAAGAATGCTCCTAGAATTTTGGATGTCATCAGTGCATTCGGAATCTCCAGCTTTCTGATTCTGCCTCCTTCACTCCCAATTGCCCAAGGTCATTTTAGGCAAAACCCTGCTGCTGTCTTTCTTGCAGTTAGCTGGTAGAACCCATGTGCCGCTCTCATTCCTTAGCTTGGCTCCTTGCCCAGAAGGCACGTGAAGTTGGCAAGAGGAGATAACTGGTCTTATGGCCTCCACGATAATTGTTCAGGGCTCCTGTGCCTCCTCCCAAGAGTTGTTGGGAGGAGGAGAATATGAATTTATACATGACACAGTCATGTGAGGGGGTGGTCATCTCTTCCTCTACCCATCTTAGGTTCTCTGGCAGGGGTTCTGTAAATTGGACCGACAAAAGACAGATCAACAAGAGAAAAACGAACAAGTGTATTAACATGTGCATTGTGCATATAACGTATGGGAGTATTCAGAGATGAGTAACTCAAAGGTTTGCTTAGAACTTGGGTTTATATTGCCTCTTAGCAAAGGAACGACAAAGTTTTAAAGAAGTGATAAGACAGAGGAAAAGGGTTTGAGTCTCTAAGGGCAAATTTTGAAGGCAAATATATGGGAGACTAACGGTAGATAAAGGCTAGTTAGTAGCTTGTGATGTAGATTCCTCTGGTGGCATCTCCAGACTGATAAGGGTCTAAAGTTGTCTCTGGTGATTAACTTTTGTCCTTCCTGGTAGAGAGGGGAAGAGGGACACCTTTGTAAATTTATGTCCTGCTTTTAGACAAATAGGGGGAGGGCAGAGAGCTTTTCTTATATCTGTTTCTTCTCAATTGCCTTCAGTTCAAAATAATCTTTATGCCAAAGGGCATATTTTGGGGTGGCAAATTCTGGTCTCCTCCAGTGTAATACACGGGTCCCCTTTTAAAGGGACCCCTTTAATACTTCTATGTCCTCCTGTTTCCTCCTTCTATTGTTATGTTTCCCCCTCCCCCACTCCATCGCTTTATCCTGGAAGTAAATGCCAGCATTGGCTTCGTGGTTTTCTTTTTTTAATCCTGCCTTTTGTGTGATTCTTTGAAGTTACCCCAGGCTGTGATCTGTTTCTCTTTCCGGTCTCAATATTCTGTTCCCTGCCCTCTTCTGGAACAGTATTCGCTTTGATTAGAGAGCAGTGGCTTTCAGCCTGAAGAGCAACCATGGCAGTTGGCAGCCCCTCAGAACGGTGTGTGTGTCTGGGAGGGAATAGCCCTGGAGGAAGGGAGCTCAATGGAACTTCTGCTTTCTTTTTTTATTGACTCTAAGTTTGACACATGTCTAAAATTGCTGTTATCTCTGCAGCGGTAGTTTCCTGAAAGTACTCTGGCTACGGTCTTCTACTCTTATTTCTTTGTCAATCCAATTACTTCTGCTTTCTACCCTTCAGGATTTTGGTTTGCTCACGGTACCCTTTCTTTATCCCAGAGGTGCTATGGATTTGGACTATTTAATTGGCTTTCTGCTTAGTTATTTCAAGAAATTCGGGGCAGGAAGGAAAGCAGATTACCAGCTTAATCTAATCTCTCAGATTGCTTCTATCTTTTAATAGCAGCCGGTTACTTATCAGAGCAATTTTGACTCATACTGAGGAAATAATTTATAATTTCTGTTTCCTGCATTAACGCATTTTCATTGGGACTCATTTGCCTGTGTGCTTTAAACTCAAATGCTAAAAGCTTGAAACCTGTTATCAGTGTAACAATCTGGGAAAAGATAAAATGCATAAGAAAAAACATAGATGAGTTATAAAGGATGGGCAGTTTACTTTAAGCACTATAAAAATGAGCCTGCATGGATTAGTGTTCAGTTATATGCAGTGAGCTGAAATTACGGCACTAGGAATAAGCACATTTTAACATCTATCAAGAAAGACTCTCGTGTTAGCAGGGTTTCTCACCCTCAGCACTGTTGACATTTTGGTCCAGATAATTCTTTGTTGTGGGGGCTGTTCTGTGCACTGTAGGATGTTTAGCAGCATCCCTGGCCTCTACCTATGTAGGGGAGGAAGACAATTCCTCTACCCTCTAGGTCCTTCTGGCTGGTCTAAGAGTTAAACCGACATGAGACAGATTAATAGGAGAAAATCAAACAAAGTTTAAGAACATGGATATGTGGGAGAAACCCAGGAAAACTGAGTAACTCGCCAGAATGGCTGAATCTTGCCACCTTAAATACCATCTTTAGCTACAGACAAAGGAGGATGTTGGGGGTAGTGGTTTGGGACTTCAAAGGGGAAGAAGGTAGTTCACATGGAAATGGAAAAGCAAATATTTGGTAGACGGAACTTTCGTAAGAATGGATTTAGCAAGGACCCTCCCAGTCTACTGATACCCAGAGTTATCTATGGTGATGGCCTGTCCTGGGGACAGGCTTCTATCTTAAACTCTTTTAGGCAGTTAGGGGGAAGGTAAAAGTTTCTTTCAGAGTCTCTTTCCTTAAAAATAATCAAGCCAAAGAGACACATTTTGGGGTGGCCAATTCTGATCCCCGACACTACTAAATGCCAGCATCACCTCCCTCCACTCCACCACTAGTTGTGACAACAAAAATGTCTGCAGACGTTGCCAAATGTCCCCTGGAGGAGGGTGGAACAAAATTGCCCCCAGTTAAGAACCTCTGTTTTAAAGGAAAGAACCACTTACTCAAAATAGCTTTTCTAGAACCAGATGGTAAAAATGTATAACACAGGCTCCCTGCTTGTGTATGTCGATTATATCCAACTCAATACTTTAAAATAGAATGTATGTTGTCACAATCCCATGAAATATTAAAAACATTGATTAATGATCTCTGAACTCAGCATGATTAAAAGCAGAATATAAAAGCTATAAAAAAAGCTTGAACACTAGAAATTAAAATAAGACAGAAACTCTTGTAAACAACTATTAATCAAAGGAGAAAGCAAAACCAAAATTCAGAATATCTAGAAAATAACAAAATTGATTCATGAATTCTTAACTAAATTGGTGCTCAGAGAAAAATTCATTATATTCGGTGTTTTTATCACTAAACAAGAAAAAGAAAAACAAACAAGAATCAATGAAATAGGCATTCAACCTAAGAAGTTAGAAGTCTATGGACAAGCTAGGAAAAATAGACAAGAGCTCAGTAAAAGAAAACAAGATGTTAATGAATTAGGAAACAGAAAAACAGAAGCACTACTCAATGAATTTTTTTTTCCTTTGGGAAATTTGCCCTAAGGGAAATCCAGAAAAAGCAAGAATAACTTGATAAGCTACTAATTAATTAATAGGAAAAAAACCCAGATCATAGACATACAAAATAAGAATGGAGAGGGGAAAATACCCACAGGTTTAGGAAAAGTGAAGGAATCCAGAGAGTCCACGTGAATGAGAGCTCAGGGATTTTGGTTTTGTTTACTAATCTAACCCAACTACCTAGGATGGAGCCCAGCAGAGGGGCTCACAAAAGAATATGCTGACTAAATGAATAAATACCTATTTACACTTGCTAAACTATATGACATTGATACACTTTGAGAAGATTAAATTGCAAAATTGATCCTAGACCACATAGCAAATGTACAGGCTCGCTACTGACAGAGATGAAATTATCAGGTAAATTTCCCCAACACTTTAAGGAACGAATAATTTAAACTTAATTTAATTAGTTCTAGAGCAGAGAATATGAAAGAAAATCTCACTCTTTTCAATAATGAATGAGCACTATTTGATAATAGAAGCTAGTCAAAGAGTATACATAAAGAAAACTACAGAATCGTCTTGTTTACAAACATCAATACAAAAATGCTCAATAGTACATTATCAACTAGCAACACAGTTAAAAAAATATGTTCAATCATTTCCACTGGCTTCTGGTGAGGTTCTCCTGCCTGACCTCCGTGTGGCCCTCAGCAGGACTTAAAGTGAGCACTACCCAGCTCTGGGTCTTCTGGAAACTTCATCCCTTCCTGACAACCTGCAAGACAGGATTAGCAGGGCCCGAATGCTCCTAAGGATGCCACATAGCCTCTGTAGGAAGATTTACCAATAGCCAGATTTAAGGTGGGTGGGGCAGTCCTACATGGTCCGTGGACTTTTGTCAAGACCACTGCTACTCCTGTCCACCACACTCTCCATCTCAGCCCGCACACTGGCTGAAATACCACTGCCCAGAAGGAGATTATGATTAAAAATGATTATCTATCCCTCCCCACCTCCTGCCCCAGCCAATAGAAGTGAGAACTCAGAGATTTGGTATTTGGAGGTAGCAACATGGAGGCTACAGTTCAGGTTTAGGGAGAGTTCACATTCAAGGACCAGGGCTCCACAAGATACCCGGATTTAGTTACTAGTCTGCAGCTATGAGAAATTGAGGGGCCAGCCCAGTGGTGCAACAGTTAAGTGCACATGTTCTGCTTCAGCAGCCCAAGATTCGAAGGTTCAGATCCCAGGTGTGGACATGGCACTGCTTGGCAAGCCATGCTGTCATAGGTGTCCCACAAATAAAGTAGAGGAAGATGGGCATGGATGTTAGCTCAGGGCCAGTCTTCCTCGGCAAAAAAAAAAAAAAAAAAAAAGGCGGATTGGCAGTAGATCTTAGCTCAGGGTTAATCTTCCTCAAAAAAAAAAAAAAAAAAAAAAAGAAATTGAAATCACCAGCAGAAGCTTATAATTTTAAGGGAGTTCCAGATATTACCAAGCCTGGGGAATATAATTTAGCTCAACCTTTGTTAATTCCCATAACTATGGTCATAAAGTGGGCACATCTCAAAGTGTTGAAGCCTGCAGACATGGGATCATCATCTATTCGCCTGTCATGGGCTCTTGCAATGTCCTCTGTGTCATTATCTGTGGAAGACAGTGCCCAAGGGAAGTCCGCCAGTGACAACAGTCAGGGATAGGCAGATCCGGAGACATTCTGCAGGCTGTGGCAGTTACTCCTTGCTGCTCAGTCCATGTGTTTCTCTGAATCAGTGAGCATGGTATGCTATTGGCCTCCGCTCCTTTTCCAGGCAAGAGATGTCACTATTGATACATCTTACTCCATAGCTGATCAGAGGCTTCTGATTAGAAAGAAGATTGATTTTGTTAACAAACATCTTTGGGGTTGCAAAAGTTCCCAAGAGGGTCAAAATTATTGGTCATCCATACCTGAGCTCAGCAAAACATTGACTAAGTAAGGTCATTTCTACTACTGACGTCAGCTGGAGATGCCGGAAATCCTGACTGAGGGATGGTGTATTGGTTTGCCAGGGCTGCTGCAACAAAGTGCCACAAACTGGGTGACTTAAACAACAGACATTTATTGTCTCACAGTTCTGGAGGCCAGAAGATGAATATCAAGGTGTTGGACTGATTCTTTCTGAGGGCTGTGAAGGAGAATCCAGTCCATGCCTCTCCCCTAGCTCCTGGTGGTTTGCTAGAAATCTTTGGGGGTTCCCTTACTCGGAAAAGCATCACTCCAATGCATCACTCTGATCTCTGCCTCTATCTGCATGTGGTGTCTTCCCTGTGTCTGAATGGCTTCCCCCTTTTTTTATATGTGTAAAGAGATTTCCACACCCACAGGGAAAGATTCACCCTAAGCTAATATCTGTTGCCAATTCCCCTTTTTTTTTCTCCCCAAAGCCCCGGTGCGTGGTTGTATATCCTAGTTGTAAATCCTTCTAGTTCTTCTATGTGAGCTGCTGCCACAGCATGGCAACTGACAGGCGGGTTGTGTGGTTCTGTAACTAGGAAACGAACCAGGGCTGCTGAAGCGGTGAGAGCACCGAACTTTAACCACGAGGCCATCAGGGCTGGCTCCAAATTTCCCCTTTTTATAAGGACACTAGTCAGATTGGATTAGGGCCCTCTCTTCTCTCATATGACCTCATCTTAAGTAATTACATGCGCAATGACCCTATTTCCAAGTTAGGTCACATTCTGAGGTACTGGGGCTAGAACTTCAATCCATGAATTTTGAGGGGACACAATTCATCCCCAAAATAGATGCGAAGCTTGAAACGGTGAGAGTGGAGGGAGAAGTGACATGCAGAAGCGTTACCGGCTACAAAAATAGATTCTTTACCTGCCACACGAGGGGCCAAATAAAAACTGGAACACCAGGCTTATGGAAAGGAAAGAGTTTTTATTTTGGATGATATCAGCCGGGAGACAAGAGTGAGCCCTCAGATTTGTCTGTCTCCCTAAATGATGGGAGGCAAGAGGTTTTAAAGGCTGCAAGGGATGTGGCTGCTTGTAGGGAGGGGAGACTGAAGGCATGTTGGTTGGTGCTTTCCCGTCAGCCTGCCTTTGGCCTTGTGAGGCTGCCTGCAGGAAGGGGGGTGGCGAGATAAGGAAACCTGGAAGTGGGTGTCTGTGGTTGTCTGCCTCCATGGTGGATAGTGGATGCTGGTGCCAGCAAGCTGAGGAGTAAGCAGGGAAAGGGGAGGAGTGCTTTGGTTTTAACCCCATTTATGCTGGGTTTAATGTAGGGGAACCAACATCAAGGCCGGTGTTGGAAGCTTATATCAGACTGTCACTCTTTCCTGACTTTCCTCTTTCCTGTCTCCAACTCTTTTCCCTCCATCTCTGTTGTAACTAAGAGAGGACTCTACTCCTCCAATCTTTAGAAATACATTTTTTTCCTCTGAAAAATGGTGGGACTCTTTTCCAATGCTCGCCTTTTAAAAATAGTTTGATAGGTGTGGTCCCTCCTCCACACCAGCCCCCTCAAAATATTGTGAAGGGGTTTGACAACAGGGATCAGGACTCGGGTTTCTGTTCTTTTATAATGGTGCCCCTTTTCTTCCCTCTCTTACCAGTGCTAACGTACAGTAGGAACAGGATCAAAGGTCTTTTAATTGGATTCAGATGAGTCTCCCTCCTTCCCCCACCCCAGGGAACAAAATGGAGAATCATGAGGTGAAACAAATCATCGTATTTTATTATTTCTTGTGAACAAGACATTTTCCAGAGGACAGCATTGTGTGCATTAATATTAGAATCAACAGAAACAATGAGTAGAGATCAGTTTTTTTTGAAGTGATCATTTCTCAGAAATGTATGTTTTCTAGTCATTGAAGATTGCCTATAAACAGTCGGTCTTGCACAAACATAATTTTTGAAGAACTCTCTTGCTCTGTGAGAAAGACTTCATGTGAATGAATAGAATATATTGCTCTAGTGAAACTGAAAATAGGTACATCTCTACCTATTTTCTACGTCTATTTCTATATATCTATTGTGGAATTCTAATAATCTTCTTATTCACTTAAAAAATTTACATACAGTAAAATTACCAGTGTTCTTTTGAACTTGCTACTTTCTCAAAATTCACAGATATCCTAATAACATTTTCAAAATCTTCAGAAGAATAATTTTTAAAACTTCTTTTTTTATTTTGAGGAAGATCAGCCCTGAGCTAACATCTGCTGCCAATCCTCCTCTTTTTGCTGAGGAAGGCTGGCCCTGAGCTAACATCCGTGCCCATCTTCCTCTACTTTATATGTGGGACGTCTACCACAGCATGGCGTGACAAGCAGTGCCATGTCCGCACCCCGGATCCGAACCGGCAAACCCCAGGCCGTCGAAGTGGAACGTGCACACTTAACTCCTGCACCACCGGGCTGGCCCCTAAAACTTCTTTTTTCAATATGTTTCCTAAAGCCTCCTTTTTAAATGCCTTCTTTTAAAACAGTCATCTTTGGACTGTTTACGATACAAGGCTTTATTTGTGTATGTTGGTTGTCTCAAGCCACTTTGTATAACGGTGGCCCTGTGATGAATGGGGGCAAGAGTGACAGTCAGTGCGAGTATGATTCACCAGTCAGGTTGGAGCTCAGGCCCTTTAAAGCATGCAAGAGGAAACCAGCAATTATCTGTTCCTCAAGCTAGGTAAAAACTAAACAAATGTACATTGGGTGGAAACAGACAACAACTAAGTCACAATGGCTTTGCTGACTGCTGTGGTATTTAATTAGCTTTATTGTAAGACCCTTCTACACTTAGCTCTTGCTCTCTACTCAAGGTGCAGCAAATCACTGCCTTGTTAATAATGCACGTGTGGATCTTATCTTGGCTGTGTCTGTCTTACAGTCAGTCGTCCAAACCATCAAGGCCACTGCCAGCACACTGGCATGTGGCAGCTCTCCACCCTCTTTTTTGCCCTGTTAAGTACTAACAAACTCAGGCTACCAGTGGTAGTACCCGATTCAGGTTATTTATCTTCATATGTTGCCTCTGAAGTCTTATCTAAAGCCTGATGTTTTTCTGTCTGGGAACCCAGAAGACATTGATCTAATAAAATCTTAACTGATAATTTCTAATAATTATTTCAACAGATTTAAACATTTTTTTTCTGCAACATAGCTAGGTCAAAGTCACTTACACTACCCAAAAGTAATCGTTTCCATCACCACTTCATCTGAGGACAGGAAAATGCCGTTCATTTCCACATCTGGTGGAACCACCCAGCCAAAGGTCCTGGCGCACATGGGAGGGAAAAAGCAGTTCAGAAGCTCCCTGAAGTCAGTATTCCTCATGAAATGGGTATTCGGGGTGATCACGCCACCTGCCAAAACAATTTCCCAAAGGGAAAAGGTTCACTCCTTTGACAGTTTCACTGCCCGCCCCCTCCTCTCTTATGCATTCCCTTCTATTTCTCACCCACTCTCCTCCTCTGTTTTTCCTCAAGTGAGCACCTTTTAGTGAAACCCTGGGCAGCACCCTGGGTGTAAGTGCGTGTGTTAGGGGAGGCAGATTGCCTCCACTTCAACATTTTGCTCAGAACAAAACACAGGAGGTAAGCAATGCCTGCCTATATTTCCAGGCCTCATCCCGGCTCCTTCCTCTATTCTGCTCTCCTGATACAGGCTGCCTCCCATTTCAGTGAACTACATAGGCGCTTCTCTTCAAAGCTCTGTTGCCAGTCAGTGTCACCCTCTTCTCCTCAGAGTTTTTACTTGCCCTTCTCCCTAGGCCCCCTGAGAACTGAAAGTTTGAGGTCTATAAAGGTGATGACAGCAGAGTAAGTTTCCTTGATGATGATGATGGTGGTGGTGGTAAGGATGAAACTCTCTCTTAAACAACGATGGTGAAACGGTCCATAAAAGGATGAACGTGTGTGTGCCTGTCATGGAACGTATCTAAGATTCAGTTCTCTGCAAGTACTATGAGCTTTAAATCAAAATATAAAACCAAAAAATGGTTCTCAAATGTCAAAGATCAATTGGATGAAAAATAGAGAAGAACCATGGCCCCATATCCCTAAATCAGACATTTTTTTTGAAGAATGGGGCCTAATCTTTCTTTTTCTTGCTGATTTTTCAAGTTATTTCCTGGTACAGTGAGTTATTTTCCCAGTGTTGCTATAATTAGGTATTAAATATGTCGTGTCAAACCAAATAATGTCACCAACTGTAAAAAAGTCAGTACATTGGTGGATTGACTATATCTTACTATCTCTTCTTAATTTAATGTTATTTATTCAGTAGAAATCATTTATCTTCAAGAGCTATTAATTAACCTAGAAGTGTAGGTTAGTGCTGAGTTGGTGTTCACTCTTATTCTTGAGGCTAGGTAGTGCCTTTTGATGTTGAGTAATTCTTTCCGCTGGAAAATTTACATTAGAAAGCTGTTTTATTCATTTAGAAATTGATTCAGAAATTTGGTATTAGCACAGTCAAAGCGCTTTCTGACTCGTGAAAAGTAGTGGGGCCAATAAGATAAGTGTCTAAACTATACAAACCATCTTAATGAGCATTTTCTAAACATTCACGAAAAAGAAGATTGCAACAAGATGATGACTATCCAGGTGACGTGAAGAACTGGAAATACTAATAAAGAATGATTAAGAAGAAAAAGATGTGTCTGTATTTATACAAATATATGTGTGTGTGTGTGTATACGTATGAACTATATTCTTTTTTTATTTTAAAGGACCTGTAATATTTAGAGAATAAAGGGCTACTTCATTGATTAGCTGAATTTGGCAATATTTTGAAGGAGTGTAAGGAATTTTGCTTGTGGGAAGTCAGCTTATAGGCAAAATTCTTATTGCCAAATCTTATAGGCAAGCATGTGTCTAAAACTCTAGGTTCTTGGCTCTCAACCTGGTGCTCTTTCTTCCATGCTCTCATGCCTGTCTCCTAGTAATTGTTTTTTTATTGATAACTTTGCTCTAATTTGTACATCACTTTTATTTTTTTATTTTTCCTTCTTCTCCCCAAAGCCCCTCAGTACATAGTTGTATATTTTACCTATGGGTCCTTCTAGTCATGGCATATGGGACGCTGCCTCAGCATGGCCTGATGAGCAGGGCTAGGTCCACACCCAGGATTTGAACCGGCAAAATCCCGGGCTGCCGAAGCAGAGCGCGCCAACTCAACCACTCGGCCAGGGGCCCAGCCCCACATCACTTTAATTTTTAGGAAGAAATACATATATTGTTTGAATAATTGTGCCACTATTGTATTAACATTTTGTACACTATGGCTTAATTCTCCTCAAGGTCTTTAGCCTGCCATACCTTAACCTAAGTCATGAGATGTTATATAAATGCCAGCAATCTTCTTTTAAATAAAAACGTGAATTTGTAGGAAGCTCCTAGCACGGATGTAATTCAACTAGACCTGTTTGATATTCAGAACATGCTGCCTGCTGGCCATGACCCTTGTACTTTCTGTGGACAGAGGTGTGGTTCATAAGATCTCTGTTGGTTGTTTGACATTCTAACACCACCGGTCAGCACCTGATTAATGATCCCCCAGAACTCACATGAGCATTTCCACGAAGCGGACATTTTTGTTCAAGGCTTCAATGTCCTGCATTTCTTTTTCAGTAAGAGAAAAGTCAAAGATCTGAAATAGAAATAAAAGACAGATACTTATAATGGTAGACGCTGGGTCAAGCTTGGGATGAGGGAGTGGGGTCAGCAGTGGGAGCCCTTCAAAGATTTATGAACATCTCTGTAAATATTTAAGAGCAGTTGAACTAGTTGAACTGACGTGGAGTTGGAATGCTCTTCTGCCCTTTGTCTTTAAGATAATCCTGCTGGGGACATCTTGCAAGAAATCCCAAATGCTCTGAAACAACATATATTCATGTTACTGGCTCTTGGTTAATATCAGCCCTGATATTGGTTCCCTGACAGTGAACCCAGCATGCATGGGGTTAAAACTAAAAGCACACATTCCCAGTTCCCTGGGTCTTTAGTCACACTCATATGTAAATGTTTGTTTCTTTAACCTCTGACTCCTTGAGCTTTACAACCAGATAGAAGTTACAAATTGTTAAAGTCCAGATGGCCTCAAGCTGGGCTCCCGCTAAAGCTGTGGCTATCACAGGATCCTGAAGCTCTTTTACAGAGAAACTAAGGTCCAGAGAATATCTGGAAACTGAAGCTTCCCAGGCCCAACTCCTCAGCTTCCTGACATCAGTCTGCCTTCCACAATGGAGATAAACAGCCAAGGACACTCATCTGAGAAATCCTTTGTCTCCTCCGCTGGAAGCAGCCCCAGACATAGGCAGATGGGAAAATGCTGACCAGGAAGGCCACGGCTCCCCTCCCCTACCTAAAATCCCAAATAAAAACCCCTACCCATTTCTTAACAGGAAGCTAGCAATTCTTCAGGCACTAGCCCTTGCTTTGCTCCCTCAGTCTGGCAAAGCAAAGCTTTCCTTTTTCACTCAAGACTCTGTTCTCATTATTTGGATTGGCATCGGGACCAGAAACTGAATTTTCAGTAACATTCTGACATCTGAAATTCCAAGAGTAAAGAATTCCTATCGTTTCTGGATAAGATGCTGAACTTAGATTCTGGACTATGGCCTTCAAACACTTTTTCTTTTAAATATTCCCTACTCTCTAAATTTGTTATGTAATTTTTAAACTTTTAATTTGCTTTATCTTTTTTTTTTTAAGAAGGTCTCTCCTTTTTTTTTTTAAAGATTTTTATTTTTTCTTTTTCTCCCCAAAGCTGCCCAGTACATAATTGTGTATTTTTAGTTGTGGGTCCTTCTAGTTGTGGCATGTGGGATGCTCCCTCAACATGACCTGATGAGTGGTGCCATGTCCATGCCCAGGATTCAAACCAGCAAAACCCTGGGCCGCTGAAGCAGAGGTACATGAACTTAACCGCTTGGCCATGGGGCTGGCCCCTGCTTTGTTTTATCTTAATCCTCTCTCTCATCATTTTTAATGTCTCTTCTTCTACCTTTTAACTCTAATTACATTTTCATTGTTTTAATTTTTCTTAGGTTGTACACTTTATACTCTGGTTTTATTTTATTTTTTAATTTTTTTTTGAGGAAGATTAGCCCTCAGCTAACATCTGCTGCCAATCTTCCTCTTTTTTGCTGAGGAAGACTGGCCCTGAGCTAATATCCATGCCCATCTTCCTCTACTTTATATGTGGGATGCCTACTACAGCATGGCTTGCCAAGCGGTACCATGTCTGCACCTGGGATCCGAACTAGCAAACCCCAGGCCACCAAAGCAGAAAGTGCACACTTAACTGCTGCGCCACTGGGCAGGCCCCAGATACACTCTGGTTTTACAATTGTCCTTTATTAACATTTTCAAATTTTATTTTAGCTTATTTATATTCTTAATGTTTGGCTTCTCTATCTGTAATATATCTTCTCTTTATTGTTTTATCTTTCTATCCCTTAACTTTTATTTTAGTATATTTAACCATTTACAAATTTTCATTCTCTAAGTAATACATAAATATATGTTCTCTGTAAAGAGATGAAGCGGTACAGAAGTGCATGGACGCGTGTGGATAAAAAGCGAAAGTTCCTCTTCTTACCCACCAACTATCCCTCTTCCTAGACATTCCTTCCAAACACTGAACACACTGAGAGCAAAACGCAATAATTGTATCCTGTCTTTATTTTTCTGAAAATTCTCTCATTCACGCAGTCTTGCTGATCTTTTCTGTCAAAATATATAGACAGATTATATTCATTTAACCGCTGCATCCATGTAACACAATCTGCTCAATCATCCCCCACGGATTACTTCTAAGTGCTCTTTTCAGGGAGCCCTTTCTTTCATCATTTATCATTCAAGTATTGCGTAAGAAATCAAAAGTTTTCGGGGCCAGCCCAGTAGCGCAGCGGTTAAGTTCACACGTTCCGCTTTGGCGGCCTGAGATTCACTGGTTTGGATCCTGGGTGTGGACATGGCACCGCTTGGCAAGCCGTGCTGTGGTAGGCATCCCATGTATAAAAGCAGAGGAAGATGGGCATGGATGTTAGCTCAGGGCCAGGCTTCCTCAGCAAAAGAGAGGGGGACTGGCAGTAGTTAGCTCAGGGCTAATCTTCCTCAAAAATAAAAAATCTCTTTCAGATGAAGCCCTCTGAAATTTTACAAAAATTATTCTCTTTATGATCACAGTGCAAAAACCTCTGGGAAGAAGAAGATGTCATGTTGTGTTATACCATAGTTTTGTCAAGCATATTTTAAAAAATCAGCTCTGATTCACTGTTTCTTCTAAGATTTAGTGCACATATGCAATTGTTACCTAAATTTTGTTGAATATAAAGATACGTAAAATTACTTTCATAATTTTGTTTCAATTTTAAGATAAACTTCCAAATTGCCCTTCCTCCATTATTTCTATACGGTTTTTCCTTATTTTATGTGGATTGATTTTCAGTTCTCTTTCTATTTTCATGGCTCAAATGATCCTAAGTGAGTGAGAATCTCATATCACAAAACTGAGCTCCTGATATCCCCCTCACGAAACCTGCGTCTCTTCTAGTAAATGTTTCAAGAAGAGAGTGTAAACGCTGTTGAAAGATGTAATAGGACTGGAACTGAGAACTAATTGTTGGATCTAGCAATGTGGAGGTCACTGGTAACCCTGACGAGAGCTGTGTCAGTGGGGTGGTCAGGGTGAAATAACAGAATCCATTTTTTCATTTTATGAACTTCCCTTCCCCCACCTCGTGGGGTGTTTGCCCCATGACCTCACCTCCTCCAGGTCAGGAATAGGGATGCAGCCCAGGGAGTCAATCAAGGCACCTGCTCAATGGACACCATGATTAATATGGGGGTGGCCAATGATCTACAAAGGAATAATTGGGGATTGACAGAGACCCCAACAGACGCTTTTATCTGTGGTCATCTTTTCTGAATGTGAGTAATAGATTAGCCCAGACTGTTTGTGCCACCATGTGGAGAGAGAGAGAGAGTGAAAGAGAGAGAGAAAGAGAATTCAATCCTTTTATAAATCTCTTGAATCCTTGTGTCCAGTCATGTACGACCTAGCTGTGGACTTTCCAGTTATATGAGCCAATAAACTATGTTTCTTTTTCTTGGCTAAACTTGAGTTGTGTTCTGTCACGTGGTAGCAAAAAAGCCATGAAGATAAATTGTCTAATAGTGTGGATATCTTCCCATGTCAGTACTTAAGTTTTCACTTTATGATTTTTAAATGGCTATATAATATTTCACTGTAATTGTAATATATCATAATTTGTTTTAAACATTCTATTGTAGATTGTTTCCAGTTTTTTTAAATGATAAGTAATGCCATAAACATCTATGTACGTGTACATGTATGTGCAAATACCTCTGGATAAGATTGTTGGGTCAATGGATACGTGCATTTGAATTTTGATCGATCTGGAAAAATGGCATTCTCCTTCCCCAAATTTTATGGCAGTTAGTGTTTCTAACAGCAGTATTCGAAAGTGCCTATTTTCCCATGCATCATCAACATTCTCATCATTTTTCTATCCGAGGGGATTAAATACTATCTCATTTTTATCTTAATTGGGAGTAAGAGAAAAAACAACCTACTTCTGAAATTTAACTTATTACCCGATGGGCAATTCATTGACTTTACATGGTACTTTACCATGGCTGTATTTATTTAGCAGATTAGTCTTTAGGAGTACCAGAGTATATTAATCGCTCATTTGTCCAGTGGCCTCTTTTCTCACCTGTAAGTTACGATGCAGAATATAGATTACTTATAGAAGGGATAAAGGCAATTAGTATTCGTGTAATCTAAATGACCCTCTTGAATAATTTCCAACTTTGTCCCCAACTTTTACCAGAGTCATTAAGGTGGAAAGTTAACTATTGCAAATTTCAAATTTTACTCTTTCTTTTCCTGCTGTGCTGGCCGTGAAGTGAGTGGGTAGTGGTGGACAGGTAAGGGAACAGAAGAAATAAGGCAACGGGGTAATGTACAAGCAGCAAAGCAATCCCAAAGTACTGAGAATTGTTTTAAATTCAGCTAAAATTAAATCCAGATACGGGCAGAGTGGGTCGGGGCGCTGGTATAAGATGAAATATGAAGGCATTACAAGTTTCCTATTAATCTGAACAGAAAATTCTCTAAATAAAAAATACTCTATTTTTTACATTTCCAGAAGCAGTTCTCTTACCTGAAAGTTTTCTTTGATCCTTTCAGAGTTAAAGCTTTTAGGAATGACTACCACTCCTCGCTGGATGTTGAAACGCAAAGCAACTTGAGCTGCTGTTTTATTATACTTTTTCCCCAGTGAGTTGAGAAGTGCATCCTTTAACAAAGGTGGGGAAGATAAATTCACCCTTTAAAAAAATCAAAACATGCATCGTATTCAGCTCAAGTAATGAGAAGCAATGGTTGATCACTCACTCTCCTCCCTTGTCTCCCCATTCACCTGGCCTCCTACCAGGACACTTCAGGTCACCTCTAACCTCTTTCTCTGAGTGCAGAGTACTGGATGAAGAGTCGCTTTTAGTATGGGAAGATGAAGAGAGGCAAGTTTAGGGTCAGCCCGGTGGTGTAGTGGTTAAGTTCATGCGCTCCACTTCAGTGACCCGGGTTTCGCAGGTTCAGATCCCGGGTGTGGACCTAGCACTGCTCGCCAAGCCACACTGTGGTGGCATCCCACATAAAATAGAGGAAGATTGGCAAAGACGTTAGCTCAGCAACAATCTTCCTCACAAAAAAAAAAGAGAGTGGCAAGTTTATAGAGCTGCCTCTTTCGGAAAGTAAACCACATTTCTTTGATGGGTCTTACAGAGAGAACTGGTTTGGAAGTAGGCATATAGGGGAAAGCAGGAAGACTGAAGTGGAAGAAACAGAGGCACAACTCTTGGGATCAGAGTAAAAAAATTTCTACTTGAGTCTGTGGAACACATCACAGTGGAAGTGTCGCCATTGAATACAGAGATCAAAAAATTCTAAAATTGCAGAATACAGCCACAGAGACTCTTTGTCAAATAATACCTAAACTAATATTTATTGAGCATTTTCTATGTTTCAGGCACTGTTAGGTAATTTCATACATATAGTGTAATCAGTTCTTACAACCCTCAGCGAGGAAGGTTTTATTAGCTCTAATTTGTTTACATGGAGAATGACTCGAAGAGGTTAAGATACATTCTTGAGATCACATAGCCAAATAGAGCCATTCCAACCAGGTAATTCACATTAGCCTCATACTCTGCACCAAAGGAAACACTTCCTGAAGAGAGATACAACATTACTTACCAGACTGGATTCCTGGAGGTCCCCAAAGGGCTGTATGCAATAATGACAATGTCATGTTGTTGGCAGAATTTCAGGAGTTTTGGCTGGGTGAAATATGGGTGGCACTCAACCTATGTGGTTGCATTGAAGAGCAGAGCACAAAATTAAATTTGTAGATGAATGCAATTTTACATAATTAAACAAATTTTCTTAGGGCCTGCCCCTTGGTGTAGTGGTTAAGTTCGTGCTCTCCGCTTCAGCGGCCCAGGTTCCCAGGTTCCGATCCTGGGTGTGGACCTAAATCACTTGTCGGTGGCCATGCTGAGGTGGCTACCCACATACAAAATAGAGAAAGATTGGCACAGATGTTAGCTCAGGGCAAATCTTCCTCAAGCAAAAAAAGAGAAAGATTGATAATGGATATTAGCTCAGGGCAAATCTTCCTCACCGAAAAAACAAACAAAAAAAGTTCTTCAATAAAATCCATGTAAAAGTATTACGGATAATAAGGCAAATCTTAAATATTTTTCCTAATGAGAGAGTTTACATTCTTTATACACCAGTGAGATTAATTAGAACAAGGTTGGTGAGGTCTCCATCTGAGTTAATTCTAAAATAATTGGGGGACAACTTCAATTTTGTATCGCTATCATAGTTAAAAATTTTAACTGGACAGACTCAGTTATTTGTAATAAAATTCTAGCAAACAGAATTTTCCATGGCAAACATACAGTCTAAAAGTTCAGATTATGGTCTTGGTAAGTAGAAGGGACATGTTGCAGAAACCTGTCCTGAACTATCAAACATCTAAGAATATTTTCACAAGAGGTGGTGCATGTATAAAACTAAATTTAAAGATAAATTTTATCTTCTTGCCTGAGAGTTCTTTATACCACTAAATGTAAGCCTACTTTTATTTTCAGTATCTCATTGACAAGATTCCTGCGCTACAAATACCTGCGTCAACAAAGTTCTTCTCCAAGCTTCTTCTTAAACACTATGGTAGTTTTTACCTACGCTTTTCTTTTCTTTTTAATTAAAATCAACCAAGCCTTAATTAAAATATTTTAGGAATGTACTTATTATTTTCACCATCTGGAATATTGAATATTTGACAAGTTCTAGAAGGCACAAGGAAATGCTATTGAGAAGTGGAACGGTAAACTGTGGTTCTTAGCGGTGGGTCTTATTTTCTCCTAATTTGATATACTTTTCTTTTTTACTGATGTCAGTTTCTCCTCTTTCTTCTCTCTCCCCTCACTTCCTTATAATCTTGCCCCTAAGAACAATCTTTCCCTAAGAAACACTTGTGGTTTTTTCCCCCTTTGGAACATTTCTTGAGCAATTCTTAAAGGTGACACATAGACTAAAATAAGTTAGGAATCGTAGCATTCATTGTATTTCTTTCCTTTACCCTCTCTCATTCCCAACATCACTCTCCACTTCCAATCCTTTTATTCTTTTCAACTTGTTCATTGTTAGTAGACTTCTCTTTCCGAGACATCTTTTATCACGTCACTCTACTGTTTAGAGACTAAAATTCCTTAATTTAATGGCTGCCTGCTTGTTCCAAACACAACATTTAATTTTACCCACTAATCAGGTGGTGTGCCATTACCTGTCTCTGGCCTATTAAATATCTATATGTATGTATGTGTATATCCGCATGTGTGTATATATATGTGTATTTGTGTTTATATGTATATTGAACATTTTTATAAAATATCCTTTGAAAAAGGATTTTGTATGGTTTGTAGCAAAAGGCATGCATAATAGGGCTAGTACAATTAAAAATAGAACAAACAGGCATGCGAATCCAAAATCTGTGACTGAGCAAATTTGGGACTTTACAGAATTGCGTTTGGCAACATACTAGAACCATGTACTCAACAAAAACTTTTGAGTTAATGTAATATAAACTCAAACATAATATAAACTATAACATAAAAATAATATAATCTGATGTAACATAAATCTTTGCATAGATGTTTCTTAGATAAAAATTCTAGGACATATCCCTAAAGGGTCACTCAGAGAGGGGAATTCTGGGGTGGGGTGGGGTGAGGTGGGGTAAACTAATATGATCCAAGTGCATATGAACTCAGAGAACCACATTCCTTCTTTCCACAGCATTTCTCTCAGTTTCTAAATAAATAACTTTGATGATTGATTAATGTCGGTTCCCACTAGATAGCTAGCACCACGAGAGCAAAGACTTTGTCCGTCTTTGGTCACTTTTGTATGCCTACAACCTAGTGAAGTGCTTGGCAGAAGCCAGGTGCTCGGTGACTATTTGTTGAGTGAATGAAAACAACAGCCATACAGAGAGGACAGAGCCTGAATCATAGGAGACCTGACTGTCAACGCTGCAGAGCTGTGTAGGCTGAGCTTCATAAGGGCTGCAGCCGGATGGGGTCGTTTCAGGCCAGGGACTGATCCGCGTTGAGTAGGCTGGGACCAGATGCTCAGGCGAAGGTGGACGGTGGTGATGGTTTCTGATATCATCAATGCCCTGGAACTTCCTCATTTTCAAGTAGAAGCATTATCTAGGCACACTTGCTCCCTTCTTTGCGAGGGGCTGGTTACAACCGTTTGTGAATGGGTCCGTGGGGATGCAGGCTTTACTTTTCCGTGTTTGCTATGTAAAATTGATGTAACTTGTCAGCGTCTTGACACGTCTGGGGCTTTTACAGAACTATTTGGTAAAGCTACAGCTTTAGATAACAAAGTCTCACAATATGAACGTAAGAAGCTGGATAGAATCCGTGAAGGGAAATAGCAAAAGCCCTTTAGTTCATTAATCCCATCCTTTTCCGTCTTTCTGTAAAAAACTGCGTTGCATTTTCCTTTTATTAATTAAGTCTCTCAAGAGGTATTTATTGACTCCTATGTGCCAGGACACCTGTGACTTAGTCAGGAAGAACTTTCCTTTCGCCTTCCCTCCCTTCTCCTGTCCTCCCCGCTCCCTTCCTTCATTAGTAGAATAGGCGTTGGAACTTTGCGTGAAATTAAACGGCCTGAGGTGGATCTGTGGTCTCCTTTGAACTAGGCTGGGAAAGCCCTGCATGACAAGTTGCCCACCAGGAAGGGTTTCTGACAGACTAAAGCCAGGAGACACGTTTCTTTAGAGGGACGTCATAGGTAGTACTAAGGAAGCTTGGAATGCTCAGGCCCTGAGAATAAGTGCAGAGTGAGGCTATATTCTATGAGAATTTGTTCATGAAGTCAATGAAAAATACAAAAATTTGCCAATTTTACTTTAGATTTACTCTAATGAGAAAATTAGTTTTGAAATATGTGAATTTTGAATTATGCAAGGTCTGCAGGTCCGTATCCTTTACACATAAAATGTGTCCACTCTGTATAATGCCCATAATATGCTCATCCTGCACCTGGATTGAAAGCTGCTCATGCTTGTGCGCTGCAAGCTGCTCATTTTGTATCTTTGGAGGAGAGGTGGTCCTACCCAGTGCACCGGGTAATGGCTGGTGACCAGCAGACCTGCCCTTTGATCTGTGCCATCTCTGGAGTATTGACATACTCCACTTTCAAACACCACGGAACATATGAATAGGCTTAGGCTATGATCTTCCAAGACATCTTGCTTCCCTCATGGGGTATATTTGTGAAGCTGATCCATATTCTCATGCCAATGAATCAGGGTTATTTCCTCCTTGGCTTGAGGAGACAGCTATCAAATTTTTACTGTTTTTCATTCTGAGGTCAAAAGTCACCATCTTTCTCTGTATATTTGTAAGAAGAAATCTGTTTATCATTTCAACATTTTATAACAAAATATTGTTCTTGAGGGTGCAAGAAGGAGGTGTGCTAATGAGGGACTGGGTGGGAATAAAGGGATGGATTGAGATCCATTAGAAAGTCAAAGGTTGTTGCTCTCGGGTCCCGAGAGCGTCTGGGATAGCGTCAGCTCAGGTGTCAGTTTGGAAGTGGTACTTGTAAATATAGCAACACTTCTAGTTTAGCTGTGGGCTATTGTCATGATGTAGGTAATAATTCATTCTTTCTCTTATGAACTCATACCAGGCTCTTTTGAAGTTACTAAAAACAATGAGTCAAACAAACGACCCAACCATAATCCCAATATGTGAATATTTACTCAATCCAAGAGCATTTTTTAGTGTGGTTTCTTATGTTTTATGAAGTAGGGTAAAGAGGGTATCATTATCTCCATTGGACAAGATGGATAATAGTATTTCGTTGCCATTATAAAAGTAATATATGCTCACTACAGAAGACTTGGAAAATACAGAAAGGCATAAAGAAGAAAACAAAATTCACTTGTAAAATCCACAGCCAGAGATAACCACAGTTAGTATTTCGATATATTTCTTTCCAATCATTTTTCTATGCATGGTTTTTTATAATATAATCATCTTCATACGTATTACATTTTGTATCCTAATCTTTCCCCTTAACATCATGGCCATTTTTCTCTTCCTCAAAAACGATTCAAGAACATCTTTTGTTAAGATTTCACATAATAGGAATGTTTTATAATTTATTTAAGCATTCCCCTAATTATTCATATTTATGTTGTTTCCTTTTTTTGTGTACCATTCTAAACAGTGCCATGACAAACACACATGTTGGGCAATCTGATTTTTTTCGTGAGGATAAATTCCTAGAAATAGAAAACTGAACATTTTTAAGGCTCTTGCTACTTATTGGCAAACTGCTTTCTAGTCAGGATGAACCAATTTATACTTGCCAGCACTTCAGCACTTGCTTATATGAAACGTTATATTAAAAAATAAAACAAAAGCTTTGCTAATTTTTTATACAATACAAAACAAATGTAAATTTCTGTAATTATTAGTGCAGTAGAACATTTTTCATATGTTTACCAGTCTTGCAATTTGTTTTCTGTGAATTTCTGTTCATTTCTTTTGCCCATTTTTCTGCTGAGTATTTTTTCTCATTGATTTTTTCCATTGATTTTTATTAGGCTTTTAATTCATAAGGATGCGATTCCTTTTATCTATTATATTTAAAAAAATATATAATTATTTTCGTTTGCTCTTTGTTGCTAATATTTTGAGTTTAGCATTTTTATGCTATGAAATGTATCAATTTTCTTTATAAGTTTCCCGTGGCTTTCTTTTCTATCCATAGCTCCAGAAAACTAAAATCATTTTGTAGTATTTACAAACAATTTCCTCTTTCTTCTTTAGCTCCTGATCAAAGGGACACTTTGGAGTATGACATGAGGCAAATATCTGTATTTGTTTCTACATCACCAGCTATTTTCCCCATGCTATTTACTGAAAAATCCATCCCTTTGCTATTAGTTTGTGTTATTTTGTTTTACGCTAAGTTTTTAGTATAATTGGACCCATTCCTAAGATATTTCTTATTTTGTATTTATTTTTATGTCAGTTCTTGCACTAAGCTTACATTATTTTTAATATTTTATATGTCAGTATCTGGCAGGTTTTGTTCCCCTTATTATTTTTCTTCAAAATATTTTTGGAGTTACCTTTGCATAAATTTGAACTTCCAAATCTTTTTTCTTAAGAGACATAAATTGAGGGAAGTCAAAAGACTTGCCCAGGGTCTTATGAGGAGATATATGAAGAGTGACTACGAGACTTTCTCACTCCTACTCTGGGCTTCTTTCTGTTAAGTAAATATTGGATTCTCTGCTCCCACGCCCTTACCTCCCAGCCCCCTGTCAAGAGGTACCTGGTTGCTGACTGGCTTATATTTGAGTCCTGGTTTGTTCAGGATGAGCTCCAGTTGCCTTCGGTTAAAATTGGATACTCCAAGGGATTTCACCAAGCCAGCATCTTTGCAAGCTTCCAAAGCCTGGAGAGTGAGAGCCAATTGGTCAAGAAAGAAGCCTCAAAACAAGTAAGAATAAGGGTTTATAAGGATGACTATGAATTCTTTAGAAAACAAAGTCCCTGTGTATGTTAATAGAAATTGTGTGAGGAAAAAAAAGGGAGAAGAGACAGGCAGGAATTTTGTAAAGGAATGAGTCTGGGAAATATTGTATACCATATCTTCCCCTTCTATTTTCACAATGTATACCAACATATTAATAATGATCTTATTTTCTGAAATCTGTTGAAGTTTTCTTTATGGCATGTTACCTGGTCAATTTTTATAAATGTTTAGTGTGTGTGAAAAATGTATATTCTCCTATTTTTGGATAGAAGCATCTCTCTCCTCTCTCTCTGTCTCTCTCTCGTACATATGTGTGTCTATATACACTTACATATGTTATATGTAAAATTAGGTTTCCTTTTTCCTGACTTCTCAATAATTTAAAGGTAATATGTCAGAAATCTCCCACTATAATGGTAGATTTATCAATGTTTTCCTGTTTTGTATCAATTTTTGCTTTATAGATTTTGAAGATATTTTATTTGGTACATACGTGTTTAAGATTGGTGTATATTCTTGGTAAATTGAATCTTTTATTGTTATGTTATTTGTATTTCCTTATAAATTTTAGAATCAGCTTTTCAATTTCTTTTGGGATTGCATTGAATGTGTAGGTCAATTTGGGAAGAATTAACATCTTACCTGTATTCAGTCTTTCTATCAAAGAACATGGTATATCTCTTTATTTAGATTTTAAAAAATTTCTCTCAGTAAGGTATTGTGATTTTTACCGTATAAGTCTTGCACAGATTTTGTTAACTTTATCTCTAAGTATTTAATATTTTAAAAAATTTAACTTCCAATTGTGTTGCTAGCTATAGATTATATATAGATATAATTTTTGTTATTTCTTCTTTGTCTTATGGGTTGTTTACATGTATGCTTCTTAATTTCCAAATATTTGATGATTTTTCAGATATATTTTTGTTATTAGCTTCAAATTTAATTCCAATTTTATCAGACAGCATACTTCAGATAGAGAATATATAACCCAATTAAAAGGCACAGGTTGTCAGAATGGATTAAAAGCAAAACCTCACTATATATTATATACAAAAAATCCATTTTAAATTAAAAGATACAAACAAGTTAAAAGTAAAAGGTTGAAATAAAATAAGAAAAGATATACTAGGCTGACATTAATCAAAAGGAAGATGGAGTAGCTATTTTAATATCAACAAAGATTTCAGAGCAAAGCGTATTACCATGGACAAAGTGTGTTTTATAATAATAAAAGGGATCAATCCTTAATATCTATGCACCTAATAACAGAACTCCAAAACATGAAGCATAAACTAAGAGAACTGGAAAGAGAAAGAGAATAATCCACAATTATAATCAGAGATTTCAAAACCTCTCTCTCTATAATTGAGATAATAAGTAGAGAGAATATTTTAAAATGTATTCAGATTTGTTAATGTCTCAGAAAATGGACTATTTTGTTACATGTTCCATGTGAACTCGAAAAATAGCATTCTATTAAATTTTGGCAAAGGATTCTATAAATATCAAGGTCAAGTTGGTTGATAATGTTTAAATCTCCTATATTCTATAGATTTTCTCTCTACTTATTATCTCAATTATAGAGAGAGAGGTTTTGAAATCTCTGATTATAATTGTGGATTATTCTCTTTCTCTTTCCAGTTCTCTTAGTTTATGCTTCATGTTTTGGAGTTCTGTTATTAGGTGCATAGATATTAAGGATTGATCCCTTTTATTATTGTAAAACACACTTTGTCCATGGTAATACGCTTTGCTCTGAAATCTTTGTTGATATTAAAATAGCTACTCCAGCTTCCTTTTGATTAATGTCAGCCTAGTATATCTTTTCTTATTTTATTTCAACCTTTTACTTTTAACTTGTTTGTATCTTTTAATTTAAAATGGATTTTTTGTATATAATATATAGTGAGGTTTTGCTTTTAATCCATTCTGACAACCTATGCCTTTTAATTGGGTTATTTAGGCTATTTACATATACTGTGATTATGACACCACTGAGTTTAGATCTCTCATCTTTCTAATTGCTTTCCATTTTCCCCATCTATTCATTTCCCCTCTTTTCTTTTTTTCCTGCTTTCTCTTGGGTTGCCTATTTTTTTATTACTCTATTTTGTTTTTGTTATTGGCTTGTTTGCTATACTCTGGAAGTTTTAATATTTTCTCTTTATGTTTGCTATTCTAGAATTTCACCAAAATGCATGTGGGTATGGTTTTCCTTCTCTTTCCTCTTTGGTAATCCATGCCCTTTCAATATCTCTGGGGTTTTTTCCTTCAAATATTACCTCTTTTTATTTTTCTTTCTTCTTTCTGAGGCTCCTATTGTGTGGAGACTGGAAATTTTAATTTTATCTTTTACATCTCTTAGCTTTTCTTTCATACTTAAAAGTTTTCTTGTCCTTTCCCTCTTCGTATTGGGAGACTTCCTCATTCTGATCTTTCAATCTGATAATTTTTTTCCTTGTCTATATCCATTTTATTTTTTATCATATCTATTGCATTCTTGATGTTTTCTAATTATTATTTTTGCTGTTTTCAAAAAGGGTTTTCTTGTTCTTGTTTCATATTGCTACTATCTTTTCTTATCTCCTTGACTATATTCATTTGCCGATTAAAAAGTTCTTGGTCCTCTCTTTTGTTTATGTTGGGATCTGTAATTGAGACGTTGTTTCCTTGTGAAATAAATGCCTTGCCATTTTGGGCTGTGAGCTCATTTTCTCCTGGGGATACTGGCTATGCTTTCAGGCAGTCCTCTGAGGGGAACACCAGACTCCAAGCCTAGTCAGCTCCAACGAGGTCAGGAGTGAGTACATGGTCTCCCAGGTGGAGAGCCCCAGGCACCAGAAAACCCAGTCAGTGCCTCCTCACCTCTTAAAACAACTCCACAGTTCAGATCTTCGGCTGTCACCTATGGGGGATGTCTATTAGAAAGAGATACTCTTTGGAGTCTAATTTCCCAGCTTTTGGAGTTTGGAATTAGAGAGCAAGAGAAACAACTGCCAGCGGTCAGGTAGTAACTTAAGTTTTTCTCGGCTTCTCACAAGTGCAAGATTTCAGTGCTGCTCTGATTTGACTCCTGAAGACATCTGAACACAAGTCCTAAGTTTCTGCAAGCGTGGAGCAGACAATATTTGTCCTAGGGCTATAGCAGGAGAGGAGTAAGAGCAAAAAGAACTCCAATAGTCCCTCCTCCTTACTGCTTGGTGGGCTGCCTTCTTCTCTAGGTGAAAGCTGCCACATTATCTCATAATCAAATCTGTTCAAAGCATCTGTCCCTCTGCCCACGAATCTGTGAGTTTTCTTATTATTTTCTCCTGGTTTCCCACTCCTGTGATCTTGGGGAAGGTGCCAGCAGCCTGCTCAGAAATGGAACCAGAATTAATTTTCAGTTTTTCATGTATCATTTTGTTTTAAGTTTATTTCTTTTATTATTTATTTATTTATTTTTATGGAACTAACATTCGTTTATAACAGGATATAAATTTCAGGTGTACATCATCATATTCTGATTTCTGTGTAGACTATATCGTGTTCACCACCCAATTAAGTTTGTTTGTTTTAGATGTCATATTATTGATTTTTTAAAATTCAATTTGAGAAACTTTTAGGATTTATGAGTTTATCTCATTTATATATTTTTCAAAATTTACTATTACATTAGAACATCTATTTTACTTCATTTTTTCTTCCACCCTTCTCTCTTCCTTATCTTTGGCATTCTTCTTTTCCATCAAAGCAAAATCAAGAATTTTTCAGCACCCAGAAGCAGAGATTTTAGACATCTTTGCTTATGGTTAGAAATGGCTGTTCTGTTGCTTTCCATTGGGAGTAAAGGCTGCATGTCCCCATAAACCAGACAAGAATAGTCAGATCACAGTCTAAAAGTGTAGTCTTTTGGAAAGTGATGTTAGTATCATGGCAGAGTGACCCCTCCCCATAAACTGACCCCTCTAAAGTACAATGAAAAGAACATTTATATTCTAACAGAGGACATTCATACAACACAAAAGATGTCTGAGAGATCCACACAGCCATACCTGGGAAGGTGGAGGTCCTGGAGTGCCATCCCCTGACCTGAGGAAATGGAAGAAGGTAAGAGAAAGCTTCTCTTCCTCCCTGAAGGGCAACGACCTGGGGATTGCACACGGCCTCCGAGAGGAAAAGGAGAAGGGAGCAGTGGCCCTCTTAAGGAACACCATAGATCTCTGAAGTCCCTCACAGCTCAGAGGAAAGCCCCCCACAGAGGTGAATAGATATTACAGGGGTGTCTTCATCAAGCCAACACCCCAGGAGAGCAGATAGCAGGGGCAGAGTGAGAAGCCTCCAAGGTGGCGCAGGAGAAAGAAAGCATCCTTCCCCCTGGCCTTGTGCCCAGCCCAGCAGCTGGGAGCTGTCCTGGGGATTGCAATAGGCTCAGAATATGCAGCTTTTGACTCCCACCCAGTGGCAACAGGTGGAAGCAGTGATCAAACACTACCACAATGTGGAAGCAAAAATCCACTGTGTAGTAATATGAAAAAATATATTAAATCTCCAGACCAGAAGGAAAATGACAAGTACCCAGAAGTCAATCCTGAAGACACAGAAATCTATAACCTAAATGACAGAGAATTCAAAATAGCTATCATTAAAAAACTCAGCACGTTAAAAGAGAATGCAGATAGACAATTCCATGAGTTCAGGAGCTACTTCACAAAAGAGATTGAAACTATAAAGAAGAACCAATCAGAAATATTGGAGATGAAAAACACAATGGATGACATAAAGCAGAATATGGAGTCCCTCAACAATAGAGCTGATATCACAGAGAAATGGATCAGCAACATTGAGGACAGAAATACGGAAATGCTTCAGATGGAGGAGGAGAGAGAATTAAGACTAAGAAGAAATGAAGAAAGTTCTCTGAGAAATATCCGACCCAATTAGGAAATGCAACATAAGGATTATAGGTATTCCAGAGTGAGATGAGAAGGAGAATGGAGCACTTCTGCACTTGTTCAAAGAAATAAAAATGTAGTCTTAAAGAGGCCCACTTGAACTTACCTCCCAAGTGGTGCACAGATTTGATTTGTGATATAACCACTTGCCATTCTCATCTCTCGGATAGGTTTCATCTCCAGGCTGCAAAAAAAAAAAAAAAAAAAAAAAAGAATAATTGTAATTCATTTGATTTATATCTGGGGATTAAAATTATGGAATTTGAGTTGTCAGTATACCAATATACTTGGCCCTGTAAAAGCAATTCAAGTTTAATTATTTATATATTTATAAATATATAAATTTCTTACTCTCATAAGAAACAAAAGATCATCACTAAAGGTGAGAGGGAATTCTTCAACTAAGAAAGTACAGTTGATGAATGGAATGCTCCCTAAGTATAAGGGAAATGCACAGCATGTTACTTCTCAGTTCTGGCTAACCACCCAGTGGTTCTTTTTTTCCCTCTTTGGGCCCTCCGGAAGTTCGGCATCTCTTTTTCTACCTCACACACCATCTGAGTATGAAATTGCCTTCTCTAGTTTAGGGTGATCCTTTCCCAACTAAGACTGATTATGGTGTGGAACACTGTCTTTCTATTTCTCTTTTTTTCGCTATATCTAAAAGTGGGACTCATCTCTTAAGGGCTTTGAAATGGGATAGAGAGAAATAAAAGATGATTCCTGGGCTGTTTGGGTGGATGGTGGTAATCATTTCCTAAGCCTGGGCTAGGAATCAAGAATTTTGTTTTGGATATTTTGAGCTTGACATGACTATTCAAATGGATATTTGAGGAGGCAATTGAACAGAGAAACCTCAGAGGGAGGCTCAGAGAGAGGTCATGGCTGAAGATAAAATTTGGGACTCCTCAGTGTATAAAATGGTATTCAATCCATGCAGCTGAATAAGATCACCTATAGAAGAGAGTATGCTGAGTAAGACAAGAATACTGAGGATGGAATACTGGGCATAACATTTGGAGGTTGGAAGAGAAGAAGCTACCAAAGAATCAGGAGAGGGTGATCTCACAGAAGTCACGAGATGGAAATATTTAAAGAAGGAGTTAGTAGTCAACAGTGTTGAAAGAAACCAAATAATATGAGGACAAAGTGTCTATTGGATTTGGCCGGCAGCATGGAAGTCTTTGTTTTTTTTTTTTTTGGTGAAAATCAAGCAGTTGGACAAAATCCATTATATTCTTGAATTTTTTTCCCCTAATTTTTCCTTTGCCATCTCACCTGAGTGACTCTTTCCCTGGTGATAACACTTTCTCCGTTGTTCTCTTTAGTGAAGACTGTTTTGTCTCAATTTTCTCACTGAGAGCAGGAAAAGAGCTCCTTTCTCCCCAATGCCATGTAATCACTCATGTTAATTATCCTTTCTGTCTCTGACTTCTAAGCTCTTTGACCTTCTCCACGCTTATGACCCACATTTCCACTCTAGTCTCCCATCATATTTCTTGCCTTTTGCATTTCTTAATCTCACTTCTGTTCCAAAATGGCTTTATGCCTCCATCGTGAATTCTGTTAAATAATTTTTACTTTCCCAGATTTTGATTAAGTCCTTATCAAGCCTAAACCCATGTTAGATGTTACTATGATGTCCCCCTTAAGATTCCATGTGCCTACTTCTCTAAGTCCTTCATCCGGATAAGTCCATTGTCTTTTTCCTCCACTCCGGCTCCTTACTGTGAGGCATTATTAGAAGGATAATCCAATCCTCTAAAAATCCACGCTATTGATTCTCATTCCTGTTCAGCAGCAACTTTATTCATCTTTTTAAAAAGTCTTATCAGGTATTTTTGTATTTTATTGTTCCGAAATTGTGTCTGCTTGTTAACTTGACATTTAAAAAATAGTACAGTGCTAAAACATTTCAGCAAGAAAGTCTTTTTTGTTTAAAAAATCATGAAATTCAAAACCATGTGCTATTTTGACTTCAAAGATTGATTTCTCAAATACAGGAATTACAGGCTCAGTTGGGCGGTAACATCATTATATTGTGTCATTTCTCACTGTTAAAAGTTTTAATTTCTCTGTGTCCTTGAGCCTCAATCCCATCTAAAAATAAGAATATAAATTCTCTATTTACTTCTCCAAAAAGAGTTTAGTCAGCCATAGAGAGGTAAATTTCATTTTCTCACTTTTAAATACAGGTTCTTTCCAAATCTTTAAGACTCAGTTTAGCAACGTGCCATTTGAACAAGAGTCAAAGTTAACCGAGTGAGGAGGAGGGCTGAGATTATAACTCGCAAGAGCCTGAAATCCAGAAATCACTGTAGTCCGCAGGTATTGGAATTGTTAGGCTTGTGAGGATAAGACAGGAGAGGCAGTGTAATAGTGAACAAGGGTGGGGTTGGCATCAGGGGACCCAGGATGTGGTTCCAGTTCTCATGGACTTTAAACCTGGCATCACTTGGGGCCTCAATTTTCTGTTCTGTGAAAAAAGTTGTTGGGATATATAATTGCTAAGGTTCCTTTCCACCTGAACATTTTACAATATTATCTTTCATTTATTGTCTATAAAATTTCAGGCATTGTGTCAATAATTTCACACGGCTAATTTTAACGACTCCTCACAACACTTGGCAAGTTAGCTATTATTGTCTCCATTTTTTTTTTTTTTAAAGATTGGCACCTCAGCTAACAACTGTTGCCAATCTTCTTTTTTTTTTCTGCTTTTTGTCCCCAAATCCCCCAAGTACATAGTTGTATATTTTAGTTGTGGGTCCTTCTAGTTGTGGCATGTGGAACGACCTCAACGTGGCCTAACAAGCAGTGCCATGTCCGTGCCCAGGATCTGAACCAGTGAAACCCTGGGCCACCAAAGCAGAGCTCACGAACTTAACCACTCAGCCACGGGGCCAGCCCCTGTTGTCTCCATTTTACTGATAATGGAATTGAAGTTTGGAGACACCAAAGTGACTATATTAGTAAGTAATAAAGCTGGAAATAAGTCCCTCTTCTGTGTGACTCCAAAGTCCATACTCTTTCCCCAGAACCAGGTTTAGGTGATGTGGAAAGAGATCAGGTAATAACTTGACCAAGTCCTCTGGCTCATATGCGACAGAGCTGGGATTCAAACTGGGCAGCCTGGCTCTGGAGCCCATGCTCCTTACCACTGTGCAAAGCTACCTCTAACTAATGAGTATAGTGGAAATCTTCTATTTTGCCTTCTACCATTTCTGTGCCATCTCTTCTGAAGGAGCTCGTTCCATGTTGTTTGGCTGGGCTGACCCAGCTTGCACTCTTGGCCATAGACATCAATCAGTCATCCATGTCCTTAGACCAAAGGTTAGTCGGTAATAGGTACATGACCCAAGCAAGGCTAATCAATATTTCTCCATGAGGTTTAATGTACAATCTCTCTCTGAATTTTCAAGTTATGTCAACAATGTAGGCTTGGCATGTCAATGGCCCTTTTGCCATCATACAGAGAAGGATTTTTGAGAACGAAGCCAACCAGAATACAGAGATAGAGAAAGGGCCAGAGTACAGATAGTAGTTTGAACTTCTGGATCCAGCTGTGCCTGAATTAGATGTCTCTTGGAATTCTTAGTTTCCTCTTTTGCTAATGCCAATTTGAGTTGAATTTCTGCCATTTATAACAAGAGTCCTGACTAATATAAAGATGTCAGGATATAGTAAGTAATAGACCAAAAATGTGGAATTTTAGGTCAATATGGGATTGTGGACAGTGAGGATTTTCCCATCTCCAGCTGAGAATTGGCAGTTCTTGCTATGCAATAGCATGACATCTGGTTAAATTGTTGCCTTGTCGGGGGCCGGCCCAGTGGCACAGCAGTTAAGTTCACACTTTCCACTTCTTGGCGGCCCAGGGTTCGATAGTTTGGAGCCCAGGTGTGGACGTGGCACTGCTTGGCAAAAGCCATGCTGTGGTAGGCGTCCCACGTATAAAGTAGAGGAAGATGGGCATGGATCTTAGCTCAGGGCCAGTCTTCCTCAGCAAAAGGAGGAGGATTGACAGTAGTTAGCTCAGGGCTAATCATCCTCAAAAAGAAAAAAATTGTTGCCTTGTGGTGTCTTTAGGTTCAGACAATGGGCCTACCAAGATTGGAGCTTTAGGGGACTGAGTAGAAAAACAGTGGGTGTTGGAGTTTTTTGGTCATTTTTACAGTCTTCAGTCAGGTCCTGAAGAAACATAAATGCGTTTGTTGCTACTGGGCCTATAAGACGAGAGGTAAGATGGTATTTTGCTAAAATGGGTACTTTCATCTCCTGGATGCAATCCAAGATGGCAGAAGTTTAGCTCTGAGCCTTCCAGAGATAGAAAAGTCAGTACCAGCCAAGGCAAGAAGATAAGAATCCCAGAGGAAATAAAATTGGACCTGGGGAGAACTCTGGTCCTCAGTGTCTCTCTGAAGGCAAAACCTCAGGCCGTGGATGCCTTATTTGACAAAAGTGCACCACTCATGAGATACAGACTGGGTGCAAGGAACACCCAGTTATCTGTGCCTCCCTGTTTTTGTATATTTCAAGCCATATGGAGGCCATTAAGCTGAAGACTGGGCAAATGAGGAGAACAAGGAGCTTCATTACTAAGAGACAGAAACCACAGGCCAAGGATTAGATGCAAGAAATAGAATATTTCCAGTTTTAATTACTCATTCATGGAGTTGGCTGAATGTGAATTTACTGAAAGCCTATCAAGCTTTTAAGGGATATTGTCTTGTCCGTGAAATCCCACCCTGACCAATAGGGGGCTGCGATTATCAAGGCCATTGTGAAGCCTCCGAACCCCTATCTACCTGAAGTAAGATGCAAAAGGGGAATCTTCCCTGATGTTCTTCTTGGATGTGACCACAGAGGAGAGTCAGTAAAGAAAGTACTTCCAGAGAACAGAGCGGGAGCAGCCGGGTTGGTCACGTGAAGGAATTCTGGCCACTGCAATGGCCGAGAGTCCTTGTTCTTCCTGACCAGTTGGATCTGATTTACCTCATGAACAAGCGGCCAATTTCGTTTTTCAAACTCTCCTTCCCTCAGTGAACTTTTACAGCAGTTACTCCTCTCCAGCAGCGTATATTGGGGGTGTTGTTGGTGCTCAAATTGACATTGAGCTCATAGATTTAGAAAGTTCAAGGAAGGAGTGCATTTGAACTAGAGGAATGGACATCACATAGATCTCCTGATCTTGGAGCTAGCTCCAAAAACTTCACTGTTCTTTGGATTATTTCCCTTTGGAGGGGGTGGAGGGTAAGTTTTCAGTTGTATATATTATTTTGCATTATATGGTGCAGGGATGTTTTCATGACTGTGTGAGTGGGAAGAAAGGTGTCTGGATGCCAGGCAACTGAAATGTGGACGACAGTTAGGAGACTACATGTTGGTTTGATGGAGAGAATTTAAACTATCATTGTAAAGACATGATATAATAGAAAGTGCATTGGATTATGAATCAAGAAACTTGGGATCCAGACCTCAGTCTGTTGTACATAATCTTTCTGGGCATCTGTTGGGCTAGGTCAGTGCTATCTGATCTATAGTAACAAAACACCACACCTTCTATGGTGCTAAGTAATGAACTAACTTCATGCATATAGCTGCTGGCTCATGGTTTGCAAAGGGCAGAGGCCTAATCTTTAGGCATCTGAGCTCACCTTAAAAGCCATGGGTATTTCAATGATGTAAAGATCCACATAATCTAGCTGGAGGACCTTGAGTGTCTTCTCCAGGGTTGGACGCACCATCTCTGGCTCATGTTTTGTAGCCCACAGCTGCAAGAATAACAGGGGGATTGTTAACTAACATTCACATTATTCTGTTTACTGTAATGCAGCCCTTTATTCTTTAAAAAGCATTCATGCACATTTTATTCACTCATTTCATTTCACAAAAATATGTTTATGTTGCACTGTCATCTGGGCATAGGATGAGCTGATATAACTCTTGACATCCAGAGTATAGCTTTATCCGAATATAGTACCAGAGACCTAAAGATCCACCTGAAACCCAGAGTACCTAATTCAGAGAGAGTCTTCCCCCACCTGGTGCTCATCTCCTGACTGACCTTTAGCACTTTCACTTGTCCTCATTGTGTAATTAGGGAACATGCACCAGACTAGCTGTTCTGACCTGGCATGGTGCTTTTCATGTCATTCTGACAAAAGGTCTGCTTCTCTTGAGCAAGAAATAGGGTTGTGTGTGTGACTGCTCTGGATCCGTCACATTGTGATGGGCGGTGCAGAAGCTGGAGAAATTTTCAATTATTCCAAAGGTTTAGATTCCCTTTCACTGCTCCTTTGTTCTCATTTGGTCCTACTCAGATCCCAGGGAAATTCTGCCAATTCCCACTAAGAAATTACTTGATCTCTGGCTGAACCAATGATGTCATCAAAATGGCAGCGGAGGAGACCCCAGCCTCCTTATCCCCAACAAAAATCAATAATTAGACAGCTATCTATAAACGAAAATGGGGAGATGTTGGTCAAAGGGTACAAACTTCCAGTTATAAGATGAATAAGTTCTGGGGATCTAATGTACAGCATGGTGACTGTAGTTAACAATACTGTATTGTATACTCGAAAGTTGCCAAGAGAGTCAATCTGATATGTTCTCGCCACAAAAAAGAAATGGTAATTATGAGATGTGGTGGAGGTGTTAGCTAACATGATGGTGCTAATCATTTTGCAACATATAAGTGTATCAAATCAGTGTGTTGTACACTTTAAACTTATACAATGTTATATGTCAATTATGTCTCAATAAAGCTGGAAAAAGATAACAGAAACTTAGCTTAACAAAAAGAAAAAGAAATTGCTTGATCTCTAAAGTATTAGGTAATGAAAAATTGTGGCTTGGATTTTCAAACTAGAGCATGTGTGAATTACATCTCAATAAAAAAATTAATGATCTATGGACAAGTAGGCATACACAAAAGAAAAAGAAATTTTCCCTTTAAAAGAAAGCTTTGGCAAATTCTTATGTCATATGAACCACCTCCCACGTCCCTCCACTCCCCAATTTTTCTGCTTTATAGATTTGGCTCTTCCCATATTGTCTTAAATCAATGCCCATGTATGAAGAAGGAATTTTCCCCTAATCTTCAAGGGGGAAATTCTTGGCAAGACTCAGGAATTTGGCAGTTGAGAGCTCAGCTCCTCTTGGTGAGTCCAACATTCTTTAGCAGAGAAAAGTGACATCAGATCCACCATTAATTAAGGAGATGGAGGGTGAAGGGACGATCTCACCTTTCCACAGTAGAAGATGTCCTCCCTCCGCACCTTTCCTTCTGCTATCTTCTCCCTGATGGCCTCCCCAACTTCGTGCTCATTCAGGTAGATGTAGGCCCCGTCAAAGTGCCGGTACCCCAGGTCAATGGCAACCTTCACCGATGCCGCACAGCTCCCCTTAAGGGTCTGAAATGACAAGGGGATTGGTGTGGAGGAGAAGAGAAGTGGGTCTTTCCTTTGGTTTAATCATTCTTAATCAGGTCGCTTTGCACTTTTTACCTTGTTTCACAGCTAAAATGACAGATTCCCAATTCCATGGTGTTGTGACTGGAAGACAGTGTCCAGGGACTGGAGAAACCGACCTCCTACAGAGCTTTCCACCCTCAGGGGGAAACTCTATCCATCCTAGGTCTGCCCTCAGCTTTGTGGCTTCAGAAATGTAACTTGATCAATTTTACCAGCGACAGGACATTTCATGGTAGCCATGTTAAGGAGGGCACAATTTCACTGAAGAAGGCTCAATTATAAACCAAAGATTTGGGTAAGCAAATTGAGATATATGCACAGAATGGAATACCAGAATACAAAAAGAAATGAACTATTGATACATACAGCAACACGGATAAATATCAAAATAATTATGCTGAGGGAAAGAAGCCAGACAAAAAAGAATAAATAGTTTATGATCCCATTTATATAAAATGCTAGAAGAGGAAAACTAATCTATAGTGACAGACACAGCTCAGTGCTGGCCTGGGGTGGGGGTGGGGGTATGTGGGCAGGGGTGGCAGGAAGGGATTACAAAGGAGTACAAGGAAAGTTTTGGCAGTGAGAGACATGTTCGCCATCTTAATTGTGGTGATTATATCATGGGTATATGCAAGTGTCAAACTCATCAAATTGTATACTTTAAATATACACAGTTTGTTGTATGTCAATTATATCTCAATCAAGCTGGGAAAAAAAGATTATTGGGGGGGGCATGTTAGATTTTTCATGATATATTTTAATCGAATTTGGTAGTAAAACCTTTGTTCATTTTATTAACCTGCATGGAACATAAGAATGAGAATATCCTCTCCCCCAAACATTGACAGAACCAACCAAAACACTTGACGAATTCCTAATGCTTGAGGTATGAGTTATCTGTTTTTCAGATTGCACATAAATTACTGTTCTTTAGTTATGATGACATTTTAAATATACAAGAGTATGTCTCATTTTAGTTAATTTTTTTTCTTAATGAGAAACGGAAGCCTTGATGGAGGTTTCCAACAAGACAAACACCTAATTTCATCAAACAAACTTTTCAAATCATCTTTTCAGTTGTGTGCAGAGAAGAGGTTTAATATGATTTGTAGATTTTTATTGACCGCATATTCAGATGGAGCACATTCTGATCTCGTTCACAGATGTTAAGACCTACTTGTGCTCGTTTCTGTATTTTCAGTGTTCTAACTGAATGCCTGACAGATCATACCAGACCTGTGAACTCTGACCCACAGCTATTGATTTGTTGTAGAATGAGTGAGACAAGAAATCTCTTATATTTCTAGTGACTTTACAGTCCTGTGCTGGAAATAGAAAGCCTTGGGAGCATAAATTGCATTTTCTTTCCCTATTTCAGTTGAAAGTCATCCCTATTGACAAGCTAAGAGGATATGATAAATGAACAAATTGGCTACACAGATGGTATTAGAAAAAAGGATTCATAGTCACAAATATCAAATAGCTTGGAAAAGAGACACACATTCCAGGAATGTGAGAAATACTTCTTTGGTTAATTAATGGAGAACCAGATTAATAGGGCCCGAAGAGTAATTGAGGCAAAAAACCCCAAAACTGTAAAATGAGGTGTTACGGATGACAGCAAGTGTGACAAAGCACAGTGGGAAGAGGAGTCGAGGCAGAATCCAGAAATTTACAGGGAAAAAATAAAAATACTTCTTTTTTCCCTCAGGTGTATACACAATATTAATGAAAAGAATAAAGCTCAGTATGAGATAGTAAATAGAACGTCAGAAACATCACTGAGATTTTGTGGGCCGGAAGTGATATTTTAAGTACAGAGCTAAAGTAGATTTAATACAAGGGGTAGAGCCTCAAACAATGCATATTAAAGTATATGCTTGTATTTTCCAAGATTAACCCAAGAAAAGAGGCTCAGGGGCTAGCACTTAAGAGAGAAAGTGAGAAAGACGGGGGCTAAGGTAGGAGTGACGTACTGACCATCTGAAGTAACGTATGTGTGATGCTTCATTTAATAAAGATTATGGCATAGAAGCAGGTTATAGTAGTGAAAGCCTTCAATTATTCAGTTATTGAAGAGTCTTTTATGAAAGCTGAATATTTCCTACATTCTTTACTTGCTAAAAATAGTCTCCTTTCGAAGGCGGAAGCAGCAACAAGGGGCATTGCTATTTTGGACTTAATTCTATTCACTGTGGAGGAACTAGTTGGAAAGGTGGACATGAGAAAAATACTTCTTTGTAATTCTTAAATGTAGCATAAGAGAATTCCATAGAAATTCTGACAGATTCTTTAGGAAAATTTATTTTAGAGAAAAAAAAATCAGAAAAATCAGATAAAATACCGTATTTGGAGATTCAAATAAGTGATAGGATAGGAGAATCTAAAATGCAAGAATTTGACTCTGTAATTAAGGAGAATTTCAGTGAAATAAAAATTCTGTTTCCTGAAATGGCCAATAGCATCCTTCCTCTACTTAAGAAAGGGGAGCGTCCTAAAAGGATGAGGCGCCACCCTCCAGGATGTAACATACACCCTAGGTCAACATCCATCATGTGGTTTTGTGTCCCCAATAAGTAGAACATATGAGTCTGAAAACCTAGTAGGAGTGATTCAGCTTAGCATCACTCCCTTTACCTACTTAGAAAATATGTGCTTCTCATTCCTGAACTTTAGACTCTATTATCTAAAGGTTGCCAGGGGAAACCAGCCTCCTTGTTTCAAGAGTTTATCAGTCAAGGAAAGCAGTTGCCATACTGGCAGGAGTAAGTGACCCTTATCATGGGAGCAGGTAGGGCTCCTCCATTGTTACGCAAGGGGACAGGGAAGGAAATGTTTGGCACCTAGTTGATCCAGTGATACACCCCGTCCCAGTTTTGATAGTTAGTGGCCAAGTGCAGCAGCCATGAGCTGAGAGGGTAAGTTGACCAAGGACTCAGACAACTCAAGGATGAGCATCTGGGTCAGAATATCAAGTAAGCCATCTGATAGACCAGCAGAGATGTTGGCTAAGGGTGTGGGCAATCTAGAATGGGTAGTCTTGGAGACAGATCGTAAATATAAGTTGCAACGTAAAGACAGCTTTAGTGACAGGAGCTATATTCATCCTGCTAACCTCTTCTTTTAATTTTTTCTAGGAAAGAGACCAAACAGAATTCTGGAAGAGCTGTTCTCAAGGGTGAACTTAGCATACAAAGCCAGTAGGTGCAGTTGGCACTAGGGGCAGACTGTAGCGGATGTCATGGTGTACCCCACAGGACAGAGGGACTCATTTCCTCAGCTGCCAGGAGTATTGGCTGCTGACTGCTCACATCTGAGTCCGTCTACGGCTGATATAAAAGTATATTTCCTTGCAAGATATTTCAACAAAACTCTGTAGCACCCCTTCCCCTTCAGAGCTGCTTGTGGGATTGCCGAGCAAGTCCATCACAGTTCAACTCTCCCCTCTGCACAGACCTGCTTTTCTCGCTCCCTTACAGGTAAGCCTCTAGCATGCAAATCTCCTTGTCAGAGGTTGTTCTTCAGTGTATCCAAACTAAGACACTTGGGTAAAGACGGATTTCTTAAACAAGCCACAGAAAGTACTAATGACAAATTAAAAGAGTGATAAATGTGACTACATTAAAATTGAGAAACTCTATTTATCAAAAGACACCAGGACAAGAGTAAAATGACAAATGAGAAGAGATATTTTCACATAGATTTAACTGACAAAAGGCTCATATCCAAATATTTAACAAATTCACCATATCAACAAAAAAAGGAAATCCAATAAATAAAAATGCATAGATGGCACAGCCACTTTACAAAAGATATCCAAGGGCTAATAAAAATATGAAAAATTGACCAATTTCTTTCAGAGTAAAGGAAATGCAAATTAAAACCACAATGAGAGATGACTTCACACTTACCAGAGTTGCATAAATTAAAAAGGCACCAAGTGTTGGTGAGAATGTGGAGCAAGGGGTACTCTCATACCTTGTTGGAGGGAGTGTAAAGTATATGACTACTCTGGAAATTATGTAGATTGACATCATCTACCAAAATTGAAGATACTGATACTCAATGGCATAGCAGTTCCATTCCTAGGTAGATACCTAGAGAAACTCATGCACGTGTGCAAGGAGACATATGCGAGACTCTTTGTAGCAATATTGTCTGTAAGGCTCCAAACTGGAAGCGATACAAACGCCCACCAGTAAAATGAGTAATGGTAAATCCTCATAATTAAATATTATACAGCAATAAAAATGGTTGACATGTTACTAACATAGGTGAATCTTATTTTTTATTTTTTTTGAGGAAGATTAGCCCCGAGCTAACATCTGCTGCCAATCCTCCTCTTTTTGCTGAGGAAGACTGGCCCTGAGCTAACATCCATGCCCATCTTTCTCTACTTTTTTATATGTGGGACGCCTACCACAGCATGGCTTGCCAAGCGGTGCCATGTCCGCACCCGGGATCCGAACTGGCGAACCCCAGGCCACTGAAGCGGAACGTGTGCATTTAACTGCTGTAGCACTGGGCCAGCCCCATAGGTGAATCTTACAACATAGTATTTAGAAAAAGAAGCAAGACAAAAAAATAGTGGGTTCAGTATGTTTCCATTGATAGAAAGTCCAAAAACTGTCAAAATTAAATTATATTGTTAGAAAGGCATGTTAAAGTTGTGCAACCCTTAGAAAAAGGCAAGAAAATAATCACCATAAAACTTGGGAGAGCAATTACCTCTTGAGGGTGGGTTTCTGAGTGTGGTATGTTCTGATTTTGGAGCTGGGCAGTGGTTACACAAATGCTGGCTTTAAAAGTATGTGTCCCTCTCTAAGGACATCGTACTTCAAGATTTTGGATGTTAGAAAAAGAAAAGGAGGAGGATGAAAAATAAGGGGTAAGCGACTCAACTAAATTTCGAAACCTTAGATCCAAGGAATGTAGTAAGCTGGGCCTGAAACATCCTTTTCGGCCTTCAGCTACCATTTGTTCTTCTTTGCCTGATCCACTCGGTTGCCAAGCTTTGTAGACTTCATGCTAATGATTTGTAACCGTCAGCCAAGTTACTTCCTTCCTAGGCTCCAACCAAATTATTTTCCTCAAAGCCCCCAACCAAGTTCAAGTCCTCATTATTTTTTTGCCTGATTGATTTCAGAAGCCTTCTCACTTGAAGTCCATGCGTTCCATCTCTTCTCATTTGAATTCATTTTAACTTTGGCAGGTTAACATTTTTGAAGGATGAACCTATGTTTTTCTCCCTGGTGTGTTTTTTTTACCCTCTGCCCTCACCACCAAACCACTTTTGCTGCTGGATGTGCAGCCTTCATTGCTTCTAGAGAGGAACGACATAACAAAATGCAGATTGATTTCTCAAAGCCGAGATCCGTGCAGCAGGAATGCAAGTGTGAAGGGGTCACAGGTACTGGAAAGAACTCAAAATATGCACTCTACTAAAAGTAAAAATGACCAATTGAATTGTTCTTTGTTCTTTGGCCCTCAAAATGTTAGCCCATATAACGTCATACAAAAATCTAAATGAGTTGCTATTATTTAAAAATTAATAATTACTTTACAAAATTTTCTGAAAAATGGTTGAAGACCCGGCCACACTGGACCCTAGTTGATGCAAGACAATTGGCATAGTGGAGAAGTCACCACCCTCTTTTAGAATGGTGGGTAGGGTGTCTAGTCCTCTGCTTACTGTGTATTGACGATAGCCTCCTGAGCGTTAGTTGCATGAGTTTTCTTCTTGATCGTAGCAGAGAAGAAAATAAAACATTTCTTGCACTCTTGTCTGTTGTCAAAATGGGAAAGCAGAACAAAACTGAGAAATAGTCTTTGCTACTCAGGACCACTTATCCATGCTTCCTGCAGAGTCCCTAGTCCCTTTAGGAAGAGACCGTGAAAGCACCCTCATCCCTGACAAAGATTCTTTCATTGACCAAACTCTAAGCAGGCTCCCTTGAACGCTTTTCAGCATGGGCTTCCATGTTGGTCTCTGCATTGTCCAATTTCGGCAAGAATCCTGCTAAGTCAGTTCAGCAATAACCCCTCACCCTCCATATCTGACCACTGTTGATATCTAATCAGGTTCCAGGTTCCTCATCATCTGCCATCCCCCAGGTGATGTCTGATCATATAGATTGTCTTCAGCAAGAATCCTGTGAGGTCGGTTTAGCCAGAATCCCCTCTTACCCCTGATGTTTCCTCCTAGTAATTCTCCATCCACTGACCCCTACCCTGCTCCATGGCTGTAAATTCCTTCTTGCCCTTGCTGTTCAGAGTTGAGCCCAATCTTTCCCCTAGCAGAATTCCATCACAGTGGTCCCTATACCCATCACAACAGCTCCTCCCTCGCACACGGTCTTCCTTACTGTGCTTTAACAAGTGTCTTTGAATAATTATTTTTCTTCAACGCCCCATCCTCAGCTTAAAAACAGATCTATGGCCCAGTGGTAAAGTTCACATGCTCTGCTTTGGTGGCTCACGTTCGCTGGTTCGGATCCTGGTGGGGCACCTAGCACCACTCAACAGGCCATGCTGAGGCGGCACCCCACGTAGAGGAACTAGAAGGACATACAACTAGAATATACAACTATGTACTAGGGGGCTTTGTGGAGGGAAAAAAGCAAAAGAGGGAGATTGGCAACAGATGTTAACTCAGGGCCAATCTTCCTCACCAAAAAAAGCATACCTTTAACAAAAAAAAGATCTAAAAATCCTTGGTGTAAAAGCAAGGCTTTGCCCTCTCCAGGTGAACGAGGTTCCCTGGGTTGAAAAGAGGAGGGGAATTAGATGGGCACTGGGGAGAAAGGAAGGGCTATTTAAAGGATGGCATACTCCTGAGAAGGGGTCCTGAGCCTGGCACCCTCCACCTCCTCCAGCTCAGGTGCAGAATGGACTTGATGTTTCAGGATCCTCCTTGCTACTCATCAGGGTTTGGACATCGCCTCTCCTTTGCCCAAAGTGCAAAGCCTTTGACTCACTCTCCAGATTGTGAAAACTGCCTGCAGCGAGAGAAATCTCAACCAAGGCCACCCAGGAAGGAATACAGGCTCATTTACAACCCCAATCTACCTTCCTAGGCCACTCTTTCCCCAGAGATTAATCTTTCTTGACCTACCTCACAACTAGAGTTGTTCATTGATACTTTCATTTTGAACAAGGATTGTCTCTCTTAAAGCACTTCAGCTTTTGCTTATATTTTAAGTTATATGCGTATTTATTTTTTCTGCTTTCAGTCATTCCACTTACAGATTTTAAATCCCTGTTTCTAGCACATTGTTTCCATACCTGCGTTACCTAGAAAAATGTCTCGCATATGGTAGGCTCTCAATAAATATTCATTGAATTGAATTATTGCCAATTACCCAAAATACTGACCATTGGTTTCAGATTTGTGTCATCTGCTCATTCAGCAGTATTCTTGAGTTTGACCTAAAGTTTTTGATAAATATTGGCTTTTAACTCTATGGACTGATACTCAGAGAAACTGAATTAATTTCTATCAAAGCAGAAAAAGGGAACAAATTTCAAGGAACTATCAGACTTACCTAGCTGGAGCTATAGGGAGGGTGGCAGAAAGAAGGGAGGTCTGTTGGGAGGCTGTTACAGACCATTTCATCCCTGTGTGAAAGCATTCTGGGACACTGTCAGAGGGAAACATCACATGGAGAACTGGTACATTTTAGTTTTCATTAGTGATCATCAAGTGAAGTAATGCACAGAGTGCTTGGTGCTACTAAATGTTGGTTCCATCTGAAATTCCCTGAATCTGCAGGCATGAAACCCCTTTACAAGAAAGTGAGCATATTAAGAAAAAAATTTTTTTGTAAGTTAGGAGATCCTGGGCTGGTCAGCCTCACGCAGCTCCATGGTAACATTCTTCCAAGCTGCTTTCCCACAGTTCCTGTCTCCTCATGTTCTGGTGGAATGTCCACAGGGCAGAAGTTGGAGGAGACAGTACTAGTCTTCCTTATTTTAGCTTCCATCTCTGCTCCCGCTCCATCCCCTCCTGAAGACAGCCTGAGTCTTCCCCTGGTGCCTGGAAGCTCTCTAACTTCTATAGCAAAACAAAACTGAACAGGATCCCAGGGCAAATATTGGCTGACTTGACCATATCCCTGAAAAATGAACGAATTGCAGTTAAAGAGTAATCTCAGCCCAGCACCTGCCTTCTCTCTCTTGTTGTGGAATGAAAGGTTTTGAAAAGAATCTCAGGCGTGTCAAGTGGAGAAGACTAAGTTTTGGCATCAGACTGCACCTCTAGTTCTGACTGACTCTGAAGTTAAATCTAACTTGGTGATTTTATTTCACGGTGACTGGCTGAGCACTGACAGTTCTAGCCTTTGCCTCCTCAGCCCTGGGCAGGTGATAAAGGAGTTGTCAGTTGTGTGGTTTGCAACAGAAAGCCATGAGTCTGCTCTATCCAAGACACTCCATTCTCTCCACTCCCCATCTTCCCACTTAACCCCAACTCCTCCAGATACCCCAAATCTTCCACTTGCATGCTGTGTATTTTTCTTCACATAAGAGTTTCTGATTTTGTGAGACATACTATTGACTCTATATAGTACTTTAACACTGGTAATATTTCTTATCACAATGTGGTTGGTGCATGCATGATCTTCATTTCCAATAGTATTCCTCGTATGTCATATTCTCTAATTGGTGTATGTCTTATCTTCTGAAGTGAGTTACAATTCCTTTTGGGAAATGTCACATGACTGCTTTGGAATGTCTCCAACCCATAGCATTTAATATTACTAGACACATAGGTATTCAATAATACTTATTGGTAGACATAGCACTTTGAGCCCCACTGAGTTTCAGGAGATATATATATATTAAGGGAATATATATATATATATCTCCTAGATACTTTCATATACAGAAACACACATAGAAAGTTGTAGTTAGAAATATGCAGTTTCATAAGATATATTCATAACAGGCAGTATAGTATAGGGATTAGAGCATAGGATTTGGGCCAAAACTACTCTGGTTCAAATCCCAGCTCTGTTCCTTAGCATTACAAGTTTGGGGCAATTTATTTTACTTCTTTATGCCTGTTTTCTTATCTGTAAAATGGGGTTAAATGGTATCTCTTTCATAATTTTGTGAGCATTAAATTAGAAAATGCATGCAGTGTGAAGTACTTAAAAGAGTTCCTGGCAGATGGTTAAGTATTCAGAAAAATTTTATCTATTACTGTTGTATCCATTTACATCTCCATTCCCTCTGATGCTCACATACATGTATATTCCCTTTCACAAATTCATTCATTAATTTGGCAAGCATTAGCTGAACACCCATTACACCTAGACACTATATGGGGAATACAGAGCTGAATAATGGATTTCACAGTCTCGTGGGGAAGATTGCAGAGAAACAGTGATTACAGTATAGTGCGATAAGTGCTACAATAGAGTTGAGCACAAGGGGCTATGTGAATATGCTGGAGTGGCAAGTTGTGGTGGCTGGGAATGGGTTTCTAAGGAGAGGTGTCCTTGAGTTGAGTCGTGAAGGTTTAGTAGAAGTTATCCAAGTGAAGAAAGCAGCAGAAAGGGTGGTCCAGGTCGAAGGCAGTGCATTCAAAGGCATGGAGGTGGGAGAGTTGTTTACGGAACTTAGGTAGTTGTACTTTACACATAGGGAGAGGTGGAAGAGTGGTGGCAGATGCTGTTGGACAGACAGGTCTCCACTGAACCATAAAGGACCAGTGCGCAAGGTAAGATGTGTAGATTCTACCTTATAAGTGATAGGGAGCCACTGAAGTAATTAAACAGAGGAGTGACACGATCAGATTTGGGTCTGAGGAAGATCCTGATAGCCCCAGTTTGGATGATTATTTGGAAGGGGACAAAACTGGAAGAATAGCTCAAAGATAAATTAAGAGCCTAAACTCAGGCAGTGACAGTGGAGATGAAGAGGAGAGTATGAACTGGGGAAATGTTTCTGAGATAAATTCAACAGAGATTTAACAATCAATTGGATGTAATGTGGAGAAGGGAAGAAATAAGAAGAGGGCAGAATGAAGGAATATACTCAGATTTCTGGCTTGGGTGGCTGGGAGTGGTAGTGTGATTTGCTAGGAGGAGAAGTATTTTGGGGGGGAGGGGAGATGGTGAGGGTAGTTTTGTCATGTTGAGTTAGAGGTGCCTGTGGAAGATGGAGTACATACTGGATTGTACGACAGAATTAGCCAAAGAGCTTGTTAAATGCAGGTTCTTAGGCTCTGTCCCTAGAGATTCAGATTCAGTTGACCAAAGGTGAGGCCTAAAAAGCTGTACTTTTAAAAAATCTGGTGGTTCTTATGTAGCCAGTCCACAGGTGTACGGCAGATATAACAAACAGAATAGGAAATACAATTCAGGAGTCCCTGCATATATGTAGTTGAAGCCAAGATTCCGAATGAGGTCACACAGAGACAATGGGCAAAGTAAGAAGAGGAAGGGGCCAATGACCGACTCTTGTCGTTGTTCCAACAGTGATTTCCCTTTGCATTAGCAAAAACAGGGGAACTTGGCAGTTGAAGTGGAATGCGGGATCGTGATGCAAGTGTTAACTACTCTTGGTGTCTGCCGTTTATTTTTCTTCCTCTGTCTTCCGTTCTCCATGCTGCCCCAGAGTTATCTTTCAAAAACACTGAACTTCAGATAATTTCTCCTGTTCTATAGAATGGAGTTCCAACTCCTTGGCATGGTATTCAAGGTCCTTTATAATCCACTCTCAGCTTGAGTTTCCAGATCCAGCTGCTATTGCCTCCATCGCTAATTCCATGTCCCAGCCACTGTGGGATTGGCCTTTCCTGGACATGCCATACATCCTTGCACCTGTATACTTCCCCTCTGCCTCAAATGTCCTGCCTCAGCTCTGCTTCTTTGCCTGACCAACTCATACTTAGCGTTACAGAGTTCATTTATGCATGAGCACTCAAATTTCCGTAGCATTCTCCACATACCACTGTTTATTCTGGTAATCAGCATTAAATGTTGAATTGCAATGAGGAAAGCAGAAAGACATTTTTCTTATAAGTAGAAACTTTACTATATTTTAACGAAAACCCACTTCAATCTTCATGGTCGAATTTAACTATTCCCTTCCTGTGTTTTCAGAGAGATACGGTGTACAATTCTAGAAGAGCATTTACTCTTCTCTTCGTTGTTCTACAATTAGTTTTAGAGAGTCTGCCTCTTCTATAAGATTTTTAATTCCTAGGCAGCAGAGATACTGTTTTCTTCATATTTGAAGTTTCTATAGCTTAATGCTTCATACATGGTGGGTTTTCACTAAATGTTTGTTGGACTGAACTAAAAATTCTTAAATATAGGGGCTGGCCTGGTTAAGTGTGCACGTTCTACTTCGGTGGCCCAGGGTTCGCCAGTTCAGATCCCGGGTGCGGACATGGCACCGATGGCACACTATACTGTGGTAAGTTGTTCCCCATATAAAGTAGAGGAAGACAGGCACGATGTTAGCTCAGGGCCAGTTTTCCTCAGCAAAAAGTGGAGGATTGGCAGCAGTTAGCTCAAGGCTAATTTTCCTCAAAAAAAAAAAATCTTAAATATAAACAAAAAAAAATCACAAGTCATAACTCAGAAATATTGTGTGTCTCAGTTCAATCTAATAATCAGCACTCAGCTGAATTTCAATAAATGAGGCAGAAAGGTCCCATTCTCTAATCTAAGATAATTTTTTATCATAAACTGATTTAGTTTAACCTTTAGTCCAAAACCCATTTAGCCAAACAGTAGTCCTTGGAGGTTGCTCTCATTGTTACAAAAGGGGTAAATTGGTGACATCCATTCAAAATAAATTACAGATTATGCTTTATGAAAGTTTCTTAAAAACAAACTAAAACAGAAGAAAAAGAGATAAGCTTACTGATTTAGGTTCTGAGTAGGTACCAAGTCCGATGATAGGAATGCTGTTTCCATCACTTAGAGGTATGCGGTGATTTTCAGCGCTGAGGTACATCTTGGAGAGAGTCTGGGGTTTCAGATTTCTAGAAGTAATTCTGAGCACCACAGGAAGTCTTTCTGAACAGGAGTCCCAGGGCCTATTTAATCAAAGAGAGGAGGGCCGGAGGGAGGAGCGGTGGGAGGGAAAAGAGGTTAACAGATGTGTTTCTCAATCTGTATGTTTTTCCAGGTTGTTCTGGAAATCCCATCTGAGATTGTCTTTTGAACTTCACTGGGGCACGTAAATTACATAGCTCACTGAGAGCCTATGCTCTCTTCTCCGCAAAGAGAAGACTGAAAAAACAAAGGAGAGAAATCTAGCTGGCTTCTATGGGTTAGGATGCTTTTGTTGGCAAGTAACAGGACTATCTCAAATTCTCTTAAACTATAAAGGAAACTTACTGGTTCGTATTCCTGAAAACATCAACATTAGGGCTAGCTTAACGTAAGACGAGAGGCTTCCCTGCAGACTCTGATGCAGCACGATTGGGAAGAGTCCTGGGATTTTTATCGCCTGATTAAGTTTGGGAGACACTGGACTGGAGAACCAAATGATATGCCCAGGAACCAGTTTCTCACGCTCCAGTTCATCTCTCAGCTTTCCACCTCCTCGCTCTCTTAGCAGACTCTCCCCTTCTCATTGAAAGATGGTAACCCGTCCTTGGAGTGACATGGTTCCAGGTTCAAACACAACCAAAAAGAGATCTGTTGACTCCAAAGCTCGCACAGTAATTCAGAAGTGCAGTCTTTTTGGCCTCAATTGCCTTTCTTGGTTCACGGATCCATCACTAAATCAATTATGGTGGTCAAAGGAAATAAAAGACTGATTGCTTTAAGATAATTAGAAGCTATTTCTAAGTTTGGAGTTGGGGTTAATCTCACCTGGGAAGATTCCGGAGATTGTTAAGAAAAAGGAAAAAAGTAGCAGTTAGGGAAATAATTAATAAATGTTTATTGAAGTCTTCCTGTAAAGGATTGTACTGTGTATAAAATGAGAACTTTGGACCTGGTGACATCAAAGGTGACTGTGTCAACTATGATGAAAGCATCCTCAAGTTTGTCTATAATTAACTTGCCCTCTCTCCAGAACACTCGTTCTTGCTTACATATGCACGATCAGCCAGTGGACACAATAATTTCAACTAAGTTGGGGCAGTGTGGAACATGGGCAATAGTGATCTTCAACGTCATTTGTAAATCAATCCAGCACACACTTACTGTGCATCTTTGTGTGCTGAGATGTTGGCTAATATATTTCTTTATTTTTATTATTATTGATTTTTTTTGTATTTAGCTCTATGAATTTTAGCACATGTACAGATCACAACTGGGATACTGAGACTTTCTATAACCCAGAGAACTCCTTCATGCTATTTCTTTATAATCACACTCTCCCCCACTCCCAGCCACTGGAAATCACTACCTGTTCTCCATTGCTATAGTTTTATCTTTTGAGAATATCGTATGAGTTGAATCATACAGTATGTAACTTTTTGAGATTGGCTTCTTTCACTCCGAATAATGCCTTTGAGATTCATCCAGGTTGTTGCTTGTATCAATAGCTTATTCGTTTTTATTGCTGAGTAGTATTCCAGTATATATAGGTACCACAGTTTGTTTCTCTATTTGAAGGACATTTGGTTTGTTTCCAGTTTTTGGTGAATGTGAATAGAACTGCTGTAAACATTTGTGTACAGTTTTTTTTAGTTTCCTTTTCTCTCGGCTAACTACCCAGGAGGGGGATTGCCAGGTCCTGTGGTAGCTGTGTTTAACTTTGTAGGAAGCTGCCAAGCTGCTTTTCAGAATGGTTGTGTAGGGGAGGAAGACATTTCCTCTTCCCAAATGTGGGTTCATCTGGCCGGAGAACAAATTAAATTCACATGAGACAGAATAGCAAGAGAAAATTAAACAAAGCTTTATGAGGAACCATGGCCCGGGGACTTTCTTCCCGAAGGAAGAAAGGGCACCAAAGAAGTGGGGTGCACAGAGTGGTTATATACCCCCAAACAGGATATTTCACATATGATTGAAATGTCCCTCCCACAATAGTCACAAGATTGCCCTGTAGGCACAGCGCTTGATGGACACAGCAGGTAGTGGGTCTGCTATCTCAGTGGGCAAAGCAGGAGGCAAGTCTATTGTCTTGAGCTGGGTGGTCACAGGTGAGCACAGCAATCAGTTCCTAGCCTAAGGAAAGATGCTTAATCCTTAAGGAAATGCCAGCGTTGGGAGGGGGAGGGAAGTCAGTTACAGGAGGTTACCAGACAAGCACAATAAAATGCAGATTTAAGTCCTTGCCTTTGGTATTGATTAAGAGTTTCTAGAGAGAAGGTCATCTCCTTTCTTCTTCCTGGTACAGAGAGGGAGGCACCTTTTACAGATAGAGGTTTACCTTACAAATGTAAATGTGTCCTAACAAAGGGCAAGTTCCATTCCTCAGAGCCTCCTTCCCTGTCCCAGTTTATCAAAAGCAATGAGCCTCAAATAATCCTGATGCCAAAGAGACATATCTTGGGGTGGCCATTTCCAGGTCCCCTACAGTCCCACCTTTGAAACTAAAAGTTTCACAGTCCAGAAGCTGAGTGGTAGATTGTTTCATCTCACTGAACACATTTCTTAGTCCTGGTAATAGATCAGTCCAAAGTCATTTTAGAAGGCGGCAACGCAGGTGGGCTCCCAAAGTTAGGCCTATATTTTGGAAGCAAGCAATCAGGTATTTAATAAGTATTTCTATGGAAATAAAAAGAAAAACAAGGTTAATGTTTGGAGCAAATTATAAACTAGTTCCTGAGTCCAGGAGGCAGCCAGTCAAGAAGACTTCTAGATGTCAGAGTGAAGCATCTTTAGCAGCTTGAAACGTCTCTGATGATGTCATCAGGCATTCAGGTATCTTTCTGAGTGGCTTACATCTTACAAAGCAACAGACAGGAATCTCTCAAGTTTCTATCAAGTCGTTCAGCTTTAGTTTGCAAGGCTTCAGGATAAAGAACAGGTTCAATTCTCAATGATTCCAAATGAAAATGAGGTAAAAAAAAACATTGAAAACATTAGTTTGGAGATTTGTAACCAGATATTTCAGCAGAAGAATTCAGGATCCAGTCCAATTCACAGGTAGGAAAAAAAACCTCAAAGACAATTAACAAAACTAGGATCTAAGATCCGCAAATGTATATTATAGTTTTTCACTGAAATACAATTCTTCTCTCTAAAATCACCCTCATTTTTACCAAAGATAGCCAAATTAAGACTAATTGGTTTGCAAAATAAGTTTAGTTTCAAGAAACTTGGCCCAATTATTTACATAAGTGCAGCAAGAATAGCTATTGATCATATAGGCTCTTAAATCTGCTTTGCTGGAATTTTTTATGAGAAATCTCAGATTGCACTTTAAAGACCTCTCGAGGTCAGGAAAGCTAAGCCAAGGGTTTGTGCCATCAGGCCTTGCCTGCAGTACCTTAGATTTGGGTGGATTTCTCTCTTCTCTTGAGATTCCCCAAAATATTTCGAGGTTCCTTGCACCTGCCAGATAAGCAAGCTTCCTTACTTACCAGGTAAGATTGCCAGAATCTCTGTAAACAAGGTACCAGGCCCGTATTTCCAAGTGGCTTATTTCCACAAAGTCAACCTTGTTCCTCAAAGGCAGCATTGTCATATCCGAGCCTGTATGTTTCAAATATGACATTCCAGTCAAAGCTTTGGCAAGATAACCAATGTGTCCTGTTATAAGGAGAACAGATTCTTATTGAACTTGTGCAAATAACTATATTGCCACGAAATAACCATACTCACAAAGAGTTTCCAAATTCTGGAGGGATCAGGTAGGGAGAAAAAGACAAATGTTTCAGTTTTGCTCACAAAGGTATAACTTCACCAAATTGCTATAAGTCATAGCACAAGAAAAAAGAGAAGATTTTCTTGAATCTGAAAAAACAAAGCAAAACATCAAAAAATCAACAATATTTCAAATAAAAGTCACAAAAATTATAATCATCCTCAGTTCTTTCTGTCCTGTATAATCAGTTCTTGATCTTAATCTTCTGTTAGCAGTTTTATGAGGTCCTCAGTTTCTCCGTTAGATTCCTGTAATTTCTTACCAAGTTCAGTTCTATGATCTGAAACTTTATCAGAAAACTGTGTTCCAGAGTAAGTGTCAGAGTCCTTTCCATGAATCCCTCTGAAGATGAGACATATTTACAAAAGCAAAAAGCATCAGAGTAAAACAACTGACTGTAAACAACAAAAGACTTAAAAACGACAATTGACAGAGAAACTTGGTTATTTCTGTGATACACAACACCTTATAATAATATTTCGAATTATGGCTGATAGCCAGGACACATCAGAATTTTAGGAATGTTATATAATTTTCAAAACACATATCAATAACATTTACCCACATAATACCACCTAAGAAAGATTATCATCACTTATCTGACAATGCTTCCAATGTAATTTAACAGACCAAATAAGCCTAATTAGTTTACAATCTTCCACCTTATAGGAAGAGAGCAAATTTCTCTGTGAAGTCCCAGGGGCCCTCTGAAAATCCCCAGAGAAATCCTCTTCTTTCATCCAGATCAAAAGAAAGCCTTTATTTAGGACTTGAATATTTTTGAGGGAGAAGCTTGTCAAAAGTGCCAAAAGTTTTTTTAAAAATACTTGTTCAAATAGGAAACAACCCTCACTGTGAAACAATGCTCAGGTATATAAAATGACAACAGAATTAGTCAAGGGTAAATGGCTAAAACAGTCAAAATTTTAAGAGACTTCTTTCTGAAGATGTGAAATCATTTTAACAAGACAGATTTTCTGTCTTTTGGGTAGACTTAGAGCAGGCCAAAAGTTCAAGATAATCATCCTTTGAGAGAAAACCAAATTCTAACTTTTGTACCAGTTTACTTTTTCATATTAAACGCCATTTACTTAATTAGATTCATTTTAATCTTAACCAACTTGATCAGTTACAAAACTCTTTTCAAAATTTCTCTTACACAAACCTTCTACAACTTTCTTGTTACATTCAGAATTTGTCCCATGCTTTCTTTCTTACTTTCTAGTATATTAGGACAAATTTATCTTTCTTAACTCAACAAACAAAATATTCCCATCCTTTATACCCTCTTTACTGAAAACATACTTTTTAACTTCCTTGTATACAGAGCTGTTTTCCTTATTAATTTCCAGTGGCTTTAATTATATAGGTTAATTAGACTTTTTAACCTTTAACAGACCCTAGCAAACACTAAAAAGGTAAGCATTACGAATTGTCTTTTTATATCAGCATTCTAAAAACTTTTCATAATTTCCAGAAACATGCCACTTTACAATAAAACACAAGGCACACTTTCTAATAGACCCAAACGCTTTTAGCCTCTTTGCAATAAGAAGCCAAAAGTAGATAAACTTACATTTAATAATTAATGTCTAATATCTTATTTGGAAATGATATTACTGCCAGGCAGAAGAGGGAAGATGTTCAAGGGATGCCCCCATCATCCCTTGCTACAGGAACCCCGATGGGGGAATTTTCAAGGTAATGGCTCCTTTTCTCTCATCTCTCTTAAAGTTCTCCTTTTCTCTCAGGGACCATTCACCAGGCACCTGTTACCGCCAGGCATAACAGGGAAGGTATACAAGGGATGCAATGCCTGGGGACACCACCATCACCCCTTGCTATAGGAACCCCACAGGAGGAACAATGGCAGGATGCTGCCCTAGGTTCAGGGGGGATTTTCAAGGTAATGGACCCATTTCTTTTGTCTCTCTTGGAGTTACATGGCCATTTTTGCCTCCTTTTGAGCTTTGCAACTGGGAAACAAAGAAATCTTTAAAAAGGCTCCACCCCTGGGAGCCCCAACTTTGGGTTTCTGGGCCTGATCACCCCAGCAACCCTAAGTGGGTGCCCTCTCTTGATGGTTGACTCATTGAGTATTTTAGTCACCTACTGAGTCAGTTACGAGGGTAGGAGACCTGTGATTCATTCTGTGAACTGTCGCGCTAGGGTAGTGTGTCCCAGCACGGGAACTGTTGTGTGACTCTTATCTTGATAACCCTCTGGAAGAGGCCATGAGGGCGAGGTCTGAGCTCTTCTTTTCCTTTCTTTGTCTTTTTCATCACCTTCTCTGCTGTCACCAAGTCAAGGTTAAGTTCAGGCTGGATCTGAGCAGAACCTGGACCATCTGTAAAATTGAAAACTTGAAACGCTTTTGCCAGGGACTTAACTCTCAACCCTGGCACTGGGAGCCCCAGCCTCCAGCCAGTTCCAGGCCTTTGCCTCTTGCTTCCCTGCCTCAACTGTGCTGGCTTGGAGACAAAGTGCCCAGGCTGAGCGGGACTTGACTCAATCTTATAACTATGTCAACACCCGCAATCGGCCTCTGCACCCTTTCTCCAGGTGCTGTCAGTTGGACCCTGGCTTTACCACCATGGGGAACGCCCCTAAGCACCCCAGAGCCCACCCAGCGGATGCGTTCTAACTCCCTCTGGGAGAAAACTTGAGGGGTTTCTCTGTGCCTTTATGATGTAATTGGACAGGTAGATCAACCTAGAATGTCATTCAAGTTACAATCCAGTTTCTGGGAAATCAAGAGCAACTGTCCTTAGAAAATCCTTGCAAGACTGGAAATACAGCTCTAGAGGCAGTTCAGATTCCACCCAGTGCCTTTATCTCATAAAGGATTATCATCTCCCCTCTCCAGGAACTACTGTCTAGCCCATCACTGATTCCTAAGACTGAAAAAAAAAAAAAAAAGGGGGAAAGGAAAAAACAGCCATAAGCTGCCCTTGCAAAAAAATCTAGCATCTTGAGTGTCTTCTCCATAAGTATTAGTAAAAAGGCTCAAAACAAAGTTTGGATTCATAACTGGTGAGCTTTTGTATTACTGTACCTGATTCACAGCAGTAATTTTTAAAACAATAGCTGTGCAGTTTCTGTGTACGTGTGTCTATGTGTACATTATATGTGTGATATTTTTACCTCCAGCCGGTATGGCCGAAATCAAGAGATCTGTTTAATTGGCTTAAAGTAAGCGCTTACATAAATTCTAAATGTAGTAGAAGTTAATCCAATGTCTTTCAAGTTAACGTGATGTGAATTAACCTTTGGTAAATGAAAGCTTGTTTAAATTTGTTGGCTTGATTGAAAATAGTCTTGTCAGAGTTGTCGGTATTTGCATATGATGCGGGTATGTAGCCTGGGTTTACTAGTCAAATAAGTTCACTTGTCTGTTAAATTCGTCAGCAAAATAGTAGCTTTAAATGATGACCAGTTTTGTCTAATGTCTCGTGACGTTTTCATAGGTAATCTGAACATCATTGTTGGAAACAAACGGTTTAAATAGATAAAAGTGGGTACAATAACTGTTTTATGGTCTGTATACTGGGGGGGGGGGGACAAAAAGCTTTGAAATTCTTTTTGATAACAATCTTGAGTTTTGCCAAGTTAAGTTAAATGATAAAAATCTGAGTAGCTGGGTAATTTTTGAATTGGATAGAACACTGAAACATTATTGCTAAACACATCTAAGTTATTTTGGCTTCTTATTGTAAAGAGGCTAAAAGCGTTTGGGTCTATTAAAAACATGCTTTGTGTTTTATTGTGAAGTGGCATGTTTCTAGAACGTATGAAGTGTTTAGAATGCTGATATAAAAGACAAGTCGTAATTGCTTACCTTTTAGTGTTTACTATGGCCTGTTAAGGGTTAAAAGTTCTTATTAACCTATATAATTAAAGCTACTGGAAATTAATAAGGAAAACAGCTCTGTATTCAAGGAAAGTTAAAATGTATGTTTTCAGTAAAGAGGTATAAAGCTTGGAAGTATTTTTGTTGGGTTAAGAAAGATAAATTTGTCCTAATGTACTAGAAAGGAAAAAAGAAAGACTTTGGTGATGAGGATTTTTAGGCTGCTTAATTTTAAAATGGCTTATGATGAGGATTTTGAGGCTGGTTAGTTTTAAAACTACAGATGAGATTCAGGCTCCAAGGAGTGGAATTTGTTTGCCCCTTTGTCGGGAAACATTTACATTTCTAAGGGAAACCTCTATCTGTGAAGATGCCTCCCTCTCTGTGCCAGGAAGAGGCGGGGATGGTCTTATCTCTAGAGGCTCTTGGTCAATGCCAGAGGCAAGAACTTAAGTTGGTTGCTGTCTGGCAATCTCATGTAACTGGTTTAGGGTGGTGGTGTCTAACCTTTCTAACCTTTACTTAATCCGATTTGATTCTTGTCTAAAAGTCATGGGATCACCCAATGACCAGACCCCACCCGCACTGATACCATTTTAACTTTTTTTCATGTTCTTTCCTTTGTCTTGTGAAGAGATGAATCATATACCTATGCCTTATAAAATTAGCCCTAACCCTCAACTCGGGGCAGCAGCAGGAGCTCTGACTGCTTGTGGGTCCTGTCCCCACGCACCAGCTCTGCCTGCCCATGGGTCCTGTCCCCATGCCAGCGGGGGCAGCAGAAGCGGCGGCAGCAGAAGCTCTGACTGCCCATGGGTCCTGTTCCCATGCTATTCTACTCTCTAAATAAAAGAGCACTACTGCCAGATCTTGAGAGTCTAAGAAATCTTTCTTTCGACTCCTCGGCTCACCGACCCCGCATCATTTGGGACAAATTCTGAAGGCAAAAAGAAAGTTGTAGAAGGTTTGTGAAGGAGAAATTCTGAAAGGAGTTTTATACCTGGTCAAGTAGATTAAAGTAAATCCAACTAAGTAAATGAGTTTTAATAATAAGCTGGTGCAGAAATTAAAATTTGGTTTTTCTCTCAAGATGATTTTCCTGAACTTTTGGTCTGCTCTTGATAAAGAGGTTATAAAAGGTGTTCCTTTGAGTAAGTCTGCCTAAAAGACAAATCTGTTTTGTTAAAATAATGACTGAGGTCACTCTTAAGATTTTTGATTGTTTCTGTTGTCACTTTGAATGGATACCTGAGCATTGTTTCACAGTGAGCGTTGTTTGAACAAGTGTTTTAAAGTCTTTTGATATTCTTGACAAGCTTCTCGTCAAAATTATTCGAGTCCTGAATAGAAGGGTTTCTTTTGAAAAATGCTAAACTAATTAGGCTTATTTGGTCTATTAAACTACATGGGAAGCATTGTCAAATAAGCGATGATAAACTTTCTTAGTTGGTATTATGTGGGTGAATGTTATTAATATATGTGTCTTAATATTATATAGCATTCCTAAAATTCTAATCTGTTCTGTTATCAGTCATAATTCCAGTTATTATCTTAAAGTGTTATATGTCACAGAAGTCGCCAAGTTTCTTTGTCAATTGCCCTTTTGAGTCTTTTGTCCATTTACAGATAGTTGCTGTTTTACTGTGATGCTTTTTGCTTTTGCAAATATGTTTCATCTTTAGAGAAATTCCTGGAAAGGATTCTGACACAAAGGTTCTAAACTACAGCTTTCTGATAAACTTTCAGATTGTAAAACTGAACTGGGTAAGAAATTACGGAATTCTAACAAACTGAGCTCATCGATCTGCTAACAGAAGATTAAGCTCAAGAATTGATTATACAGGACTGTGAACTGATGAGGATGATTATAATGTTTTATGACTTTGAAATATTGTTTTTGATGTGTTTTGTTTTCTCAGATTTAAGGAAATCTTTTCTCTTATGGTAACTATGACTTATAGCAATTTAGTGAAAGTATACCTTTATGAGCAAAACTGAAACATTTATCTTTTTCTCCCTACCTGATCCCTCCAGAATTTGGAAACTCTTTGTGAGCGAGTATGATTATTTCATGGCAATCTAGTTATTTGCATAAGTTCAATAAGAATCTCGTTCTCCTTATAACAGAACACATTGGTTATGTTACCAAGGCTTTGACTGGAATGTCCTATTTGGGAAACATACAGGCTCAGATATGACAATACTGCCTTGGAGGAATAAGATTGGACATTCTGGAAATACAGCCACTTGAAAACATGGGCCTGGTACCTTGTTTACAGAGAGTCTGGCAATCTTACCTGTTTCACCTCCTGGACCACCTCTCGTCAAATGATTCTCTCGTCTCCAGAGGCTCTGTATACCTTGTCAGCCTTGGACTCCACGGGCGCAGGCTTCCGGTCTGCTGAACCTCCTACCTGTACCCATGGCCCCATTTAGGGACAGCTCTACGACCTTGTACAGCCGGAAGTAGTTACAGAAGACTGACCATCATCCATATCTCCAAAAGATTTCGGGGCCAAATGGGTTCATGAGGGGTTTATGATGAGGATTACTTTAGGCTGGTTACTTTTAAAACTGCAGATGAGAAGCAGGCTCCAAGGAGCAGAGTTTGCTTGCCCTTGGAGAGACATTTGCATTTGTGAAGGAAATCTCCATGCCTCCCCCTCTGCACCAGGAGGAAGTGGGGATGGCCTTATCTCTGGAAACTCTTAATCAATGCCAAAGGCAAGAACTTAAGTTGGTTACTGTCTGGCAACCTCATGTAACTGATTTAGGGTGGTGGCTTCTGACCTTTACTTAATCCTATTTGATTCTTGTCTAAAAGTCATGGGATCACCCAATAGCCAGACCCCAACTTCACTGATACCATTTTAACTTTTTTTCGTGTTCTTTCCTTTGTCTTGTAAAGAGATGGCTCACATACCTATGCCTTAAATTTAGCCTTACTCTCCACTCATGTCTGCAGCAGAAGCGGCAGCAGCAGCACCTCCTCCTGCCCATGGGCCCTGTCCCCACGCAGCAGCTCTGACTGCCCATGGGTCCTGTCCCCATGCTATTCCACACTATTCTCTAAATAAAAGAGCACTACTGCCAGATCTTGAGAGTCCAAGAAATCTTTCTTTCGACTCCTCGGCTCACCGACCCCGCATCAATTAATGTCTAATATCTTATTTGGAAATGGTCTAGTTACTCAACGAATTTTATCATGTAAATTAACCTAGAAAAACTTCAAAGTTTCAAGTTACCAAAAAGATTTTGGAAGTTATTTTAAATACATGTAGATGAAAATAATCCATAACCAATCTATAAAAGAAAATTTGGGTGAGTTTATTCTGAGCTTAAATCTGAGGATTATAACCCGGGGCCTTTCTTCCCGAAGGAAGAAAGGGCACCAAAGAAGTGGGGTGTACAGAGTGGTTATATACCCCCAGAGAGTATGTTTCACATAGGATTGAAATATCCCTTTTACAATAGTTGCGAGACTGCTCTGTCGGCACCGCGATTGATGGAAACAGCAGGTAGGTCTTCTGTCTCAGTGAACACAGCAGGGTGGCAGGTCTGTTGTCTCCAGCTGAGTGATCACAGGTGAGCTGGGTGGTCAAAGGTGAGTGCAGCAATCAGTTCCTAGCCTAAGGAAAGATGCTTATCCCTAAGGAAAGGCCAATGTGGGGGGAAGTTGCACCTTTATCTCAAGGGCCTTTGTTCTGGCCATAGGAAATGTCTAAGCAGATATACAATGCGTGCTCAACAGCCACAGTCAGGCCCTTTTGGAAAAAACAAAGTCAGGCCGAATTAGGTTTATACCAAATGTCTTCCTCATATACTCCAATATATCCTATTGCTTGCCATTTTTATTTGTCATACACATATCATAAACTATAATTATTGCTAAAAAATGTTATCTATAAACTCTTATTTCATTTATATCTAAACCATTTGTTCCCAATAATGATGTTTAGATTACCCACAAAAACTTTGAGACATTAGACAAACAGCTATCATTTAAATTATTATGCTGACAAATTTCTAACAGACAACATGAACTTATTTGACTAGTAAACCCAGGCTGCATATTTGCATATGCAGTGCTAACTCTGGAGGACATATCCAAACATTTTAATTAAACCAACAAACTTAAACTTTCATTAACCAAAGATTAATCCATGTCACCTTAACTTAAAAGACATTGGGTTAATTTCTATTGCATTTAGAATTTATGTAAACTCTTACTTTAAGCCAATTAAACAGAGCTCTTAGTTTTGGCCATATCACCCGGGGGTAAAAATATCACACACATATAGACACACAGACACAGAGCCTTCACACCTATTGTTTTAAAAATCACTGCCATCAATCAGGTACAATAATATAAAGCTCCTTAGTTGTGAATCTGAATTTTCTTCTGAACCTTTTTACTAATATTTGTGGAGAAGACACTCAAGATGCTAGATTTTTTTTCTCGGCAAGGGAACGCTTATGACCTTTCCCTTCTTTTTTTTTTTTTTTCTTCAGTCTTAGGAATTAGTGATGGGCTAGATAGTTCCTGGAGAGGGGAGATGATAATCCTTTTTGAGATAAAGGAACTGGGTGGAATCTGAACTGCCTCTAGAGCTGTATTTCCAGTCTTGCAAGGATTTTCCAAGGACGGTTGGAAGTTACTGGGTTTAACTTAATGACATTCTAGATTGACCTACCTGTCCAAGTACATCACAAAGGCACAGAGAAACTCCTCAAGTTTTCTCCAAGCTGGAGTTTTTGGGGCATAACCCATCCAACTGAAAGAGTTTCCAACTAGTTAAAATACACCCAGGGGGTGAGTCTCCGGGTTGAGGCATTCCTCATGGCGGGTAAAGCTGGTGTCTGACTGACAAGGCCAGAGAAAGGGTGCAAAGGCACCTGAGTGCAGGCATCAACGTAGTTATAAGATCTAGTCAAATCCCACTTAGCCCAGGGCACTTAGTCCCTGAGCCAGCACAGGTGAGCCAGGCAGGGAAGCAGGAGGCAAAGGCCTGGAGCCGGCTGGGAGCTGGGGCTCCCTGTGCCAGGGTTGAGAATTAAGTCCCTGGCAAAAAGTTTTCAATTTTTCGATTTTACAGAAGGTCCAGGTTCTCCTCAGGTCCAGCCTGAACTTAACCTCGACTTGGTGATGAGAGGAGGTGACAAACAGAAAGGAAAAGAGATCAGGCCTCACCCTCATGGCCTCTTCCCCAAGGATTATCGAGATAGAGGTCACACAGCAGTTCCCGTGCCGGGCCACACAACACCATCAGGACAGTTCACAGAATAAATCACAGGTCTCCTATCCTCATAACCAACTCAGTAGGCACCTAAAATACTTAACGAGTCAATCGCCAAGAGAGGGCTCCCCACTTGGTTGCCAGGGTGATCAGGCCCGGAAACCAGAGAGGGGGGCTCCCAGAGGTGGAGCCTTTGATACTTTAAAGATTTCTTTGTTTCTCAATTGCAAAGCTCAAAAGGAGCCAAAAATGGTCACTGTAACTTTAAGAGAGAGGAAAGAAAAGGGTCCATTACCTTGAAAATCTCCTGAACATGGGGCAGCATCCTACTTGTTCTGCCTGTGGGATTCCTATAGCAAGGGGTGATGGGGGCGTCCCCCTGCATTGCATCTCTTGTATACCTTCCCTATTATGCCTGGCAGTCATAAGTGCCAGGTGAATTGTCCCAAAGATAAAAGAGCAGAGAAAAATAATAATTTGTTGTCTATTTCATTGCTTGTCTTCCGCATATCAACAAAGTTTCACCTCCTGGACCACTTCTCGTCAAATGATTCTCTCGTCTCCAGAGGCTCTGTATACCTTGTCGGCCTTGGACTCCACGGGCGCAGGCTTCCGGTCCGCTGAACCTCCTACCTGTACCCATGGCCCCATTTAGGGACAGCTCTATGACCTTGTACAGCCAGAAGTAGTTACAGAAGACTGACCATCATCCATATCTCCAAAAGATTTCGGGGCCAAATGGGTTCAGGGGGGGTTTATGATGAGGATTTTAGGCTGGTTACTTTTAAAACTGCAGATGAGAAGCAGGCCCTAAGGACTGGAATTTGCTTGCTCTTTGAGAGATACTTGCATTTGTGAAGGAAGAGGGGATGACCTTGTAGGGACCTGAAATTGGCCACCCCAGGATTTGTCTCTTTGGCATCGGGATTGTTTGGGGCTGATTGCTTTTGATAAACTGGGACAGGGAGGGAGGCTTTGGGGAATGGAACTTGCCCTTGTTGGGACACATTTACATTTGTAAGGTAAATCTCTATCTGTAAAAGGTGGCTCCCTCTCTGTACCAGGAAGAAGACGAGAGATGACCTTGTCCCTAGAAACCCTTAATGGGGAAGGCAAGAACTTGGGTTGGTTGCTGTCTGGCAATCTCATGTAACTGATTTAGGGTGGTGGCTTCTGACCTTTACTTAATCCGATTTGATTCTTGTCTAAAAGTCATGGGATCACCCAATGACCAGACCCCACCTGCACTGATATCATTTTAACTTTTTTCATGTTCTTTCCTTTGTCTTGTAAAGAGATGGCTCACATACCCATGCCTTATAAATTTAGCCCTAACCCTCAACTCGGGGCAGCAGCAGCAGCTCCTCCTGCCCGTGGGCGCTGTCCCCACTCAGCAGCCTGACTGCCCATGGGTCCTGTCCCCATGCTATTCCACACTGTTCTCTAAATAAAAGAGCACTACTGCCAGATCTTGAGAGTCCAAGAAATCTTTCTTTTGACTCCTCGGCTCACCGACCCCGCATCACCCCCCAGTACATAGTTGTGTATTTTTAGTTGCGGGTCCTTCCAGTTGTGGCATGTGGGATACCACCTCAGTGTGGCTTGATAAGTGGTGCCATGTCCGTGCCCAGGATTTGAACCGGCGAAACCCTGGGCTGCCGAAGCAGAGCATGAACTTAACCACTCAGCCACGGGGCCGGCCCCAAACTAATCTTGGTTGTAGCTTTATAAGTCTTAAAATCAAATAGTATAATTCTTCCAATTTTATTCTTTTTTTCCAAAAGTGTTTTAGCTATTTTAGTTCCTTTACTTTCTATATAAATTTTAGAATCAGCTTGTCTGTGTTTCCAAAAGTCCTGCTGGAATTTTTATTGGAATTGAGTTAAATCTATGTATCAATTTGTTATCTTTACTATGTTGAGTCTTTGAATCCATGAGTAGAGTATTGCTGTCCATTTATTTAGGTCTTCAGCATTTTGACATTTTCGGCATACACATTCTATATGTGTTTTGTTGGATTTATACCTAAGTATAAGCAGAAATTTTTTTTAGAGCTATTGTAAATGGCATTTTTAAATTCCTGTTTCCAATTATACACTGTTAATATATATAAATAGGGTTGGTTTTTATGGCTTCAGTCATTTTGAATTTATTACTACTTGATTTGTTGCCTGACATATTGTCTATCCTAGAGAATATTGCATGTGCCCTTGAGAAAAATATGTATTCTGCTGTTTTGGCTGGAGTATTCTAAAGATGTCTTTTAGATCTAGTTGCTTCATAGCATCATTCAATTCCTCTATTTTTTTTTTTTTACTGATTTTCTGTCTAGTTGTCTTATCCATGATTGGGAGTGGGATATTGACGTCTCCAACTCTTGCTGTAAAACTATCTATTTCTTCTTTCAACTATGGCAGTTTTTGCTTCATATACTTTGTGGCTCTTTTGCTAGGTACATATCTGCTTATAGTTGGTATATCTTGATATAGTGACACTTTTGTCAATGCATAATGTCTTTCTTTGTTTCTTATAACAATTATTATCTTAAAGTCCATGTTGTCTGATATTAGTCTAGCTATTCCAGGTCTCTTTTGGAACTTTTTTTTGGCATGGAATTTTTTTCCTCCTTTTACTTTCAATCTATCTGTGTTTCTGGATCTAAACTGAGCCTCTTTCAGTCAGCATTTACTTAGATCATTTAAAAAATCTGTTCCTCCAATCTCTGCCTTTTACTGGGAGAGTTCAATCCACTTATGTTTCAAGTAATTATTGATATGGGAGGACTGACTTCTGCAATTTTGCTGTTTGTTTTCTATACGTCTTATTCCCTTTTTACGCCTCAATCTTTCCACTGCTGCCTTCTCCTGTGAGTGATTTTTTTTTCCAGATTACTATTTTGATTCTCATCTCATTTCTTTCTCTGTATACTTAAAAAAAATTTTCCTGGATGTCTTAGTCAGCTTGGGCCGCGTTAATAAAATACCATAGATGGGGTGACAAACAACAGCCATTTGTTTCTCACAGTTCTAGAGGCTGAGAAGTCAGAGAGAGAGAGAGAGACTCCACCTCCAAAAGCCATCACATTGAATATACGAATTTTGGGACTTCAGCATACAAATTTTGGGGAGACACAATTCAGTCCACAGTACCAGGGTTACCCTGGGATTACAATCAGCATCTTAACTCTATAACAATCAAGTTTGAATTAATACCAACCTAATTTCAATAGCATGTAAAAACTCTGGTCCTTTAAAACTCCACTCCCCGCTTATGTTATTATTTTTATAAATTACATCTTTATACATTTTGGGTCTGTTAACATAGATTTATAATTATTGTTTTATTCACTTGTCTTTTAAGTAATATAAGAAAAAAAAGAGCAGTTAACAAACCAAAAATGGAAAACTACTGGGTTTTATATTTAGCTATGTAGTTACTTTTATGATTGTTCTTTATTTTTCGATATATTGTGAAGTATCTTTTCATTTTAGCCTAGAGAACTCCCGTAGCGTCTCTTGTAGGGCAGGTCTACTAGCGATGAGCTCCCTCTGTTTTTGTTCATCTGGGAATGTGCTAATTTCTTCTTTATTTTTAAAGGATAGTTTTACCAGATATAGAATTATTGGTGGACAGTTCTTTTCTTTCGGGCCTTTAAATATGTCATCCCACTGCCTTCCGGCTTCACTAGTTTCTAAAGAAAGATTGGTTATGACTCTCTTAGAGTTATCTCTTGTATGAGATGAATTGCTTCTCTATTGCTGCCTCCTAGATTCTTCCTTTGTCTCTGGGATTTGACAGATCGACCACAATGTGTCTTCCTGTGGATCTCTTTGGGTTTATGCTTCTTGAAGTTCATTGAGCTTCTTGGATATTTAGATTCATGATTTTCATCTAATTTGGGAAGTTTTTGACCATTATTTCTTCAAATATTCTTCTTGTCTTTTTCTCTCCTCTCCTTCTGGGACTCCTGTTATGTATATGTTGACATACTTGATATTGTCTCATGGGTCTCTTAGGCTTGGTTCATTTTTTTCATTCTTTTCTCTTTTTTCTTCTTAAACTGATCTCAATTGACCTATCTTCACGTTCATTGATTCTTTCCTTTCCCTCCTCAAATCTATAGTTGAACCCTTCCAGTTATTTTTCCATTTCAATTATTGTACTTTTCATCTCCAGAATTTCTATTTGGTTCATTTTTATAATTTCTGTCTCTTTACTGATATTCTGTACCTGGTGAGACATTGTTCCTCTGGTTCCTTTAGTTCTTTCTCCATGATGTCCTTTAGCTCTTTGAGCATATTTAAGAGTCTTTTTAATATCTTTGTCTAATAAGTTTAATGCCTGAGAGTCCTCATGGACAGTTCCTATTAATTTCCTTTTTTTTTTTAAGCGAATGAGCCATATGTTCCTGTTTCTTTGCATGCTTTGTAATTTTTTGTTGAAAACTGGAGATTTTGAATATTACAGTGGGACAACTCCAGAAATCAGATATTTCCCCCTCGTTAAAGTTTATTTTTGCTGCTTGTTGTGGGTTGTTATTATCTGCTTGTTTTGACTTCTCTAAACAATTTTTGTTAAGTCTGTATTGTTCTGTGAAGGCTGTGTTCCATTAACTTAGTGGTCATGTGGTGTTTTCACAGTTTCCTTCAATGTAGGTAGCAAAAAAAAATACTCCTTCAGTCTTTGCTGATTGGCTCTGTGTTGGGGCATTCCTTCAATGCTTAGCCAGGCTGCTTACAATTCTGCCTTATCCTTCATGTCCAGCTTGCACAGAGCCTGAAGGCCAGTCAGAGGTGAGAGCTTAGGGTACTCCCAGGGCTTTTTTTTTTTTTTTTTTTTGCTGAGGAAGATTAGCTCTGAGTTAACAACTGTTGCCAATCTTTCTCTTTTTTTTTTGCTTAAGGAAGATTGGCCCTGAACTAACATCTATGCCAGTCTTCCTCCAATTTATATGTCGGTTGCCACCACAGCATGGATGACAAGTAGTGTAGGTCCATGCCTGGGATTTGAACCAGCTAACCCAGGCCAGTGAAGCCAAACTTAACCACTATTCCACTTCTTCTCAGGCCTTTTTTGAACATGTACCCAGTCCTGACAATATGTGTGGCATTCTCAATTCCCCTATATACTTAGGAGCCTTTAAAGGCTCTCCTGTCTCCTTTCCCAATTTCTTTTTTCCTAGGCTTCTCAGTCTGCCTGTTGCTTGTCCCAACTATTATCCCTAGCCCCCGGCTGCCACAGCCAATAATTTTGTCTTTAAATGTATACAGCAAAATCCCCCTGGGCAGCCACCCTAGCCCTAGGAATGCTTTGAGTCAGGAAAAGTACAGGCAAGCCTTTGCATGTTCCTTCTGGGAGCCACCCGTCTAGAACCCACAATCACAATTCTTTAAGAATACGAGCTGCATTGCTCCCTCTGGCACTAGCATCATGCACCAGGGTTGTGGATGCCGTCCCCATGGCTGCGGGGGATGGTAGGTGGGCAATTTAAATCTCCACAGCCCTCTCTTCCTGCAAAGCAGCAGCTTCTTTCTTCCCCAGGCTTTTTCCTGGTTGTTGTACGTTTTGACTAGATTCCAAAGTTCTGCAAAAAGTAACGCTGGCAGTTTTGCCAGCACATTAGTTGTTTTTGTAAAGGGACAGAGCCCTGGAGTTCCTGACTCAGCCATTTTCCTCTTCTCATTTTTCAAAAATGTTTTTTATTTCTGTTTCAAGATTGGGTTATTTCTATCGACTTGTCTTCAAATTCACCAGCTTCTTTCCTCTGTCTGCTCTCCTTCATTCTGCCACTGAGCCCAGCCAGTGAGTTCTTTTTTTTCTTAGACTTTACTTTTTTAGAGAAGTGTTAGATTTACAGCCAAATTGAGCAGAAAGTACAGAGAGTGCACATACTTCCTGCCCCCACACATGCAGCACCTCTGCTATCAACATCTCCCCCAGTGTGGTACATTTCTTACAATTGCTGCACCTCCGTTGACACAGCACTATCCACCAAAGTCCATCACTTCCATTAGGGTTCACTCTTGGTGGTGTACATTCTACGGGCTTTGAAAAATTCATAGCATCATGTATCCATCACTACAGTAGCATAGCGAATAGTTTCACTGCCCCCAAAATCCTCTGTGCTCTGCTTATTCAGCCCTCCCTCCCTCCTAATTCCTGGGAACCACTCACCTTGTTACTGTTTCCAAAGTTTTGTCTCTTCCAGAGCGTCATATAGTTGGAATCATACAGGTTGGCTTTCCAAATTGACTTCTTTCACTTAGTAATATGCATATAAGGTTGCCCCATATCTTTTCATGGCTTGATAGCTTATTTCTTTTTAGTGGTGAATCATATTGCATTGTCTGGATGTACCAGTTTATTTATCTATTCACCTACTGAAGGACATCTTGGTTGCATGCAAGTTTTGGCAGTTATGAATCAAGCTGCTATAAACATCTGTGTGCAGGTTTTTGTGTGGACATAAGTTTTCAACTCCTTTGGTTAAATACCAAAGAGCATGATTACTGGATCATATGGTAAGAATTTGTTTAGTTTTGTAGGAAACCACCAAACTGTCTTCTAAAGTGGCTGTATCGTTTTGCATTCCCACCAGCAGTGAATGAGAGTTCCTGTGGCTCCACTCCAATGAGTTTTCTCCTTCAGTTATGTTTTTCATTTCTAAAATTTCCATTTGGTCCTTCCTTATATTCTTTATTTCTTTGCTGAGAATTTCTGTTTTTACACTGGCTTCCAGAGGGTTCTTGATTGTTTGTCAGGTACTTTTGTAATAGCTGCTTTAACATCTTTGTTGAATAATTATAACACCTCTGACATGTTGGCATTGACATCTCTTGGTTTTATGCTACACAAATTCAGATTTTCCTTGTTCTTAACATCCAATGTAAATTTAGATTATATCGAGGACTTTTTGATTTTTTTTTGAGGAAGATTAGCCCTGAGGTAACATCTGCTGCCAATCCTCCTCTTTTTGCTGGGGAAGACTGGCCCTGGGCTAACATCCGTGCCCATCTTCCTCTACTTTATATATGGGACACCTACCACAGCATGGCATGCCAAGTGGTGCCATGTCCGCACCCAGGATCCAAACCAGCGAACTCCTAGCCGCCGAGAAGTGGAACGTGCGACCTTACCTGTTGCTCCACCAGGCCAGCCTCTATCGAGGACTTTTTGAATATCAGATTATAAGACTTTGGATCCTGTTTCCGGTAGAATGTTGATAATTTTGTTTTAGAGGGCAATCAGCCTGGCTAGGGTTAGGCCACAGGGTTCCGCCTGCCTTCTGTGGTTCCATCATCTGTTCAATTTTCAGGTTTTTGCAATGATCTTTGGATTTATCTTACACATCCACCCACTGGTGGCAAGTCTGAGACCTGGGCAGTGGTCTATCTGTTCATCCCTTTCTCAAAGTGCTTGATTTATTGAACAGTATCCAAGCACACACAGTGCGGGGCTGAGACCAGGGTGGTTCATAAACACCTTTATGGGGTCACTTTCCCAAATTTCTCCCTCACTGCAACCTCCTTGTTAGTTTCTAGTTCCTTAATGCTCTCTTTCTGGTCCTGCATCTGGAGAGCTTAAGCTTTGGTGACCGTGCTGCCCTATTGTGTGTTTCTGTAAGTGTGCCTGTATCCAGGGCTGTGTGATGAGAGAATAGGAGCAATAGAGGTTGGGCCCACCTGCCTGGAACCGCGGCTCCACTGAAAAGAGAGGAAGGTTTCCTTTCTGCACAGTTTTGGATCCTGCTGGTCCCTGTTGCCTAAGAAAGCTACACCCCCTGCCATGGCATTGCTTTGGAACTAGGGCATAGGAGAATGGAGAAAAAAAAAAAGTGGGGGATCTTCATACTCTTGGAGTATTATGAGTTTCCCTCTTTAAGCCAAAACTAGATGTCTCCTGACATCCTCTCTGTCTGTGCCCTTGTGCTGACTTTGGGTTTGGCGAGGGGATATTGAGGAAGCCTAGTGGTCCTTGAGTTCTGGTCTTCTTCCTCAGTCCACCTGCTCCTGTTTACTCTTCATCATCCTGAAACAACTTTCGCATACCTTATTTCATGTTTCATAGCTCTACTCAGGGGGAAAGTCAGACTGGAGAAGGCTCACTCCAGCTTACCTGAAACTAAAACCCTCACGTATTTCTTAATTAATTTTTAATTTATTATACATCTTGACTAAACTGATGTGAATTTAAATATTGGATTTTATTATATGTAAATTATACCTCAATGAGGTTGATTAAAAGTGTATTAATTTTACTTTTAATCTCTTCTCAGAGATTTAACTTTAACTCTACCACTTTTCTGATTTTTATGCCATTGTTATCATGTATTTTAGTTTCATAGATATTTTAATAGCCTGAACATCATACAGTTATTATTATTTTTTCAGTCAGTGGTGATTTAGTTACCCAAATGGTTGGTTTTGGGGAGCTCATTTGGCTCTTCATTCCTTCCTTCCTTCCCCTCTTCTACCCTTCCACCTTCCCTCCCTTCCGCCCTTCTTCCTCTTTCCTGGTTTTAGCTGCAATGATTGTGTTATTTTAGTTTCTTTCTTTCTCCTTCCAGTGGTTGCTGGTCTCTGTAGCTCGTCTGGTGAAAGGCTGAGCATTCACCTTTATTTTGGCCTTCTATGATGTTTATCAAGTAAACATGACATTGACCTGGGGTAATCTGAAACTATTCTGGGACTCTGGGGTCAAGGGTCAGGGAGCTGAAAAATGCAGTTTTGAAGACTTTTTCAACAAAGTCTGCTGAATATCGAAACATTGTAGAAGAAGAAGGAAATGCATTATTGCATATGACCCATTAAAACACGATTATTCATTTAAGTAGATCTCTGTCCTAGTCAGTGAGTTCTTAGGCATGAGGTACCTGATCTGGAAAATTTTGTATCCTCAGTGTCTAGCATAGTTTCTAGAACATAATAGAGCCTGAAAAAGAGGTTTATTGAAATTCAGTTTACATGAATGGTCTAGCCTGTGGATAATGAGGCCAAGAACTTCAGAGATGGAATGAACTTTGTAAAGATACTGCAATATTAACAGAGTAACACAGTATGCATGCCCTAATTGTTACTCTTAAAATTCTTTGCCTCCTGAATTGTTACAGTTGGTTGCCTATCTGTAGTCAGCGGCCTTTGGTTTTGGAAGGGCCACTCTAGAAATTCATTTTTGGGTGTGTACCAAGATAGCTTCCCATAGTTGGACAATTCTGCCATGGAAACACTAACCACCTGATGATAAAAAAGAACAACATACAACACAGATAAATTCACAGACATGTTAAGTGAAAGACACCAAATGCAGAAGAGCACATACTACAGGACTTCATTTGAACGAAGTTCAAAAACAGGCAAAACTAACCTATGGTGATAGAAGTCAGAGCAACGGTTACTCTGGGTAGAGGTTTATTGACTGGGAGGGGGCACCCTTCTGGGTGGCTGAAAATGTCCCACACTTTTGCCTGGGTGGTGATTAAACGAACATATGCATTTGCAAAAATTTGTTTAGCTGTACACTTAAGATTTGTGTACTTGACGGCATGCAACTTTTGAACCACAATAGAAAAATTTGAGAAAACAGTTAATAATTAAGTATCTTGCACATCGGCGCTTATGTTTGTTTGCATGTTATATTGTAACCATAGCGGCAGATGTCTCAGTTTTTGAAGGAGAGGGAGACTAGTGTAAAGGTCTGGGCTTTCCACACATCCTCCCATTACAATCATCTGTTCCCCAAAAAGATTTGAGATATATGTGGTTCTTCTTGGCCTTAAACTACGCAGATGCTGACAGCACACTGGGCCGGTGCCAGCACAATGAAGTCCAAGCATCAGGGTACTGTGCGGGCACGCAAAGGGACAGTGTGGTGGAATGGGACAAATGTAGTCTGTGTATTTGTTCCTTGCTTCTTTCTCTGTCATAAGTAACTGAGTTTCCAAGTGTAAGGTGCCCCCATCACTGCTGTGTCTCCTCAAGGTTCTAAAGGAAAAGCTTGTAACCTTATGATATTATCAAACTGTCCGAAGGATGTAAAATCTAGCCGTGTAATTTGGAAAAGTAGTAATGTTTTTCTATTTGTTTGGCGATGGTGTAAATATAGCAAATTTTTCACTTAAAAAAACAAAGACATGGAAAAAAATCATGAGATTTTCCCTTGTATTATCTGTGAAGGGATTTAATATTGTTATGTTTAAGAAATTGATGCCTCTTTTTTCCCCAAACAATATTTCAAGCAAACCACTTACTCTTTATTTTTTAAAAAGTAGTTTTATTGGAATATAGTTTACGTATCATACAATTAACCCATTTAAAGTTTACAATTCAGTGATTTTATGCGTATTCACAGATGTGTGCAATGATCACCACACTCAATTTTAAAACATTTTCATCAGCACAAAGGAAACCCCGTACACTGCCCCATCTCCCATGCTCCTAACTCCTAGCAGCAACTAATGCATTTTCCGTCTCCATAGATTTGCATATTATGGATATTTCATATGAATAGAATCTATACCACATGGTCTTTTGTGACTGGCTTCTTTCACTTAACATAACTCTTTCAAGGCGCATCCGTGTTGTAGTACTTCCTTCCTTTTCATGGCTAAATAATATTCCATTGTGTGGCTATATCATATTTTGTTTCTCTATTCGTCTGTTGATTCACATTTGAGTTGTTCCCACCTTTTGGCTATTGTGAATAGTGCTGCTATGAATGTTCCTGAACATGTGTTTGAACAACTGTTTTCAATTCTTTTGCACTTATAGAGTGAAATTGGGTCATATGGTAATTTTATGTTGAACTTTTTTGAGAAACCACAAAACTGTTTTCCACAGCAGCTGCACCATTTAACATTTCCAGCAATGTAGGAGGGTTCCAATTCTCACATTCTTATTTTCCCTTTTTTTATTATAGTCATCCTAGCAGGTCTGAATAGGTATCTCACTGTGGTTTCGATTTGCATTTCCCTAATGACTAATGATGTTGAGCCTTTTTTCCCTTTTTTGTTGGCCATTTGTATATAGTTTTGAAGAAATGTCCATTCAAATCCTTTGCCAATTTTTTAATTTGTTTGTCTTTTGTTGTTGAGTGGTAAGAGTTCTTTGTATATTCTGGATACTCGATTCTTCTAAGATATGGTTTGCACATATTTTCTCCAATTCTTTAGGTCATATTTTCTCCTTCTTGGTAGTGTCCTTTGATGAACAAAAGTTTTAAGTTTGATGAAGTCCAATTTACCGATCTTTTCTTTTGTTTCTTGTGCTTTTGGTGTCATATCCAGGAAACTATTGACAAATCTGAGGTCATGAAAATTTACCCCTATGTTTTCTTCTAAAAGTTTTATAGTTCTTGTGCTTTTTTTTTTCCCCTGAGGAAGATTCACCCTGAGCTATCATCCACTGCCAATCTTCCTCTATTTGTATGTGAGCCACTGCCACAGCATGGCCACCAACAGATGAGTGGTGTAGGTCTGTGCCCAGGAAGAGCCTGGGCCACCGAAGCGGAGCATGCCAAACTTAACCATTAGGCAACCAGGGCTGACCAGTGTTTGCTCTTACATTTAGATATTTGATCCATTTTGTGTTATTTTTGTGTATGGTGTGACATAAGAATCCAACCTCATTCTTTTGCATGTGGCTATCAAGTTGTCCCAGCAGCATTTGTTGAAAATACTATTTTTTTCTCCATTGAATGGTTTTGGCAATCTTGCTGAAAAGCACTTGGTCATAGACACATGGGTTTATTTCTGGACTCTCAATTCCATTCCATAGATCTTTATATCTATCATTACACTATCACCAAACTGTCTTGATTACTTTGCTTCATAGTAAGTTTTGCTATATGTAAGTGTGAGTCTTCCTAATTTGCTCTTCTTTCTCCAGATTGTTTGGCTATTAAGTATCCCTTGCAATTCCATATAGATGTGATGTTCAGTTGTGCCAGTATCGTTTGCTGAAGGCTTTCCTTTCTCCATTGAATTTGTCCTTTGTCAAAGATCAGTTGACTATGTTTGTTCGGGTCTACCTCTGGCTCTGTATTCTGTTCTATTGATCTGTTTTTCTCTGCTTTCTCAGTACCACAAAGTCTTTGCCCACAGATTTTTGATATGTAGCAATCTCTTCATTTGTGTCTTGTGTAGTGGTGGAACCAAAGGATTTTTATTCTTGTGACACAGTTTGTAAACATGGACTTTATTAGCAATAACTCAAGAAAGAATCAATCATCAGAATAAACCTGAATTAACTCTGCCTTTGATTTTTATAGTGTACAGTTATAAGGTCAGACAAAATAGAATTAATTGTAGGGGCCGGCCCCCTGGCTGAGTGGTTGGGTTCACGTCCTCTGCTTCGGCATCTCAGGGTTTTGCCAGTTCGAATCCTGGGTGTGGACATGGCACTGCTCATCAAGCCATGCTGGGGCGCCATCCCACATGCCACAACTAGAAGGACCCACAACTAAAAATACACAACTAGGTACCAGGGGGCTTTGGGGAAAAAAAGGAAAAATAAAATCTTAAAAAAAATAGAATTAATTGTAATGTGAGTTAGTAAAATTTTATAAACATTTTGAAATATGCAGGTTAAGTTGCTACGTTTTTTTTTCAATTAATAGACTATTTTTTGGAGCACTTTTATGTTTATAGAAAAATGAAAAGAAAGTCGAGAGTTCTCATGTATCCCTTTCTCTTCACTTTCCCAGTACATTTGTTACAATTGATGAACCAATTTTGATACATTATTAACTGACGTTCATAGTTTACATTAGGCTTCATTCTTTGAGTTGTATATTCTATAGGTTTTGACAAATGCATGATGCCATGTATCCACATCACAGTATCCTACAGATTAGTTTCACTGCCCTAAAAATCCCCTGCTCTGACTCTCCATCCCTCTCTCTTTCCCTGTGAACTCCTGTTAACCACTGATCTCCCACAGATCTTTTTACTCTCACTATTGTTTTTCCACTTCCAAAATTTCATATGGTTGGAATCATACCGAATGCAGGCTTTTCAAATTGACTTCTTTCACTCAGCAATATGTGTGTCTTTTTGTGGCTTGACAGCTCATTTCTTTTTGTCATTGAATAATATTTTGTTGTACGGAATACGAGTTTGTTTATCCTTTCACTTATTGAAGGACATCTTGGCTGCTTCCCAGTTTTGGTAATTATGAGTAAAGATATTATAAACGTCCATGTGCAGACTTTTGTGGGACTGTAAGTTTTCAACTCATTTGGGTAAATACCAAAGAGCTCAGTTGCTGTATTGTGTGGTAATAGTAAGTTTAATTTTGTGAGAAATTGCTAAGCTATCTTCCAAAGTGGGTGTTTCTTTTTGTGTTCCCACCAGCAATGGACAAGAGTTCCCATTGCTCTACATCCTCACCAGCATTTGGTGTTGTCAGTGTTTTTTTTACTTTTTAAAAACTTTTTATTGAGATTATGATAGTTTACAACCTTGTGAAATTTCAGTTGTACATTATTGTTTGTCAGTCATGTTGTAGGTGCACCCCTTCACCCTTCGTGCCCCCAGCACTCCCCCTTTCTCCTGGTAACCACTAATCTTACTCTTTGTCTAGATGTTTAACTTCCACATATGAGTGGAGTCATACAGAGATTGTCTTTCTCTATCCAGCTTATTTCACTTAACATAATACCCTCAAGGTTCATCCGTGTTGTTGTGAATGGGACAATTTTGTCCTTTTTTATGGCTGAGTAGTATTCCATTGTGTGTATATATATATATATATATATATATATATATATATACCATATCTTCTTTATCCAATCATCAGTTGATGTGCACTTAGGTTGCTTCCACATCTTGGCTATTGTAAATAATGCTGTAATGAACATTGGGGTGCATGGGACTTTTGGAATTGCTGATTTCACGTTCTTTGGATAGATACCCAGTAGTGGGATGGCTGGGTCATATGGTATGTCTATTTTTAATTTTTCGAGAAATCTCCATACTGTTTTCCATAATGGATGCACCAGTTTGCATTCCCAGCAGCAGTGTATGAGGATTCCTTTTTCTCCACAACCTCTCCAACATTTGCCACTTTTTGTTTTGGTTATTTTTGCCATTCTAATGGGTGTAAGGTGATATCTTAGTGTAGTTTTGATTTGCATTTCCCTGATGATCAGTGATGATGAGCATCTTTTCATGTGCCTATTGGCCATCCACATATCTTCTTTGGAGAAATGTCTGTTCATGTCCCCTGCCCATTTTTTGATTGGGTTGTTTGATTTTTTGTTGTTGAGTTGTGTGAGTTCTTTATATAGTATGTAGATTAACCCTTTATCGCATATATGACTTGCAAATATTTTTTCCCAATTGGTGTGTTGTTTTTTTGTTTCAGTCCTGTTTTCCCTTGCCTTGAAGAAGCTCTTTAGTCTGATGAAGTCCCATTTGTTTATTCTTTCTATTGTTTCCTTTGCGTTGTGAGTGTTTCACATTTTAGCCATTCTAACATGTATAATGATGTCTCATTGTTGTTTTAATTTGAGATTCCCTAATGACATATCATGTTGAGTATCTTTTTGTGTGTATTTGCCATCTGTATACCTTCTCTGATGAGATGTCTGTTCGATATTTTGTCCATTTTTAAATTGGGTTTTTTGTTTTCTTATTGTCGAGTTTAAGAGTTCTTTGTATATTTTGAGAACCAGTTCTCTATCAGATATGTGTTTTGAAATATTTTCTCCCAGTCGTGGTTTATCTTTTCTTTTTTTAGCAATGTCTTTCTTGCAGCAGAAGTTTTAAATTTTAATGAAATCCCACTTATCAAATTTTTCCTTCATGGATCATGCTTTTGGTGTTGTATGAAAAAACTCATTCCAAACCTAGGGTCACCTAGATTTTCTATGTTATAATCTAGAAATTTTATAGCTTTCCATTTTACATTTAGGTCTATAATCCATTTTGAGTTAATTTTTGTGAAAGGTGTAAGGTCTGTGTTTAGATTCACTTTTCTTTTTCTTCTTTTGTTTTTGCATGTAGCTGGCTAGTTGTTCCAGCACCCTTTGTTGAAAAGACTATCCTTTCTCTATTGAATTGCCTTTGGTCCTTTGTCAAAGGTCAAAGATCAGCTGACTATATTTATGTGGTCTATTTCTGGTCTTTCTAACCTGCTCCATTGATGTGTTTGTCTCTTCTTTTATGAATACCACACTGTCGGGACTACTGTAGCTTTATAGTAAGTCTTACATCAGGTAGTATCAGTCTTCTGACTTTGTTCTTTTCCTTCAACATTATATTGGCTATTCTGAGTGTTTCCTCTGACTTTGTTCTTCTCTTTCAATATTGTGTTGGCTATTCTGGGTCTTTTGCCTTTTCATATACACTGTAGAATCACTTTGTTACCATCTACAAAATAACTTGCTGGGATTTTGATTGGGATTGTGTTGAATCCATAGATCAAGTTGGGAAGAACTGAAGCCTTGACAATATTGAGTCTTCCTGTCTATGTACATGGAATATCTCCCCAATTTTTTAGATCTTCTTTGATTTCATTCCTCAGAGTTTTGCTGTTTTCCTCATACAGATCTTGTATATATTTTGTTAGATATATACTTAAGGATTTCATTTTATAGGTGCTAATGTAAATGTTATTGTGTTTTTAAAATCAAATTCCAGTTGTTCATAACTGTTATATAAGAAAGCAATTGACTTTTGTGTATTAATGTTCTCTCCTGCAACCTTGCCATAATTGCTTATTAGTTCCAGGAGATTTTTTCGGTGTTTCTTTGGGATTTTCTACATAGATAATCTTTTCATTTGTGATCAAAGAAAGCGTTATTTCTTCCTTCACAATTTGTATACCTTCTATTTTCTTTTCTTGTCTTACTGCATTACCTAGGACTTCCAGTCAGATGTTGAATAGGAGTGGTGAGAGGAGACATCCTTGCCTTATTCCTCATCTAAGCAGGAAAGCATCTAGTTTCTCACCATTAAGTGTGTTAACTGTAGGTTTTTGTAGGTGTTCTTTATCAGGTTGAAGACATTTCTTCTATTCCTAGTTTGCTAAAGGTTTTTAACATGAATAAATGTTGTATTTTGTCAAATACTTTTTCTGCATCTATTGATATGACCATATGCTTACACTTCTTCAGCTCATTTATGTGATGGATTACATTAACTGATTTCTGAATATTGAACCACCTTTGCATGCCTGGAATAAATCTCACTTGGTTGTGATGTATAATTTTTTTTACATATTGTTGGCTTCAATTTGCTAATATTTCGTTGAGGATTTTTGCCTTCTTGTTCATGAGAGATATTGATCTGTAGTTTTCCTTTCTTGTAATGTCTTTGGTTTTAGTATTAGGGTACTGCCAATTCATAGAATGTGTTAGGAAATAGTCTCTTTTCTCCTATTTTCTGTAAGAGATTGTAGAGAATTGGTACAATTTCTTCCTTAAATGTTTGTTAGAATTCACTGCTGAAATAATCTGGGTATAGTGTTTTCTGTTTTAAAAGGTTATTAATTATTGATTCAATTTCTTTAATAGATTATCTATATCTCTTTATGTGAATTTTGGTAGATTATATCTTTCAAGGAATCAATCCATTTCATCTAGGTTTTTAAATTTGTGGGTATAGACTATTCATAATATTCTTTTTAAAAATGTCTTTAATGCTAATGGCATCCATAGTGATGGCCCCTCTATCATTTCTCATATTGGTAATTTGTGCCTTCTCTGAGTTAAACTGGCTAGAGTTTTATCACTTTTATTGTTCTTTTTATTTTTTTTTATTATTTTTTTTAGGAAGATCAGTCCTGAGCTAACATCTGCCAATCCTCCTCTTTTTGCTGAGGAAGACTGGCCCTGAGCTAACATCCATGCCCATCTTCCTCTACTGTATATGTGGGATGCCTGCCACAGCATGGCTTGATGAGCAGTGCCACGTCCACACCTGAGATCCGAACTGGCGAATCCCAACCTGCCAAAGCAGAATGTGTGCACTTAAGCACTGCACCACCAGGCTGGCCCATGATCTTTTTAAAGAATCAGCGTTTTGCCGAAGCAATCCTGAGAAAAAAAGAACAAAGTTAGAGGTATTACACTCTCCAAATTCAAAATATATTACAAAGCTATAATAATCAAAACAGCATCGTACTGGCAGGAAAACAGACACACTGATCAATGGAACAGAATTAAGAGCCCAGAAACAACATCACACATCTATGGACAGCTAATCTTTGACAAAGGAGCCAAGAACATACGATGCAGAAGGGAAAGTCTCTTCAGTACATGGTATTGAGAAAACTGGACAGCCACATGCAAAAGAATGAAAGTAGACCATTATCTTACCCATACACAGAAATTAACTCAAATACATTTAAGTATTTAAATGTAAGACCTGAAACCATAAAACTCCTAGAAGAAAACATAGGCAGTACACTCTTTGACATTGGTCTTAGCAGTATCTTTTGGAACACCATGTCTACTCAGGCAAGGGAAACAAAAGAAAAAATAAACAAATAGGGCTACATTAGACTAAAAACTTCTGCACAGCAAAGGAAACCATCAACAAAACGAAAAGACAACCCACCAACTGGGAGAAAATAGTTGTAAATCATATATCCAACAAGGGGTTAATTTCCAAACTATATAAAGAACTCATACAACTCAACAACAACAAAAATGAACAGCTCAATCAAAAACTGAGCAGAGGATATGAACAGATATTTTTCCAAAGAAGATATACAGATGACCAACAGGCACATGAAAAGATGTTCGGCATCACTAATTATTAGGGAAATTCAAATCAAAACTACAATGAGATAGGGGCTGGCCCCGTGGCCGAGTGGTTAAGTTCACGCGCTCCGCTGCAGGCGGCCCAGTGTTTCGTCGGTTCGAATCCTGGGCGCGGACATGGCACTGCTCGTCAGACCACGCTGAGGCAGCGTCCCACATGCCACAACTAGAGGAACCCACAACGAAGAATACACAACTATGTACCGGGGGGCTTTGGGGAGAAAAAGGAAAAAATAAAATCTTTACAAAAAAAAAAACAAAAAAAACAACTACAATGAGATATTACCTCACACCCATTAGAAGGCTGTAATTAACCAGACAAGAAATAACAAGTGTTGGAAAGGATGTGGAGAAAAGGAAACCCTCATACACTGCTGGTGGGAATGTAAACTGGTGCAGCCACTATGGAAAGCAGTATGGAGATTCCTCAAAAAATTAAAAATAGAAATATCATACGATCCAGCTATTCCACTACTGGGTATTTATCCAAAGGACATGAAATCAATAATTCAAAAAGATATATGTACCACTATGTTCATTGCAGCATTATTCACAATAGCCAAGACATGAAAGCAACCCAAGTACCCATCAATTGATGACTGGATAAAGAAGATGTGGCATATACATACAATGGAATATTACTCAGCCATAAAAAAGACAAAATCATGCCATTTGCAACAACATGGATGGAGCTTGAGGGTATTATGCTAAGTGAAATATGTCAGACAGAGAAAGACAAATACCATATGATTTTACACATATGTGGAAGATAAGCAAACAAACAAACATATAGATAAGAGAACAGATTGGTGGTTGCTGGAGGGGAAGTGGGAGGGCAAAGGGTGAAAAGGGTAAAGAAGCACATATGTATGGTGATGGATAAAAGCTAGGCTAGGCTATTGGTGGTGGATGTGATGCAGTCTACACAGAAACTGACATATAATAAAGTATACCTCAGGGCTGGCCCTGTGGCACAGCAGTTAAGTTCGTGTGTTCTGCTTCAGCGGTGTAGAGTTCGCTGGTTCGGATCCTGGGTGCGGACCTAGCACCACTTGTCAAGCCATGGTGTGGCAGGTGTTCCGTGTATAAAGTAGAGGAAGATGGGCAGTGATGTTAGCTCAGGGCCAGTCTTCCTCAGCAAAAAGAGGAGGATTGGTGGCAAGTATTAGCTCAGGGCTAATCTTCCTCAAAAAAATAAAATAAAATAAAATAATGTACACCTGAAATTTACACGTTATAAGCCAATATGACCTCAATTAAATAATTTTAAAAAAAAGAATCAGCATTTCGTTTCATTGATTTTCTCTATTGATTTCCTGTTTTGAATTTCATTGATTTCTGCTCTAATTTTTATTATTTCTTTTATTCTGCTTATTTTGCTCTTTATTCTCTAGTTTCCTAAGGTGGAAGCTTAGATTATTGACTTTAGATCTTTCGTCTTTTGTAACATATGTGTCCAATGTTATAAATTTCCCTGAAAGTGCTGTTTTTGCTTTATCCCACAAATTTTGATAAGTTGTATTTTCATTTATTTCAAAATATTTAAAAATTTCTTTTGAGACTTTGATCCACGCATTATTTAGAAGTGTATTGTTTAATCTCCAAGTATTTAGGAGGTTTTCCAGTTATTTTTCTGTTCTTAATTTCTAGTTTAATTCTGTTATAGTCTGAGAGCATACTTGGTATTAATCTATTCATTTAAGATTATTAAGGTGTGTTTTATGGCCCAGAATGTGATCTATCTTGGTGAATCTTCCATGTGAGCTTGAGAAGAATGTGCATTCTTCTATTATTGGATGGCATATTTTATAAATGTTAATTAGATCCAGTTGTTTGATGGTGTTATTTGGTTCAACTATATCCTTGCTGATTTTCTGCCTGCTGGATCTGTCCATTTCTCACAGAGGCGTGTTGAAGTCTCCAAATATAATAGTAGATTCATCTCTTTCTCCTTGCAGCTCTAGCAGTTTTTGCCTCATGTATTTTTATGCTTTTTTGTTAAAAACATTAATCTAACTGTTGTTAGATGTGTACAGATTAGGAATTGTCTTCTTGGAGAATTGATCCTTTTACTATTATGAAATTCCTCTCTTTATTCTTGATAATTTTCCTTGCTCTGAAGTCTGCTTTGTCTGAAATTAATAAAGCTATTCCAGCTTTCTTTTGATTAGTGGTAGTATATCTTTCTCCATTCCTTTACTTCTCATTTGTGTCTTTATGTATAAAGTGTGTTTCTTGCAGGCAACATATAGTTGTCTTTTATTTTTTAATCCATTGTGACAGTCTCTGTCTTTTGTGTATTTACACCATTGACATTTAAGGTGAATATTGATATAATTGGATTAAGATCTGCCATATTTGTTACTGTTTTCTGTTGGTTGTTCTTGCTGTTTCTTTTTTGGTCTTCCACTATTTTTCTTCCCTCTCTGGTTTTAATCAAGCATTTCGTATGATTCCATTTTCTCTTCTTTATTAATGTCTAAGTATACTTCTTTCTTTAAACCTTTTTTTAATTGATTGTCTTTGAGTTTGAGGTATACATTCACAACTAATCCAAGTCCTCTTTCAAATAACACTATTCTATTTCATAGTGTAAATATTTTATATAAAGTGCACCCAGTTTCCCTCTTTCTCGTCCTCATAACATTCCCATCATTCATTTCACTTATCTGTAAGCTATAATCTCCAAGTACATTGTTGCTATTATTATTTTGAACAAACAGTGATCTATTTGATTAGTAATAATAAGAAAAATGTAACATTTTTTTTACCTTCTTTTATTCTTTCTCTAACACTCTTCCTTTATTTATATAGATCTGAGTTTCTGGCTTATTTCATTTTCTTTCTTTCTGAAAAATTTCTTTTAATAGATCTTGCAAAGCAGGTCTACTGGTGACAAATGCCCTCAATTTTTGTTTGTCTGAGAAAGTCTTGATTTCTCCTTCATTTTTGAAGGATCATTTTGTTTGATACAGATTTCTAGGTTGATGTTTTCTTTCTTTTAACACTTTAAATATTTCACTCCACTCTCTACTTGTTTCTATAGTTTCTGAAGAGAAGTCCAAGGTAATTCATATCCTTGCTTCTCCATAGGTGAGTTTTACCTCCTCCCCATACCCTGTGGCTTCTTTCAAGATTTTCTGTTTGTCTTTCATGTTTTGCAGTTTGGAAATGATATGCTTAAGTATAGTTTTTTGGTATTTATCCTGCTTGATGATCTCTAGCTTCCTGGATCTGTGATTTATTGCCTCTCATTAACTTTGGGAAATTCTCAGTCATTATTGCTTCAAATATTCCTTCTGTTCTTTTATTGCTGCTTCTGGTATTTTCATTACACATGTGTTACACTTTTTTGTAATTGTCCCACAGTTCTTAGATATTTTGTTCTCTCTTTCTTTTTCATTTTAGTTCTGGAAGTTTCTATTGACATTTCTTCAGGCTCACTGATTTTTTTTTGGTTTATATCCTGTCTGTTAATGAACCAATCAAAGGCAGCCTTCATTTCTGTTGCAGTGTTTTTGAGTTCTAGTATTTCCTTTATTCCTTTTTAGAGTTTCCATCTATTGTGACTTTGTTAAATTAACATTTGTTAAGTAGAGGCCCCAGATGTCAGATGGTGAGCCCCAGTTCAACAAAAGACTGCAAGGGAAAGTGAAACAGAAAAGCTTACTACTCACAAGTCCTGGAGAAGGAACACGGCACACCTCGAAAGGCTACATGGGGAGGTCCAGGCAGGGTCTCAGCAGAGAGAGCAGGGCAGGACCTCCAGCATATGCCTCGATTAGGGTCTGCGGGTGGAGTGCCTTGAAGTTCCCAGGCTAAGGCTGGATTGGTCTATAAAAGCCAAAAAGAGTGAGGTTTTGGTTAGATTTACAAGGGTCTTATCTAAGGGGCACACAAGGAGAAGGCCCGGGGAGGCAGGGTAGATGGCCTATCATGAGGGTGGTTGGGGGAGTCTTATCAGGACTTATATTTACTTTTGTTATTCAGGCTGTTATCTTGGGCATCCACTTACCAGAGGGGCTGGTGTCAGTCCAAGGCCCCCGCAGGCTGACTTGGTAACACAAAATGGACGCTGAGGCAGCAATGTCATGGAGTATTTTAGCTGAACTGAATGCCATCTCTCTGCTTATGTTACCCATTTGTTCTTCATGCTTTCCATTTTTTCCTTTAGATCCCTTAGCCTGTTAGTCATAGTTGTTTTAAACTCCTGGTTTGATCATTCCAATATCTCTGCCATATCTGAGTCTGGTTCTGATGCTTTTCCTGTCTCTTCAAAGTGTGTTTTTTACTCTTAGCATGTTTTGTAATTATTTGTTGAATGCTGGATGTGATGTGCTGGGAAACATGAATAAGAATATTCACAAGAGTATATACATAATAGGAAAAAACCTAGAAAAACCAAACGCCAGTGACAGAAGGATAAATGATTTGTGGCATATTCACACCATGGGATAGTACACCTCAATGAAAATGAGTGAACAACAGGCACAAGTCTCAGTAATATCATCCTGAGTGGAAAAAAAGAGCCCCAGAAAACGACAGATAGTAAACTACCCTTTCTGTGAAGTTCAAAAGCCATCAGAACTAAAATGTATATTGCTTGGCACAGATATACTATATTTCATTGACTGTAAGGTGCAAATTGAGGAAAAATTTTTGAAAAAGAAACACTGGAATGACAAACTAGAAACGAATGAAAATAGCTCCCTCTAGTGGAGGTGGTGGTAGTTTGGAGTAATGGTGAAAGGCTTTGGAACAGAAGCAAATCTTCTGTGAGTATATAATTTTTGACATGATTTTCACCTTAAAAAATATTTTTTTTCATATTTAAAAAATAAAATTAGAGCCATCCTTGATGGCCTAGTGGTTAAAGTTTGGTGATCTCACCACGTCCGTGGCCTGTGTTCATTTCCCAGTTGTGGAACCACACCACTGTCTCTTAGTTGCCATGCTGTGGCTGCAGCTCATATAGAAGATCTAGAAGGACTTGTAACTAGGATATACAACCATGACTGGTGCTTTGGGGAGGAAAAAAAGAAGAAGATTAGCAGAGTGACGTCAGCATCCCAGTGGAGTGAGCTCTACTGGTGATTTCTCCCCTCCGTGATACAATGAAAAAGACATTCATACTACAACAGAGGACATCCACACAACACAAAAGACATCTGAGAGACACACACAGCCATATGTCAGAGGGTGGAGAGGCTGGAGCCCCCCTCAGAGGAGGTCGAATGGGGTAAGAGAAAACTTTGCTCCCTCCCCAGAAGACTGGGATCTGGGACTGTGCATGGCCTCCAAGAGGGAAGGAAGCAGGGAGGGAGTGGCTGTTAGTGGGAACATCAAAGATCCCCAAGGTCCCTGGCAACCTAGGGAAAAACCCCTACCAAAGTGAAAGCTAATGCGAGGGTGACCTCATCAAGACAACACACCAGGAGAGCAGATAGGGAGGGCAGAGCAAGTAAGCCTGTGAGAGCAGCAGGAGAAAGCACCCCTCTCCTCCCACCTGCCCAGCGTTGGCTCCAGAGCCTGGGATCTTGGTGGAAGACAGAGGGCTCAGAATACACAGCTCTTGACCCCTACCCAGTGGCAATAGGTAGTAACAGAGGTCAATAATACCAGGATGTGGAAAAACAGAGCCACACCCTCTAGCAGTATCAAAAATTATAATAAATCTCCAAGCCAGAGAGAAAATGACAAGTACTCAGAAATCAGTCCTAAGGACATAGAAATATGTAATCTAAATAACAGAGAATTCAAAATAGCTATCATCAAAAAACTCAATAAGTTAAAAGAGAATGTAGAGAAACAATTCAATGAGCTCAGGAACTACTTCACAAAAGAGATTGAAACTATAAGAAGAACCAAAAAGAAATATTGGAGATGAAAGACACAATGGATGAGATAAAACAAAATATAGATTCCCTGAATGCTTGCGTAGACATCATAGAGAAGTGAATCAGTATAATCGAGGATAAACATGTTGAAATATTTCAGAGAGAGGAGGAGAGAGAACTAAGACTAGAAAGAAATGAAGAAAGTCTCCAAGAAATATCTGACTCAATTAGGAAATGCAACACAAGAATTATAGGTATTGCTGAGGGAGAAGAGAAGAGAATGGAGCAGAAAGCTTGTTCAAAGAAATAATAGCAGAGAACTTCCCAAACCTGGGGAAAGAGATGGAAATCCATGTGAAAGAGGCTATCAGATATCCTAAATATGTCAATGTAAAATGACCTGTTGCAAGGCATATAGTAGTGAAACTGGCAAAAGTGAATGCCAGACAAAAAATACGAAAGTCAGCAAGGCAGAAGAAAATAAGCTACAAAGGAATCCCTATCAGGCTTTCAATGGATTTCTCTGCAGAAACCTTACAGGCTAGGAGAGACTGGAATGGCATACTCAAATCTTTGAAGGACAAAAACATTCAGCCAAGAATACTCTATCTACCGACAATATACTTCAGATATGATGGAGAAATAAAAACTTGCCAAGATAAATAAAAGGTAAGGGAATTCACAGCCACAAGACCCCCACTGCAAGAAATCCTCACCAAGGCCATCATACCTGAAAAAGAAAAAGGAGAAAGGGGTTACAAAGCACAAAGTAAGGAGATAAATAAGTAGACAAAATCAGAAAATTGTAGCTATACATCAGAACAGGTTAGCAAATACTCAAGTATAGTACTAAAGATAAAGGGAAGGAAAACAGCAAAAACAAAGATAATCTTGTCATTTTAACCACAAACTCACAACACAAGATGGAATAAGATGTAACAAAAACAGCTTTGGAGAGGAAGAGGAAAGGGACTGAATTGGTTTAGTATAAGGAAACAAGAGGCCATTAGAAAATGGACTATCTTATCTAAAAGATTTTGCATACAAACCCCATGGTAACCACTAAACAAAAAAGCAGAACAGAGACACAAATAATAAATAAGGAGAAAACAAAGAAACTCAACATAAAAAACTATATAATTCAATTGGTAGACCAAAACACATGGGATGAGAAACAAAGGAAATACAAGAGCACTGGAAAATGAGTGATAAATGGCAGCATTAAGCCCTCATTTATTGATAATCACCCTAAATGTAAATGGATTGAATTCTCCAATAAAAAGACACAGAGTGGAGAGATGGATTAAAGAACAAGACCCAACAATATGCTGCCTCCAGGAAACACATCTCAGCTCCAACGAAAAACAGGCTCAGAGTGAAGGGATGGAAGCAACAAAAGAAAGCAGGTGTTGCAATACTCATATCAGACAAAGCAGACTTCAAGATAAGACAGGTAAAGAGAGACAAAGAGTAGCAGTATATAATGATCAAAGGGACACTCCACCAAGAAGACATAACACTTATAAATATCTATGCACCTAACATAGGAGCACCAAAGTACATAGGGCAGCTATTAACAAATCTAAAAGGAGATATTAATAATAATGCAATAATAGTAGGGGACCTCAACGCTCCACTCACATCAATGGATAGATCATCCAGACAGAAAATCAACAAGGAAACAGTGGAATTAAATGAAAAGCTAGACCAGTTGGACTTAATAGACACATATAGAACACCCCATCCAAAACCAGCAGAATACACATTCTTCTCAAGTGCACATGGAACATTCTCAAGGATAGACCATGTGTTGGGAAACAAGGCAAGCCTCAATAAATTTAAGAAGATTGAAATAATAAGAAACATCTTTTCTGATCACAATGCTATGAAGCTGGAAATTAATTACAAGAAAAAAGCCAAGAAAGGGACAAAGATGTGGAGGCTAAACAACATGATATTGAACAAACAATGGATCATTGAAGAAATTAAAGGAGAAATAAGAACATATCTCTGGAGATGAATGAAAACAAAAATGTGCTATACCAACTTATATGGGATGCAGCAAAAGCAGTACTAAGTGGGAAATTCATTGCAATATAGGCTTACCTTAACAAAAAAAGGAAGATTGGCAAACAGATTTTAGCTCAGGGCGAATCTTTCCCTGCAGAAACTAAAAATTCAAATAAAGTAAAATTAGATCATAATAGGAGAAAAGAAAGCCGTAAAATAGAAAACAAACCAAAACAAATGAACCTAACTGTATGTCTCAGAGAAACAATCTCAGAGAAAAAAGAATTATTCCAAGCGACCTTTGAACACAGAACTCTGTACATCTTTAGTGAGATATAGATTAAGGATTAAAAAAAGAGAAAAGAATGAGTGTGAGAGAGAACTACAAATAAATCTTATTCCTCTGTCAGTAGTTTTGTTCTCAATATTAATATTGGCATTGCAATTTTGAAAGCATTTATGTTTACTGTAAGCTAAAACAAATAAGCAAATATCTTAAAGTTATTAGGAACTAAGATTTTCAGTGTCAGAGAGCTACAAATATAAAACCGTGCCATGTCATATTAAATTTGAGTTGGATATATCAATATGAACTCAAGTTAAAAGTATATACGTATATTCTGCATACTGAAAGGGACAAAAAGCAATGATATCTTAGTAGTGAGCCCTCCTAGAGCTCAGATCTAGGTTTCTAAATACATTTCTCCACTCTAAGGAATTAAGGCTCTTTAGAGATGTGGTTGAATATGGACTGGGGCCTGGAAAGGACAAGGTGGGCTTGCAATTTCTGGATGTGCCAAAGAGAAGGAATAGCTCAAAGACTACCAGGGTAACATCACAAGAACACAGAGGTCAGTTTGCTGGAGCTCCCACTGGTCAAATCTGGGACAATTTGATTATCAAAGAGAATAGTGATTATAAAAACATTGAATAAATACCAATTTATGAGTCCAAAGTTATTTTTAAAAAGAACAGAAACAAAGAAAAAAAGATTCACAGACCAGCATTGCAGGCAATTATTATACCTACTCCCATTCTAGAAATTGGTAGTTAAAGATAATTAAACTTTCATCCTGCATTTTGCAAGGAACAACAGTTCATCTCTACTTGGTGAGAGATGACTCTACTGAAGAACGCAGGTGACTAATGTAAGAATTACAATATCACCATTTTGAAACTTCCATTAAATAGTCAATTTAGGTGAATATCACAGTGGTTGTGGAAACCTCTACTTCCAAGTATACTGGGCAACAAGTTAATTTGCACTGTGCCAAAATATCATCTCAAAGAGAAAAACATACCTTTACATCAGTGTGATATGGCAATTTCCACATTAATGAAGCAGTCAAACTGGGGATCCCACTACTTGCTATTATTTTCCTACTAATATTATGATATAGGACTAATTCATCATCACTCTTTTGGGCACTTTTGCTCCATATGTTTAATTTGGATCTAACAAGCCTTTGGACCCACCTTCCAGTTCACAGGATGTTAAGTTACCATGAGTAAAAAGCATATAAATTTCAAGTATGGGTTATTCTACAAGGCAACTGGCCTTGTCTCTTCATAAAGTCAATGCCATGAATAAAGAAATATTCCAGATTAAAAGGGACTAGAAAGACTAATAAATACAATGTGTGAATCGTGACTGGATCCTGACTTTAAAAAAGAGAACTACAGGGGGCTGGTCCCGTGGCCGAGTGGTTAAGTTCACGCTCTCCGCTGCAGGCAGCCCAGTGTTTCGTCGTTTCGAATCCTGGGTGCGGACATGGCACTGCTCATCAAACCACGCTGAGGCAGCGTCCCACATGCCACAACTAGAAGGACGCGCAACGAAGAATATACGACTATGTACAGGGGGCCTTTGGGGAGAAAAAAGGAAAAAAATAAAATCTTTAAAAAAAAAAGAGAACTACAAAGGATAGTTGGGGACAACTGCAGAAATTTGAATATTAATTGGATATTTGGGAATTATTGTTAATTTTCTTAGATGATAATGCAGTTTCACTGGTTTGTAGCAGTGGAAAGAAGAAAGCTTTGTGTAAAAAAATAATTTTTAAATTCAGGATATGGGTGACAAAATGGGTATAACTCTAATATATAAAGAAATTATTTTTCATTTAAGAGAAATATAGCATTTCATACTATTTCTCTCAGGAATCACTGTGTTTCCTTGTCTAACATCCAGTGTCTCAAAAACTGTTTTCATACATTTTTTATGGTTTGTTAGATTGTTTCTGGAGGGAGGTTAAATGTAGTCTCTGTTACTCCATCTTGGCCAGAAGTAGAAGTCCAAGCATTGATGGTAGAAATAAAAACAGAACTTTTTTGGAAAGCAAGCTGATAAGATCTATGAAAATAAAAAAATGCAGATACTCACTGGGAAATACTACCCTCCTGGGAACATATTGCATAGATAAACTGTACTAATATATATGTGCAAGGAGATATATATATATACACATATATATATATACTTTCTTGTGTATATATATACACTAGGAAGTATAATGTATGTCACATATAATAAACAGCAGTAACAATAATAACAAAATCCCACAAAATAAAAAACTGGAAATAAGAGAATGTCCATAAATAGTGGAATCATTGGATGCATTTTAGTATGTGGAATATTACACAGTCATTAAAGTAGATAAATGAATGCTTTACGAGGTGACCTGGAGGGATTTTCCCAGTGTCATTGTTAAGCAAGGATAATAAGAGAGAAGTTGTATAATATAATCCCATCTTTTCAGAGAAAAACCCCCCATATATACATGTGTGCATATGTGAGCATGTGTGTGTGTATGCTTTTATACTGTGTCTGGATAAGTAAGCATGAATCTGAATAGAGAAATTTACGCATGAGGTTGCTTATTAATAAGGATTCCTAAGGGCATAAGAAGAGGGTATTAGTGAGGGAAGGAGAAGAAAGATGGGGAAAAAGATGTATTTTCTAAAAAAGTTTTAAACTTTTATTTTATATATATATATTTAATTTAAAAATTTTAAATTTAATTTTTTATTAAATTTAATTTTTTCTACAATGTCACATTAATATTAAATAGAGGCATAGAAGATATACAGAAGACTCAAACCAAATTTCTAGAGATGAAAACTACAATATTTGACATGAAAAATTCACTGGATGTGATTAACAGTAGATTAGACATTGCAGAAGAAAAGTTATTAAATTTAGAGCCATAGCAATAGAAATTATTGAGAATGAAATGAGAAAAAGGGAATTTAAAAAATGAGAAGAATACCAAGTAAGCTGTGGGACCACATTGATCAACCTAATATATGGGTAATTGGATTCCCTGTTGGAGGGAAGAGAGGTGGGAACAGAATAAATATTTGAAGAAATAATGGCCCAAACTTTCCAAACTTAAAGAAAACAATAAATCCACATAGCCAAGAAGCTCAGCAAACTCTAAGCATAATGATACTGATAAAGGGTATTAACCAGGAGGACATAACAACTCTAAATATTTATGCATCTAATAACAGGGTTCAAAACACATGAAGCAAAAAACTGATAGTCAGAAAAGATAAACTGACAAATCTACACTTACAGTCATAGATCTCAAAACCCTTCTCTCAATAATTGATGGAACACTTAGACAAAAATTCGACAAGGATATAGCAGACTTGAACAACACTATCAACCAACTTGACCTAATTAACATTTACAGAACACTCTACCCAACTCAACAGAACACACGTTCTTCTCAAATACACAGGAACATTTACCAAGACAGAGCAGATTGTGAGCCATAAAACAAGTTTAATAAATTCAAAAGGATTCAAGTCACACAACGTGTGTTCTATGACCACAGGGAATTACATTAGAAATCAGTAATAGAAAGACTTCTGGGGAATCCCTAAATATTGGGAAACTAAATAACGCACTTCTAAATAACCCATGTGTCAAAGAAGAGATCAAAAAGGAAATTAAAAAGCATTTTAATGGAACAGAAATGAAGGAAAACGATTTTGAAGCTAAATTTATTTCTAGCTGTTGAATAGTGTCCCTCTAAAAGATATGTTGGAGTCCGAACCCCTGTAACTCAGAATGTGACCTTATTTGAAAGGACGGTCATTACAAATGTAATTAGTTAAGCTGAGACAGGTCATACAGGTGAAGGGTGGATCCTTAATCCAATATGACTGATGTCTTAAAGAAGAGAAGCCACAGAGACAGACACAGGGAGAATGCTATGTGATGAGCGAGGAAGAGAACAAGTACACAAAAATCACTAGGCCATAGAATATTTGGACAACTCAATTCTTTTTTATTTTTTTTTCAAAGATTTTATTTTTCCTTTTTCTCCCAAAGCCCCCCAGTACATAGTTGTGTAGTTTTAGTTGTGGGTCCTTCTAGTTGTGGCATGTGGGACGCCACCTCAGCGTGGCTTGATGAGTGGTGCCATGTCCGTGCCCAGGATTTGAACAGGCAAAACCCTGGGCCGCCGAATTGAAGTGGGTGAACTTAACCACTCGGCCAAGGGGTTGGCCCCATGACTTCAATGAAACTTTAAACTTCCACTCATCACAAGTCACCATTAAGTTAAGTGAAAAGGCAAGCCACCCACTGGGAGAAAATAGTTACATTGCATGTCACAATACATGCATTTATTTGACAAAGGACTTATATGTAGAATATATGAAGAACTCCTATAAATCAGTAATATGAAAGATAAATATCCCAATTAAAAATGGACAAAAGACTTGAAAAGGTACTTCACACAAAAATATATCCAAATGATCAACAAATATATGAAATGGTATGCAACATCATTAATCACTGGGGAAATGCACATTAAAACCAGCAGTACACACTGACCAGAATACAATTAAAAAGACTTTCCAAAGCAGGTGTTGGCGAAGGTGTGTTGCAAGTGAAATTCTCATATTTCCAATGAGAGTATAAAATGGGAAACCACTTTGGAAAACTGTTTGAAAGTTTCTCATAAAGCTGAACATGCACAGTAATCTCACACCTACGGATAGGAACATCTAAGAGAAACGTGTGCATATTTCCACAAAACAGCTTGTACAAGAATGTTTGTAGAAGCTTAGCCCTAAATAGGAAACAAACCCAAATTCCCTCTGTAGATGAACAGATAATAGTGCTGTATACATACAATAGGATATTGCTCCTTAATAAAAAAGATCAAAGTATAGATACAATCGATCCTCATTATTCATGGATTCTGTAGTTGAGAATTTTCCTATTTGCTAAAACTTATTTGTAAGTCCAAAACCAACATGTCATTTTCAAGGTTCTTAATTGACATGCACATTTCACAGAGTGGTGAAAAATTTGAATCACCTGGTACGCATGTTGCCAGTGAGGATGAACAAGGCCATGCTGTGCCCTCTTGCTTCAGCTCATACTATAAAAATGCATCATTTTTGTGGTCTGTTTAAGGCTCTGTTTTTCACATTTTTGTCCTTTCTGACTTAATTTCTCTGTTTAAAATGTCCCTCAAGTGTAGTGCTGAAGTGTTGTCTAGTGTTCCCAACCTCGAGAAGGCTGTGATGGGCCTTACAGAGAAAGCATGTGTCTTGGATAAGCTTCTTTCAGGCGTGAGCAATGGCGCTATTGGCAGTGAGTTCCGTGTTAATGACTCAACAAGACATATTAAAGTGTCTCTAAACAGAAACACACATAAAACAGGGTATTTGTTTCGATTTTGCCTGTTTACATGTATTGATTGGTTGACACACATTATATATATACATATATCGATATATTTGTTTATATGTATCTGTCAGTTGGTGAAATTGTTGAGACTAGAGACTCACGGGAACCTAACCCTGTATTTCCCCGAGGAGCAATGGTTCAGCATTTGCAGCAACTTTCTAGAACTCAACTACTGTGAATAACAAGAGTCGACTGTACATGCAACAACATGGATGAATCTCATAGAGACTGTCTGCACAAAACAGTGTGTACTGCAGGATTCCATTTATATCATGCTCCAGAACAGGCAAATCTAATGAAAGTTGGAAAAGCGATCATAAGGGGGTACTGATTAGAAAATAGCACAAGCGCACTCTTTGGGTTGATGGAAATGTTCTCTATTTGACCTGGAAGGTGGAAATGAAGATAGAACACGAAAATTTGTTCTACTTAATGACTACCCAGCTCTTCCAACCTATCACAGTTTGCTAGCTGCAATGTTCTACAGCCACACGGTGGCAGTGTTGTAGAAATGACCAAAGTTCTGGCTGAAACTTAAGTGGCTGTTCTTTCTGGTTCAGACTTTGGATTCTGGTTGTGTCTTCCATCCTTCTTTAAGTAATGTATGGTCTCCACCAACCTGTCTTGTGACACAGTGCAAACAACATTCTGAGGTGAGGACCCTACACCAGTCTGAGGCAAAATTGTGGCATGGCAAAGTATATCCATGAGGCTCTCATCCCTTCCCCAGACCTTCATGCCATTCAGTTCCTTACTCCTTCCTGTGTTCCACTCCTGGTCCCCCATCCCCACTCCTGGTACCCATCCCCACTCCTTGGGCACTGGGTGCTCCTAGGCTTTCAAATTCAACAACCTGAGCCTAATCTTCCATTACCGGGAGGTCACCTATGGGGAAACTAAAAAGAGAAAATCATATTATCTCACGTCATCTCATGTTTCTAGAGGTAAAAATCTGGAAATGGAGTAAATGCTTATTAATTAGGGAGTAAAAAGTGGTTTATCCTGTTAAAAACAAGATAACAGGTCCAAAATGGAGTCGCTTATGCTAAGCCCAATGCCACCAAACTGAGACTGTAACTTAATTACAATTTTGGCTCTCCTAGAATTGGAATCTTAAACCAATCAAGCAGGAATTGGCTGATCAGCAATAGTTAGGTCATCTGTCAGATCAACCCTTGTCACCCCCTAAAGGAAAGTAACCTTGTGACAAGCAACTTGCTTTTTGACCCAGTATAACTTCCTTGTTCCTGCTCCCTTTTGCCTATAAAAGTCTTTCCTCAGAACTCCTTTCTATCTGCTAGATTAGATGCTGCCCAATTTGAATAAATTTTTGCTCAAATAAACTCAAAATTCTTAACATGCCTCAGATTATCTTTTAACAATCCTTTTTCAGTCAGTCATTAACAAGAATGCATTAGGTCTATACTGGAGGACACGTGGGATTTTCAAGATCTATTATTAAGTGAGAAAAGCAAAATTCAGGGAAGTGTGCATAATACAACAATGACCAAGCTCTCCTATTTGTGTATTTGTATAAAATTATATGGACATAAAAAAAAAGTGTGGAAAGGTACATACCAGGCTGTTAACACTGTTTACTTGGGATGGGAAGGGAGTATGGGAAGAAGCAATGAAACAAGACTTTCATTAAAAAAGACTCTGGTTAATAACATCATGTATAACATTTTAATCCCATTCACTGAAATTATATATTCTGTGTGGATGTATATTTATGTGTACATATGTATATGTACACACACACACATCTATGTATATACAAATCTAGCTTTTCCTATATGTTTTCTGCCTTTTGTATTATGCCTAGACCTTGCTCACACAAATTATAGAAGTATATTCTTTCTATTTCCTCTGGAATAGTTTTGTTTCCTTTTACACATATTCTCAGTCCATCTGAAGTTTATCTCCATAAAAATTTTAAGGTAGGGGTTTATAAAATTTTCTTTTCTTTTTTTTTTTAAAGATTGGCACCTGGGCTAACAACTGTTGCCAATCTCTTTTCTTTTTTCTGCTTTATCTCCCCAAACCCCCCATACATAGTTGTATATCTTAGTTGCAGGTCCTTCTAGTTGTGGGGTGTGGGACGTCTCCTCAAAGTGGCCTGATGAGTGGTGCCCTGTCCAAGCCCAGGATCCGAACCCTGGGCCACCACAGCGGAGTGCGTGAACTTAACCACTTGGCCACAGAGCCAGCCCCTAAAATTTTATTTTCAAACAGCCAATTGACTGAGAAAATGTTCCCTAATGTTTCAACTGTAGTGTATTAGTGGGCTCAGTCTCAATGGCAAATTAGTGTGAGTGTGGATTCAGAATGTGATTGGGAAGCTGCGTTGTGGCATCTGGAGGGTGTAGTTCAAGATCTTTGGAGGGCAGCAAAGGGGGAGTGGTGGAATTCATCCAATCAGAGCATCAAAAAGAAAACTGAATGAAAAAAGAGTACAGATAGCTTAAGGGACTTATGGGACAATATCAAGCAGACCAACATTTGCATTATAGGGCACCCAGAAGGAGAAGCGAGAGAGAAAGGGGCAGAAAACTTATTTGAAGAAATAATGGCTGAAACTTCCCTAACCTGGGGAAGGAAAGAGACATCCAGATCCAGGAGCCCAGAGAGTTCCAAATAAAACAAACTCAAAGAGACCCACATCAAGACACATTATAATTAAAGTGTCAAAAGTCCAAGACAAGGAGAGAATCTTAAAAGCAATAAGAGAAAACAACTTGTTATGTACAAAGGGACTGCCCCTCCCAAAAGACTGTCAGCAGATTTTTCAGTAGAAACTTTGCAGGCCAGAAGGGAGTGGCATGATATCTTCAAAGTGCTGACAGAAAAAAACTGCCAACCCAGAATACTCTACCCAGCAAAGTTGTCCTTCAGAATTGAAGGAGAGATAAAGAGTTTTCCAGACAAGCAAACGCTGAAAGAGCTCATTACCACTAGATTGACCTTACAAGAAATGTTAAAGGGACTTCTTTTTTTTTTTATTGATTCATAATAGTTTACACTATTGTGAAATTTCAGTTGTGCATTATTTCTTGTCCATCACCACACAAGTGCTCCCCTTCACCCCCTGTGCCCATGCCCCACTCCCCTTCCCCTGGTAACCACTGAACTGTTTCTTTGTCCATGTGTTTGTTTATATTCCACATATGAGTGAAATCATCTGGTGTTGGTCTTTCTCAGTTTGGCTTATTTCGCTTAGCATAATACCCTCCAGCTCTATCCATGTTGTTGCAAATGGGATGACTTTGTCTTTTTTAGGCTGAGTAGTATTCCATTGTATATATATATATACCACATCTTCTTTATCCAATCATCAGTCAGTGGGCACTTGGCTTGCTTGCATGTCTTGGCTATTGTGAATAGTGCTGCAAGGAACATAGAGGTACATATATTACATTGGATTGTTGATTTCAAGTTGTTTGGGTAGATACCTAGTAGTGGAATAGCTGGATCATACGGTATTTCTATTTTTAGTATTTTGAGGAATCTCCATACTGTTTTCCATAGTGGCTGCACCAGTTTGCATTCCCACCAGCAGTGTATGAGGGTTCTGGGTTTCTTCACACCCTCCCCAACATTTGTTGTTTTTTGTCTTGGTAATTATAGCTATTCTGACTAGTGTAAGGTGATATCTCATCGTAGTTTTGATTTGCATTTCCATAATAATTAGTGATGTTGAGCATCCTTTCATGTGTCTGTTGGTCATGTGTATATCGTCCTTGGAAAATGTCTATTCATGTCCTCTGCCCATTTTTTGATCAGATTTGTTGTTGGTGGTGTTGTTGAGTTGTATGAATTCTTTATATACTTTGTAGATCAATCCCTTGTCTAATAAATGATTTGCAAATATTTTCTCACAGTTGGTGTGTTGTCTTTCTGCTTTGTTCATGGTTTCCTTTGCTTTGCAGAAGACTTTTAGTCAGATGTAGTCCCATTTGTTGACTTTTTCTTTGTTTCCTTGACCTGAGTAGACATGGTATTTGAAAAGATGTGGCTAAGAACAATGTCAAAGAGTGTACAGCCTATATCTTCTTCCAGGATTTTTATGGTTTCAGTTCTTACATTCAAATCTTTAATTCATTTAGAGTTAATGGTCTACTCTCATTCTTTTGCATGTAGCTGTCCAATTTTCCCAACACCATTTATTGAAGAGACTTTCTTTCCTCCATTATATGTTCTTGGCTCCTTTGTCAAAGATTGACTGTCCATAGATGTGTGGTTTTATTTCTGGGCTTTCAATTCTGATCCATTGATCTGTTTGTCTGTTTTTGTGCCAGTACCATGTTGTTCTGATTACTATAGCTTTGTAGTATGTTTTGAAGTTAGGGATTGTGTTGGCTACAGCCTTGTTCTTTTTTCTCAGGATTGCTCTGGCTACTTGGGGTCTTTGTTGTTCCATATAAATTTTTGGATTCTTTGTTTTATTTCTGTGAAGAATGTCATTGGGATTTTGATTGGGATTGTACTGAATCTGTAGGTTGCTTTAAGTAGTATGGATATTTTAACTATGTTTATTCTTCTAATCCATGAACATGGACTATCTTTCCATTTCTTTATGTCTTTTTCAATTTCTTTCAATGATGTCTTATAGTTTTCAGTGTACAAGACTTTCATGTCTTTGGTTAAGTTTATTCCTATGTATTTTATTCTTTTTGTTGAGATTGTAAATAGGATTGCATTCTTGATTTCTTTTTCTGCTAGTTCATTGTTAGTGTTTAGGAATGCAACTGATTTTTTTAAATTTATTTTTTACCCTGCAACTTTGCTGTAGTTGTTGATTATTTCTAATAGTTTTCTGGTGGATTCTTTAGGGTTTTCTATATATAGAACCATATCATCTGCAAAAAGCAGACGTTTCACTTCTTCTTTTCCAATTTGGATTCCTTTTATTTCTTTTTACTGCCTAATTGCTCTGGCCAATACCTTCAGTACTATGTTGAATAGGAGTGGTGAAAGTGGGCACCCTTGTCTTGTTCCTGTTCTCAGAGGGATGACTTTCAGTTTTTCACCATTAAGTATGATGTTGGCTGTGGGTTTGTCATATATGGCTTTTATTATGTTGAGGTACTTTCCTTCAATACCCATTTTATTGAGAGTTTTTATCATAAATAGATGTTGGATCTTGTCAAATGCTTTCTCTGCATCTATTGAGATGATCATGTGATTCTTATTTCTCATTTTATTAATGTGGTGTATCACATTGGTTGATTCACAGATATTGAACCATCCCTGCATTAAAGGGACTTCTTCAAGCTGAAACAAAAGGGCACTTATTAGTAACAGGAAAATATAATGAAAGTATAAACCTTACTGGTAAAGGTAAATATGTAGTAAAATTCAGAATAATCTAATATTTTAAAGGTGGTGGGTTAGTCACTTATAAAGCTGGTATGAAGGTTAAAAGACAAAAGTAGTAAAAATAACTATAGCTACAGTAATTTGTTAATGCATACACAAGAAAAAAGATGTAAATTGTCACATGAAAAACAAAATGTAGGGGGGAGTAAAAATATAGAGCTTTAGAATGCATTTGAACTTAAGCTGTTATCAACTTAAAATAGACTATTATAAATACAAGTTGTTATATGTAAGCCTCATGATAACTACAAAGCAAAATCCTACAGTAGACACACAAAAGATAAAGAGAAGGAACCTAAGCATGCCACTTAGAAAATAATCAAATTACAAAGGAAGAGAGCAAGAGAAGAAGAAAGGAACAAAGGAATTGCAAAATAGCCAGAAAACAATTAACAAAATGGCAATAAGTGCATACCTATCAATAATTACTTTAAATGTAAGTGGACTAAATTCTCCAATCAAAAGATACAGAGTGGCTTAATTTAAAAAAAAATTAAGACACATCTATGTGCTGCCAATAAGAGACTTATTTCAGATATAAGGACACACACAGACTGAAAGTGAAGGCATGGAAAAAGATATTCCATGCAAATTTAAATAAAAAGAAAGCTGGGGTGGCTATACTTATATCAGATAAAATAGACTTTAAGACAAAGACTGCAATAAAAGGCAAAGAAGATCATTAGGTAGTGATAAATGGGTCAATCCAACAAAAGGATATAACATTTGTGAATATTTATGTACCCAACATAGAAGCATCTAAATATATAAAGAAAGTATTAACAGACCTAAAGTGAGAAATAGACAGCAATTCAATAATAGTAGGGGACTTTAATACTCAAATTTTGGATAGATCATCCAGACAGAAATGGATAAAACCAGACAGAAATCAACAGGGAAACATTGGCTTTAAATGACAGATTAGATCAGAAGGACTTAACAGACATATACACAATGTTCCATCCAAAAGCAACAGAATACACATTCTTCTCAAACGCACACAGAACATCCTCCAGGACAGATCATATGTTAGGCCACAAAACAAGTCTTAACAAATTTAACAAGATTAAAATAATTATCAAGCATCTTTTCTGACCACAATGGTATGAAACTAGAAATCAATTACAAGAAGAAAACTGGAAAATTCACAAAAATGTGGAGATTAAATAATATGCTACTTAACAACAAATGGGTCAAGGAAGAAATCAAAAGAGAAACCAAAACATACCTTGAGACAAATGAAAATGGAAATACAACATGCCAATAATTATGGAATGCTGCAAAAGTTGTTCTAAGAGGGAATTTCATAACAATAATTGCCTACATTGAGAAACAAAAGAGATCTCAAAAGACCTAACTTATACTTCATGGAACTAGAAAAAGAACAGACTAAGCCAAAAGTTAGCAGAAGGAAAGAAATAACAAGATCAGAACAGAAACAAATGAAATAGGGATTAAAAAGACAATATAAAAGACCAATGAAACTAAGAGCTGGTGTTTTGAAAAGATAAACAGAATGGACAAACCTTAGCTAGATTCACCAAGAAAAAGAGAGAGAAGACTCAAATAAATAAAATTAGAAATGAAAGAGTACCATTACAACAGATAACACAGAAATAGAAAGGGTCATAAGAAACTACTATGAACAATTATATGCCAAAACTGGACAACTTAGAAGAAATGTATAAATTCCTAGAAACGTACAATCTAACCAAGACTGAATCATGAAGAAATAGAAAATCTAAACAGATCAATTACTAGTAAAGAAATTGAATCAGCAATTAAAAATCTCCCAAGAAATGAAAGTCTAGGACCAGATAACTTCACTGATGAATTCTACCAAACATTTAAAGAAGAATAAATACCAAACCTTCTCAAATTCTTCCAAAAATAGAAGAGGAGGGAACACTTCCAAACTCATCTTATGAGGCAAGCATTACCCTGATACCAAAACCAGACAAGGATACCATAAGCCAAAAAAATTACAGGTCAATATCCCTGATGAACATAGATACAACAATCCTCAACCGAAAATCTTAACAAACCAAATTCAACAATACATTAAAAGGATCATACACCATAATCAAGTGGTATTTATTCCAGGGATGTAAGGGTGATTCAGCATCTGAAAATAAATCAATGTGATACACCACATTAACAAAATGAAGGGCAAAAATCATATGATCATCTCAACAGATGGAGAAAAAGCATTTGACAAAATTCAGCATGCATTTACAATAAAAACTCTCGACAAAGTGGTTATAGAGGGGACATACCTCAACACAATAAAGGCCATATGTGGCAAGTCCACAGCTAACATCACACTCAATGGTGAAAAGCCAAAAGCTTTGCCTCTAAGATCAGGAAGAAGTCAAGGATGCTTACTCTTGCCACTTTTATTCAACATAGTATTGGAAGTCATAGTCAGAGCAATTAGGCAAGGAAAAGAAATAAAAGGCATCCAAATCAGAAAGGAAGAAGAAAAATGGTCACATTTGCAGATGACATGATGTTATATATAGAAAACCTTAAAGACTCCACCAAAAAAACCGTTAGAACTAATCAATGAAATCAGTAAAGTTGCATGATACAGAATCAACATACAAAAATCTTTGTGTTTCTATACACTAATAATGAACTATCAGAAAGGGAAATTAAGAAAATAATCCCATTTACAATTGCATCAAAAAGAATAAAATACCTAGGAATAAATTTAACCAAGGAGGTGAAAGACTTTTATACTGAAAACTATAAGACACTGACGAAAGAAATTGAAGAAGACACAATTAAATGGAAAAATATTCCATGATCATGGATTGCATACTACCCAAAGTGATCTACACATTCAATGCAATCCCTACCAAAATTCCAATGGCATTTTCACAGAAATACAACAAACAATCCTAAAATTTGTATGGAACCACAAAAGAGCCCAAATAGTCAAAGCAACCTTCAGAAAAAGGGACAAAGCTGGAGGCATCACATTTCCTGATTTCAAACTATACTATAAAGCTACAGTAATTGAAACAGTATGGTATTGGCATAAAAACAGACACATAGATCAATGGAACAGAATAGAGAGCCCAGGAACAAACCCATGCATATATGGTCAATTAATTTATGACAAGGGAGGCAAGAATCTACAATGAGGAAAGGACGATCTCTTCAACAAATGGTGTTGGGAAAACTGGACAGCCACACGCAAAACAATGAAACTGGACCACTATCTTACACTATACTTAAAAATTAACTCAAAATGGATTGAAGTCTTAACTGGAAGACCTGAAACCATGAAACTCCTAGAGGAAAACATTGGCGGTAACTTCCTTGATATAGGTCTTGGAACTGATTTTTTGGATCTGAGCCCAAAGCAAAGGCAACAAAAGTAAAAATAAACAAATGGGACCATATCAAACTAAAAAGCTTCTGCACAGCAAAGGAAACCCACAACAAAATGAAAAGGCAACCTATACAAAGGGAAAAATATTTGAAAATCATATATCTGATAAGGGGTTAATATGCAAAATACATAAAAAATTCATAAAACTCAATAGCAAAAAAACAAAAAAACCAATTAAAAAATGGACAAAGGATCTGGATAGACATTTTTCCAAAGAAGACATACAGATGGCCAATAGGTACATGAAAGGATGCTCAACATCACTAATCATCAGGGAAATGCAAATCAAAACCACAATGAGATATCTCCTCATATTTGTTAGAATGGCTATTACCAAAAAGACAAGAAATAACAAGTGCTGGAAAGGATGTGGAGAAAAAGGAATCTCTGTGCACTGTTAATGGGAATGTAAATTGGTGTAGCCACTATGGAGAACAGTATGGAGGTTCCTCAAAAGATTAAAAAATGAAACTACCATATGATCCAGCAATTCTACTGCTGGGTATTTGTCCAAAGGAAATGAAAACACTAACTCGAAAAGATATATGCACCCCCATGTTCACTGCAGCATAATTACAATAGCCAAGACAGGGAAGCAACTTAAGTGTCCGTCAAAAGATGAATGGATAAAGAAAATGTGGAATATATACAATAGAATATTCAGCCATAAAAAAAGAAGGAAATCTTGCCATTTTCAACAACATGGATGGACCTTGAGGGCATTATGCTAAGTGAAATAAGTCAGACGGAGAATGACAAATACTGTATGATCTCACTTATACGTGGAATCTAAAAAAACAAAAAACCCGAACTTATACATACAGAGAACATATTGGTCATTGTCAGAGGAGGGGCAGGAGGGGGATGAGAGAAATGGGTAAAGGTGATCAAAAGGTACAAACTCCCAGTTATAAAATAACTAAGTTCTGGGGATGGAATGTGCAGCACGGTGACTATGGTTAATAATACTCTACTGTATATTTGGAAGTTGCTAAGAGAGTAGATCTTAAAAGTTCTCATCACAAGAAAAAAAATTTGTTATTATGTTGTGACGGATGTTAACTAGACATATTGTGGTGATCATTTCACAATATATACAAATATCAAATCATTATGTTGTACACCTGAAACTAACGTAATGTTGGATGTCAATTATATCTCAATTAAAAAAGTCAAAAAAGAGCAGACCTGGAGCAAGTGCTGCTACTTTTGAGAGGATGCCAAAGAAGCTGGAAAAAGTCACCAAATTGTTAAGTTCTAAGAATGAGAGGGAAAGGGAGACTGTAGACTCATGACGTAGAACAGGAAATGGGCTGGTGAGAAGTCTTGTGTATATCCAACAGGAGACGGGCACACGGAATAAAGGAGGCGGAAAAATCTCACCATTAGGGATTGTGACATTATTATCAGAGTACAGATAAATTTAATCAAACATTTACAGTACAAATTATTTTTTATTTTTTCACGTTTTATTCACATTTATTTTTCCCTTTTAGCGTGTTCACAGAAAATCAGAACACCTTAAGCAGGAGTTTAATAGCAATTTTTGTAAGCAAAGTTACATTCCATCTCCAAGTCAAATTGGTCAAAGCTTCTCCAGTATTTACAAAAGATGATAGACAAGATGCTACAGAAAACCACTGCATCTGAAGATTTTTTCCTTTGTTCTCAAAGATGACTGGAAAAGAAAGCATTGTCTGCTGTAATCAAAAACATACCACAGGAGCCAGCCCCATGGCTGAGTGGTTGAGTTCACGCACTCCACTTCGGCGGCCCAGGGTTTCCCTGGTTTGGATCCTGGGCATGGACATGACACTGCTCATCGAGCCATGCTGAGGCGGCGTCCCACAAAGCACAACCAGAAGGACCTACAACTAGAATATACAACTATGTACTGGGGGGCTTTGGGGAGAAGAAGAAAAAAAAAACAAAAGAAGATTGGCACAGATTTTAGCTCAGGTGCCAACTTAAAAAAACAAAAACACACAGTATAAACAGTAACCATTCTACGTATCACAGCTTAGTTGAGTTTAAGATTTGTGTTTAAAATATCCAAAATGACTGCAGTTTTACAAAATGGGCAGGGTGGAAAGTTGCAAACTTCATGTGCTTCTGGATATCAAGATTTGTTTTAGACAATGGTCATAGTTAAAAACATAGGGTACCAATTATTATATTACTTATTTTATAAAGGAAAATTTAGTGGCTTAAAACAACCTACATTTGTTATCTTTAGTTTCTGTGGGCCAGGGATCTGGATGTGGCTGAGCTGAGGCCTGTGGCTCAGGGCTTTCACAAGGCTCTGGTCTTCTCCAGACTGGACTCAGGGAGGAGCTGCTTCCACATTCACTCAGGTGGTCATCAGCAGGGTTCAAGTGCTCATGGGTTATTGAATTGAGGGCCTCAGTTCCTTGCTGGCTGTTGGCTGCACACCTTCCTCAGTTCCTTGCTATGTGGGCCTCTCCATAGGGCAGCTCACAACACGGCTTCCAGCTTCCTTCAGAGAAAGAAAGCAAGAGAAGAAGAGAGAACAAGCAAGTCAGGAGTCACAATCTTCTTCTTTTTTCTACCAGCTCATCACTTTTGCTATATTCTGTTTGTTAGAAGAAAGTCCCCAGGTCCATCCCACACACAGGGGAGGGAGTTACACAAGGGTGTGAACACCTGGAGGCAGGATCACTGGAGCCATTTTAGAAGCTGCCTACCACATGGGGCATAACTGAAACTGAGGACGAAGAAGTAAAAATTTCCCTGGATTAGGGTGAAACCATGCCTCCTACCCACAAGGTTAAAGTGGGGAACAAAGTAACGAGAGTTTCTGAGCTTGCCTTGCTGAACAACAGGAGGACTGGTGATACGGAAGCAGCTGGCTGATAGCCCTCTCTCCCCCGAATGAGCATCATGCAGGAGGATTGAGAAGCTAAAAGGACCTATTGTAAACTTGAGATATCACAGACTAAAAACCCGCCGTATGCAACATGTAGAACCCCTCAAATTTGCACATGCGACCCATGAAGAAATATGAAAGACAGTCGCACCTGTGCAAAGAACTCTTATGACTTCAGCCCCTAAGACCACAAGCTCCCCCTCCCCTACCTACAACTCCAAATAAAAATCCTTGCTTGGGGCTGGCCCTGTGGTCAAGTGGTTAAGTCTGCTTTGCCAGCCGAAAGTGGCCCGGGGTTTGCTGGTTCAGATCCTGGGTGCAGACTTACACACCAGTCATCAAGCCATGCTGTAGTGGCATCTCACATAGAAGAACTAGAATGACCTAAAACTAGGATATACAACTATGTTCTGGGGCTTTAGGGAGGAGGAAAAAAGAAAAAGAGGAAGACTGGCAACAGATGTTAACTCAGGGCCAATCTTCCTCACCAAAGAGAGAGAGAAAGAGAAAAAAACCCCTTGCTTGTAGCTTTTTGGGGAGTTCAGGATTACAGAGTTAGCTGCCCATTCTCCTTGCTCAGCCCTTTGCAAAAAAATTCCTACTTTGTTCTGCTACACCTGGTGTCAGAGATTGGCTTGCTGTGTGACAGGTGGGCAAACCCACTTCAGGTTTGCTAACATAACCAGAGGCGGACTTGGTCAAAAGCAGAAATGTCTGACGGATAAATATTTGTATCCCAATATTAAGGAGGGTGTACATGTTTCTTACCTCACTTGCTCATGATGAGCGTTACGCTAAAAGAATAGGAAAGGTCTTTAAAAATTGAAAAGATAATCTCTGAAAAGAATGCGATGAAGGAAGCAGCAGATTAGAAAGTAAAAACCAAGGACCAAGAGAGAAATAAGAAAACTCTTATACGAGGAAGGTGCATGCCCATTCACTAGAATTTCTACTAAAGCCTTAAAATACTCTCAAAAGATCCAGGAGATGGGAGCAGACAAATGGAATAGTTTCCATGATAAACTGCTGCTTAAAGGCAACATGGAATTCCAAAATATTTGACTGACTCCACCCACTAGGAAATACTTGTGAAGGGGACAAAGTAATGCTGAATACCTGGATGTTCCATTCTGAGAAACTTCTAGAGAAAATTGCCAAAGACTCCTTCATATTTAAAATGAGCAAACTATGTTTTCAAGGACTTTGTTTCCTTAAAAGGAAGAGTCTAAAAGAAGGAAGGAAAATCACAATGTTGGAGGAAAATACTTTATAATAGGCTCTGTCTTCCCTAATCTAAAAAGGACTGGTGGTCTGGCCCCTGCCCATCTCTCAGGCCTCGTCTCCCATCACTCACATGCACATTATGCTGCAGCCACACTGGCCTCCCTGTTAGTCAGCGAAACACCAGCTCCTCTCCTAACCTCATTTCGTTCAGATCTGTGCTCAAATATCACCAACCTAGAAAGAACTTCCTGATTGCAATCTAAACTAGCATCGACCTGCCCCATCCTCTTACCTCGCTTTTATTTTTCTTTAGAGCAGTTACCACTTTCCGAAATTATGCCTTTCTTTATCTGTTTCTTGCCTGACTCCTCCACTGAGATAAAAGCTGTAATGAATTCAAGTTCTTTAGCTCACTGCTCTGGGACCTGGAAACGCAAGCCATTGACTCTTATCCACAGCGTCTGTTGAGTGAACGAGGGGAAAAATAGAATAAGCGAAGCCCATAACAAAACACGTCAGGAGAAAACCGTAATAGAAAGAGGGCGAAAAATGTGAAGAACAATTTGTTAGAATGTGCTACTACAAATTCACGCACAAGGGGGAATAGTTATCTTCGTGTATAATACTTAATTCAATTTTTAAAAATGCCGAAAGACTCAAATGAGCTAATCTACTTAAAAATATTTAGGACAGTATACAAATCTGGCCGCACAGCAACTCTTTCTTCTAGACGGGCGCACTAATTTCTGTGGATTCTCAGCAAAGGAACTGAGCTCACCCCCTCTTTTATAAAATGTATTCTTGTCGCTATTTGATTGGCAGTCCGTCCCAGCAGCCCCTTTATCATTGGCCGCGTCCTCAGTCCTTCACTCCCAGATCCAAGCACTCATTGGTCCGCTTCCTCAGACAGCCGCAGCTGGCCGTGCTCAGGCGGGAGGAGTTCTCCGGTGACGTCAACGGCACGCCCTGCCCACATTCCAAAGCCTGGGCGGAGACTTCCCGGTGTCCCCGCCTTTGGGGGCGGGACAGGGCGGAGAGCAAGACTTCTGATTGGGTAGGGCGGGCGAGGTGAGTATCCGATTGGTCGCTTCCCTGGAGGGAGGTGGAGTCGTACAGGGTCCTGGAGTGGAGCTGAGGAGCTCTGGGGAGTCTCAAAGTTTGTGTCTGGAGCGGTAGTGGCAAGTGGGCTTATTGCGAAGGGATTTTCTTGAGATGAGAGCTTATCTCCTGCCTTCATTTTGGATACACACTCTGCTTTAACCCCTTCAGCCTTCAGTCTGATCCCTGGACAGCCTGTCTCCCCCGGGGATTCTCACATCTCCGTGGACACCGGACGGGAGCCCCCAGGCAGAGGAGCGAACGTTTTCCTTCTTAAGTGCATAAGCTACACTCACACGCACACACGCACGCACACATAGACACACACGCAACACACGCGCGCGGAGCCGGATCGCCCTCGGAGGCGGCTCTGCCCGCTCCCCTCCTGCCCTCAGCATCCTCGGCCCAGCGCACCTCGGACCATCATGGAGGTGCTGGAGAGCGGGGAGCAGAGCGTCCTGCAGTGGGACCGCAAGCTGAGCGAGCTGTCAGAGCCCGGGGAAACCGAGGCTCTCATGTATCACACGGTGAGGACTCAGCGGGGCGGCGGAGGGGCGGCTTGGAAGGGGGAAGTGTTGTCAGCGAAGGAACAGCTGAGGACAGGGACCAGGGATGGAAGTATTTGGGAAGAGTTATGCCCAGAATGAAGAGATCTGGGGAGAGATGTGGTCTTTCTATGTGAACAGATAAATGTGGGCAGCTGGCCCTTTTAAACTTTTAATAACAGTAACGATACATTGTGTTCCTTTAGCAATTTTTACTTTTTCCCGACGCTTTTTTACGTCTGTAATATTTCCTATTGCCATCAGTGCTGTAAAGCGGGAGAGGGGGTAGATGTTTTGAGAATAATATGCCTCTGTTTAGTTTACTACTGATTTTTGTGGGAAGGTTTTTGAAAACTAAACAAAATAAAGTAGGATTTTCTTCATTCCCTTCGCCTCCCTCTTTCTTTGCTTTCTTTCTTACTTTTATTTCAAGCAGTACACCTCTGTGTGTGTGTGTTTTGGAAAGGCCTTTCGCATTAGGAGGAAGACTACTTTATTTGGCTTCTTTAACTGTAACAGCCAAGAAATCGGCTTCCTCCCTCTTCAGGAGAAGGATCAGCAGAGGGATATGGAAAATCTGAGGCAGTTGCATATTTCAGAAAGACTTTGGAGATGGTGGGACAGCTCACCAGTTCCTTTTTCAGTCTTATGCTTCAGAGACCCCTCTGGGGATTATACTGTCACAGAGCACGCACATTTCTTTTCAAGTTTTCAATTTCAGTTTTTTGGTATTAAATTTGCAAAATGAAACTGGATTTCCAATAGCCAGCACTGATATACGACTTTATGTGAGATCTCTTTGTTTCTTTTTTTTACAAACGCAGAGTTTGTAATTAGAGAGCGAGGGAGAACACTAATAAGAAAACGAGAGGCTTGGCTGTGTCCCCTTCACGATTCTTTTAATGGGGTCAGTGCCAGGATATTTGAAACTTTTGCAAAATGGCCTGCAGGCTCCACCTCTTCGGCCTTTGCCTCTGGCTGGCTGACGTTATTTTGGGAAAAGGGATGAGGGCCTCCCTGTGATTCCCACCAGAGTGTTTGTGGTGGCTGAGCACGGTTTGTTTAAAAAATGCAGAGTGCAGGGCCGAGAGGGAGTGGTGGTTCACTCTGGGGCAAAAGCCAGCTGTGTGGTCGGATCTGCTGGGTTTGCTCACAGAGCCTGTCCTGAGGAGAGCACGTGGGCTGCTTTTGGATTGGGGGCCCAGATGTGCTTCCTGTCGGAGAGGACTTCCAGCATGTTGGCCGTCAAATATCTTCTGATAATTGGGTGTTTCAGATGTTTCTACTGGCATGGGCTTCATTTTAACCATTTGCGGAGGGGCAGCTCTTCTCTTTTGTTCTTAAAGGTGCTGTGGACATGTCTCATCCAGCAGCTGTAATGCCACGGCTGTGGGGTTGTCTTTCAGCTGGTGGAATGAATGATGCGCAGGCGTCCACATTCCCTTTCTCGGGCCCTGCGGCTTGCGTTTGTGAGATCACAGGCCAGGGTTCGAGATGCTGCCTGTGACTGGGACATTAACTCCAGGCAGAACAGCTTGGACTGGCTCTAATTAACATCTTTGTGCACAGTTTCAGGGCTAGAGACCTTACCTTCCTTTTGGTATTAAGGGCTCCGTTTTTCTATGTCGTTCTAATGAAGCAGTGATGTGTGATTATTTTCCTTCTAATTTTATTTTTTCTAAATGACTTTTATGTCTGTCACTTAGGGACGTGTCTTCTGGGCACCTCACTCATATAAAATGCTACTTATCATTGCTGCAAGTCATTACCAACAAACTCTGTATATCAATTAGTGTTGAAAGAGGTGTTGGATTTAGTAGCACAGACGACTGGATTATATTCCTTCTAAACTCAGGGGAGTTTGGCAGAGATTTGAAAACAGATAACTTTCCCATCTGTTTCTTGAACACTGTTGGGTATCTAGTTGCAGAGCTAGTTATTGGTCCATAATGTGGAATGGCCTGACCTCCAAGTGGAGAAAGGATGGCCCGATTGTGCATTCATTCAAAAATTTATTTGTTCTTTCAATTAATAGTTATTGAATATCTTCCATATGCCAAACACTGTTCTAAGCACTTGGGATACATCAATGAACAAAAGCGGACAAAAATTCTTGACCTTGGAAAGCTTTTATTCTGCAGGATGTGTGTGTGTGTGTGTGTGTCTGTGTGTTAGGGAAGAGAAACAATAAATGATAGACATAATAAGAAAGTAAGTGACATAGCGTGTTAGACAATGTAAGTGCTATAGAAGAAGTAAAAGCAGATCAAGGTGAGGGGAATGGAGAACACAGGATGGAGGAAGGGCAAAATATGATTTTGAATTGAGTGATCAGAATGAGCATCCTGTAGAAAGTGGATCTGAACAAAGGCTTGAAGGTAGGGAGAATGTTAGCTCAGCAGGATGAAGAGCCAGAGCACAGGCCCTAAGGTGGGAGTGCGCCTGGCAAGAGCCTATGGTAAATCACCTTCTGTTTTCGATCCCCTCATTTCGGTCACTTATTTTCCTGGTAAATGCAGGTTACTTCTGTGACACTATGTCTGTTTTTGGAATGGCCCAGTGAAACTTTCTAAGTTGAATGGATTGGGCTTTGTACAGGGGGACGAGAGCCTGCAGGGAGGCTAAGGTGCAGATATAAGTTAGGAAAGTGGTAAGATATGATAATAGCTACAATCTCTTGAGTATTTATTATCTGACAAGAAGACCTGGCTTCATGGCTCTGCTACCTGTGCTGTCCTACAGGGCCCTACACTTGGTTCCATGCTCTGCTGTCACCATCTTGAAATCCTTAATTTTTTTTCTTTTGGTGAGGAAGATTGTTGCTGAGCTAATGTCTGTGCCAATCTTCCTCCGTTTTGTATGTGAGATGCCACCACAGCATGGCTTGATGAACGGTGCGTAGGTCTGGCCTGGGATCTGAACCTGCAAACCCCAGGACACCAATGTGGAGCACATGAACCTATCCAGTATGCCACTGGGCTGGCCTGAAATCATTAGTTTTGAACAAAGGGCCCCACATTTTCATTTTCCACTGGGGTCCCACAGATTATGTAGCTGGCCATGCTGAAAGTCATTACGGTAAATGTGCTTTACAAAAATTATACAATCGAACCCTCTTAATGACCCAATGAGAGAGCCATTTTTATTATTCCCATTTTACAGATAGGAAAACTGAGGCTTAATGAGTTTAAGTGACTTGGTAAAGGTCCCATTAGCGACAGAATCAGAATTCAAACTCAGGTCTGCCTGCCTCCAAAGGCCAGGTTCTCGCCCATATGCTAAATAAATGAAGGACTCAGAATTAAAGAGAAGAAACTGAGTCAGAGGATGGGAGAGGATCATTGGGGAATCAGAAACTGCTGCGCCTGAAGACAGCTACTATTTACCTGAAGTGGCAGTGCCAACCATTGTACCTTCCTAGTGTGATCACTCTATTTGCTCTAAATAGGGATTTAGTTACCACATGCATGATTGCTAATGCCCTGTTTGAGCAAACCTGTCACCTACCTGATTTTAAAAACATAGGAGGTTCAAGTTGCCTGAGGCTGATATTGTACGTCTCTCAGGCGCCTTCTGTGAGCCATCAGGACCAATGTTTTTCTCATTTGGTTAGTTAGGAAGCAGACTTTCTGGTCCAGAAGGACAAAGGCTTAGAGGAGATAGGTTCAAAGTCTCCATAATAATGAAGCACATAGATAGGGCAAATAGGGACTTCCTTGTTAGATCCTGAATTATTAGAATTTTGGGCTTTCTCTTGAAGCTTAAAAAATAGTTCCCATACAGATAATGAAATACTATTTTAAATCAGTGAGTAGTAGTTTTATGAAAGCTGTTGCTTCTAGAGTGGATCTAGTCTAAAAGTGTGTTCCGAAAAGATGGCAGATCTAAAAATGATGTGTGTATCTTATGGTTTGAAATCATTGTGAGAAATCTTGTGCCTTCCCCCAAACCTGCCTGGATGTTGGACATTTCTGACATATATGTTGTGTTCCTATAAGATTCTGTGCCAATTACATTTCCGGGAATTCACTGTGGGGTTTTGCAATTTAAAGAACAAAACAGTCTATAAATATTATCTGTGTATATCATATATACACGGACTGTGTCTGGAAGGATAATTGATTGTTTCTGGCAAGGGGACTTGGGAAACTGGAGGTCAAGAGAGGAGGGAGGGAGAGGAAGTTATTTACATTCTATTCTTTTGTACTGCTCAAATTTTTCCCTGCTGAATGTATTTAGAAAATGAAAAATTACAACTTAAAGGCACCATGTAAAACTGGACTAGAGGTAATTTTAGCCTGAGCTTCCTTGGGGGCAAAGGGGGACCTGGTGTGCATTGATGTTCAACACCCCTGAGTCTGAGGTGGCCTTGGGTGAAGAATACAGGAAGCAGGAGTGCCTGGTGGAAAGGGGCTCTCAGGCCGGAAGATTAACAGTGAGTTTGTGTATGATAAACTTTGTGATCCTGGTAACTTTCTTATATCTCAGTTTCGCGATCTGAAAAATAGAGCTTTCATAAATTTTTACAACAATTTTATCTTTTAAAAAAGTATATGGTAAGAACTACTAAGTCTTTGCAAAGAGAATGACAGCAGTTCTGGTTGTTCTCAATGCTAAATTCGTATAAATCCAATTCTTTGTAAAATTTGTTTAGTGGTTATGCTACTAAAATGTTATGTCCAGTTAGTTCTTAAAGTGAAATGACTGATCCCAGACAGTGGTAGGTGGAGAGCTGAGGGAATGTTCAACCTGCCTGGTACCCGGATGTAAAGACCATCTGGCTTCCACATCTGTCACTGATTGCCAGAATAGAGTTGGCTAATCTCCCAGGCTAGTGGTTTCCCCTTCCTCCTGGCTGGCCCGGAGACTGATATGGCTCCAATGGGATATTGAAACTTTTGATTTGATGTTCGCCTCCCATTGTTGGCCCCAGGCCGGGTTCTGAGGGGGAACCTGGGCCCTTGTGGCCTGAGAATATCATTACTTCTGGTCACAAAGCAAATAAAGGTGAGGAGCTCTGGTAGGAGACAGATTGTGGAGTAAGTATAATTTGTCTTCAAGGCCCTTGCTTCACCTTTCTTCACTTTCATCCCTTTCATGTTTTCTTCCCTTCTTGGGCCCCACGTGGTTCCCAGAATGGTGTTCTCTTTCCAACTCCTTTTTTGCAACTCTTACATTTTGCTTTCAGGAAAGATTTGATAAACTTATCCTAAACATTGAAGTATTTGTAAGTCTTAACATATGACCCCTAAGTGGGCATTTCTGTTTAACAATAATTACATCAGTTCAAAAGGGTGAATCTCTAAATGGAGAACTTAAGGCAATAGCCAGCAAGTAGGGGAGGAATATTTGGGGCATGGGGGAGAGTCCTCACTATGCCATACATGTGGCCCTTATTCATAAGGCAGCCTTACACATGTGTTGCTAATTTATCTATGATCTAAGCAGTTTTCATTGGTGTGGTGAAAAGTCTTTGGCTCATTATATTACTGTGTCTGCAATTGTTCTCATGGTGTTAATGTGAGTTGGTGAAAGGTGACTTGGGCACAATCCTGAAAGGTGAGAGGGCAGTACTGAGTTTGGTACTTGCCCCCTTTCTTGAAAGATCCCTCAGTGATAATATTCTATGGAAGCAGGGAGCTCTGATATGAAGTTGCTGTTGCAGGAGAAATGAGGCAGTGCATCTAGATTGATAAATGAATTAAATTACAATGCTTGCAGCTGCATGCAGCTGAAAACTGATAAAGATTGCCTATACAATAAGTAGATCATTATGTCATGTCGCAAGAGGCCTAGAATTATAGCTTATTGTTTGTCTGATTCAGCAGCTCCTCCGTGTCATCATGGACCTAGATTTCATCCATCTATATGCAGATTTCATCTTCAGGTTGGAGGCAACCTGAAGGCAACTCAAACCCATATAAGTTTCAGGGGTTCAATTCAAAATGACAACATCCAGAGGAAGAAGAGAGGTTGTATCTTCCTTGTGTCCCTTTTTAGGATGGAAGAAACTTTTTTCAGAAGCCCCCTAGCTGATTTCTCGTTGAATTTTGTTGGAAAGGATTGGATTACGTGACTATTTCTAAACCAATGGCTAGAAAGGGATTGACGTGATTGGCTTAGATTAGTCGTATGGGGATGGAGGAGATTTTGGAGTCTCAACCAGTGTGACCATTTGTAATGATCATTAGTAAAGTAGCCTGAGTTGATAGTTCCTTAAAAAAAGATGTGTTTGTTTAACCAATGGCTCTTTTTCTCACAAAGATGGTGTAGCAAATGGAAAATGTTTTAAAGTCCACAATAATTAGCCTCGGTAGCAAAAGATCAGGCTAAGTTCTGTGCCACTTGCAAAGATCTAAGGACGTTATTTAGCTGTGCTAATAGTGCCCAATGAAGGAAAGCTAAGACAGGAATAGTCTCTGAAATGCATGCAAAGGCTGTCAGGGAGGTAGTACTGCTGTGTCCCAACTCACTAACTAGGAAATGTGAAATTAACTATATTGTCTGAACTCTCTGCATCAAGGTCAAAGATCAGGGCTGGAGGTAACTAGCTGAGCCTGTAATCGCGCTCACCATGCAAGACAAGAATGACTTGTTCTGTTCGAGGCCTTCCAACCTTTCAGCAGGCAGAAAGCTAAACGTCATTTTTCAAAGAAGCTGTTTTTCCAGTTGCGTATGCCTGTTCAAATAAAGATAAGGCCACATGTGCCTGTTTGCAGCTTGAACTACCTGCCTCAGCCCGGCTTGGCTGTGACCTCTCTGCTGACTGTCTTGGGGCAAATGGCCCTAGGCCTTGGCTGGCCATTTGGTAGGGTTGAGGGCCTGTGGCTGCAGGGTGTCTGAATTGGCCGGGTGAATGATTTTATGAATGAGGGAGTAGTGTCCACATTCCCTGCCTCTGTAGTGTCAGGATTGAAAGGAAATGACGAGACCCACCTTCTTTGTGTTAACCTTGAGCCTATTCCTCCTTCGCTCTGCTCACCGCATGATCTTGGGCTCTTCCAAATGAAGTTCCAGGTGACCTCAACTTTTCCCTGAATGGAATTGTCTAGGTTATCCATTAGGCACATGGGAGGCAATGGTCCATTTTATCTATGGAGAATCTGAGGCCTAGAACAGTAAAGAGATTTGCTAAGCTGGAACACAAGCTCCTTGACAGGAAATGTGAGTTTGCCTGCCCTCTACTCCCAGGATGCTTAGTCAAGCACAGGATGCTCAGAGATACATAGCTGCTTGCTTGATGCACAGTTAAATGGAGTGAGGCGGTCTTAGAGAATGGATAAGCTCAGTGACCGTGGCCTGTTTTGTTAATCTATTTTTTTAACTGGATTCTTGTAAATGCTTCTGCAAATCTGAAAATTTAGCATGAAAATGACTTGGGTTATTTGGTGTTAATATCTTTTCTTGTTTAGTTTAGGAAACAAGATGGGAGGGAGGGTGGTTGTATCACAGTCCAGTTTCCTCTAGAGTAGAGTTGAAGGCGGCAGTGTGGAAAGGGTGGGCTTTGAGCCTGGCAGCTTTGGTGTTCAGGGCCACTGGTTCTCTGGTGACCTTGGGCAAGTTACCTTACCTCTTTGGGTCTCAGTTTCTTCACACGTCACTGCCTGGCCCAGAGTAGACACTTTTGTATCCTCTCCCCTAAGTCAAATGTCTTCTCTCTGGGGAAGAGGTGTCCTGAGCTTAGGAGTGTGACATCATTCAGGAAGTACAGGAGGCCTGTAATTTTTTTCTCTCACGCATCTTCATTTCCTCTCCTCCCGAGCTTCTACCTTCTGCTATAAACACAGGTCTCTGCCTTGAACACATGTTTGCCAGATGCTATTGCCCCTTCTCACTCATTTTTCCTCTCTTGCTTACTGCCAGGTTTTCTCAAACAACTGGTTAATAGTTACGGCCTTTATTTCCTTGCTTTCTACTTACTCCCGTACCCTGTATGTTCTGGTTCCTACTGCTGCTAGAAGGTCCTCCAACTTCTCCCTAACCACTAACTCCAGTCTTTTCTCTGTTCTTACCTGGTAGGCCCCATGGAATTATTAGGCAATATTGGCCACAAGGTCATCTTGTGACTTGTTCTTGCTTTGGCTTCCATGACACTCTGGCAGGCTTAGTTTTTCCTCCTTCACTGGCTTCCTTACCATCTGTTAAAATGTGAGTGTTTGGTACTTGGCCTTCTTTTTTCCCTGTATGCTCCCCTGGGCTCCTCTGTCAACTTTAAAACGGCTGATTCTCAGGTTTTTATGTCTGTTCTTTGTCTACTGACGGAAAATGGGAGATCTTTGGAGTATGACCCAAGATTCTTCTGGGCCCTCATTAGCTGTAGACCAGCTCTGGCTGGGTAACCCTTGAATCTTCATGATGTGTTACTCTGACCAAGAAGAGTTGGAGACACTTTGATCCTCTTTATCACTGTACCCCATTTATCTCAGGAAATGTTTAGTGACTCAGCTCTCCTGCAGTGTAAACCCATGAGAAGCTCATGAGTCATTACTGGGATACAGCTGTTTCTAGAGTCAATGTTACCCATCAGATGCAGGCCGTGTTTTGGCTGGGTTCGTGCTTACTCTTCGCTGGGGAAACCCTGTGTGGCGTTCTCTGGTGGTATGTCTAACTTTTTCTAGGATTGTGTGGAAGGTCAATGCAAAAGTCAGACACAACTTCTTAGATCATGTACCATTTTTGCCTCTGGTGTGTATTGCTGCTTTCAAGCTCATTACAATTGCCTCAAATTGAACTGCCTGCGTTTGAGTTGTTCTGTTCTGGTATAATTTATCTAAACTTTACTGACATTACTGAAGAGCTTTGAATTTTTTTAAGAGTTGAGATGGGGTGCTCTGAGCCACTTAAATTTCTATGCCTGCTTCTTGTTAGAAGTACCAATGGGGGCTCTTGGAAGAGAGTTTTTCTTGGGAGCATAAAGTACTTAGATGTGTGAACTCAATTGTAGGACAAGTTACTTGACGTCCCAGGTGTCAGTTCCTCCAGCTGTAAATGCTGCATTAGTATTACACGTCCCTGCGTTTCCTTTAACTCCACAGTTCTGTGCTGAGTATCATGCTCCTATCCTTGAGAGTCTTTTATCTTTAGGAAGTGGATAATATAAAGCAACAACAAGAAGATCCAGTTGATTGCCTATTTCAATGGGGCAACTGCGTTGGCAGGTGTCGTTTGCGTTTTGTAGCCTCTGACTTCTGACTAGAAACCTCGCTTCAGTAAAACCCAGACAGAATAAAGAATGGAAAACAGAGAGGCACAGAGGTAGGAAATATTTTTTTAACATCAGAAAAAAAAAACCCCACCAAAACCAAAAAAACCCTCTTCAGACTTCTTGGCAAATAAGATGAGTCTGGGGAAAAAAAAAATCCACAAACAGTTTTCTAGTTGTCTGAGAGGAAAATCCTGGTTTTTGACATTTCATATCTTGGAAATGTCTGAATAGTTTTTGTTTAAAGGGAAATTCCTTTTGGCTGAGAAAGAGCCTGCAGGATTCAAACTGATAGGGTGATGTTTTTAGAAAACTTGGAGGAAATAAGCATCTGTGATGAAAATGCTTTCTCACCGGCCAATTGTGTGGTACAGACATTTAAATCTGAGGTTACCAATCATAGTGTTTTAAAGGTGAACCGTTGACTTCTTCCTTCCTCTTGCTTCCTATCTGTGCATCCTGGGGAAAAATCTCTCACAGCTGGTCCTTCCTGCAATCTGAGGAACTTAGTGAACTGCTTTTCTAAACCTGTGCGTGTTCCAGGCAGGAAGATATGTATTCTTGACCTCATGGCTCTCCCACTAGAGTGGGGAGGAAGATATGTAAACAAGTCATTAAATTACAAGTTCTTAAATACCTGGTGTACGTTTTGCTTTAGAGCCGTATTCAAAGTATTTCTGAAGCACAGAGGATGGAATAACAATTCTGAAGGAGATGGAGAGTTTGGGAACGCTTCGCAGGGCAGGTGGTATTTGCAGTGGGTCCTGAAGTACAAATAGGAATTAAATAGGAAATACAAATAGGAATAGAAATCTCCAGGCAGTGGGAACAGCAGATATAGAGTAGGAATGTGTAAAATATCATGGCTGATTCTGGGAATCCCGAGTAGTTTTAGGTAGTTTGAGAATAGGGTGCTCCGTGGGGAGCGTTGGGAGATGCAACAAGATCTTAAAAGGTTTGCACGCTTTGTTAATCATTTGGATGTTCCTTTGTGGGCAGTAGGGTGGGAGGCTTTTAAAGCTTTTTACAAGAGAGGGACAAGAGTAGAAATGTAATTTCAAAAGGAAATCTTAGTTGTTATGGAGGATGGATTGGAGGGCAGAATCAATGGCAGCAAGATGATCTACTGGCTGGTATTTCATCCATGAAGCAGAACAAGACACTGAGGGCCTGAACCAGACAGGGAGGAGCACATGAATACAAGAAAGAGTTAGGAGCTAGACATGGAGACTTGGTGACTAGGGGAATGAAAGGGGAAACAGGAGACTTTCCTGTTTTCTGAAGTGGCAGACTAAGTTGATGGTGCTGCCATTGACTCAGAAAGGAAATATTTGGAGCAAGAATGAGTTTGGTGGGAAAGATAATGTGTTCAGTGTCAGACTTGGTGATTCTGATGTGTTTGTGGAGTGTTCAGGAGAGATCCTTAAAAGGCATTTGGAAATTTGGATCTGGAATTCTGGAGGAAGTTTGGACTGGAGACGTAGATTTGGGTGTTACGAGCATAGTGGGGGAGAAGTGAAGTCAATAGTCCATCCAAGATAGTCCAGGGAGGTCAAGGTGAGAGTGAGGAGCATGAGAGAAAGCTGAGGATGGAGCCCAGGGGGCACTTGAAGAGTTGGCAGGGGAAGAGTAGGCTGCAGATGGAACTCAGAAAGAACTGGCAGGAAAATGAGGAGAAAATTCAGGAAAGTCCCATCACAGGATCCAAAAGAGGGGAGAGTTGTTGCAGAGTGGTCAAGGTAAATAACGGCTGTGTGTGCTCTTCAGCTGACTGCCAAGCACTCCAAGGACTGTGTGTGTGTTAGCTCAGGGCAGTACCTGTGTTTCTGAGCCACAGAGGCCTCCCTGTGGTCTGTACCTGTGGTCATGCTATGTGGCATTGTGCCCGGGGAGTGGAGGCCTTGTTTCCAGGAGAGAGTAGAACCTGCAGAAGGGCAGGAACTGAGAGGAAGTAGGCAGGGTGGATGATATATGCAATACTGCCTCTTTCTTTCTTTATGTTTTTGTAAAAGATTAAAATCAATCCTCAGAGATGGCCTTGGAGATTGTCACGGTGCCCTTGCAGTTTTATGAGGATCCTTTCTTCATTCCTCGCTCCACCCTGAGTCCATCCCTCCATGATGTCCTTCCAGTTGGCCAGGAGGGGTTTGTGCGTGTGTCCCTGTGTGCACATGTCATTATGGTCCTCAGACTTTGGAACATGCAAAAGGATGGTCTCTGGACTCACACCTGTAGAAGAGGGTTGGTTTTTATCAAATGCCTGTAAGGCTTCAGTCTTTTCCTTTCTGTATTTCTTCTGACTCTTGCCACTGAGAAAGTGTCAGGTGGACCCACTGAGTGCCAAAGATGAGTTTGATCACAGAGACGTCAACAATTTTCAAATAATAGAAAAATAGAAGAAAACCGTAATTTGCCTTGTTTTTTATATCACATAAAAATAGGGGCAGCTGAGGACAAATGGTTTTGTAATGAGAATATGAGCCTGAGGGCTTTCCAGCGGAAGGAACATTAAAATAAATGATGCAGCGTCAAAGAAAATGTGCAGCTACAAGCAGGGCCTGGATTTCAGGACCTACAAAGGAGGTTCTGGAAGGACACCCTCCCCCTCCCCATGCCCCCAGCGTTCTGGGCTGGATTCCGCCCTTGCTCTCTGCTGCACTGTATCCAGGATGTTGCTTTTGTGGGAGGAGCAGCCCTGTGGCCAGGACTGAAGTCGGCACCTAAGGGCCGAAGAAAGAAGGGAGTCGAGAGTGAGGAGAATTCTGCACAAGGAGGAACGAGGCAGCCCTTCTCAGTTTGGAGCGGAACAGACTCCTGCAAGCAGAAATTAAGTTTAGAATTCACCCCACAGTTTCACTCAGTGTGGGTTAAGTGGGTCTCTTGACTAACTGGGAAACAGATTACTTTCTATCACATTATTTCCAGAGCAAAACGTCTTGTGAATACGAAGCACCTATGTTATAAACTTTAAAAAAAAAATAGATAATTTTTTAGAACAGCTTTAAGTTCACAGCAAAATTGAACAGAATTTACAGAGTTCCCATCCACCCCTTGCCCTCCTCCCACCATGCACAACTTACCCTGCTGTCAGCATCCCACTGTTAGACACTTTTGGAATGTGGCTTCATAAGCCAGGGTTACTTCTGGCAGCTTTTGATTTTAATTTTGTTTTTTAAAATTAGTCACAGACGAGCTTCCTTTTGTAGTCATACAGGAAGCCAAATTACCCGGCAAGGGCCTTAAGCATATATGTGTGAATGTTTGTGTGTAGGCTGTTTTTGTTTTGTCTTAATAAAAACCTACTTCAAGCAATTTAGGAGCAGACCTATAGATTTTGGTGGGATATAATTAAATTAAAAAGTTAACATATGGTGTGTTGCCCGCATCTCCACTTACAAATAGCGTAGGCACTGGACACTGTCCTTTGGAAAGGAGGGTGGGATCGTGTGGGAGAAATGCTATATTTTTTGTAACCGAAGAACCCGAAGGCGATCTTTGTAACTATGACTTTTAACTTCCTACCCTGAGATGGTATTCATTTCTGAGGCACTGCCAGGAGTTGTTTTTCTGGTTCTGCTCTGGATTTGCAAGTTTTCTTTCCAGGGCTCTCCTGCAGCCCGTGACCCACATTTGGGAGCAGCTGGAAGGCCTGGGGCTTCGGGCTGAGGAGGCCGAGGAGGTGAGACCAAACCCAGATGGAGACAGACCTGTCCGCCTTGGGCTCCAGGACCTCATGTTCTAACCAAAGGGCTCCAGCGACCCCGGAAATCTTAATGTAAGCATTTTCATGTGTGATGAGAAAGAGGCAGAAAAGTAGCAGCCAGAAAAACATTTGGTTTTTCAGGTGTGTTTACATATGGAGGAACATGAGGTGGGTCGAAACCCAGTGTTTCTTTTTTTATTTAAATACAGACTTATAGGAGGAAACTGAAATTAAGCCTGGCCCAGCTGAGGGGTGGGATGGTTGAGTGGATTGAGCCTGGTGAATTTTTAGCCTTCTTATTCTTACCCTTCCTCTTTCTGTTGTGGGATTCTGAATGCCCTGCTGTCTGCTGATTGCTCAACCATGGTGGGAGAGGGTTGGGAGAAAAAGCCGAGATTTTGGAGTCAGCACAAACTTCATAGCCCTTATCACCACCAACAAATTATTTATTTAGTGCTTTCTGGCTCTGTCAACGTGGCCCTCATATCTAACGGTGGTATCCACCCTGTGTGTTGAAGTAACGGATGAGGCTGATCACAACCCAGGGGCTCTGTTGGCTCAGCCTCCGCTTGGGGCACTCTGTACGCAGCCTTGTGGGGAAGCTGCCAGAACAGTGCCGAGCACATCATAGGTGTCCAAGAAAATATTTGCTGAATGAATGGGTGAATGAGTGACTGGGTACCTTTCTGAGGCTATTCCACAGGGCCATGATGGAAGATGAGTGACATGATGTAAATAAAGTGTCTGTCTCCGTGCCTGGTACATGGCCTCTAAGGAGATATTGGGTTCCTGGCCTCCATTTTTCTACTCCAATAATTTCAGAGAGGTATAGGAAGAAAACTCTTGCTGAATTCTAAATTTAAGGAAATAGTAGTAGATAGAATAAAGCCTCTCTAATGTAAGCCTAATTTATTTGTTATTTGATTAAGTTTAGTTAACACCCATCACTTCATATAGTTACAAATTGTTTTCCTTGTGATGAGAACTTCTAAGATCTGCGGTCTTAGCAACTTTCAAATATACAATGCAGTATTGTTAACCATTGTCACGATGCTGTACATTCCATCCCCAGGACTTATTTACCTTACAACTGGGAGTTTGTAGCTTTTGATCACCTTTACCCTGATGTGGCCTGATTGCGACCAGATATTTAGGGGAAAAAAAACCCCTAAAAATTTCTTTAGTTGTTGCCTGAATCTTTTTAGGCTCCAAGGCCGGTATTGATTTGCATGACTGAGTTCGTGCTTCGAGTTTTCAGGCACCTGCTTCTGTGGAACTGAAATTCGTTGTAGGTTTTGAGGGGGTGGGTTGGCGGCAGGTGTTAACCTTCTTCAGGTCACAAGAGGGAAGACGAGAAGGGGTTGGCCCATTCCCTGTCCCTGCCATCCCCTGGACCAACCATCTGTAACTGGACATTGAGATCATTTTCATTGTTTTTCTAATATAAATAGCATTTCTGGGGCTAATTGTGATAGGCTTAGGACTCCATTCACACGGGGAGAGTTGGGAAGGAATGGGAAGTGTGGTGGGGAACAGCCCCAGTGGGGCCCTGCCCACAGTGTCTGGAATGGGCCTGAAGGGCTCTCCGTCTGCTGGGCAATGCTCGGCCCCTGGGCCTTCCCCACAGAGCAGCTTTGGGTGCTGTGGATAAGCTGCAGCAAAGGGCATTTAAGCCACACGCTCCCCTGACCCACGGCCTGAGCTACGTTCAGCCTTTGACCTTCTAACGTATATATGATATAAGTAGAGTTTAGCAAGAGACCTCCTCTGAGTTTGCTTTCTTGGGAAGCAGGGTTCTAAGTTGCTCTTCTGTGCCTTCCTTTCATCTGGATCAGCAGCATTCTATGCACAGAAGTTGCATGTAGGTTCTAGCATGTGGATGGACCCCCTTCTGTAACCTTGTTGTTACTTCGGCCATTTCAGTACGGCTTTGGGAAAGAGCTGTTAGAAACTGGTGCCCAAATGTCCAACCCTGCTGGAAGTTATGCATTTTTATTTTAAACCAAAAAAAAAAAAAACATTGCTGATAGTGGGAGTGAATGCCAAAGAGAGAAACTCCTTAGCTATAGAGGCTAACGAGTTTGAACGAATCCCTGATGGTTCTTCTCTGTGGAGCTGCATTTCTGCAAAACAGCTGGCAATTTCAGAGACCCGTTAGCCCTTCGTTGGTTTTTTCATGAAATGCTGACGACTTCCGTGGAGAAGTTTGTTCTTTGGTATTTGCCAACCAAAAGAAAAATATCCTGGTGGGTTGATTTTTTTTTTTCATTGCCCTTTTGAGAAACCATTACCTGAGCCAAATTTGCTTTTAGAAAAAAAGAAAATAATCAAAACAAAACTAAGAACAAAAGTTTCAAGATTACAAGTATATAGATCACTTGGCTTCAAAATATAATAATTTAACCCTGGAAGCTTATGTTATGAATCAAGAAGTCCTGAGCTAGGCCTTCTGGGGCCGGTGTAGTGATTGAATGGTGCTGGTGGGGCTCAGGATTGTCCCACCTTTTTATTCTGCCATCTTTAGCAGGTAGCCCTTTGTCTTCATGGCCATTGCCTCATGACTGCAAAATGACTGCTTCACCTCCAGCATAACATCAGCCTCCCCAGTAGGGAGGAAATGGGAGGACAAAGTGGGGTAGTACCGGTATTAGAAAAGCTAACCTCTAAGCCTAATTCCTCTCAGGTCCCACTGGCCACTGCTCGCTGCGAGAGAGGGCAGAAGGTGAGTGTTTTAGCTGCAAAACTTGCTACCCTGAACAAGATTGGTATGTCCGTTAATGAGGAGGGAGGCAGGGTGGATATTGAGTGGTCAAGTAGCAGTGTCTGCTACACTACAAAATGACACCTTCCCAAACTTATAGGATCATAGGTCTGGTAGGGACCTTTGAGATGGTCGAGCACAACCCCTTCATGACGCCCATAAGGGAACTGTTTATTTCCTACTATTTCTGCTCAGTGTGCCAAAAACCCCCGTTGCACTTTTCGGCACTCCTGGGCTGGGCTGCTCATCCCCTGATGTGTAAACTGTGGCCGGAATGTGAGTGGGCTGTGAAGAAGTCCCTTTCACTGGAGACGAGAGTGGCAGGCACATGGGCGGTGTGTGTATGGCAATCAAAGGTCTGATTATGCTTTCTCAGGAAAAGCAGCCAGCCAACAATAATTCCTGGGCTGCCTCTGAGTGCAGAACCTGGAATCTGGCCTCCTGGAGGGATCACAAGAGCCGTAGAAGACTTAGCCTTACCCTTGAGGAGCCAAGCCTGGCAGGGCCACCCGAACAATGGCCTGTGTGAGACAAAGCGGAGATGCGTGCTAACAAGGAAGAAAGCCCATGGCAGACCAAGTAGCCAGGCCGGGAGGGCGACTTGGAGGAACTGGCTGTGAGCAGGGATTTGTAAAGATTTATTATTTGGTGGAGAGCGATGGTGTGTAAAAACACTGGTTTGAGAGTAAGCAGCCTTGTCTGGTTGGAGCCATTTAATCACACCAGCCTGCAGCCTGGGGTGTTTTCTTTAGAAGAGCAGCCTTGAATCGACAGTGTTTATGGATTCCTCGCTGTGTGCACAGGGAGTATTAAGTTGGCCTCGTTTATTGGAACATATTGAAAGACCACTAACTCTGGACGAGCTTTCCCTTTGGATTTTGGGTTTCAATCCTCTTCTTCCCTTCCTAGGACTGCCTGCTGGCCCCGACCTTGCGTTTCTGCTCTTGCTTCTCCTGTCTGAGATTCCTTCCTTGGGGGCTCAGTCTGTCTCCTCAGTGCTGGATCTGTGTGTCCCCTAGCGCTCCAGGGCCTTCTCTAGCCTTGCCTTAGGGATGTGTGGTAGAGAAGGCAAAAATGAGGGGAGCAGTGTCTCAGAGGCTCTTAGCCCCACAGTGGACCAGGTGGATGGTATTTGGCATCAAGAGTATCTAGCCGTCTTAGCTTGGGCTGCCGTCACAAAATACCATGGACTGGCTGGCTTAAGCAACAGATATTATTTCTCACCTTCTGGAGGCTGGGAAGTCCAGGATCAGGGTGCTGCTGGCAAATTCTGCTCCTGCTGAGGGCCTCTTCATGGCTTGCGAATGGCTGCCTTCCCGCTGTGTCCTCACGTGGTGGGGAAAGTGAGCTCTGGTCTCTCTTTTTCTTCTTATAAGGGTGCTAATCTCATCATGGGGGTCCCACTCTCAAGAGGAGCTCAACTAAAGGGAGCTCTTCACCTGAATCCTGGACTGTTTGCCCCCTAAACTTAATGCTTCGTCTTTGTTTTTTGGGAATAAACTCCCCCTTTTTTTGAGACTGCTTAAGAAATGAGTGGCTTATGTCATAAGCAAAAAAAAATCTTGCTTATTAAAGTCATTTTGTAGTATTCTCAAGATACGGACTCAAAGTAGACAAAAGTTAAGCTGTCTTTTCTGGCCTTAAATGGAGGGCTCTGGCCCACATTTTCATTCATGAGCTAAACCATAGCTCACCCTTAATTTTTCTCCTTCTCTGCTCCCTGGTCCTCCCCCCATCGCAAATTCTTCTCTACATACATTTTGAATTCTGTTTGACCTCATATATGTTTCCTTTAAGCTGTTTAAATCATTTTTGAAACATAGTAAACATAAATACATTTTAAAAGCACAAACCCTCCTAGAGTCTGGTCTCAGCCTGGCGCTGGCTCACTCCTGGCCCGGCACAATCCCTGAAGGATGCTGGAGCATTTGCTTGGGTTCCATCCTGCCTGTCCCCACCCAGGCTTCCCTCTTGTCTCCTTCCTGTCCCTGTTTTTCCCTTCTTGTGTCCTTTGCTCTCCTCCTTTCTCTCTCTCTCCTGGGCCTTTCCCTTCTCTGACTGTGCTCTAAATCTGCCATCTTTCTAGAACTTGGCTCAGCCCTGATGGAGTGAGAACCTCAGCTCTGGGTTTGGAATCTGGTCTTAGATTCTCCTGCCTTGTTGCAAGGACTTGTGCTCCCCAGCTGGTGATGGCTTCCTGGAGGTTGTCACAGTAATGGTGTGCATCGTTAAGGGTCTTTGGGGGGATTGGAAGCTGCAGAACTGACTTTCCAAATGTATGGAGCAGGTGGGGGCACAGGAGGGGTCACATTGTGGAGCAACTGGGCCCATGTATGAAGCGCAGGAGGAGGCAGGAGAGGAGCTAGGCACGCTTAGAGGTCACTGAGGAATTTTATTGGCGAACAGTGGAAAAATTCTTTCCTATTTTGCCTTTCTTGGTTTTGTTTTCCCCCTTAGTTGAAATACTGAGAGCCTCTAGCCTGTAACTCTACCAGTTCTGGGGCCTCTCTGAGCAAGCCTAGTCGTGTATTTTAGGAACCTGGTCCCCTGGTTGGGGAAATCTGGATCTAGGTTTGCTCTTACTGGTGTCTTTGGTTTTGTTTTTTGAGGAAGATTAGCCCTGAGGTAACATCTGCTGCCAATCCTCCTCTTTTTGCTGGGGAAGACTGGCCCTGGGCTAACATCCGTGCCCATCTTCCTCTACTTTATATGTGGGACGCCTACCACAGCATGGCCTGTCAAGCCGTGCTGTGTCCTCACCCTGGATCTGAACCGGTGAACCCTGGGCCACTGAAGTGGAACGTGGGCAGTTAACCGCTGCGCCACTGGGCCAGCCCCTACTGGTGTCTTTGATGCTTAGGGTAAGCCCTGGGCACCAGAAAACATTCCTGCCCCTTTCTCCAGTTGTGTTTGTCCAGGCCTAGGGGTGTGGCCCCCCATCTGAGTTCTTCTTAACTGGGCCTCTGGTCACCTGCTTGGCTGACGTCACCCCCAAGTTGCCTCAGGCCAGATGAACCCCCTGGAACCATGAGGCTCCTGCTGCGACCACGTCTACTGCCTAGAGCAATGGTTCTTGATCTTGGCTGCACCTTATAATGACCTGGGAGCTTAAAAAATATCGATGCCTGAATCCCAGCCCCAGAGCTTCTGATCTAATTGGTTCTGAGATGAGGCCTGGGCAGCAGGATTTTTTAACAGCTTCCCTGGTGATTCCAAAATGAAACTGAGGTTGAGAACTGCTGGTTGGGGGCTTTGCTACTCAAAATGTCCACGGACTGGCAGGATCAGCATCACCTGGGAGTTTGTCACAGCTGCAGAATCTTAGGCCCCACCCCAGACTTTCTCGATGGTGATCTGAGGATCAGTGGCTCACCATCTGATTCCTGTGTGTTCAAGTCTAAGAACTCCTGGCTAGAGTGTCCTGCTGCCCCTCCTGTGAGGCCGACTGGATCCCCACCCTGCCACACTGCACCAAGTACCCATGCCAGGTCAAGCTAGATGGAGCCCAGGAAACTGGGCCCCTCATGAACCTTTCTAGGGGGTCAGTTCTATATCTGGATTAAGCTTCCTGTTCCCTCCCTTCCTGACTAATCCCTTTTTTTTCTTTTTAAAGATTGAGCTAACAACTGTTGCTAATCTTCTTTTTTTTGTCTGCTTTTTCTCCCCAAAGCCCCCCAGGACACAGTTGTATATCTTAGTTGTGGGTACTTCTAGTTGTGGCATGTGGGACGCCGCCTTACTGTGGCCTGATGAGCGGTGCCATGTCCGTGCCCAGGATCTGAACCAGCAAAACCCTGGGCCGCCGAAGTGGAGTGTGCGAACTTAACCACTCAGCTACGGGGCCAGCGCCCTGACTAATCCCTTTTATACCATCCACTTGGGAGTCCAGCATGTTCCACTGACAGGGGTGCAAGGATCTGGGCAGCAATCCTATTCTGAAATTAGAGGCCAGTGGGACAGGTTGCAGCCTGTGCTTTGGGGTATCTTGGCCTGACAGCCTGACCTCGGGGTGCTGTGCCTGGTCAACCCAGCAGAGTTTGCCCTGCCCTGACCCTGTCGGGTGGAAGTAGGAAAATCAGACTAAAACAAAAGTTTCGTGAAAGGTCATGAATAAAACATGCTCGACCTGGGACGATTGGAGCAGAGATGACAGGTGCACAGCACGGGCGTTTTTCTTCCTTCCCTTGCCTGCAGCAGACACCTCCTTCTGAACCTGGCTCTTTTACCTTCTGAACTCACACTGGACCCTAGTTCCTCTCTCAGCAGGGCACTCCAGGCAGACATTGCCACTTCCTCAGATTTGGCACTTAAGATACCACTGTTTCAAATTTTCTTTCTCCCAGGGTGGCATCATTTACTCCTCTTATTGTGATTCTCGAGTTTTGTCGCACAACTTCTGAGTTCTCCAGTAACCTCTGAGATGCCATCAGTGCCTTTCGCCTCACTTGCTGCTCAGTTGTCTTCCCAGGCAGTTGGTGCAATGAATGCCCGTGTCTCCGTGATTGTCACCCAAGTCTCCATTCCACAACTGTTTGTCAGTGCTGCCGTGGGCTGGGACTTAGGGAGGCACAAACTTCATAGGGCCCCGGCCCCCTGCCTCACTGAATCACCCCTGCTGCCCTAACTCGAACAGGCCTCAGTTGCTTTCGTTCCTCTTCACTTGGTGGGAATAACAATCGATGGACTGGATCATTTAGCTTCCTGATCCCCAGTATCATTGCCTGAACGGAGTCCTACATTCTTTCCTACCCCCCATTATTTGAAAACGGTGAGACCTGATTTACTAACTTTCATAGCATCAGGGCCGACCATTACCACCTTCCTGGACCATCTGCCTTTAGGTTGACTTGAGCTCAGGCGTCAGGCAGGTCAAGGAGTGAGGCTGATCGGAGTTAGTGAGCAGGGAGCAGGGAGCAGGAGGTACTGGAGAGAGTGGGAGAGCTCGGGACCTGTTCAGAGGAAGCAGCAGTCACTCAGCTCCAACAGACTCTTGCCAGACAGGAATTTGGACTCAATACTGGCAGGTGATTTGGCTTTAAAAGAAGCCAGAAATACAGGTTTTTGTGTAAATCTCTTGCTTTTTAAAAGTTGCCCCCCTATGTTCCACCAACATATTAAGGAAAAAAAAAAACCAGCTGTCTTATAGGCCATTCAGAAATAAAGCTTGGACTCTCCCGAAATTCACAGAACTTTAACAGATGCTCTAACCTGTGTAAACTGAGCTGACATCATCCCAGACTGAGGCACGGCCCTCCCAGGTTGAAGTTTATCTGCGTTTCATAAAAAGAGTGCTGTTTCTGCACCCATCTGAAATGCTTCCGGGGTTAGAACCAGAAATGGCTTCAGGACATTTTATTTGCTTTGTCCTGACTGCTTTTCAAGCTCATCTTTTCTATTGTTAAGTCTGTTTTGAGAGAGCTTATCCTATTTGACTTTGATTTCAATTTTTCTGTAAACCGCTTTCAGATTACAAAAATGTGGTCAGAAGTCAGCTCATTTACATTTTGGGTTCATTGAGCTCGATAGTCTCTAATTTAATTTTGTTTATCTTGGCCTTATTTGCTTCATTTGTAAAGTGGGATGATAATACCCACTGATTTTTTTTTTTTAAGATTGGCACCTGAGCTAACATCTGTTGCCAATCTTTTTTTTTCCCCTCTTCTTCTCCCCAAAGTGCACCCCCCAAGTACGTAGTTGTATATTCTAGTTGTAGGTCCTTCTGGTTGTGCTGTGTGGGACGCCGCCTCAGCATGGCTTGTTGAGTGGTGCCATGTCTGCACCCAGGATCCGAACTGGTGAAACCCTGGGCCACCGAAGTGGAGCACGTGAACTTAACCACTGGGCCGTGGGGCCGACCCTGATACCCACTGATTTTACAGAGTTGATATGAGGATTAAATGAGATTATTTATGTGGAATCATTTTAGAAAAGGGTAAGAATGCCCTCTAATTGTAAGGTATTAAGTTCAAATTAAAAGACACTGCCGGGTACTGCTCCTACACTTCTTAAACCAAGGTTTATTGGTGTTGCTATCTATTGTCTTCTACAGGAAATTAACATCCAGGCTTTTCTGATACTGCTACTAAGTATTTGATTAGGTGCCCAGTGGGTTATACCAAGATTCTTCCCAAGAATCTGGCTTATCTATACCAAGATAGTCACTATCTGTCATTCCTTTTTCTGGACTCCTATAGGTATTATCTGTCCCCACAGTTTCATTTTGCAATTTTTGTGCTGTCACGTAATCATTTCACGTGTGTGCTCTTGGTCTCTATGAGAGCAGAAATGGAGGTGCTGCTGCTTCAGTGGCTGCTACCACTGGAGCATTCTGCTTCTGGATTATCTGGACTAAAAAACCTAGGAGGATTTGTTGCTGGGCCTCCTTTCTCCCTAGATTCTGAGAAGAATCTAGAATTCTGAGAAGACCTGCAGCCTCATTTCCATGCAGCCTTCCCCTGTAGATTGGAGGCAGCATGAGGGGGAGAAGGAAACTGGCAAGGATGGAGGCGGGTAGCCAGGGAATGTCTCTAGAGCTGTCTCTCCTGCTGCAGCCTCAGTTCTAAGGCGAGTCTTTCCAACCCCACCCCTGCATCCTTTGCCTTGTGCGTTTGTCGGTTGTGTGTGTCGGTGTGCATATACAAGAAGACTGAGAGCTGCAGGCTGCATAGCTTGTGGCATTCTTTCATCTCCACCCTCTGGCCTCTCCCACTCCCACCCGTCATGGCTCATGGGAAGCAGGTGCATTCTCACCTCTCCCTTTGTCTGCGCGTTCAAATTACCTGGGGAGATTTAAAAAAATACTGATGCCTGAACCCCATTCAAGGATAAATCAAAATTTCTGGAGATGAGGCATAAGAATTTTTTACGTAGTCCCCAGATCAGATTTGTATTTGTACTGAGATCTGCAATTTACCATGTAAAACGTAAAAAGGAAAGTGGAGTGATAGATGAATAGATTGGTGGATAGATTTGTGATAAAGCAAAAACAATAAAATGTTAAGGGTAGAACCTAGGTGGTAGGCATACAGTATTCATTATAAAATTCTTTCAACTCTGCTCTGATTTACATTTTTCAAAGTAGAATGTTGGAAAAAAGTCCTTCCACACTTCTCCAGATGATTAATTTGGGGCTGATGCCACCCAAGGCTTGATGGTGGAGATGGGTAGAGAGAGCATGCATCTGTGTTGTGGGAAAAGAGTGTAGGGTCAGCAGCTTTTGGTACTTGCCTGGTGGCTGGGCGGCCATTGTACATTTAGGAAAGCAACCCCAGGAAGACCCCAGAGAGAAAGTTGGTGAGAGCAAACTCTGGGCTGATAAAATATCCATGTCGAACTCAAAACTTGATTAATTGAAATTCTGAGTGCCATTGCTTCACATATTAGTGTAGAGAAAATAGATGTTTTTGAAAGATGCTGACTCTTATATAGGAACATCTGGTTCTTCCATATGGGAGAAGAATCTTGGAGCTGGAGAAACCAACGAGGGTCGTATGGTCCAACCTCCCACTCAGTGCCTTTCCCAATGGCCTGCTCCGAATTGCATTTCATTTGTGCAGCTGGACAGAATGATTCTAAGGTCACTGTTTGGAGGGTGAAATCACTTTTAATTCCAGCAAATGAATATAGTTGAAAACAGTTTTCCTAAGGGAGAAATAAAAGCTGTTTTGTGCAAGGCTTGGTTGCCCCTCTCTTTCCTGCTATTTTAAAATTGGGTGTAGAGGCAGTAGAAGATGACGAGGCCTCGAGAAGTGGGTTGTGTGGTGCTCGTGTTTCGCTTCTCACTGACTCATGGGTGCAGTCCTCCCTGAAATGTGCAGAATAAAGTCTCTCTCTACCTTCCCTGCTCCCCCAACTTCGTTCGGCTCTTGAGGAGTACAGAAGTAAAGGCCCTTCTGTCCTGCCTGTGGGGCTGGGGAACAAATGACAAAGGCCCTTTAAGGGAGGGAGAAGGGCGGGAATCCTGCAGATGTGAGGTTACAGTGTGTCAGCCAGTCCCCTGGGAGCTGCAGCCAGCTTATTGCAGAGGCCTAAGTCCGGGACTCATTTGTGGGTTCTGGAAAAGAAATACCCTGCTGATTATGAGTAACTCTAAGCCCACTTCCCAGAGCCTCTTGGGCTCACAGAGAACTCAGACAGTCTGTTCTGCTAGACTTTTTGGAGCTTTGATATGGATTAAACTCCTGCCCGGTCCTGTCTGTTACAACTACCAGCCTTGTTGAGCTTGATCTGTAACCTTTCTTTCAGTTTCTACACCTATAAAATACAGAGAGATATTAGCCCCCAAGCCCTTTTGGTGTTTATAGTAACTAATTTTATAGTGCTTTACAGTTTATAAAATCCATTCACATCCATGTTCTCCTTTGAGTCATACAACCTTCTAAAAGTGTCTCGGGGCTCCATGCTGAAATGTCAGCTCTTCTCACTCTGGAACCTTCTCTTGGGCAACTTCTGTCATTTCAATTACCATCTATATTATGATAAGCCAATAACTTACATCTTGAGCCTGGATCTCTCTCCATGACCTGAGTTGCCAGTTTGTCTCTCCACTGGGCTGTCTCAAAGTTTCCTCAACAAAATACATCAAAGACTGAGCTTATGATGCTTCTCTCCCCAGGTTCCACCCCAAGCGTGCTCCCTATCTCAGCAAATGGTGCAGTCATCCATCCGTTCCAGCAGGCCAGGCACCTAGAAGCCATTCTAGACGTCATCCTCTCCCTAAACCCTCATATCCAATCTGTCACTCAGTCCTATGGACCTTTTCCTCCTAAATGTCTTGACTCCATCCACTTTCCATCTCCTCAGTTGCCTCATTAGGACAATGCTATCCCCATCTTTTACCAGGACTACTGCAGTAACCTATTATCAACTGTCCTCACATCTATGTTGTCTTCTCTCCTTCTTATCATTCCCAAATTTAGGAGAAATCTTTACAAAATGCAAATATGATTAGGTCATTGTCATTCCTTAAACCCCTCAATGGCTTTATATTGCTGACATGATAATAGCACAATCCCTAAGAAGGCCTTCAGCTCCCTCTGTGGTTTGACCTCTGTATACCTCTTCCCTGGCAATCTATGCTCCAGCCATAAGAACCACTGTCGTCTTTTTAAATTCTTTAAATATATTCCTTCCTGCCACAGGGCCTTTGGACATGCTATTCCCCCTGTCTGGAACCCTCCTCCTCCCCCTCCTCTTTTCCCAGTTAACTGCTGCTTATCCATTAGATTGACTTAAGCCTTAAGGAAACTCTCCCTGTTCTTAGAGATCTGGGTTCTTTTAGTTCAGAGGAGTTACAACATTTTGTATTTTATGTTCATTATTTTGATTGATTGACATCTTCTGTCTCATTAGTGTAAGTCCCAATAGAGAAAGGATCTGTTTGCTTTGCATCACCATTGTACCCCAGTACGCAGTACTCAGAAATATTGGTTCAGTGAATTACCTCAATGGGGTAGGTATGACAAGTCTTTTTATTCACAATTCTTTACACAAGGAGGTTGGTTTTTAAAAAAGGCAGATGTTTGGCATTATTTCTTTTATTTCTAATTTTATAGTATGCATATTTCTGCCTCTGATTGGTTCTTTCTTCCATCATTTCTCATTCCCAGCTGACTCCGGCTTTGCCCCAGCAGAGTCATTGATGAGCAATCATTGGTTTGGAAATGCTCCTCAGAACATACAGCGCCAACTCATAGAATGTTTTTGGACGGCTAGAAATCTCGTGAAAACTTGCATAATTAACTATTGGAGAATTTAACTGTGAATATGGATAGGAGAGTCATTAATTAGAAACTCTGTATGAGTCATTGTTTAATCAATAGAAATGGGTTTTTTAGAGGAGGGTTTGGAGACTGAATTGTAAAGCTCTGGCTGACTGAGACGCCTCTTGCCCTTCTCACATTTTGCCTGCATGGCATTAGGAGAAAAAGCCTGTCCCTTCTAATGTCTCAGATCCACCATAGTAAGTCTCAGAGCAGAGAAATGTAGCTGGTGTCAGATGGGCCCTATGCTGCTGCTTTCTTGACTTTAGGACGTCTCCCGTTACCTTGTCCTTGCTCCCTCGGAGGAACACAGTAGACTAATGTGCTCTAGCTGTGCTTTCTTCCAGCTCCCAAGGGCCACGTGGCTCTCCATTGTGTTCAAAGAGAACAGGCCCCTGTGGGTCACTGTCTAGGAAACTCTGTCGAGTATTCCTTGCTGTAGTTCTTAGCCGACTTAGTAAAAGTTTCTCCGCTTTGAGCATACACCCACCATGAGCTTATGGATTCAGAGCACAGCCGGGATCTCCACCCCTTAGGACCCAAGGCTTCTATGACTAAGTCCATGATTAGTTGAGGAATTTCAAACCATTTCAGTCCTTCATACTAGCCTATTTCTTCAATTTTCTGGTGTGGGTTTGTTGTGTGTATGTGTGTGTGCGCGCGCGTTTTCCCACGTGTAAATGTTTTTACAGAGGCTCTGAAGCCTCTATCCTTGCATTGGCATTTTGGGACATTCCCCAAATCAAACAGGAGGACTGTGTTGCCCGGGTGTCCATATGGGAACTTGCTGATGTGAAAATTCTCCCTGTGTTGATTGATCCATAATGATTTATGAATGAATATTACAGAGACCTGGTGTTTAGTTCCCTTTGATGACTGTGGAATTCAAAATAAGAAATCTACCCTTATTCTAGATTCATTGTTTTGTTTTTTCTTATCAAGAACTGTTATTATGCTTAATCAGCATTCAGACATTTTTCCATGAATATTTCTTTTATATAGCCATAATTCATATTTTTCCTATAGCTTTTGTGTCATACTCACATTCAATGATAGACATTTTTCTTATTTTAATACTTATCTATTACTTTTTAATGCCTATGTATTATTAAATTTTGTGTATGTTTGTATTTCTTAACTAAATATCCAAGTGTTAAAATTTTAGATTATATTCCTTTTTATTCTCTTTTAAATAAGTTGGCTTAATTTTTAATAATTTTAGAAAGGTGAAAAGGGACAGAATATGTATTATAAACATTCTGTGGCTTTTTGTGACTGTCCAGAGAAGTCCGTGATTAAGGGCAGAAGAACATGTGGTAAGAGAGTTTGCAATGGGAGTGAGACCCCTCGAAGGGCATTCCGGTTGCACAGAGTAAGGTTGTGAGTTCTGCGTGGCCCACTCGTCACAGCATTGCAGCAGAGTGAGCGAGTTCTGTGGGGTATGCAGCTTCCCTTAGTGTCCTGTGGAACAACTGAGATGTCTTCCAAAACTTTTTTTGTTTAAATATGTAACTCAAATTCTGGGAATAAATGGGCAACTTTAGGCTCTGTGTATACTTGATTTTTTCTTTCAAAGTTGTGTATCTTTCAGTATTCCTGTTAACTGAATTCAGGGAGTATGTTCCTCCTGATGCTGGAAGCGTACTCGAGACTTTTTAGAAGTGTGGATATTCTGCCGTGTCTCACGCCGAGACACACAGTTATAAAGTCAGCACGGCATAGGTGGATATGCACTGCATAACGGTTCTTCTGTAGGCTGGAGAAATAGCCAGAGGAGAAATCTGTTCTTAGAACAAGGCACATGCTGTTGGTTCCAGACATTCTTTCTTGCTGGAGGATACAAAAGTGGTGTTTAACGGCTGCTGGCCCCACGCCCACGCTCCGGCCCTGTGGAATGTGCTCTGTCTGGGCCACACTCTCAGTCATCAAGGCAGTTACTGTGGGGAAGGGAGAAGCCAGCCCTCCAGGTCCTTGGCCTGAGCTTTCCCTGCCAAGAGAAGGGATCTGTTTTGACTTTGGGCTTCCTACCGAGCCCCTGCCCGACTCCGTGAACTGTCCTCACAGATGGAGGCTCATTTTTCTTTATCACAGTTGCCATTTCTCCATTGCAAGTGCTTCACTGTGAATGTAAAATTAGGAAACAGAGTTTATGAGAAACTTCATTTGGTAAAGAGGCGTCACCCTGTTCTCCCGTTAAAGACATGACGTAGGATCGATTCCAATTTCTATGGTTTTTGGCAGATGCTATCTTTCTGAGATTGCTTCTCTGTGTTTTATGTAAGAGGAAGAGAGAAAAAGAAAATTCTAAAACACAATAGTCACCTTGTCCTTTGGGCAGGTTAAGTGGGGATAGTGTTACATATTCTGTACTTTCTCATATCAATGATAATGATAACCTTTGTGAATGTTCTCATTTAACTCTCACAATCAACCCCTTGAGTTAGGTACTGTTTTTGGCCCCATTTGCAGGTGAGGAAACTAAGGCTTGAAGAGGTTAAGTCGCTTGTCCTGCACATCAGTGGTACGCGGTATCCAGTGCAGGCAGCCTGAATCCAGAGCTGGATGAGCTTTTATTCCCCACATACCCGTGCTTCAAGGTCAGGAGGAGGAGCTTATCGGGTACATGGAAATGTCCTGAGGCTTATGGAAGTGTTCGCCTCTTAGGTTGAAGCTAATTTATCATTTTTTTTCCTCTAAATTTTTTTGGCAAAAAAGTTTGTTTGAAAAATTTCAAACCTGAGAAAGTTGTAAAATTAGTACAGTGAAGACATATATCCTTCAAATAAAGTCCCCAGTTATTAATATATTACCATATTAGCTTACCTCTGTTTTTCTGCATATGTGTGTGTGTATTTTGGTTTTCTTTGCTGGTCCTTTAAAAGTTAGTTGAGACATTATGACTATGTCATCTCTAAATACTTTAGCAGGTGTCTTTGGAGAACAAAGGCATACTCCTAAGCAACCTCAATGAAAATCATATCGCTCAAAAAAATTTACATTGATGCACTGTGATTTCCTAATATGTCCACGTTCAAATGACCCCAGTCATTCCCCAAATGTCCTTTATAGCAGGATTTTTAAAAATCCAGTATCCACTGAAAGATCAGACATTGCTTTTATGATCTGCGATCTTGATATCATGCACATTCTCTTCTCACACTGGGGGCAGTTTGCTTTGGCTTAACTGCAAAGATCAGAGATTTTGCTGCAGCTCCAGATTCTCCCGTCTCTCTCCACTAAGCAGCCTCTCGAATGTCCTCACTTGACACAGTTTGTTTTACTGGGCACCACATCGTCTTTCTTCCTCTGTCTCCTTTGCTCTGCTTTTTTTCTTCATTCTTTCTTCTCCTTCCTTTCCTTTTTCCTTCCTCATTTTCTTTTCCCCTTCCTCTCCTTTCTCCCTCCTTTTCCCTCACCACCTATACTGTTCACAAGACTTGTTCTTATGCACTGTGATTATTTTATGCTTCAACTTGGAGACTGATGGTGTGGTGGGGGAGAGCTGCCACATTGGCTTCATCTGTGGGTTGGGACAGAGAGCAGGTGGTGGGGTTGAGGAGGGGTGTACTGGGAGACTGACCGAGCGTAGACCCTGTAGGAGGAGGCTCAGACAGCCTGGCACAGCATGAGGCTAAGAGGATGTGAGAGTGACCAGCTCCAGTCCGGGGAGACATCAGCAGTGGAGGATGGGGAAAGGACAGGCTGTGCCAAGATGGCGTAGAAATGGCACTGTGGTGTATTGGAAAGACTGTGGACTTTGAAGTCAGATAGACAGCTTAAAATAGCAAGTCTTTACTGGCTAGCAGTACGATCTTAGGAAAATAATTTCACTTTCTACATCTCGTGTTCTTTACCCACAAATGGAAAAAGTAATATCTACTTTGAGTATTGTATTGAGAATTAGGGATAATACGTGTTAAAGCAAAGACTCTGGCACAGTCAGTGCTCAATAAACAGTGTTTATGTGGAGTTAGGTATTTACATAGTGTCCCAACAGGTGGATGGAGCGCTGCAGTGAAGGGAATCCTGGGTAGGTAATGGTTGTAAGTTCACGCAGGTGGCCAATTTGAGACTGACCTGTCAGTGAATGGAAGAAGATCCTTCAGAATGGAGTTCAGGGCAGGCTTCCTGTACTGGGAGGGAAACGTGTAAGGCAGCTTCCAGTAATCAGGAACAAAGCTCCAGTTGGAAGCCATGGGGTTTGGGATCTGGAAGAAAATCCAAGTGCCTGATCTGAACTATCCCATCAGCTTCAGGTGAATGACAAGGGTGACATGCTGCTGAACCATGCGGAGCATCTCTTGTTTTGGCTTAGCACTGGGAAGGAACCAGGAAGGATCCGCTGTGGGAGGGGGCTCAGATTCAAGCTAAGCCTGCCATTTATTCTCTTTTTAGATCTGCTGTTGGTGGGATGAGACTATTACATTAAAGAGGCTCTTTTCTTCTTGGGTACTTGGCCTGAAGTTAGGTAAATTGTCTCTCTGTAGATGATCATACCTTGCTTATGAGCTCAGAGCCCAAACTGCTGGGCTGATCTTGATTCACTCCCCTTCTGTCTTAGTCAGCTTGAGTTGCCATAACAAAATACCATAGACTGGCTGGCTTAAACAACAAAGGTTTATTTCTTCCAGTTCAGAGAGAGAGAGAGGGAAAGAGAGAGTACAAGCAAGTGAACTCTCAGATCTCTTCTTGTAAGGGCACTGATCCCATCATGAGGACCCTACCCTCACGACCTCATGTTTACCTAATTGCCTCCCAAAGGCCCCACCTCCAAATACCATCACATTGGGGGTTGGGGCTTCTATGGGTAAATCTGGGGGGAGCACAAACATTCAGTCCATAACACTCTCCTTCCGCGCCCCCATTCCCAGATACTTGAGAATCTGTATGTAGTGAGAGATACTACCTTGAGGAGCATGCTGCTCATATGTATTATAGAGAAGCAGAAAAATGATTCAGAACCACAGTTCTTGCAGCTGGTCAATTAAAAGTGTTTACAAGGGAACTCTGACTCTCCTATTGCATTGGTTCTTCCTTTTTCCCTCTAATTTTTATAATTTCCTTATTATTATTATTTTTCATTCTAGAGACACGAAACTGAGGCAAAATATGTTCTTTGTAAAACTTCCAGTTTGAACTTTCTATAGCCAAAAGTGATGCATTCTTCCCCTTCTCTCCAAAAGATTAGCTTGTTCCAAGCTTTCCCTTTTCTGAGCCATGGCTAGAATCAACACACACTTCTTAAATATGTGCATTCAACACCAGGAAGAACGTGGTGAACCAAAGAAGAACTCCTTTCTCCTGAGCACTGGTTCATCAATGTGTTTCCAGTTTTCTTTGTTGACTGAATTTGCTTTTGTTCTTACCTGCTTTCTGAAAGAGCATTAAGTTGCAATCTAAGCTTATTAGGACATAGTTTTTAAAAGTATTTAAGCAAGGTGTATAATCAAAATAACATACAATCTATTTCACAAATTATAAAGTAATACGCATTAGGATATAATTTGAGAAGAGGCAGCTAGCCCTGTGGTTTCACTTTCTGGAAGGGTTTCATGGCTGTTCACATTTGTCCCTCTTCTCTGGTCTGTGTCTTCTTTGACTCCCCTGCCTTGGTCAGCTGGTACCCCCAACCCCAGCTCCCTAAGTCCCTGATCCCGTCAGTGAACAGCAAGTCACTTCCCTAGTGCCCAGTATTCTCAACCTGTGCTGCGTGGACCAGCAGCAGCATCTGAGAACTGGTTAGAAATGCATATTCCTGGGCCCCACCCAGACCCGCTGAATGAGAAACTCTGGGGGTGAGTCCCAGCCATCTGTGTCTTAATAGAGCTCCAGGTGATTGTGATACATGCTTGCGAGGGCCTGAGTGTTTGTCCTGCCCAAATTCAGACATTGAAATCCTGACCCCCGATGTAATAGCATGTGGCGGTAGCCCTTTGGGAGGTGAATGGGATTTAGTGTCCTTATAAAAGAGACCCCAGGGGCCGGCCCAGTGGTGCAGTGGTTAAGTTCGCACGTTCCGCTTCTCGGTGGCCCGGGGTTCGCCGGTTCGGATCCCTGGTGCGGACATGGCACTGCTTGGCACGCCATGCTGTGGTAGGCGTCCCACATATAAAGTAGAGGAAGATGGGCACGATGTTAGCTCAGGGCCAGGCTTCCTCAGCAGAAAGAGGAGGACTGGCAGTAGTTAGCTCAGGGCTAATCTTCCTCAAAAAAATAAATAAATAAATAAAATAAAAGAGACCCCAGAAAGATCCCTGGCCCCTTCTGCCATAGGAACACACAGTAAGAAGGTGTTGTCTGTTAGGAAGTGGACTCTCACCAGACACTGAATCTGCCAGCACCTTGATCTTGGACTTCCCAGCCTCTGGAACTGTGAGCAATAAATTTCTGTTGTTTATCAGCCACCCAGTCTATGGTATTTTGATATAGCAGCCTGAATGGACTGAGATAATGCTAAAGTTTAAGAATTTCTGCATTAGACCAGGAAGCTAGATTCAGTGGATTTATCTCCCAGTTGCTGACTTTGGCATAAATAACAGCACTTTATTTTGCTCCTCCTCAGAGGTAGAATTGGACAATTTTAAGTGGAGTAAGACCTTAGAGCTCACCCCAGTCAGTGCACTTCACCAGAGAAGAGAGCATGTGGCTTGGCGCCCAGCTTTGCAGACAGTTGCATCATTCAGATGGGAACCCAGGGCTTTCTGTTTCAGCTCCTAGGTCCTCACATGGGCCATGTTCCTTCTCTAAGACTGTTTAATCAATGCTTTCTGAGGCCAGGGTTCCTGGTAAGGTGGCCCAAGGAAATATTCCAGAAGAACCACTAGCATTGGCTTAATCATCTGTGTGTTCTCTTAACACTTTAATAATAATATTCTGATATTTCAGAAGTAGGCTCCAAAGCCTTGAAATCCAGTGGCTTTTGTCATTGATTTTATTTCATTAGTCTAGAAGAAAAAAAAAATCAAATGCTTAAACTGGCAGAATTCCACATTTTTCTGTCTTTTTTGACTCTTGTTCTCCTATAATGAGTGAAAAATGTTTGTGTGCTTGTGTGTGTATGATATGTGTTTGAGAGAGAGAAAGAGGGAGGAGAACGAACTTTCTGTTTATAGGAAAATTGTTAGCTGTCTGAAGAAGACGTGATTACACAGTTGGCAAGAGTCTTCGCAGTTGGGCACTGCCCTCCACAGTGTCCGTCTATCTAACTCTGGTTTTGGGGTTTGCTGCATTTTGAGTGTCTTCACACAGGCACTTTCTTCATCTATCTTGTTGCCCCATTGGATAATCCCCATAGTGGAACTTGATTTTACTCACTGCTATGCTGGCTTGTGATTTTCTCTGATCTAAAGAAAAGTCTAGAATTTGAAGAATTTGGAAGCAGTTTGTCCAGATAGTTCCACGATGCGTCCTGCCTTGCACATCACGCCTGTCCTTGTCTTTCCCTCCTTGGGGGCAGGGGGCCCACAGAAAGCCTTTACCTGGATGATCTCGTTTGTCTGGATGGCTTAAAATTCTTGAATTTGTTGGATCCATAGCCCCAGGTGCTTCAGTTTCTGTGTTGGGTGTGGGAAGGATAAATACCTGAGGAAAACATTCCCCTGTCAAAAGACCTGATTGATTCGGAGTGACAAGTATTTTGGGAGCCAGGGTATAGACTTGCTGGTAGATTAAGTGAGGGTTTCTTTAACCTGGTAATTTTAAAGGAGATAAGGGCGCCTGTTTAGATTTCTAGGAATTTATTTCTGCTGAAAATAGATTGTGATAAGTTCTTATTTTGATGTTGTCATCATTTGTTCATTTAATTTTTTTCTTTCTTCAATAGGTATGCCAAACACATATGAGCAAAATAGGCTAAACAAAACAAAACAAAATACCAAACTAAGAAGGGAATGACCATTTCTATTTTAAGGTTATAAAAACAAATCAAGTAACACCTGAACATAATTATGCCTGTATCAGAAATTTAGGGAGGGGGATTTCAAATAATCCACGGAAAAAATTAAGTAAGCTCCATGGCCGAAGACTCTAATATAAATATAGTTCATGAAGGATGAAGTTAGAAGAAAATTTAAATTCAATCTATAAGAAAGATGAACAATAAAACAAAGATGGGAGGTAATGACAACAGAGAGTGACTAGAGAATTTTCTAGTAAGGCCAGATTTCAAAGAATGTATCCAGAAAATAGAAGGATTGATGTTTATCTTCGAACAAATATAAAAGTCACTTGGATTGTTAAAAACCAGTATAAGGAACATCAAAGTGAAGTATGAGTCAACAGAAAACTAGAGACAGGTAAGTGTGGTACAGATTTTTGAAAAGTGAAAAGCTTGACATTCATATCTGGAAAACATCCAGAGCTGATTATTAAACATATCCTTTGTGAATAGGAAGAAAGCAGTGCTGGTTAAGAGGTAGCATGGATTTGCTGAGAGGTAGTCAAGAGAATGTAGATCCTGGCTTAAAGCCAAAGGAGAGAGGCGTCTTCAGGAGGGCTGTGGCTGTTCGTCTTCCTTATCAGCAAATTGGAAGATGACATAGACCATATCCTTATGAAGACTTTCGTTGGGTAGAAGTTAGCAGATCAGGAAGGGGAGTATAGGAAGAGGCTGGTGTGAGGGAGGAAAGGAGGGGAGGAGAAATGGAGGGACTGAAGACTCAAGGGACACAAAGCCGAGAGGGACTGCTCATGTGTCAGAGTCAGTCTTCAAAATCACCTTGTTAGGTAGGAAAGCTAGATGTGCAGGCCAGTGTGAGAGAAAGCAAATCTGTCTGTGAGTGATGAGGAATGGTGAGGATGGAAGCGGGTGGGAATTGAATAAATATTTATGGGGTCCTTACTGTGTGCCAAGTACTGTGTTCTGGACACTGGGGATGCAGCAGTGAATCAAGCAAAGGTCCAGCCCTCGGGGAGCTGACGTAAACAGGAGAACAAACAAACAGGTGGAGTGGCTTGTTTACATAGGATGGTCAGGAAAGGCCTCTCTGATATTGTAGCATTTGAATCTCAAGGGAGTGAAGGTCAAGGAGCTCTTAACCCAGGTGTCTGGGAAAACTGCTTCCTGAAGGTGTGTGCTGGTGCATGGCGAGCATTGAGGAGGCTGAGTGCCTGGAGCAGAGAGAGCAAAGGAATGGGCGGGGAGGGGATGATGCTGGAGGAAGATGGGGGGTGGAGGGCAGAGAAGGGAGGGCCTCGGGGCCAGCTGTTCACCCGGGTGAGATTCAGGATTTTGAACAGAGGAGTGATAAGATCTGAGAATAAATACTCAGAGTCCTTCTTTATGATAGTCTTCAAAGAAGTTCTAAAGCCAGAACCACGACCATCCAGTGAAAGTTATAAGGAGAAAGCCTTTAGTTCAGTGTATGACAGCTTAACAATTCATTTAAGTATCTTAACTAGTGAGGACTTCCTCTTCAGAAGTGCTGCGTACCTGCACGGAGCCTGGTTTTAAATTTAAAAACCTCCAAGGTCCCTTTCAATTTGGACATTCTCTAGTTTTCCCCCTTGGAGAGCAAGAATTTTCTGACTTTGGCCCTGACTTTCCGTGGGATGGCAGGTGGGGAAGAAGGGCAGGGGCGTGGAGGTGAGTAGGGTAGGGACAGAGAAATAGAGGGTTGGAGACAGTTTCATAGAGGCTCAGGGGAGCAATTTGAGTTCCTAGAAAAGGGACCAGATAAGTTGGGGAGTCTGGCATAGAGGGATGGGCAGCCGAGCAGTGGGGGCATGAGGAGGGCATAATCGTCAGATCAGGTGAGAGAGGCCTGGACAGTGTGGTGGGCAAGGTGGGGGGTGGAGAGTCCTTCAGGAAACAGCAAAGGATGAGTCTGAGAATTTCCAGGGACAGAGCTTAGAGACAGCTATCAAGGTGACAGTCCAGAGGCTTGTGAGGTGTGCCTCTGGGCAAGGTAAGAAAAAGTTTCAGAGCTCCAGGGACCAGTGCACCAGAGAGAAAGGTAGGAGAGAAAGGTAGGACGGCCTGGTGTAGAAATGGGGAGAGGGAGGTGTGGTCATGTGATGGGAGAGTGATTCCAAAGCACCACAGCAGGGGCTTGAGGCCTAGCAACTGGTCCACAGAAGGAGCACCCTGAGTGTCCTGTCATGGTGGAGGTGGGAAGAAAGGACCCCCGCCAGAGGCAGCAAAGTGGGGAGAGTCTGGGACTCCCCAGCTCTGGGCCCTTGGATGTGCAGAGTGACAGCAGCTCAGCCAGAGAGAATCTGACTCAGCTTTGCTTGGGCTGTGGAGGGGGAGGGTCCTTCCCCCCTTTAATTCCGAAGACCTACACACTTTCCCCCATACCGCTGCTGGATTGTGTGCTGGTCTCACCTCAGGGACACTGGACTGATGAATTTAAATTGGGAAAACTGGGGAGAGTCGAAAATTTTAAAAAATTTTCATCTCTCCTCTCCAGTTTATAAATAATTTGGAAGAAGGAAATAAACTTAATACAGAATAGAAAGATGTAATTTAAAAAAAGTTTCTTATGAAAACAGATTTACTTTTTAAGGCCACGTTTCTCTTTGAATAAAAGAAATAATTCACTTTTAAGTTTAAAGTAGTTGATGAATACGATTATATATATTTGTTCATTCAAATGGGACCTGTTTGATTTTAGTAGTGGTTATGTTATGGCAAAACTGTTCACAAATCTGCGCAGTTAACCAGTTGCGTTTCTGTGAAGTTTAGGTGGTTCCTCTCCTGCTGTTGTCACATGTATATGCTTTGGGTTCGGAGGTAGTTAGTTCAGTGATGTCTTCTATTGGATGGTTGCAGGCTAATATGCCACTAATCCTAACCATCATATAGTCTTGCTTCTCTCTCTCCCTCTAAGTCTCAGAAAGGCTTTGGGCAAAATCAATAAAATTCCAATTCTTTTGGCAGAATTGCAGTTTGCACAGCTACATCTTTCTCTTTTATTGTTTTTCACACTTTCTCTCCCCCATACATGTATATATATGTTTATTTTTGCACTTATTTATAGTCACATTTTAAGCCTGCATTCTCATGGAAAATCTGTGTTCAAATAGCTCAACACTTATTATTCCATAGAGGCAGTGTTACGTAATGGAAAATTCACGAGCTGAGTAATCACGCAGAGGGTGGTTTAAATTCTAGCTCCAGCGCATTCAAGCCATGTGACCTTGGCAAATTACTTACCTTCTCTGAGCCTCAGTTTACTGCTTTATAAAATGGATCTAATTATACTTACCTAATAGGATGGTCGTGAGAATTCACAAGATGGTGTATATCAAGCACTAGTAAAATGCCTCCATAAGCAGAAGTTACTGCTGTTGCTGCTGTTTTGTTAGAGGGCTACAATGGGGATAAGGAGTAATGGAAACTGTGAAAGCTACGGAAGGGGAACCTGGAAGAGTAGACTTCTGAGAAATAGAGGGAGAAGAGTGAAAGTGAAAAGTTACTGAGGGAAGTAAGTACTTTATCATTCAATTTTCTGCTGTACTGGTAAGCTCAGTAATAAAATTACTTTAAATTTTCTAAATTTTGTACCCACTTCCCTTACTGAATGGTAAAGGATGCAATTTACCTTGGGTAATTTAATTTGGTCTTTATAACTTTGATTTTCATCATGATTTCATTCACTCTAGCTTACAGAATTATTTGAGAAATCGTTGGTCTGGTTCCCTATCTTCAAGGAGTTGAATGCCATTCAGATGTAAGGTCATCTCTTCTCTTCCAGAAAGTTTTTGAGAATGGTGTATGAGTTTTTGCTGCATAATAAATTAGTGACTTAAAACGTACAACCAATTATTTAGCCCACGGTTCTGTGGACAAGAAATTTGGACTCAGCTCAGATGGATAGTTCTTCTGCTGAACTCACTCAGGAATCTGTGGTCAGTTGTTGGTCAGCTAGAAAGCTCTGCTTCTCAGGGATGGCTGGTGATCAGCTGGAGTAAAAGGGGAAGGGAATGGTGGGGGTGCTGGACTTCGGGTGTCTCGTCATCCAACAGGCCAGCCCCAGCTTGTTCACATGGCAGCTCCAGTTTCTAAGAGGGAGATTGAAAGTGCCAAAGACTCTTAGTCAAATTCTATTCAGTTTCAGAACCTAGACAACATCACTTCTACCACATTCTGTTGGCCAAAGCAATGGAAAAGGCCGTTCCAGAATCAACGAGCAGAGAAATAGAGACCATCTCTTAATGAGAGGAGCTGCAAAGGATTGAGGACATTTTTGCAATCCTCCCCAGATGAGGACTCTATAATCCTCATTGATAAGTCAATTCTAGTTCCTTAGATTCTTTCTCTTCTGCTTTAATTTTCATCCTTTTTTCCCCCTGATGAATTGCTAGTCTGAAGACTGAAAAGAGATGCTTAAGTTATTACTTCCCTTACAGTCTTTTGTCCAGAGCTCAAGTTTGCAAAGTGCTGGTGCCAGAAGGTTGACCCTGACCCCACAGGATCATCCTTGGCTTTCATCCCTGACCAGATGCACTTACCCATATCCAGGCAGGGGCCAGCAGTATAGGGAAGTCTCAGCTGGATGGCCTGGCCGGAGGCTGCTAGGTGGTCCTGGCTCAAGAGCAGCTTATTCATTGTCCTTTGATGTAGAAAGTGTGACATGGGAAACAGCCTCTCCGCTTAATTAACTGGATCTCTTGGAACATTTAAACCTTGCATCGTAGCAAATGCTAAACAGATAAGGTAGTTCCTTAAATAAAGTTATTTCGTTCTGTTTTTAATCGATCAGATGATCTCAAGCTGCTGGGTTTGTTTTAAGTAGCTAAGAATTGATTTTCTGATCATTTTGAAGGAGTAAAATTCCAGTCCTTTTCCCCAGATACCAGATTTGATATCTCAGTAGTTTGTCTCTAAGTTTCAGACTTAATGGGGTTCTTTTTTTTTTTTTTTTAACATGAATGCTCTTTTAACTTGTGTTAGACCATCAAGTCTGTAACCCATAGCCTTGGCCTTGTATGCCTTGGGTAGCACTAACTCTCTGAATTGTCTTCTGGCCTATAAATTCTAGACTCAGCTATTTTCCCATGGACCACGGGGAAGTGCATGAGTAAGGAGGGAAGCGGAGGGGTCAGGGAGCTGCCTGCTTCCCTTGGTGACCGTGGAGGTTAGATACAGTGATGAACTGGTAACAGCTCCTCAAGACTTCAGTGGGTCAGGCTTGGGACAGAACATGCCAGACATGGTGCTTCCACCTTCTGGAAGGAGATGCTATATCATGCTCATTATTTCACCCTACATTGCAGCAAAAATTAGTGTTTTTGCTTCTTGATCAGTTAATACCTTGGCAGAGGAGAGAGAAATGTCATTGCATTTACCGTTCTTCTTTTACACCCAGTCATTTTTCTACAGATGTGTTCTTTGAAGAAAACTTAGGAGGCAGGTAAATGGAATGGAGGGAGTAGGAATTATTTGGGTTAGCAAAATATTCTCACTTTCTAAAAACGAAGCATTATCCATCTTCTCTCCAGTTCAAGGGTTCTTTATCAGTTGAGGGAATGGCCTGGTTGTTTAGCTTGCAGTTGCTGTATTTTTTCTGGAGGGAAGTAGTCAGGGTTGAATTGAGATTTCAGTGTGAAGGGTGACCCCAGAATGGTGTAACTAGGCAGCCCTGTGGATGGTCAGGATGCGGCACAGAAGGGCAGGGAGAGCAACAGGGGCCGTGACTTTCACTGACTTCTCAAGTGTTTATTTGGCTTCTACCATGTTTAGGCACCGTGTTAGATCCTGTGGTCATATCCTCGAAGAGCGAGGAATAGCTGAAAATGCTCAAAGTTAAGTGATAAATGCAGTCAGAGAAGTATATGTAAGGGGATCTGGGTGCACTGTGGGTGCACAGTGACATGACTTTCTGGGTGCTGGGAAGAAGCTGGGTTGTGAACTACGAGTTTTCCAGGTGGAGAGGGAGGGAAATGGAATTCTAGGCTGCAGAAATCTTGTGTCCAAAGGCGGGGAGGTGTGCTGAGCTCTGGATGTTTAGGGAAATCCATGTCGTTATGTCTGTTTAGACCCTAGTGGGAGCTGTGTGAGTGGAGAGGCAGAATTGCAGTTTGCACAGCTACATCTTTCTCTAAGAATTTTAATGTCTATCAGGGAGCAAATTGGATTAAATTCACACACGCTGTGTTTAGAAAGGCCTCTATTTTACCAAATGAAATGCTGTTCATCTCTAAAAGCAGCTTTTCAACAACTGGGTTAATTCAGTTTTGCCACTTTCCTTCAAGGGGCAGATCCGTTTTCCTAAAAAAGGGTGAACAAATTCATCTAGCCTTGGGGAATGTGGTTTCACCTGTTTGCATGGTCTAGCTTTTCAGGTGAGACGTCGTGGTAAACGTCCTGAGCATGGCATTCAGAACCTGGATTGCGAAATACAGATCAAAATGAAAGAACTGCCACTGTGATTTTGTGCTGTTTCAATACAGCGTTTCTGGGCTTTGGCTTCTCAGAAAATATTCAGCATGACACTCTGATTGATTGTCAGGGCCCCAGAGATGGAAAATGTAGGTGAAAATGGCAATCTGAAAGGGGCTGAAGTGGGCTTGAGAGCTTTTGTGAATAAGAGAGCTCAGTTTTGATTTGATGTTTGATCCTTTAAAATGTTCGATTGTGTTGAAATTGTACACGACTACTTCTATCTTGTTCTCTTCACACAATTGCTGCTTTTTAATTTCATTTCCACTTAATTATAAGCAGGAAACAACTGTTTATAAGTAATTACAAGGCCTTTTAGGTCTTTTCTGATTCAAAATTTTACATTCCTGAGGTCAATTGACTGTTTGGTCTTGCCCCCAAATACGTGGCATCTGTTAGCACTTGGTGGCAGCAAAATCTGAGTCCTGCAGTCAAGTGCCTTCATTAGTGTTTAAAGCGTAAAATTAAGAATGATTTCAAGTGGATTGAAAGGTACCCAGTGAGAGAAGAGAAATTCTGCTTACAGCAAGGAAGGCTAAGATTTGAAAGTTCCAGGGGGCCTCTCTGTGTAGCCTTAGGGATGTTCTTTAATCTTTCTGAGCTTCAGGTTCCACTTTCCTTTGGTACCTCCCTCTTTGAGTGGGGTTCTAGTTTTATTTGTAACATTTCAAGTCTTTTTTGGAACTCTGAGGCCCGCATGGCAGATTTACGTTTAAAAAGTCTGGGTGGTGGGTTTCAGGAATGTCTGTGAAATTAGTTTCTGAATTACTCTTTATTTCAAATTATTTCCTGATTAGAACCCAAATTTTCTTTTCTTTTCTTCCAGTTTTATTGAGATATGATTGACATAGAACACTGTATACATTTAAGGTGTACAGCATATTGATTCGACTCCCATATATTGTGAAATGATTACCACAATAAGTTTAGTTAACAAATCCATTGCTCATATAGGTAAAAAAAATAACCACCACATAATTTTAATCACGAATTATAAGTGAATGTGCCAGGCACCCCGATGTATATATTTCTAGGCTCAATAAGTATTTTTGAACCTGATGTTTATGTTTGGCTTGAAGGCCTTAAGGGGAGATGAGTGGGGTGGCAATACTGAGTCATGACATTGCCATTGTCACACTTTCCTGTGGCTCTTAGCAAAGTAGGATGCAACTCACTTCCATCCATCGGGCTGTTGCCGCTGGCTTCTTCAACAAAATGTCTGTGAATGTGTGCTTTTTCTATGCCTGTTGGAAGGCTTCTCACTCTATGAAGATGGAAAATGGGCAAGGATTTTTAGATGGAGAGATAGTGTATACACTAACCACTTAGAAAAGGCTGGCCTGGTGAGAAATAGAGGTCAGGAAAGTAATTGATCTGTCATGGCCATCGATAATTTACCTCTCAGTGTAGGTTAAAATGGTGGAAGAATGGTGTCCTTGCCAGTGGCTGTGTAGAGGCATGCTGCCCTGTAGAGTTTCTTTGGTGTTAAATAAGAACCCAGACTCCCAGTGGAGGGAGCAGGGCGGGGAAGCTCTCACATCACAGACGCTGGCTCTCTGCAGCTTTAGAGCAGCGACACCGCGGAGCAGTTTCCTGAGTCTGGGTTCTTCGAGACTAAGAGTGTTGAATGACTAATTACGCCCGGGGCTTAGGCAATGTCTGCAGTTTTCTTTTTATTCCTTTGTACGTTGAGCAATTGTCCCGGTTTGCCTGGGGCTGAGGAGTTTTCCAAGATGCAGGACTTTCAGTGCTGAAACCAGAAAGTCTGGGGCAACTTAGGGCAGTTTGTCACCCTCCCTTCATGCCCCTGCCTGTCTCTTTCCTCTTCTGCCCCCTCTCCCTGCCGCACAATGAGTGAGCATCCCAAACACCTTCGTTCGCTGTTCCAGATGCACTTCATACATGGTGGACCTGGGGAGCTTGGAAAAACAAAACAATCCATTTTTAAAAATAGGGTTCTCCTTAAGTAGTTCAGACTTAAGTGTGACTGTCGTTGCAGAAGCTGGCACCGCCTTGTGGCATCCTGATTGTTTCTTTGCCTTAGTTTTCCTTTTGCTGAACAGTTTTGAAAATAGAAAGCTGGGGCCATTGTGGTTAGAGCCAGGAGCAAATAGGCACCTCTGAGATGGTCCCAAGCCCGTAGCCCCTCCTGGCTCCGCTCCTACTTCTGGGTAGCTGTCAACTGTCCCCACCTGGAAGAGCAGACATGGTTATAAACTGTGAACTGTGTTTCTAGGATTGATTTCTAGTCTTTTCTTTTCAGGAAAAATAATATACAATTGGAGCAAAATTAAGTAGACACTAAAACCCTCCACTTTTCCCCCAGTGATTGTTAAATGCTATGGGTAAGTTCACAATTTTAGTTGTCATTTTAGTTATCCCTCATGCATAAGTGGTACAAACACAACCTGTATCTCAAGATCAAAGGGTGGAATTCTAGTTATGCTGTGGAACTGCAAAATACCAGACAGAAAGCCCGCACAGGGGCCTCTCAAGATTTTGATCTGTTCTCTATTAAGAGTGACTGGATTTTTTTCTCCTTACGATTCCTCAAGGAAGTTCCATTTATTCTTCCATGTTTGCTGCTCACAAACCCCTGCTTCTTTTTCCACCTGGCAAAGTGACATGATCGTGTGATATTACTGGGCTGTGTGAAAACCCATGATCATATCAAGCATCAAGCAGTTGCCTAGAAACCATCATGAAAACAGGATTAGGTAAAGCATTTTTTCTATATTACAGCTGCCTTCTGATTAAGACGTGATGTTAGAGATAGCTAAGTGTGTACTCTTTCATGGCCTCAAAACACATGTAAGTGAAGAAAGAATTTTTCAACAGTGATAAAATGATTTCTCCGTCATCGCACTTCCAAATGGTTATCACCCACCCAAATCGCCCCTCCACCACAGCCCTACGCACACCTCCCTTTCAGGAGGGTCCTGTGTTGCGGATTGTTGGCCCTTTATAAAGAACATTGACACAGACCAACAGCGCATCTTAGACACTGTTGTTCATGCATCAGTCCCTCGGCCCTCAGCCAGACCGGAGTGTGCGTAGAGAAGTTGGAAGGCATTTGCAGTAATTTGGTCACGAAGAAGGAATGTGTTATGTGGAGTAGCAATTAATCAGCTAAGTGATAAGCAGGTTTTCAACAAAACACCACCAGGGGCGTATCCCACTTTAAATCTACTGCGGTGAGTTAGAGAGAACGAAATCTCTAACTCTGAACGCTCTTGTCTCCCAGGAAATAAATCTTGATGGAGTCAAGGGATGTCGAGAAGTATAAATTGAAAGGACTTATTAAATGATTGATGTATTCCTAAACTCCTCCTGGAAGAAGATAGATAGGTAAATAAATGATCATGGCAGGTTTGGGGTCAAAGGAGAAAAAGGAATCAGGAAAACCTAAGGGTTAGTAAGTTAGCAAATATTTATTGAGCTCCTGCTATCTGCCAGTTGGCCCTTCTAGGTGTGGTAGGGGGTGGGGTGCGATGAGGTGGCTTTGGAACAATGAGCAAGATGGACAGTGTATTCTAGCGAGGGGGCAGAGGTCAGGCCATAAAGGCTGGAACAGATAAATAAATAATTTCAGATAATGATAAATGCCATGAAGATGGTCTGTGACTACAGCAGGAGGCATAGGCACTGTCTTTCGGGGGTGACGTTTGAGTGGAGGGGCTGAGAATCTGAGGGACTGGGAGCCATGTCCTCTCAGAGTGGGGCAGTGGAGCAGGAGGCTGACTGTACGTAGTGAATAGTAGAAATCAAAGCAAGAAGAGAACCTTCAGTGTTGTTAGAGGACAAGTCAGATCCGTATTAAGGAAGATCATTTTCAAGTTCTCAGAAAAGTGAACCTGACTGCACCAGGCCTCCAGATCGTTTTAATTACCTTTGGGGGGATTGCCTAACATAGTATTAGTCATAGAATTGACAATAAGGACTTTGGTATTTTTCTCACAGATATTGATGGTAGGAGTTATTTTGCATTTAAAATTTTATTTTTAAACCATGAAAATAACATATTACCAAACTTGGAGAAATAAGAAAAAAATCTTCTATGATGCCACTACCCTAGAGGCACTATTATCTCTTTTGTGTATTCCCTCCCAGTCGTTTTCATGTGTGTGGTTTTAGATAGTTAATAGGTACCCCTTTAAATGCATAGCAGTCATTTCCCCACACTGCCTCAAATTTATATTCTGTACTTACAACTTTTAATGACTACAGTCCATTCTGATTTTGAGGGTAGTTATGCACTATATTTTCATTTTCATTATATATACATTTTCATCAACTGGTAGATATGTAGTCTTGTTTTATGTGTATTTCTGTTTAAAGACACCTTGTTTAATATATTTTGTTGATTTGTGAGCATTGAACTAACTAATGCAGTATCCCTGTTACTCATGCCTGAATAAAGCTTGTGTAACACATGTCTTTTTGCCATAGGGCACATCACAGCTTTCTTGTGCTTAGAAACACTAGCCAGCACTTCAGCCGTGTACTTGGGGGCCATTTTTTTTTTCCTTGAGGAAGATTAGCCCTGAACTAACATCTGCCGCCAATCCTCCTCTTTTTGCTGAGGGAGACTGAGCTAACATCCGTGCCCATCTTCCTCTACTTTATATGTGGGATGCCTGCCACAGCATAGCTTGATAAGCGGTGCATAGGTCTGCACCCAGGATCTGAATCGGCGAACCTGGGAAGTGGAACGTGTGAACTTAACCACTGTGCCAACGGGCTGGCCTACTTGAGGGCCATTTTAAACAGCAAAATCACCAACAAAAAAGAACAAAAATGTGAAAAATGTGACACTCTGTAGACCACTTGCTTACAGCATGAGAGTTAAAACAAGAAGGCAGAGCGTTGCCCTGTTCAGCCTCAGCTGAAAATGTGCACTTCAAGAAACTCAAACTTCTGCCGCTCTGAGCATGTTTGTGAATGACTCTGAAAGCACAACAAATATTGATTTTGGAGTTACAAATAAATTTTAGCAAGCAGGCAAATTTGCAAATATGGAAGCGACAAGTAACGAGGATCAGCTGTATGCTATTCTGCCTGGCTATGCCACAGTTAACTGAACCATAAATGGCTCACTTTGGAACAGGACACAGACATGCTTCTATTCTGGTGTTTGTGGAACCTCCATAATCCTCTTCACTCCCCACCCCAAACAAACCAAATCCTGAAAACAGCACTACTAGGGAATAGCTCAGAAGCACGGAGTAGGGAAAAATTGCCCTCTGTGTCTCTCTAGGGGACAATGTAGTAATACCACCCTCCATTTTTGAGGGCTTTTGCATTGGCAGAGGTCTTTGATGTGGTCTATGTAATTTGATCTTTACAATGAACCAGTGAGGGAGATAGAATTGTTACCTTCATTTTCCCAGAAACAGACACAAATGTGAATTGATGGCAAGTGTACCTAACCTAACCTGTCTTTCTGAAATGACTGTCAGGCATTTTGTCCTCAGCAGAGGCCTTGAGAGTGAATCTTGGTCCTTTCTCTGACCAGTTCCTGCTTGGTGAGAATAGATATCCCATTGGAAATCACAGTACCTGTCATGTGGCCCACAGGTGCACAGTAGTATCCACCTGCATTTTCACCATGGAGGATCAAGAGGGATATGGTGGAGTAGAAAGAGTGTGAAGAATTGATTTTGATTTCCTGGCTCTGCCCCTTCCTCAGCTTTGCAACTTTGGGCAAGTTGTAAAACGTCTCTGAGCTTGCAGTTTTGCATTGGCAGAATGGGTATAATTATATTACCTAACTCATACATTTGTTGTGAAGATTTAATGAAATAATATATTTGGCCATTTTTCTCATTGTGCCTCTGATGGTAAGAACTATATTGACAAGGAGTTTATCTATTGATCCTTAGAGAAAATCAATAAATAATCTTGACAGTCACCTGTGTTTCCTAGTAACTCTGCCTGGAGAGTACCACCCTCAAAAGCACCATTGTTGAATAAACAGTGTGCATTGGCTTCTGCATCAATGCATGTCTAAGTTAATGTCACGATTTAGTTTTAATCTTCCATAACACATCATTTTCTCCTAGCATAAGAAACATAAATCTTTCAAAATAAATATTAATGAAGTCCCCCTTAGATTTTTTTCCTAATCTTGATTGGGATGCTGATAAGCTGTATGTACGTGTTGGCTGTTGAATGAAGTGTTCAATAGGCTTGCTACATATGACAGACCCAGGTCAAATAAGTGGTGTGGGAAGAGGCTAGAGCAACACCATGCCCGTTTTCTTGATGGGAAAAGTGAAGTATAAGAAGATGACTTGCACAATAAGATCTCCAGACTAGGTAAAGCTTTCCCAAGCAGCCAACCTTTGAATTACTAGCCTCAGGGGAGTGTGAAAAGATCCCCTTTCTCCTGATAATTTTGCAATTAAATGAGAAGATGTGGGTCCTTAATAAAATGTTCTAGATCCAGTTTACATCTATACAATACAATTTCCAGCGTGTCCTTTTTAAATATCTGTGTGACATTAGGAGAGGAAACTCAACTGCTGGAGTGCTCTTATAAAGTCACCATAAACTTCACAGTGGCAGGGATGATGGGGTCAGCAATCGAAATGCTAAACTCCAGGTCCAAGTGGCTATTTCTTCCTGAACTTTGATAACTGGTATCTGCTTGAGAGAAAACAACGTTTGGTTTTTGCTGGCTTGGCCTTAGAGATTACCCTGACACTAGTGATCTCTGGACCCTGAGGTAAACTATAGGCTCATTTCCCAACTAGATAGAGGGGTACCTTCATATACTATAACTTGTTTGGGATTTGTCCCATTCTTGTGTGAATGTCCCATTATGTTTCCGAGAACACATGCACAGCCCTCCTTAAGGTTGGGATGGGGTAACAAACTGACATGGGCAATTCCTGGTGATTATGCTGGTTTTCATTGTCATCACCGGAACTCATTTGAATGGCCACTTGTTCATTACGTTGTGTGGGTCACAGAACAAAGGCAACAAAAAGCATCGACATGCCTCCTAGGAGCTTGCAGTCTAAGACAATACATGGATGGAGATGGTCAGCTTATTTTCATGAGGCTGTTTTTCAGTAAAACATTAATATTCATGCTGGTAGATTCAGTGGGAACATTCAAACGAGGGAATCCTTGTATTGAGCCCAGAACACATTTGGATGGCCGAGAGGACAGCCTTAGAGATTAATATTTCCCTCTACTGATTCACGTTGGCCAAGGTGAATCAGTATTCTAATTCCTTCTGTCACTTGCAGTGGGTATCTGCAAATAAACAGTCTAATAGTGAGAAGTCTAGTAGGGAGATGGACCTTAGGCACTGAGATTCTATTACGTTTGTTTTCTCCCGATTTTATAGAGTGTAGTTATCGGAGATAGAGAAGCTGCAGGTAAGTTTTGGTCCACACCCTGGTGCTCCTTTGACTACCAGCTACATGAAGCTTAGGCACTCGCTGAGAAATATAGGTTGACCATGAATTAAGTTTCAGAATAATGTAGTACCAGCCTCAATAATGGACTAGCAGGCGTGTTTTAAAGATTTTTCTTTTTTTTTTTTTCCTTTTTCTCCCCAAAGCCCCCCAGTACATAGTTGTATATTCTTCATTGTGGGTCCTTCTAGTTGTGGCGTGTGGGACGCTGCCTCAGCGTGGTTTGATGAGCAGTGCCGTGTCTGCGCCCAGGATTCGAACCAACGAAACACTGGGCGGCCTGCAGCGGAGTGCGCGAACTTAGCCACTCGGCCATGGGGCCAGCCTCTAGCAGGTGTGTTTTAAGCAGTCCTAGTAGGCCTTGAGCTGCATGACGGTATCTGTGTATCTCTAGAATTCAGCACAGTTGCCTCTACACCTAGTGAATTCTTAATATAGCTTAGGTGAATTGAAGCCAAAGAGATCAGAAAACGAGAGTAAGACACAGGAGCACAGAGGCCTAAAGGCAGTGAGTGAAGCAGAAGTGTTGTCTTGTAAGGTCCCAGTATGAGGCATGGGAGAGGAGTTGTTAAGGTCAGATGAGGAAGGGCCTTGTTCATCCATGGAGCCAGAAACCGGAGTGAGAGGACCTGGGAGGGAGGCTCCAGAGCTAGTAAGGTGCCAAGTCAAATGCAAGTCGGGCCAGAGGGAGCCTGGCACAGTTGTACACCTCCTGCAAGACAGTGCTGGGAAAGGAAGCGGATGTGGAGACGACTATTCCAGGAGCCACACCAGCCAAGCCAGGCTCTGACTAGCCTTTAGTTAAGTTAGAGCAAGAAATGTGTCCTGTGTAAATCTGTCTACTCCTTTCATTTCAAAAATTCTTCCCCCTTCCTCCCCTCAGTTTTCTTGTAAAAGTTTCTTAAAAGACAAAATCAACTTGGTCTTGGCCAGTCTATCAGGAAAAACGTTTCTCCGAACCTAGATCTGTGATCCAGGAGGCCAGGTATGAAGTCACAGCCACCGTCTCAGCCCGACTTCCCAGAAGAAGTGAACAGAGGGAGGTGAGGCACAGCATCAGAGTCAAGAACCAGGGGTGGAGCATCTCAGACAAGGTGAGGGAGGGGCAGTGCCTCCCTCTCCAGTTTGATGCCGACTCCAAGGATCATGGAGTCTTCAGCCCTCACATTTGTCCTCAGGATTCTTTTTTTCTTCCACATAAACATCCTCAGAAGATGGGCAAGAAGAGGAGTGTGGGCAAGGGAGTGGACAAATATGTGGCCGGTCGGTAGGTGTATTAGCTTTTCTATTGCTATGTAACAAATTCTCACAATCTTAGTGACTTAAAACGGCAGTGTGTGTCATCTCACAGTTTCCCTGGATCAGGAGTCTGGCACGGCTTAGCTGGGTCCTCTGCTCAGGGTCTCGCTCCCCAAGCTGAAGTCAGGTGCCACTTGGGACTGCAGTACCTTCTGAGCTCGGGGTCCTCTTTCAGCTTCATGTGGTGGTTAGCAGAATTCAGTTTCTCACGTCTGTAGATCTCTTGGTGGCCTGCTTCTTCCAGGCCAGCAGGAGACTCTCTCTGACTGCTAGACCTTCTTTGAAAGGGCTCACCTGATTACATCAGACCCACTAGGATGATCTCCCTTTCGATGAACTCAGAGTCAACTGAATTGGGACCTTAATTATGTCTGCAAAATTATCTTCACCGGGGCCAGCCCTGTGGCTTAGTGGTTAAGTTTGCGTGCTCCGCTTTGGCGACCTGGGGTTCGTCAGTTGGGATCCTGGGTGCAGACGTATACACCGCTTCATGCTGTGGTGGTATCCCACAAAGAAGAACCAGAATGACCTACAACTAGGATATATAACTATGTATTGGGGCTTTGGGGAGAGGAAAAAAAAAAAAAGGAACATAGGCAACAGATCTTAGCTCAGGGCCAATCTTCCTCACCAAAAAGCATACTTAAAAAAAAAATTACCTTCACCATAATGTAACCTGGGACTCAAAGGAGCACCGTCAATCATATCCCTAGGTCATACAGGCCATACTCAAGGGCAATCTTACAGAGTCTGTCCACCAGGGAGCAGGAATCTTGGGGTCATCCTAGAATTCGGCCTTCTACAGTGGGTAAGAGAGAGTGAGCGGCCAGTGCTTTTCTATTCCCTCCATGTTGTAGACTGTAATTTGGGAAGGGGAAAGACGGATTGGAGAGCAGGATCAAAGATGCTATTTTAGATTTTTTTTGGCTGGTGGCCCCAAGTCCTGAGAGAACAGAAACTACCACTAAATAACAATCTAAGGGTACAACCTTAATTGTTGTGGCTCAGGGTGGAAATTTTGATTTATAAAAGAAAACGTGTTGTTGCTCAGCCAATTGCTGGGAGATGTTTCAGGGCCCACCCTGGTGAGGAGAGGGTGAATCAAGAGGAGCTCATTTCCAGTGTTTGTGATTCTATCGCACGCAGAGTTTCTGACTGAAGCCGTTTTTGAAGACAGACCTGGCCCGTTCACTTGCAGGTAACCATGCTAGTTGGAGAAAGGTCCAGTTGTTGTGGGTCCTAATTGCTGTCAACACAGAGGACAAAGTTAGAGAGATTTCTGTCCATTTAACATTTAAAGTGTCAGAGGAAAAGTGGGTTGTTATTGTCCTGCAAAGTGGTCCTTTAAGCCTGTGCCTGCCAATGGGTTATTTTTTATCAGGAGCGAAATATAGACTATCCATCTTCTGGGCAGAAAATGTTGACTCTAGTCATGCTCACTATGCTTTGTTCCCCGAGGACTATTTAAAACAGGTCTCGCTTGATTCGATTAAATGGAGTCTGTTTTTAAAAAACAAATGCTTTTTCCCCCTGTTATCAACTCATAGGTTTCCATTTTAGAAAATACAGATAAGAAGAATAAAAAAGTACATCTGTTACACTGTGCAGAAGTCCTGTCAATGTTTTGTCAGATATCCTTTCATATATTTCTATATTATAGTGTTTATAGACAATTCTCTACGTTATAACTGAAAATACGGGGAATTCAGTTTTTGTAATATGTTTTCACTTTGATATATATTGTGAACATTTTGTTGTGATATATATGGCAGCATTTATTAACAAACAGCTTTTGACAACAACGTTTTTAATAGCTGCTTACTTAGATATACTGTAATTTATTGAAACAATCTTATCTGGGCTATTTGAAGTTTCAGCTAGACAGATAGATGGTACTATCAAGTCAGGCTTATCTGACTCCGAATAGTAAATCTTTCTCGGTGATTGTGATCCCATTGTTTTCCCTCAGTGCTGACCTCATTTTTCTTCCCTTGTTGGGAGCGCTAACGTCGGCAGTACAGTGCTTGCTGCTTGCAAAGGCAAAACTTGTGCTTTATGTTTACTTTTCCCCTGGTCTGTTCCCAAGGCTACGTGTAGAGTTTTTAAATACTTCTTTTGTGAGCCAGAAGCCCTAATAAACAAACCACTTTGTTGAGACTGGAGTGTGAGCACTGGCACAGTTTACTAATTTTACTGCACGTTGCAGACATCACGAGTCAGTGAGGTGGTCCAGCTGCACCTTCCTTCTCCTCACGGACTCTGTGTACAGCTTTGTTGAGTTGCTGTTTTTCTTTCCCCTTTCCTTCTAAATGGGCTGCTGGTGGCGAAAGTCTGTTTAAACAAAGGTGGGGAAAGGATCAGTTTATTACAAGCCCAGACTTTAAAAGTTAGCTAGAAGTTTAACCTATTGGAAACCTGAGCTTTGCAAATGTTGAGAGTGTTAGGACGAATGGGAAAAAGGGCAGTCAGATATTGGTGGGTCGTTAGGCAGTGGACGGAATACAATTCAATGACTCAGACGGTCATCAAGAGAATTTTTTGACATAGTGCCACATTTCACAGAAATAATGAAAACAGGCCCATGGAAAGAACCATAATTAACATATAGATTCCTCATGATCCAGCAGAGTCTACATATTGAAAGTTAGCCTCTTTTGCTTTTAGAAATATATGGTAGCATTTTGAGTTGTCATGATGGGGAGGGGAAGCTAGCATTTGGTGTTCAGGGGCTCTGTTCAGGACAATCCCAATCAGTGGAGACCCTTTCTACCTAAAATACCAACATGGTCTGGTTGAGAACCTCTAACTACTTCACAACTTTTGGTTTCGTCTAAGGAATGGAGCAGAAAACATGAAACTATGGCCATGAATTTTTCTGGGGCTTCCTAGAAATTGTCTTGTCCTCTCTCTCTCCCTCGTTTCTCAGAAAGGTCCTGCATAGCTAAGGCTGGAAAGCTATTGGTCCACGTAAGGGCGTGTGGGTCAGGGGAAAGCACTTTTTAGTTCTGATATTTCTCTCCATCTATACTTGGTCTGCAAAAGTTGAGTCACTTTTTCTGTTAAAAGCCTGTCTGGTTGTTTGTCTCACAGACCAGCTGTTTAAAGGCGGAAATCAGCCAGTACCATCCAGCTGTTAACTCAGCCATCCCCAGGGGAACTAATTCTTTGCCAAAATAGGCTCAGAAAAGACCAGAGAGAGGGAGTTGCAGGGAATAATGACTCAGGCTTAAGATTTGTTTTCAGGCTATTTTATTCCCCTAGGTGAGTGGAAGCAGAGGCCACCTACATCATAACTGGTCTCAGAATGTCAGAGCTTCAGGGAGCCTGGGAGACCAGCTGTCCTACTCTTTTATTTTATAGTCTAAGGAAGGAGGCCCAGAGAGGTTAAATGACTTGCCTGAGGTCACAGAGCCAGGTTGTGACAGAGCTAAGTCTAAATCCAAACCTTTGATTCCAAACACAGCATTCTTTCTACTACACCAGTAGCTACCCTTTTGACTTCTTATATTATTTATTAATAAGCTTTGCTGACTTTCTTTCCAAAATATTCCCCCACCCCCACCAAGGCATTGCATTGTTATTACTTCAAACCTTATGTAATTTCTGAGACCATTGGCTTCACGGGTCCTGGAAAAGAATCTTTTGTGACCAGAAGGCAAATGCTTGCTCTTCATCATGCAGTAAGCATCCACCACTGACCAATCATGAAAAAAATGTAGAAGCATTGTTCTACATTGTCTTTTGGGAGAAAAATACTCAGTTCAGCTGTTTGGTAACAAGTTCTAACGCTGTGTTTGCACGTGTTTGCCAGAGGGACTGCAGAATGTCTTCCGTTTGCTTGTTCTCTGAGATCACTAGATTCCGTTTATGGGCTTTCTTAGAAAGAGAATATTATGGCCTCTTTTCTTCACCTTCCTTGGACACTCTCCAACTCTTCCAAGGTCCAATGAAGAGAAAGGGCAGGGCTGTGGCTTGACGACAGGGACTATCCTGTGGGCCAGAGCACTTAGAGAGATACCTTTTGGAGCATGGCACTCCACTTCCAGGATAAGACTTGAGAACCTGAAAATATCCATCTTTTGGGAAAAATTTGGCTGCTGCTTAGAATCAGAGAAAGGAATCTTGAGCATGTCCAGGACATTTTCTCACAACCAAGTTGTTCCATTTTCCTCCCTTTCTGCTGGGCTCTGTCATGGGCTCTCAGTTGCCCACTGGGTGAGCATCTCATTCTTCTTACTAAGGCTTACTTTGGGTTTTCTGGCCTTTTTTTGCTCATCAGTGTCACCAAAGGGGGAACTTGATAATCTAGCTTGGCTGTGCCCAGTTCTCTTATAAAAGTTGGAGCGAGAGGTTTGCATAGCAATTCTGATTGCTGCTTAAAAGGAAAGGGCACGGAAGAAGCATATGGATGTGATAAAGTGTTGTTGACTTTGGAAGGGTGACCTCTGGAGGAGCTGGAGGAATGGGAGAGGTGTTTGAGATTGGAGCCATAGGCCTGGTTTTCAGTGGGGAAAAGGAAGATTTATCAACTATGAATTGACAAATTGAACACTGAGCCTCTTAGTAAGCAAATGGTCGAACTAGAGTCTAGTATATCACCAAGGATAAATGGTATTTAATGAGCCTCATAATTTTTTATTGTCTTAATAGGCTAATAGATCAGAGAAATGCTTAATAAATTGTCCCAATTTCAACAAGACATGAAGTAATAACAGCAATGAAACAGCTAACATTTATTGAGCTCTTATTAGTGAAAGGAACTGTTCTCAGTGAAAAAACATCAAATTTTGCTTCTTTTGGGGGGTGTGTGGTTTGGCATCTCTTAACTTTAGGTTCTTCATTTAAAATAATGGAGCCTGCCTTTCCAATCTCTCTTGTTTCTAGTAAGTGGACTGGAATTATTGGCTCAGCTTGGAGCGGGCAGTGGTGGTGGGGTGGGGGGGGGCAATAGAGAGCTAACCAGTGGTTTTTCACTCTCCACTGTCCCAAGATAAGCTATCTTGTCTTTTTTTTTTTTTGCTGAGGAAGATTTACCCTGAGCTAACACCTGTTACCAATCTTCCTCTTTTTTTGCTTGCAAAAGGTTAGCCCTGAACTAACATCTGTACCAATCTTCCTCCACTTTATATGTGGGTCACCACCACAGCATGGCTGACAAGTGGTGGAGGTCCACACCCAGGATGTGAATGCGTGAACCTGGGCTGCCAAAACAGAGCATGCCGTACTTAACCACTATGCCACGGGGCAGGCCCCAGGATATCCTGTCTTGACCAGACTGTTGAGCTCTTGGATTCTAGTAGCACTTGGAGATAGAACAGGGTTCATTTCCTCAGCTGGTTGGGTTTCATAAGAGGAAAGAATATGTGGGAGCAGACAGCCAACACATACCACTGCTCCCAGTATTTGCCATTGCTAACTGGCTAGTCAAGGTGGAGGTAAGAAATAACTACATGGATGACTGTGAAGTAGCTTTCATGTTCCTACTCCCCTAATGGTTCTCAGCCAATTTTCACTTACTGTAGAACCATATTATATCTGGCTCAGACTACTGATGAATTCATTTTGTCTTCATGACAATTTTGACAGGCAGATTGTATTTTTCCCAGTTTCAAATGGAGTAGACAGCATGAGTGATTGGCTCAAGTTTATTGCTAATCATTACAGAACTGATCTAGAAGATATGTCTTCTGACTCATGACTCCAGTGCATAAAACACTCCTTTAGATGGTTAAGATCCTCTGGTATGTTTCAGCAGGCCAGCATTCCAGAGAGGTGGAACATGCATGCGAGATCTGACAGAGCAAGAATCTAAGTGGCTTTAAGCCAGAACCTTCCTGGGTCTCCCAGTTTGACAACCTATGGGATTCCTGTTGCTCTTATCTGGGGGTGGTGAAGGGGTGCCTCCTGGCAGTGAGTCATTCCCTGGACATTTAAACAAGGCAGATAGCACCCTGTACTTCTGAAGCACTTTCTCTTCTGCCTGGTGCTCTAGGAATGAGATTATCTCAGTAATTCTTACAACATATCAGGCTCATAAATAAACGATACGTTTTGAGGGACTGTGCCATTTTTTTTTTCCTGAAAACTTTATGACTCCTTTAATTTTTCAAACCTGACATCTTTGGCATGGGATCTTGACTTGGAGACAGAATTGTCCTATTACAAAACATCTGTCCTATTCAGAGAATCCATGGAGGAAATGTCTGGAACCCTCGTTAGTCATCCTTTTGGTGATCCTCATGTTTAGTGACTGTCCTTCTTGTTACAGAATCTGCAGTGTAAAGAGGTGAACCCTCAAGTCTTTGATTTCGTGTACTACCCCGGACCTCAGTGTCCTCAAATTAGAACGATAGGTTGGCCCAGATGATTCCCAACATTTCTGCAAGCTTCATCAGCCTGAGATTGGGAGCCTGTTAGCACAACGAGACGTTTTTCTGGAATGGCAAAATACCAGATTTTAGTTATTTTAGAGTGGGACCCAAGACGGTACAAACAATGAATATCTTAGCTTTTGCCTTCAGGGAAGGGTATGCGCGAATGCCCTGAGTATCTCCTCCTGGAGTAAAGACTGAAATGTTGATATGGAAGGCGTGTGGTGGGGGAGGACTGGGGTCGCTTTCCATTTAAGAGTGGAAGGAATCTGAGAGGAGAAGGTTATGTTTGTAGAGGGGGCAGGCGTCCCAGTGAGAAGAGACTGACCAAACGGCCCCTGAATTTACTTATAGAAAGAGAACATACAAGGGCTGAAAACTGCAAATTGCAGATAAAGGACAGAAGGAGGAGTGTCAACAGAGGATAAAACATCAATTAGGAAGAACCTCTTCAAGGAATTTAACTGGGAGGTGCTGAATAAGAAATTTAAATTGATTTTAATTCTAATTGGCAGGAGTTTGGACTTAGATTGAATTATCTAATTATTGGAGAGTTTTAAGAATGAGAAGGTTAAAAGCAAACATTTTGTTGCTCTTGGCATGTAGGATAGATCAGACAGAAAGCTCTGCTGGATTGAGGGTGTGGGGAAGATTCTGGACTTAGGGATCAAAGTGAAGAAAAAGGGATGAGGGAAGAATCATTTGTCAAGATGTCTGCCTCTCAACATCCCGGGTCCCTGTGACCCTCCCCTTACAGATGGAGAGAACGCATGGTGTATTCTGTACTGCCTCAGCCTTGAATGCTTGGCTTGATCATGATTTTGAAGGGCTTTTATTTGTTGGGAGATTCAGCTGTCTGTTGCGGCTGAAGGAAGAGGCAAGAGAAGTACTCCCGGGATGGTTTGAGTTTCTCAAAACAAATCAAAGAGGACTACTCCACCTCATATGGATTATATGTTATTTCTGGAGCAGCTCTGCCTGCTTTAAAGGACCCTAAGGATTTCCTCCCGTGATATGAGGAGATTGGCCTAACCTCAGGCCCAAATTACCAGTCAAAAAGTATGTGGCAATCAGGAGTCTGGTTGCTGAGTTCTCTGTGCTAGTGATCGGGAGGCAGCAGGCTATGCTGAAAGTACGCGGGAATGGGAGCCGGAAACCAGGAATCCTGCCCTACTCACTCTACTCCACAATCTCCTTCTCCACCCTCTGGATAATCCTTGGTCTTGTCAAGATGAGATACAGTAATGATGTAGAAGTGTTTTGTCATATGTAGAACTCTATGTGTTGAACATGGAAGATGATATTATAATATTTTCATATCATTTTTATTCATTTGGGGACTGGTTGGATACCATTAAGCCAGAGAAGGGGCCTTCTACCAGGCTAAGGCTAGTTTGGGTTCAGAAAGAACTAAGAAGTGCATTTTGGGACATTTGCAGCTATATATATATATATATATATATATATATGTATATGCCAAGAAGTAGGCATATTGAATTTCTTTGTGCCAGCTAACTCTGAATCTCTTAGCTCTCCTTTGCCAGCAGGAGCCACCCACGGGGTGTTTCTCCCTTCATCTCATTAATTAATTTGTTTGTATAGAATGAAACGATGAATTTTTTCGCATCAAATATTAAGCTAAGAAGAAGTGCTATAGAGCATTCAGGATTAGATTGCATTTGGAGACAGTGTATTGTTACTTGTTTTAATGATGAAAAATTATGTGTTTAAAAGGCATCAGTATTGGTGTATCTCTCTTGAAGCAAATATCATATGTAAAAATTCATTTTGCATAATGAATGAATTAGGGTGACTTTTTTTACAACAAATAGAGTATACCCTACCAATAGAGTCATAATAGGATTCCTTTAAATAAGCATCTTCCAATGCCTTTAGAATTTGATCAACCTATTTCACGTACTTCTTTTACAAAGAAATGCACATCTGGATACTACAAACCTATGTATGTATGTTTTGGAATAGGGCTCTTTAAAAAACAATTTCTGCTACAGCTTGTGAAATTTCAGTGAAGCATCTATCACTTCACCGAAAAAAACGAAAACAAAAAAACCCCTAAAACTTCTTGTGTAATAAGAGAGTGCTAAGGCTCAAGCCCAGATTTCTTTATTTAGAGAAATGTGTAATGTACTTAAATTTTGGTACCAGAAAACTATTGGGTGCTCATGAAATTTCACTGTAATAGGGTTTGACTCACGAGCCATTTTGTTTTTCTTGTGACTTTGACAAAGTTGCCTTTTTTCCTCCTCGTAGGCATCTGGCCATTTTCTCTCTGGTATGTGCACAGGGCGTGTGCACAGGGCAAGAGCAGCTCAGGTCTAAGGTGCAGCCTCTTGAAGGTGGGCGCCTGGGAGAGGGGAGCTGGGAAGACAACTCCTCCCTCCTCCCTCCCCCTTCCTCCCTCCCCCCTCCTCCCCTCCCTCCTGCCTCCCTCCCCCTTTCTTCCTTCTCTCTCCCTCCTGTGCAATACTGGCAAAAATGTTTTCCTGGAGGGAAAGCTTGGTTTCTAAAGTGAATTTGAGATGTGCCCACCAAACTAGTTCTCGGCATTTCTTTGAGGCTTTGGGGGTTGTCATCTTGCCGCCCCCTGCCCCGCATCCAGTGCATCTATGGCTCAATCGTTGGAGCATTCTGTGCCCTGGGCAAGGCTACTAGCTGCGATATTTCAGTAAAACCTGTCTTCCGCTGTGAGCCTTCAGCCAGCGGCGGGCAGCAGGCCTGGAGGAGAGCATCTTTGTTGGGTGCAGATGGAGCTGGACAGGCCTCGCACCCGGGCTTCTTGCAGGCGGCAGGCGCGGCGGCATCTGCTTTGGGCACCAACGGTTCCCTCCTGGGCCCCGGCTGCTTTGTGCCCCTGGCAGGGGAACAGGGCAAAGCTAACAAACCCAAGAAGCAGAAAAAAGGCATTTTCTCTCTTCCTTTTCTAAGTTGAAAAGCTTTGGTAGCTCCATTTTATACTGTCTGCAACATTTTAGAAAATTATAGGGTATTAGGGCCAAGTAGGTTGTTAGCAATGACCTATAACTATTGGTGTGTTGTCACTGTTCGCTCTGCTGGGGGTGTTGAACTGGGTCCATGGCCTCCTCCTTCTCTCCCTCTCCCTCCCCAGCCCCCTCTCCTTTTTCCTCCCCCTCCCCGTCCCCCATACCTCTCTCTTCCCATCCCTGGACAGGCTTCAGGGGTTGGGTGAGCTGCCTGGAATCTCCCGCCTTGTTTGTATGTAGTGCCTGTGGGCAGTTTTCAGGCAGGAAGTTTTCGTTAGATTCCCCAAAGGGTCCACAAGTCAAAAAAAAGGTGAAAACTACTGATCAAGTCCAAAGTCCCCTCCATCTCTCTTCCCCCACATGCACACACACACACACACACACACACACACGGACACACACACACGAATTTTACAGACAAGGTGGAGTTTTACAAGAAGAGGTAGAGGACAACCAGTGGAGTGCAGGGCTGGGACTCGAACTCCCGGCCTTGCTCTGGTGCAGCACTGTTCAGGTAGCTCCAGCACGAAGGTGCCTGTTGGGCCCACCTTAGGAGGGCAAAGCTACTTTAGAGCTGCTCTGTGAGCACGTCAGATTGATTTACTGTTTGACTAGGATCTTGTACAATGATAATAGATGGAAACCCGGGATAGTTTTTGAGCACAGATGGTCTGTGATCTGTGGTAGGCTCAGAGGAGGTGGGTAAAAATGTTTACATTTGGGTTACAGAGTTTATAAGGTCTAATGATAAAAGATTTAAGTAAGTTGGCAATGAAAGGAACATCAAAGAAGAGTAAAAATGAGTGAAATTAAGAGATACTTATTCAAAGGGAAGTGAAAGATCGATTCGAGCTGTGTCTGTCTAGGATGACTGTAAAGGAAATAGATTTGTTCTGTCTCAGGTAGTTTCCTGATGGATAGAGAGGGAAATGAAAGGATATTCTAGGAAAAACAGTGTGAGAAGCCAGTGCGCAAGCAGAAAATGACATTGTAGGGGGCTGGCCCCATGGCGTAGCAGTTAAGTGTGTGCACCTTGCTTCGGTGGCCTGGGGTTCACAGGTTCGGATCCGAGGTGCGGACCTAGCACTGCTTGTCAAGCCATGCTGTGGCAGCGTGCCACATAAAGTAGAGTAAGATTGGCACAGCTGCTAGCTCAGGGCCAATCTTCTTCACACACACACAAAAAAAAAGGAAAGAAAGGAAGAAAACACCAACATTTTATTGTTTTAATTTTGACAGGGTTTTTTGTTGTTGTTGTTGTTGTTTTTTTTTTAAAGATTTTATTTTTTCCTTTTTCTCCCCAAAGCCCCCCGGTACATAGTTGTGTATTCTTCGTTGTGCGTTCTTCTAGTTGTGGCATGTGGGACGCTGCCTCAGCGTGGTCTGATGAGCAGTGCCATGTCCGCGCCCAGGATTCGAACTAACGAAACACTGGGCCGCCTGCAGCGGAGCGCGCGAACTTAACCACTCGGCCACGGGGCCAGCCCCAGGGTTTTGTTTTTTTAAAGAGCTTTTTAAAAAATTGATTGCTATGCCAGTGAAGTGTTAGGTGCATTACATGCATTATTTATTGTTACCTTCACTTTCCAGGGGGAACAAACTGAAATTTAGAGAACTGAATGATCTTGCTCAGGCGTGCACAGCCAGGAGCCAGGATTCAAATTCAGGCCTGCCTGGCTCCAAAGCTGCATGGCCACAATGTCATATGGAGACTCTTAGAGTCAGGATGAAAGCATCACGTATTAGAATAAAGGGAGACAAGACTTTACAGGACGATTGGGGTCACGTTGGAGGATATTAAATGCTGCGTCTTTAGATAATGGGGAGACGAGACCTTGGCGTGGATTCTTAAAGGAAGCTACTAAGGGTCTTCACTGAGGTGGATGAGGAACATTCATGTCTTGAGTCAGAGGTTTAAGCCGGTCAAGAGGTTTCCTCTAACCCAGAGATTCTGTGATGTTACTTTGAACTCTTGGGTAGAACCATGCGCTAAGGGCAAGTAAATATCTCCATCCTTATTGCTGATGTCCCACAGAAGTGATACCAGGAGCCTCTCCATCCAACAACCCCCTGGCGTGTTTGTACACTTTGAATGTGGAAGACTGTGTGTCCATAGTGGAGGAGTGGATGGGCTGTCAATGAGATGTTTCTTTTTAAACTCCAGTCTTCACTACGTGTCAGCTTTAGAGGCTGACCTAAATGAGGCAGGGTGCTCTAGTAGAGACTGCATGGGCTTTGGAACTGGTTAGCCTTGGGATGGAATCTCAATTCCACCTTTTGTCAGTTGTGCAACCCAGACTGTGGGCAATGTACCTAACAAACTGAGCCCCCAGTTTTCTCACCTATAAATAGGGACATGTCCACCTTAGAGGAAAGCACCTCACTCATTTTCTCAAAGTCCACTATGTTAAGCACTTCGTCCATCAGATGAGCCCAGCACCTGACCCTATCAACATCGTCATCAATCGTCAGCATCGGCATCCTGGTTTTACACTTGTTAGAACTTCTCCATGCCATTGGACTGTGAAGCTCAAATACCTCTTTTCAAGGAGAAACAATGTGGGGAAAGTTCAGTCAACTTGAAATAAGATGACCCTAGATCAAGGCCAGCTCAAACAGTAGGTGACTGAGATCTTGGACAATGGATTTAAAACCACCTTCACAGGATTATTATGAGCACTGATTGAGGGGAAAGCTAGAAAAGTACTTTGTAAACACATAAAGCTTGACTAAACTGTTAGGCCGAGTGGCAAAATGCTATTCTGCTATATCTTTGAAAGAATTCAACTAAAATTTCATAAGCCTTGGGTTCACATGAGTAGTCCTTTGCTAACATGTGTGCAGGATCCAGAAAGGCTCCCTCTTTGAGGCTCACTTTGCTGCTTTCTCTGTTTTTTTGCCTCCAAGGCCATGTGCCCCTCTCTCACTGGCTGGCGTTGATGATGGGCTGATTCTGGCCTGGTCCCTGCACCGGCAGTGGAATGTTGACCTGTCTGCTGAGCCCTGGAGCCCACGGCTGCCAAGGAGACCCAGCTGGAGCCAATTTGTTGGGCTGAGTCACAGTGTCTGGTTGGGACAAGTTGGGCACTTGAATCATAAGTGTCTCCCCGGGACCTACTCAGTGCTCAGTACTTTGCTAAGTTCCTAGGTGTGGGTGGTGGTGAGGCACAGTTGGTCCCTTCTTCTGAGGAGTTTCTTTTTCTAGAGGAAAGGTTGCCATAAGGTGCTTGATAACAACTCTTGAGTTCTTTAGGACTCCCTATCATTTAGGACTAAGTTCTTTGGTAACGTGATAATTACTACAAAATCCAAAGTTGGGGGAGTTCAGGGACGGTTTGAGCAGAGTTTAAGAAGGTTTATTATTGGTTATCCAGGGGATGTTCGTGAAAACATTCATTAGTGCTGCTCAGGAGAAAGAAAACATAGTGTCAGCAGAGTACCCCAACTGGCAACTTCCATGGGAAAGCACAGGCAGTCAAGAAGAGCCTTGCTTCACAGAACAGCAGGATTCCAGAGGCTTAGCAGGGCCGGCGCGGCTGGCCGGAGTTGACACTGCAGCTCCAGCGACAGAACTGTAGCTTGCAAATGCGGGTCTGTGAGTTCAACTCTTGCTTTTGCATTGTACATGCTGTTATGTATTTTTCTTTCTGTTACCTCAGTTTTGGTCTCGAAAGGAACTCCGTCAGACACTTGCAGAATATTCACCATCAGGCAAGCAGTAAATTTGTCTTTGGGGAGCTGCTTAGGGAATCACACTCTGACTTCAGGTTATTGTAGAATCAGGAAAGCTGGGTTCTGATCTTATCCTTGCAGCTGTTCTGCTCCTCGCTACACAACGTGTGGTCCATGGTCTAGCAGGATTACCGGGGAGCTGGTTAGAAATGCAGAATCTTGGGCTCACCTAGACACGTGATTCGGCATCTATGTCTTAAGATCCTCAGGTGATTGATATGCACGTAGAAGTTTGAGAAGCGCTGGCCTGAATGCTAAGCTCAAGGAAAGCATAGACTGTTTCTATCTTCTTTTTTATTTTCTATCCCCAATGCCTATTTAAAATTTAGCACATGGTAGCTTCCAAATCCCTAAATCTTTGTCTGATCTTGAACTTATCTGAATGTCTGGGCTCTTTGTAAACTTCTAGGGATTTAATTGTCAAGTGGTGTAGTGAGAGGGATGATGAGTGGAAATGGGCCAACTTTCAGTGGTTCAAAAACTGAAGTGAGTGTTAGAATCACAGTGGTGACGGTGGTTTTAAGATGGATGCCTTTGACCTACTAAGTCAAAATCTCTGAAGGCGAGTCATAGGATTTGTATGTTTTAAAAATTTCCCCTCATGTTCAAAAATGTTTATTAAATATACGTATAATAAAAAAACCTTGAAATGTCCCTCCAGAGGAAATGGATAAATACAATTGAATACAACTCAGAAGTTTAAATTAAGGAAATAGAGCTACATGTATAAACATGAATAAATTTAAAAAAATTTTTTTGAGAGAATAAAGTTGTAGAAGGATGTGTGACATATGGTTCCATTTATTTAAAGTTTAAAAAAATTCATATGTATGTAATTGAAATATACGTATGTAGTAACAATGTGAAGACTTTAATGGGGCTGATAAACACCAAGTTCAGGGTAGTAGTTAACTTTGAGAGGAAAGAAGGGGAATGGATGGGAGCTTGAACAGTCCCTTCATGTTTTATTTCTTAATAAAGAAAGAAAGAGTAAAGAAAAAAATGTTGCAGCTGCAAACATGGAAAAATAAGATTTTTTCCAAAGGAATGACTACGTAACTATTCATGGTACTATTCTCTATAATTTTTCTGAATGCTTAAAATATCTTATTATAAAATGACTGAAATAGAACTCTCCTGGTAATTGTGATGCAGAGTGCTGGCATTTGGGAATTCTTGCCTTAGATGCTCCTAGGGCCCTTTCTGTTCTCAGTGTGTCTGTACACAGAGACGCACCAAACCACCGAACCACCCTCTTGTGTTCTCCTACATGATCGATGCCTAGGAGGACTTGCCCAAGGCCTGTGGCTTCCTTGCATTCTGTATTCTGTCCTGATGAGATGCAGCCCCACCAATCTAACTCTGCTTTAAGGACCTAGCCTACCAGGCGCTCCTCTCTGTTGTCTGCTTCTCTTCTTTATTAGAGGAGAGGCTCTGTCCTACAACTACCCTAATCTTAGAGCTCTGACCTTAGGGTCCCCTCCTGCCTTCCATTCCCAAGCTGCATTCATTTTCATAACACCTTCACTGACACTTCAGTTCAGTGGTAGCACTTAGTTATCCGTGGGAATCCCAAGAGTTTCCATTGCCTACCCCAAGAATCCACATTTGCAGTCAGTTCTCTTATTGCTGTACCTGCTTTCATGACTGCCTTTCTATACCAGAAGTGTCCCTAAAGTTTAATCCATCAGGATGACACCTGTTGGTATATGACTCAGGGAATGTTTAGAAGGAAGAAGTGGCTCTAACAGCTGGTGCCAAAATGGACTTTTAATTTGAATGTTGTTATTATTATTGTTAATATACTCTATAGCAGTGGTTCTAAACCAAGGATGATTTTTGCCCCTAGGGACGTTTGGCAGTGTCTGGAGACATTTTTGTTTTTTTCAAAACTAGGGGAGTGCTTCTGGCATAGAGTGAATAGAGGCCAGGGATGCTGTTAAACATTCTCTCACGCGCGGAACAACTCCACCCCTGTCATAAAGAATTATCCAGTCCAAAATGCCAATAGTGCTGAGGCTGAGAAACCTGCCTTACAGATCCTTAGACCATGAATATCCTCCTGTCAGTGAGAGAGAGTGGACAGGGCTGCAGCTCCTTGAGAGGACCAAGCAATGTAGGAATCCCCGTGAATATATGTACAGACCATTCCTGTATTATCTTAATGGCGTGATGGGGGTTAGGGAGTTGATGGTGTTGGAAATGGAAGATGAGAAGAAATTAAGGAGATTCAGGAAAAGCTGCAGAGGAACAAAGTCCAGGTGGTGGGGAGAGTAGAGGGAAGCTGCCTGTGATGCCTTTGAACTTGGCACCTTGCTATAAATAGCACTCTCATGCAACAGAAATACAGGATAGCTTATTTAAAAATATTCCCAATGCAAAAAGTGGTAGATAGAGTGATGGCCACTAGTGAGTCATGCTAGCCTCTGTCCACACTGGTCTGCAATGGGTTTTGCTGTTCTTCTCATCAAGAGGTGGAGTCTATTTTGGTTTTCTCCCTCTTGGAACATTTCTGCCATCATGTGAGGAATCCCAGCCTGATAAAGCCTCTTTGAGCAAAAGGCCCAGGTGTCCAGCTGTCCAGCCCAGCACAGCTGCCAGCTAACCTTCCAGCTCCCTGTAGCTCTATCAGTGAACTCAGAAGAAATCAGCTCACCACACCCCCCAACCCCAAAGCATGGAGTAGTGAGAAATAATAACTTGTGGTTATTTTAAGCCACTCAATTTTGGGGCGGGTTGCTACACAGCCATAGATAACTGGATATTGTATATTAGTGACTTCATTTAAAGCAGTGCGTGATCTATTTGCCTTAGAATCTGTGTGTAAATATCAGATCATGGTTCAGAGAAACTGAGTTCTTCCTTGTTTGTTTCTTGTAGCACTTCTCAGAACTTCTGGATGAGTTTTCCCAGAACGTCTTGGGTCAGCTCCTGAATGACCCTTTCCTCTCAGAGAAGAGTGTGTCGATGGAGGTGGAGCCATCGCCAACGTCCCCGGCGCCTCTCATCCAGGCTGAGCACAGCTACTCCCTGTGCGAGGAGCCGCGGGCCCAGTCACCATTCACCCACGTTACCACCAGTGACAGCTTCAATGATGGTAAACTCGGAGCAGGGGAGACACCTGGGACCTGGGCACCTGTGACTCTGAGCTCTTTGAGGGTGTGGAGTGTGTGTTATATTGTCGTCAGCACCCACTTTAGCCACACCCCTGCTGTGTGTAAAGCTCTGTGCTTGGGCTGAGGGGAAATGCAGAGAGGCACAGGACACATTTATCTACCCGAGACTGTACTCTGGGAACTTGTAACTGAACGATAGTAATTGCTTTCTTTGACCCTGTGGTTTGGGCAGCACAGCATCCTTTTACAAATCAGGTTGGCCTATTTGATTGATAATTCCAGTGAGTCCATTATTTCAAGAGGTCATGTCATTTTTTATGAGAAAGAATTTTTGTGACCACTCTTCTCCATAGAAGCTCCTTGGGCATCCTCTTAACCCATTTTCAGCATGTTCCGTTGACCCCATGTATATGAGATCTTGGTGAGCATTCCTAGACTTTCTTGTTGGTGACCCTTTTATGCCCACGATCAATGCCATTGGTATGGTATTTGTTAAAGGTCTAGTTTTCCTGGCCTAAGATGTTTTGATCGTTTCTCTATAGACCTTTAATTGGTATATGCTATATCTTCCCAACTCTCTAAGGTATGTATACCTTTTTAGTTTGATTGTCTATGTTTTGTTTTCCTAGAAGTATAACCAGCTGTTTTAATGCCTTTAGTAAGTTTTAAAAACTGTAGTCTCTAATCTTAGTTCAACATATGCCTTCTCCTCAGAAGAGGATGATGTGATAGGAAACAGTCAGTAACTTGACCTCCTCTGGCTTGACCTGGGTATCCTGCCTGACTCCTTATACCACTGTACATATGGCAGCATCTTTTGCAGTGGCTGCCTAGGGAACAATTCCCTCATGTTTCCTCTCGTTAACGGCAAATGCCTGTATCTACTTCTTCAAATAGAGTGTCAGCTTTGTGGGGGATGCATCTTTCAGTTGGGCTTCAGATCTGTTACCAGCCTCTGAAAGAACCAACTTTGGGACCAATAAAATATCATATCTTGGGACAGAAAATGCTATAGGTTTTTTCTTTAGCATCTCAGATACATTATTCCTTTGAGTAGAGGTGCACTGATCAGCAGCCCAGGAAATTTGACCTTATATCCTCAGTGAAGGGAATGCCCCAAATCTGTGAGTGGATTCTTTCTTGGCTGGACCCTGCTGGAGCCTAATTATATGCTCAGATTTTTCCTGGCAAGAGGTTAGGTGCATAATGACTTAATCCTTCTCTGTAGTTTGTCCACTTTCTCTACCTCAGATCAGGAGAGTCGGGTGAGGGCAAGTCTCCTGGGAAGAAACGGAGGGAGCAGAACTAAAACAAAAATTTCAGCTTAGAGAAATTCGTGCAATCCCTGCCTTAGTTTTATTATTTTAAGAGTGGACTCTGTTGTTAGATGAAGTGTTGGGCTAAATGACTTTTAAGATTCCTTCCAATCTTGAGGTTCTGTGTGGATATGATTTCTGTTTCACATTCGTACCTGCCTTTGTTCATGGTTTTCCCCCGTACTCGCTTCACTGCCTTGCCTATATTATTCCTGCAATTCCTTTGATGCCTCTGTTTTCAAGCCCTATTTCCTTTGTGGAAGTCATTTCCAATACCTCTTGTATTAGTTATCTATTGCTGTCTAACAAATCTCCCCAAATTAATGAATTGAAATAATCATCATTTATTACCTCTCATGACTTCTGTGGGTAGGCAGTTCAGGAGTGGCTCACTGGGATGGTTCTGGTTCAGGATCTCTCGTGAGGTTGAAATCAGATTTTGGCTGGGGCTGAGGTCATCTGAAGACTCTTCCAGGGTTAGAAGATCTACTTTCAAGGTTTCTCCCTCACATGGCTGGCAAGTTGATGCTGGTGAATGGGTTCCTCTCCGTGTGGGCCTCTCCATGGGGCTGCTTGAGTGTTACCACAACATGGCAGCTGGCTTCCCAAAGAGTGAGGAATGCATTCTTGGTATAGTTGGGAGCATAGCTGCCCTCCAAAGAGTGAGGGATCCAAGAGCCCAAGGCAGAAGCTGAGAGACCCTTTCTGACCCAGCTCTGAAAGTTGTTCTGTCCTGATTCATTGTGACAGGAGACCATACAAGGACATGAACGCCAGGACAGGATCACTGGGGAATGACTCAGAAGCTCACTGCCACACTTCTCCTCATAGTGATGTCTGTAAAGTGACTGCTTCCTTGTCTGAACTCCTTTATTACCTTTTACCAGTGCCTTCAGTGTAGCCATTCATTCACCTAGTGGTTCTTGAGTTGTTGAGGGGGAAAGTGTGGAAGACTAAAGCATGTTCCTCACCTTTGGTGCTGGCAACAGGACAGACCCCTGCTCTGCTCTTCCATGCATCGCTTGCCCCCTAACCGTGCAGACACACTGGGCTGCATGTATTTGATCAGGTGGATTTCTTCACTTATAACAATTGTCTTTTACAGGATCAGGCACAGTGCCATGTAGGAATTGGTGTTTTGTAATTGCTTTATGATTCATTCTAAAATTCATTCCATAGCTATTTATTGAGTACCAACCTTGTGCTTAACCTACCAGGGACTATTCTAAGCATTGAGAGAGGAGGCAAAGGAATGTGCACAATTTATAGAGATCTCTGCCTCATAGAGTTTACATTCTAGGACGTGAGAGGGAGGAATAGAAAATACAAAAAATAGAGAAGTAAAATATGTAGTATATTAGATGGCGATCAGTGATAGACAGAAAAATAAATCAGAAAAAGGAGTTGCTGGAGGAGGGGCGGAAGGATGCATCCTAGTCCATTTGGACAGCAGACTAGGTGGCTGACAAACGACAGAAATTTATTTCTCTCCGTTCTTGAGTCTGAAAGTTGGAGATCAGGCTGCCAGCATGGTCGGGGGAGGGCCCTCTTCTGGTTGTAGACTTCTCGTTGTTTCCTCACATGAAAGGAATGGCTAGGGAGCTCTGTGGAGTGTCTTTTATAAGGGTACTAATTCCATTCATGAGGGCTCCACTCTCATGATAGAAGCACCTCCCAAAGACCCTACCTCCTAATACCATCACATTGGGCATTAGGATTTCACTACATGAATTTTAGGAGGGGCACACAAACACTCAAACCATAGCAGGGGGAACTCAAACCTTAAATAGGATAGACAGGGAAGGCCCTTCTTTGAAGGTAACATTTGGCAAAGATCAGCAGAGGATGAGGGAAAGAACTAGATGTCTCAGGTAGAGGCTTTTAGGCAGAGGAAACAGCAAGTGCAAAGGCCCTGTGGCAGGCATATGATAACAATGTAGTGATATTTATATTGTGTTCAGACAGTTATCATCTGTGGACTAGTCAGCCGTTCCACAGCCTTGCAGTTCTAGAATATGCAGATTAGAGATGGCCTAAACAATCTAGGCAGATTCACTTTTCTGTTCAATTCCACATATGTTTGTTGAACACCTACGGTGTGGCAGGCATAGTCCTAGATACTTGTGGGACACAATAGTAAGACTTAGATCCTGCCTATACTGTAGCTCAGAGTCTACTGAAAATGCCATGTACTCCACTACTTTATCAGACAGGATATGAGCAATGTCCCAAGAGGAAATTACACTGTAGAAGTTCAGAGCAGAGAGAACACGTGCACTGAAGATAAAGGGAAAGTTACATGAATGAGGCAGAATTTTACTCGGGCCTCGAAGCTTGAAGTAGAGTTGAAACAGTGGCAATGGTTGGAGGCAAGCAGATAGAAGGCTAGGACATTGATTCTTCTAAAACAAGATTCCTAGTGAAATGACTGCAAATAAGCAGATTTCCCAAAGTTCAGGGTCCATTTCTCTTCCGTGATGATGCCATTCTTTGTTTCTTAATTCTAATCAATATAAATGCAACATAAAGGAACCCATGGGGGCCACCTATGGTAATAGCTTAGTGTGGAGAGAAATAATCAGTTGATCTTTTCCAGGAAGGCTTTCTTATCTTTAGGCCAAAGCACAGACCATTTAGTTCCCCCAACTGGCGCTCATTCTATTTATAGATCCTGTGTGGCAATGCACGGTGCTAGTCATTTGCTGAGAACAGGTACAGCAGGCAGATATATTTTGCAAACAGTTTCTGATCCACAGTTTGTCTTCGTTAAGAACCAGTTTTTCTTGGAGTAAAAGCTACCTTCCTATGCCAGCAAAAGCATTTTCATAAGTAGGAAATAACGAACACAGGTAGTAACTGTTTAAGATGTATGAAATTGAAGTTAGGCAGGTGCATGAATGGATGGGGAGTTTGCCCAGGAAAGCTGGCTCTAGGTCTTAGCGTCAATTATTTTTCTGAGTTCTATGGGTGGGCAAATGTTTGGGAAGAGAATTACTGTATTCATTTGAACCCCAGTTTGCATCCCCCTTATGGGAGGGTCAGTCCACAGGGCTGCCTCTTCAGCTGAGCGCTCTGTCAGGCAGATCACCTCCCCAACGGAGGAGGACGGTTCTTTAGGCGACGCATAAATAGGCACCATTTAAAAATTCCTGTTTGCATTAAATTTGATATTCTGTATCTCTTAACGTTGTGAAAACAGCTTAAGCAATACTAGGAGTCATTGTTTTGAGTGATAGATAGTGAGTGAGTATTTCATTATACCCGGGAAAGCTAATGATTCACATTTTCTTGTCCCGTATTACTTAGATTAAATGCAATTCTTCTGTAATTGCTTCTAAGCCTGAAACAAAGTGATAAGATAAATGCTTTGAGTAGAGACTTTCCCAGATTACTAGGATTTTTCTCTTGATTCTTCTCCCTCTTTCTCCCTTTTTTCTCTCTCTTTCTCCCTCCCACCATAACCCTTCTTTCTTTCTCTTCTTCCTTCCTTTTTCTCTCCCTGCTTACCTTACTCTCCCTCCTCCCTCTCCCACCCTCCTTGAACACCAGGCCAATTATAGGGCAGATGTCGATGTTCTTATTCTGTTATTCTGTTGTGAACCTCAGATGGACTGTAAATTCCTAAAATTATATACAAAATTTTGGGCTATCAACATTTGTCAGTTTTTCTGCTGAGAGCATTTATAACTTTTTTTAGATCTTCAAAAGAGTCTGTGACCAAAAAAAGGTTGAGAAATACTGGTCTAAGATTACATAGGCGTCATCTCTCTTCGGGGCTGAATTTGACTGGAGACTTCTCTGAAACACTGGAGCTAAAGAACTTCATGTGGTTCTGCAACCACAGGAGCCAGTCCTAGGAATGTGGGCTTGGTCTTCGAAACCACCAGAAAAACATCCTACATCCAGCTCATTCATTTCTGCCCATGGTTAAGGCTGTTAACCAGATGCTAAGCAGGATTTTCTGTTTTTATTAAAAAAAAAATGAAGTTATAAAGAGATAAGCAGAAATATCCAAGCAGAATATTTGTGGATATTTTATGCTTTGATTGAGGAATAAGAAACTATTTGAATGACCAAGGCTTGAGCCTCCATATGTGGGGGTATCTTCATGATTATTTTAGTCCTTTTCCTTTGTAATCAAATTGAGATGCTAGGTATCCATTTGCTTTGTACTTTAATTTCAGTCTTCTTCCTAAGATGATACAAGAACCAAGTTAGAAAGTGTATAAAATTTCAACAGACTCAGCGTATAATATGCTGATATCAAGTGATCTATTATGGTATTTGCACATGCACAAATCAAGGTAACTATTTTGGGTGGAATAAAGGATGACAACTGTGGCTGTTGTAGGTCTAGAGAGGGTGGGGCCAGGAACATAAGTAATCATCTTCCTTCTCATTAACCTAGTTGGGCTTCTTGAGCTAGCAGAGGCAAGGAATGGCTGGGTAGGCTGGCTTAGTATGGATGCCCTAAATTTATGGAGCTGTTTTCACAGGTGGGAATGGAAACAGTAGTCTATGAGCTAAAGATGAGCAGATGCTGCTGATATGAGATAGCTTGGGGGAAATGGGTGGTGGAAGCCTGGTGGAAGACAAAGACTCAGGGTTTGATGGGAATCAGGGCCTTAGGAAAATGGGATGGTGTTTTTTGGAGACTAGAAGAAGAAAATAATGTCTCATGCTGATGATTCCAGAGCAGGGAAGGTGTGCATGAATGTAGAAATGCAAAGGTGTATAACACGCATGGCAAAGAAAAAATGCGGGGCCGGCTCCGTGGCTGAGTGGTTAAGTTCACGCACTCCGCTGCGGCAGCCCAGGGTTTGGATCCTGGGTGCGGACGTGGCACCGCTCGTCAGGCCACGTTGAGGCGGCGTCCCACATCCCACAACTAGAAGGACCTGCAACTAAGATATACAACTATGTACGGGGGGATTTGGGGAGATAAAGCAGAAAAAAAAAAAAAAGAAGATTGGCAACAGTTGTTAGCTCAGGTGCCAATCTTTAAAAAGAAAAAAAAAAAAGAAAAAATGGACTTTGAAACGATTGGATGAAACCCAGAGCAGGATTAGCACATGATCCAGGATGCTGAGTAAAGGAGAGAGATGAGTCATACATGACTTAGGTTTTCTGTTTGCAGTGTTGAAGACATCTTGATGTTGAAATGTTTCCAACAAAGTAAGACATGAGAGAAAGTCACAGAGAAGTAATGAATAGCTGTATCTTCATCACATTTAGTTTGAGCTACTGACAAGAATATCAGTTTGAGCCATCTTAGAAGGGGTAGATTCAGGGGTAGAAAAGGGAGATGTGTTTGTCCTCCGCCTGCAGAGAGTAGCTGGGTCCTCTGACATGGGTGGGCTCAAGAAAGAATGTGCTTAGGCTGGACAAGCAGAGGAACAGTTGTCCTCTCCAAGTCTGAAACCTGGGCTTGTGGTGTATGCTCTTTTGCTGTTCATCACCTGTTTTGATATGACCTTGATATGATATACATGAGGATCTGTGTGTGCACTAAATAAATCCTTTGAAATCAATCATCTGTTCCGAGATATTTATTTAATTCATACTCTAAACACAGTATCCTGCAGGAGGACCGGAGATGCTAAACAGAACACTGGTAGAGTATGGCGATTAATCTCTGGAATCAAATTGTCCGGATTTAAATCTGGGTTCTGCCGCTTACTAATGATGTGATCTTGGACAAGTTGCTCAACTCTTGGGTCTTACTTTCCTGAACTTTAAAATGGGAATAATACTACTACTTTCCTCATACTCTTGTTGTAGGGATTCAATGAATTAATACACATTAAGCATTTATAACAGTGCCTGGCAGTTAGTAAGCACTAAATAAATATCAGCTATTATTATTATTGCGTTATGCAGATTACTGCATAATTGAATACATAATTTCTGGCCACACTATGAGTGACAGCTGTAAGGCAAAGAGGTTCTATATACACAACCAGAGAAAGAACACGGAGTGAGGAAGGTATCTGAGAGAAGCCGTGTTGATCATGGAGTCCTGTCTGATACATGAAAACATTTAGAATAGGGCCTGGCACACAGTGAGCCCTCAAAATTTATTTATTGCTGGTCTTAAACTGGGGTTCTTCACCTTGAGAACGTTGAATGAGAAATCTGTATAAACTGAGATGAGAAGTATAGAAAAAACCAATATTGCACCTCTTGTCGTGGCTAATTATGGGCTCAAAATAACATTAATTGAAGAATAAGCACTCTTGGCTAGAGATCTGTTTAATCATTGGTCTCTTGAAAAGCAATATACTATAGTGGCCAAGAGCACAGGCCATGGAGCTAGTTTGCCTGAGTATGAACGCCAGGTCTGCTCTGTACCAGCTGTGTAACTTTGCATGAGTTATTTCCTCTCTTAGTTTCCTTGTGTGTAAAGTGGAGGTAATAGTAGAACGTGCCTTACGTGGTTCCTTGTGGGATTAAATTAATTAATATGTGTAAAGATGTAACAATACTTAGCACACAGTAAACACTCATAGTTACATGTTTGCTGTTTTTACTGTGATCAGCACCTCTTCATGTCACTCACGGCTGAAGGTTATTTCAGGGTTAAGGCACTCAGAGAGGGACCATGGGCAGACAGTCCTCCAACTTCCACTTGACCGTGCGGTGGGCTGTAGTTTAAAATGACTCTGACACACTCAACGGAATTCTTGCCCCTCTCCCAGCCTCCAGAACCCAGCCTCAGCATTTTTCCGTTAAGAGATTTTTATATCAAAAATCGGTCAAGATTTGCCACGTCCTTTGAAAAATTTCAGAGGGCAGACACAGTTCTCAAATGCTGAGGAATGTAGATGAGGCATACTTATTTAATTTACAAAAATCCCTCTTTCACTTTACACATGTCATATAAATGGCAAATGGATGTATAAGTGTGTACATCATATAAGGGGTATTTGTCCCATGTGATTCTCTTTTTAAGAATATATGCGCACACTGTGTATATACATATGTATGTGTGTGTGTATATGTATAAAAATATTTATAACGTATTTATAAAGATGCTGCCTACTCCCAGTTTAGAGCTAATCTTTCTTTCCAGGAGTCGGTGTCTATTCAGTGCGGTTATTTGTGAAGCACATATGAAAGTGGTCGAGGATCTGCATTTTGGTGTTGCCTTTGCATTGGCTTCAATTTTGGGTCTCTTTTAGCCCCTCTGTCCACCCTGCTGTCTTGGTGATCTTGGTGTCCAGCCCCATTGCTCGTAGCTGCTCCATTTCGTCCTTGGCTGTGATGGACTAGCTCATCACCGTGAGACAGTGGCTTGTTTTTGTTTCGTTGCTGATAGCTATGTGGCAATACTGAGGACACGTGCCAGTTCAGTTTGGCATACTGAGTTTGGACAGGAAGCTGTTTAAATAAAATCAGATGTGATATGGGGGTTCTTCTTACGCCTCACAGTATGCACTACTGACCTAATTGGGTGATGTTTTCCTTTTGAAATGAAACTTAAAAGGCATGTAGACACGATTTAAGAAAAAAAAATTTTTCATTCAAAGTCTGAACTTCAAGTTTTAGGAATTAGAGGGTGTAGACTCTTGTTTTTGTAATTTAGCCAGTAGCTCAAACATCTAAGGGTAATTCCAGTTCTAAGCCGTGGTGGCATTACTGATCTTTAAAATGAAATTACCGTTAAAATAAAATTACAAAAATAAGGTCATGTAGAAAAATTGTCGTACGTGTTCTACTTATCCCCTTTCACTCTATCCTTTGTTAATCCCCTACCTCATAGGTTACATCTGCAGAGTACAAGCCAACACCCAGTAGTTTAGTGTGAAAGCTCTTTTCTTTAATTTCAGCTGCCACTGGAATGTTGTTCTCAGCAAACTTCTTACTGACTGACTTTCTTCATCTTTAGTCACTTATTTTGTGATATAACTGGTAGGTCTAAGAAGTCAGTCTACAAATATTTATTGATATTGGTCACAATTGATGGTTTAGGGGAATTATAACGGAAACAAGGTACAGCTATTTTGTTGCAATAGGTTCTGATGAAATGGATTTAACTTCTTGTATATATATTCAGCTACATTGTATCAGCCAGTGATGTTACTGCGTAACAACCCCCCCCCCAAACTCATTAGCTTTAACAACAATCATTTATTATTATAGTTCACACATCTGTGCCCTGGCTGGAGATTAGCTGATTCAGGTGGGGGACAGCTGAGTGATTTTGCTGTATTCAGCTAGATTCACTGACATGTCTAAGGCCTGCTGAGAGCTGGCTGATCTTAGCCAGGTTCATTTGGGGTAGCTCTTATGTGTCTGTCATCCTTCTGCTGGGATCAGTAGATTGTCCTGGCACATCCTCCTCATGTGCTGGCAAAAGTACAAGTGTGTAAATCCAGTCATGCAAGCACATTTCAGGACTCTTCTTATGTTAGGAAACTAAGATCCCATCGGCCAAAGCAAGTCATGTGACCAGTCTGAGGATGGGGAGTAGTCTGCCATAGGAGGGCACTGCAAAATTACATGGTAAAGGACATGGATTGAGGGAGGAGTGAAGAACTGGAGCCACAATGTCATTTATTACATATGTTAAGGTACTCATTGACTCTTGTTGAGTCAGGGGACGCTGGATGGGCCCCTTGAACCCCTGCGGCTTCTATCTAATAATTACCGTCATAAGGCATAAAGTAGAGCAGGCAGAAGCAGGCCATGTCCACGTGTGATCACCCAGGGACAGTATATTCCCAGTACAGGAAATTTAGAGATAGTATAACATTTAGAGAAAAAGAAAGTCACACATGTTCTGAATTATTCCCCTGAGATAGTTGCACTATTTTGGCATATTTCTTTTCAGTCTTTTTTTCTATCACTTTCTTCATTATTAGTATATAGATTTATATCCAGGCTTTTTTCTTAATATTCTATTGTAAATCTTTGCCTTGTTATTAAAAAGTCTTTGTACGTGTAACATTAGTGGCTGCCGAAATATCCCATTGTATTGATGTACCAAAATTCACTAACCTTTCCCTTGCTCTTTAATGTTTTGGTTGTTTCAGTGTTTTGTGATTATACATAATGCCTCAGTGAGCATATTTGTGCAAAAATCTTTATCCACATGTTTAGCCGTTTCCTTAATGGAAAGAATTCTGGTCAGGAGTGCAAAGATCTGGGTTCTGTTACTAAATTGCTGTGTGATTTAGACCTGCGTGTCAGTTTCCTATCTATAAAATAATATATTTGAGCTTGATGGCCTTAAACTTCTTTCTAACTCAAAAAACATCTTTCAAGATAGAGTAATAAGTTGCTGTATTGAAGTGGAAGCGTGAAGGCACCACCAGTTGTCTGTCCTCAGAAAAGCTTGGGAGGAGAGGCAGCTTCCGTCGGCTTCTCATTGGAGGAGTTTGTTGTCTTTGAGAGAGCAAGTTTTGTTTCACAGTTCAAGCATCATCATTTGCCCTTCAGTCTCCATCCCGGCTATAGCAATGATTATATATGTATAGAATTTTTAAGTAGAGGTGTAGGACACTGAACATTAAGACTATAATCTATCTTGACCTATTTTATGAATGTGTGTGCTTTGAGAAAGGCTTAGCTAGACTGGAAGAACTGATTTCACTTTGTATTTGCTTTTTGTATTTGTTTTTGCCGTTTCTTTTGTTTGCCTTGTGGATTAAGTTTCGTCACCATAATCAGAACTGCATGGACAGCGGGTCGGGCCTGATCTCACAATTTCCTGGTAATTACATGTGACCTTTTTCTCAGGGGTGCCGCCTTCTTGTTAATTTTAATATATACCTAGGCTGTATTTCATCTTACTCTCTCTCTTCCAGCCTCTGCCAGGGTAAATATTGCTCAATGTGGACAGGCTGTAAGTGTTGACTGCAGAAAGCAGAGGCATCAGCATATCATTGCTGAAGGGAGAAAGTGTGATCTGTGCGCTGTCTGTCTCTCCAGCCCTTCCTCAAATCTGTCCTGAGGGTGTCTTCCTCACATGTGATAGAGCCTTCTAGTTCCTAAGCTCCTTTGGGGAGAGGTTCTAGAATCTTCTTTTGGCTCCTCATGCAGTTGCTTCCCTAACCTGAGCCAGGCGCCCATCTGGCCAGCAGAGGTCTGTGTCAGGTACAGTGTGGTCTCCCTCCTCTGGCCGCCATCAAAAGCCCCTTTGTTTTCTCCCTTCCCCCTCGGCCAGGAGGTGGCACTCACCCCGAGAGAGATGGAAATCCCCCAGCACACCACAGCACCGAGCAGCTCTCCAGAACCACCTCTGAAAGCAAAACATCTTCGACCAACAGAAGTCTTGCGCATCTTTACTTTACCTCAGGAAATAAATTGGGGCTCTGATAATTAATCATCAATTATAAGTTGGATTTAGGGAGAAAATAATTTTCTTTGTGAATGTGAATCTAACTTTTTCTTGTGATTGAAGGAAGTTGCTTATGAAATACCATTTTAATAATTGCGAACTTCAGTTTTTAGCTTCTGTGCCCGCTCTCCCCCGAACCTTAGCAGTTGTGAATGATTTTTATCTACCTTTTCGTAAGGAAACTTGAGTCTAATTCTTGAGTGTAATGTGAATGACTTTGCTTGCCTGTACAGTAATGGTTCACTAAGCATGTGGTGTGTGTGTTTAAGTGTTTTTATAAAGCAAGGAGCATATCTTTGCTTTATTTTAGCCTCATTTTAGTAAAACTGGGATCAGGTAAGGAATACTGACTTTGGGAATCTCTGACTTGTTTTTTTCTTATCCTATACTTGTTTGCAACCTCCTTGTCTTTTCCTTTCCTACCCTCCTCCCCCCTTCTCCAGGGCTGTGCTGAGGCACTGGCTCTGAAGTAACTTGGTAAGAATCACATGGTACTGCGTAGGCTCCTAGAAGAATGTGTGTTAAATGATAGTGGTGCTTCTGTCTGTTCTGTCTTGTTGCTTCATTGCCATCCCCAGGCCTTGTGATAATCATGAAAGCCAGTGGCAAGGCAAGACCCAGGCTTGCTAAGATCCATTCCTTTTCTCTGCATGAGTATTTAGTCCATTTCAGCAAGGGACCGATGTTTGTTACAAACTCTGAAGTTTCCCAGAGGGCTAAGTAAAGTTCTAGAAGTCTAGATCAGGTTTAAGGCATAAGTGGGGTCATAGGGAAACAGAAGAGCACAAAAGGCAGAGAGTGAGAAGAAAAAAGCCAAGAAAACAAACAACTTTCCGACAGTGAGAAGGATAGAGACCTCGTTTCCATCATCTCTGGTCCTCTCTCCTGAGACCTGGTTGCTAACCATTCACTTCTTATTTTTAAATGTGCTTACTTATTTTTGAATAGATAATACATTCGCTTGGTTTGAAAACCAAAAAGTATAGAACATTACACATTGGAATTCTCCCTCCTATCCTGTTCCCCATCCACCAAGTCTCCTCCTGCTTGGCTCAGGAAGTCAACTTTTCTCTTTCGTATGATCCCTCTTTAGGCACACTTACACTCAAGCAAATACTAATGTAGACTCTTACTTTGCCATTCATTTCTTTATCAATTGATCTTCTCTCTCACATCCTCACCTTATTTCCTGTTATTCTACTCTCAATGATTCTTTGTTGGAGCTTTCTTTGAGGAGAAAGATCAGTGGTCACTTGTTTTAGTTATGCCTGATGACCCGAACAAATTCACATGTGTGTTTGTCTTTTTCCCATAGATGAAGTGGAAGGTGAGAAATGGTACCTGTCTGCAGACTTCCCATCAACAACCATCAAGACAGAGCCGATTACGGATGAACCACCCCCAGGACTCGTTCCCTCTGTCACTCTGACCATTACAGCCATCTCCACTCCTTTTGAAAAGGAGGAACCTCCTCTGGAAATGAATGCTGGGGTATACTCAATTTTCCATATAAACAGATTGGATCAAAAGATACAGATCCTCATTCTCCAATAAGGCATTTAATCTTTTTAGAGCTAGTGGCTGTCTATGTTTAAGCATATATGACTATGTATGTACGCATGTATGTATCAAGGATATATTGATTTGGTGTCAGCATTAATTATCTACTTCCTTTAAAGGCATTGCCTAGAAAAACTGGTGGCAAGTCTGATTTTATTTTTTCTATGATTTCTATTACAAAATAAAACAGATAAATATCCATGGTAAAAAAAAAATTTTCTGTAGGACTGATTTTAAGCCTGTGGCAAGGGAGTGGTTAAGATGATGCAATCCATGGCTTACAGGGCTATGGCTTTCGGGAATGCCAGTTCCTATGTTGCATTTTACTTTCCTAAGGCAATGCTGAGTTGCCCTGACCCAATACAGGGGTCTCCCACCTACTTGTTCTTATTGTATTACCTGTAGAGAACATAAGAAATTGGAATTTCTTCCTTGCTTGATTGAATCATCCTTGTACATCTTACAGATGTTGGAAGCCAGTCCTAACTTTCCTTAAGTTCAAAGCCTCAGGTTATTAACAATGACTCCCCTGACATTCTTCAAGTCAGGTCTCCTCTGAGCAAGGGGGAGTAGTCTGCCTGGACAAGGTAACTCAGGCGCAATAGAGCCCCGAAGCGTAGCTGCATATCCATTCTTAGTGCTCCTACACGCTATCTGTGTGGGAGATGAAGCCTTGTAGGATGAACGCCTCTGCAACTGCCCTCTGTCACTCCTTTCTCAGTAGCTACCTGAGTCCCTTTATTGGACTGGGCTTCTAGAGTATGTGTTAGTCTCCTTGCTGGACATGATTTTAGTTCAATTGATTTTTTTAGGTTTTTTTTTTTGAGAAAGATTAGCTCTGAGCTAACATCTGTGCCCATCTTCCTCTACTTCATATGTGGAATGCCTGCCACAGCATGGCTTGACAAGCGGTACCACGTCCGCACCCGGGATCTGAACCGGCGAACCCTGGGCCATTCAAGCAGAATGTGTGACCTTAAACACTGCGCCACTGGGCTGGCCCCTAGTTCAATTGATTTTTAAGTATGTAACTCAGAAAGGTTAGGTTATGGTCTTGCTTCCTGTGCTTGGGCCAGATGCCTTTTCTCCTTTCTCTACTGAGTATTTCATGGTTAGATGTTGTCAGTTATCAGAAATCCTAGAGAGAATGGATGGGCTTGGCTCACGTAGTTCCTACTGCAGGATAAACTGGTGGAGGCCTGTGGTCCTTTAAAAACTTACCAGACTATTTCATGATAAAATACCTCCATATTACATTAAAAACAGTAGAAAAAAGCACTGATATGTGAGCTCTGGGTTTTTAATTTTAGAATTGTGAGGGTTCCATCAACGGTAATGCCAGGTTTGGCAGTGAGAGAAAGGTTAAGAACTAAAACTCCTCCTTGTCAAAGAAGCAGCTTGTTCTCAGGGGCCTCAGCCGGCTCCCGAGAAATGAGGCTGCCCTGAGAAGGGGACACAGATGACAGATAGCTCCCCTGTGTGTTTCTTCAGGGTTGTTATTGGTTTTTAAAATCTGTGTTTGAAATCCTTCCTTTAGGTTGACTCCTCGTGCCAGACCATAATTCCAAAGATTAAGCTGGAGCCTCATGAAGTGGATCAGTTCCTAAACTTGTCTCCTAAAGAAGGTCTGTGTGCCCTCCCTCCTTTCCTTCGGGTTACGAGGTGTCGGGGCAGCGTCTAAAGAGAAAGGGAATGTGGGAGAATGTGCTGGGGTTCGTTCGTACCACAGGCACAGCTTGCTTTATGAAAGAGCTCTCTTCTGAAAAATCTTGATTCTAAATACAAATTTCGAAAGCTAAATTTTATTTACCCATCTATGTACATGCTTAATTTCCAGCTGAAGCTTTTACTTTACTTTTACTCCTGGCCAGGATGATTTTTCAAACCTTTGTAGGCTGCTGTGAGACTTGGGTGCTGGCGCTCAAGAGCGCTACTGCTCTGAGGCCACGCTGGTGAACCTGTGAATAGAACCCAGCTCCCTGCACTGGAGTGAGGACCAGGAGAAGCGAGGAAACAGACTCCATGAAGGCACCTTGCCTGTTTAAAACAACTCTAGTTGAAACCCTTTGTAAAGTGAATTCACAGTTTCTCTTTCTGATCCGTTCAGTGTTTTTAAACGTTGATCTTGGATGACAATAGTTGCAAGGAGCCTCCTACCTATTTGTAATGTTCATGTATCTCATGGGCTTCTTGCCATCCATTTAGAACTAAATAATGTCATACTTGAAGTTGTCATGCTTTCCCTTTGTTTTCTTCTCTATGTCGGTTTCTTTCTGACTTCTCCCTTTTGTTCTCATGTGAAGCTCATTGTCAGGACTTCTGAACACAGACCCCTAAGTCTCGTGGAAGGTAGAGAAGCTGTTTGCCTTGTTGGCTCAGATCCTCTGCATGGGCCGTGCTCTTCTTCATTCTGTGCCTTTGGTCATGCCATCACCCCGCTTTGTATTTATATTTTCAGTCCAAGTTTAGCAGGACAGTTTATTCGTGTGGTCAACAAATAAGAAATCTGTATTTGTCTTTGTCATAGAAAAGCTATGTGTGCTGTGGTGTGTACTTAACGTGTTGATGTCACACACGAACAGTTCTCATGGAAGCCTAGTCTACCTTCATTCCACTAGAAGCTAAGTCAGGATTTGATTTGTGAGAATTTAATCAGGGTTGGCATTTGCCTTTATTATCAGTAAAGAAAGGATTAAATTTAAAAAATTAATAATATGACTAGAATCCATATTGAGATATTTCTTTGCACTGAGTGACATGTATTATTAGTTCCTTTCAGCTTTATATACTAAATATTACTAATTTATATATTACTTGCTTTCAAGTAATTCCTTTTGTTTTTATGACACCTGTTACTGCTATCGCTATGGAATACACTTGCTCTTTTAATTTATGTTGCAATATGTTTCAGAAAGTGTCATAAGTGTAACAGCAAATCCCATCGTGGCTTCAGAATCTGGGATCGCTGGAGGAGAAATGTTTCAAGAGTAAAGTGAATGGCGGTCCTTTCTCATTATCCTAGACAAACAGAGATTAGGAAATTCAATCCCCTTGATACCTCAGGGCTTCTAGGCAAAGGACCTCGTTGTCCCCAGCCCTTTCAGTAACCTAAGAGTGGCATTTCACATGATATTTAGAAATCTGATACTGAGGCACCTGTGGCCAGGTCAGTAGCTCTTGATAGATGGGAAAGAGGAGATTCAAGTTTGCTTCGTGTTTCCTGTCATACATTTCTATTTTTTGTGGGACACCCTCTGCCTAGAAAGGAGAAAAGTATTATTTGGCTGGTGCCAAGTGAAAGGGACAGGTAGGCTCTGGGTAGGTCATCTTGGCTTGTTCTGCTGAATGTTCCAGCACAGCGTGCAGACAACGGGAGCCCCTAACAGGTTAGTCAGCTCCCGGTGTTGTTTTTCTTTTAACCATTGTTAAAAGATAAACAGAGGTGTGTTATAAATTTTGAGTTTATTTGAGCAAAAAGCAATTCGAATCCAGCAGTGCCAAACCGGAAGTGGTAGGGAGTGCCCCACCAACAGAAGCTCCGAGGGACTTTTATAGAGTAGAGGCGGAAGCAAAGTAGGGGAATGATTGTTGGCTGTGGCTTACAGCCCAGGTGGCTGTCTGTGATTGGTTGTCCTTAGGTTTTGATTTCATAACCTTGAGGCATTTACAGGCTTAGATTTTGGTTTGCTTACGTAGGCTGCCACAGCATTAAGGCCACCTCAGTCTAATTGCCTCCTTGTTTAATTTATTTAACACTATAAGGTGCCATAGGTATTTGTGCCGTTGCGAAAACCTTGGTTAGCCCTCTCAGGACTCCTTTCTAGCCAAGCACAGATTTAAGGCGCCCGCTTACCCTGCTCAGCTGCCTGGAACTGTTGGCAATAGAGGTATGTAGGATTGTTTTAGAATATTCTTTAGCTCTCAGTGCTCACAGACACTAAAACATCCAGGTAGCTCTTTGGCAGAGAACAAGGAAAACGTCTAGCAAAAAGTAATATGTTAGAAAAAGAGTAAGAGGAAGGTTACAGTGAGAGAGAGAGAGAGAGAAGAGAGAAAGAAGGGGGAAAAAAGTGTTCTGTGAATGGTGGGGGTGGCTGAGAGGGACATCACCTGTTGTTACCTCGGATATTCAGGTATTTTAGAAGGAGTGAGAGCTACTTTGTTGCTTGTCACCTCCAAAGGCAGCTCTGGATCGGGCCATTTTTATTAGGTTGGTCATTGTGCCTTAGAAAGGCCTTGCCATCAACGGTACGTCAGGCAGTCTCTGATGAAGAGAAGAGGAATAGGCTGAGGCCCTTCCGTGGCCCCAGGCAGTTCTCTAGCCAGACAAGCCCAGGGGTGTGGGAGGCACCCAGGCACCATGCCCAGTTCAGAGCTGTTGTGCTAAGGGCTCCGTTGTCCTGGGGGCCCTGGGAGAGGTGTAGTCATGAAAGGCTTGCCCAAGATTATGTCCCTTGGCTTAGTAACTGTGGCTGGCTCTCAAGGTATTTCAGAAGAATGAGACCCCAGAACTCTTTTTATCAGGTTGAACTCAGAGTGGATTCTTCCTCCAGGAGCCCATTCCTGCTGCCCTGGAAAGGGACGCCCACTGCAGCTCGCGGGCCCAGGCAACCAGTGTGTGCCTCCCCAAGGAGAGGCGAGGGATGGACTTTTAGATGCTGAGAGACTTTGCAGGAGAAAGCCTCACTGCTCCTTTTATTTCCCAGTGCCTATTTATCTATCTACAAATGGATTTCATATTTTCTACATGAAGAATGCCTGGCATCTTGCCGGCGGTCCTACCATGCACATTCCTCTAGAAATAAATGAACTATTCTCAAACCCTCATGGGCTCCCAGGTTTCGCGATTTTTTTTTTAAAGATCATCATATTAACATGGTTTACCACTCAAACAATAGAAGCTACACAAAATGAATACAGTGAAAAGTTATGCCAACACAGTCCCTATCTACCCTAATTTCCCCCTGCCCCCATCAGGTCATAATTTTATCAGTTTCTTATCTATTTTCCAGTGTTTCTTTACGCCGATACAAACAAATAGGAGTCTGTATTCTCTTTCTCTCCTTTTTCATACAAAAGGAGGGCTCCATTATACACTGTTCTGCACCTTGATTTATTTTAACCCGCTCCCGACCATACATCTTGGACATCTTTCCACATCGGCACATGGAGATTCCTTATTCTTTTGTTCAGCTGTCCCGGGTTCCTCTGTAAGGATGTGCAGTTGTTTATCCACCCCCCCCCCACCCCCCCGAGTCCTGCTTTGTTGCTGTCTGATGGATGAAATCTGTTTTCTTCTTTCAGCCTCCGTGGACCACCTGCACTTACCGCCCACCCCACCCAGCAGCCACAGCAGTGACTCAGAGGGCAGCCTGAGCCCCAACCCACGCCTGCACCCCTTCGGCCTGCCCCAGACCCACAGCCCGGCCAGAGCCGTGGCCCGGGCCCCGTCGGCCCTCTCCAGTTCTCCTCTCCTCACAGCGCCTCATGTGAGTATTCGATCTGCGTCTCTGGGCCTGAGCCCCTTCCTTCTGTCACTCAGAGCTTCGCCCACAGTGGGTGCCATTCAGGGCCACTTGATTTTCATTCTTATCAGAAAGTTTATGTTTAACTGCCAAAGCAGGTGATAATCTTAAAAGAACATTTTTTACGAGCTGCCCATAATCTCACAATGCTAACACAATTCTCTTCCTGTGCACACTTCCAGTTTTTATTCATACGTTTATTTTATGTAGCTATAAGCATGAGGAATAAAAACGTGTTGTTTTTCTCCTCAAAGTTATATCACAAATATTTACCATCAATCTAGGTGGTCCTTATGACCTACAATATGAAATAACTTATTTTTTAAATAAGCAGTCTTTCATGAGTTTGGAAATCTCTCTGAGATTAGACGCTTTGATGTCTAAATCTCAAAAATACAATTTAACCCTCTTTTGTCTGTGGGTCAGCTCTTAACCTAGCGACTCAGGTGTAGAAATCATGAGTTGTCATTCATCCCTCACGAATATAAGGACACCATTTTCCAAATAAAAAATAGGGATAGATAATTAACTTCTTATTGTTCTGAAGAGTTCATTGATTTCTTTCAAGATTTAAAAATTATAGTCAACCTTATTGAATTTATAATATCACGTAGAGCAAATTTAAATGAAATGAGATATTTAAAAATTCTATGAGAACCATCTATTGATGAACATAATTTTGAAAATTTGAATTCAATCTGCCTCAGAAAGTTCTAGATTTGTGGCCACATTTTTATGTATCACTATTACTGAAGTCAAGGCAGTTAACTCTTTCCATCTCTATCTCTACCTTCTCGGCTCTAACCGGACACTTCACTCCTTCGATTACTGGAATAGTGTTCATCCTGTGTATCTGTGTGTCCTCCCACAATCAGTCTGTTCTACGTGTTCATGGAGGAAATCCCCCCATATCATCCTCTTGCTCAGCAACCATGTTGTGTTTCCCTGTTAACTACTGGTGTCAAGCCCTAATACCTCTGCTTGGTACCAAGGGCACCCCCATGTGTGCCCCAACCCGCTGCTGCTTCAAGGACTTCTTGCCCACGGTAGGCAGAGCGGCTGCTTCAGTTACTCTTCAAAATACTGCCTTTTGCATGGAAGGCCCTCCTCTCTCTACGTAAATCATCCCCTTTCTTTCAGGAGGCCCAATTCAAGTCTTACCTCCTACCCTAATCCTTCCCTTAATCACATAAATTCAAGTGTTCTCTTTCTCCAAATTTTTAATGTGCCCTGAGTTAATATTACGGTGTAGCGTTTAATTGCTCTCATCCTTTCTCGTGTATCGATTCAGTCTCAATCTTGATCATTAGCTGCTTGCGAGGTGGAATTTGTTTTCAGTCTTCCACGGCATTTAACGTGGAGCTAATATGCAACAGGTATGAAATTTGTTTGACTAATTATAGACACGTCATTCTAATTTGAGTTAAATGAGATGAGCTACACTTCTCATCCTTGCTGATGATGGACAGTCTGTGACCGTATTGACCAGCGACTTTCATGGAAAGTGCCCATAGGTGTATCCCTGAGAGCCCTGGCTCCTTAGCTGTAAGTGGAGGATAAGGAGTGACCCCTCGTGTGTAGAGAGCATCTTACAAAATTGTTTTTTCAAGAGAACAACCAAACTCTTTCCCACAAACAGAGCTCCAAGTAAATCCTTCATCACTTCAAGGCCAGGAAATCTCTAGGGATGTGGGAAATGAATTCTGTCCTTTAATTTTGACCTTTCAGCTAGAGGGGTACTTTCTGGGAAGTCATGGGTGGATATTTCTTTACCTTTTCCCTTGAATTATAAATCTTGGGTTATAGCAGTCACATGAGAGTGTCTTCTCCATCTTTGCTTCCACTGTAAAGTACCTATTTACCACCAAAAGCAGATGGGCATCCTTTTCTCTCAGCCGTTTGCAAGGTATTATAACAGACTCTCCTCACCCCCAGGAGGAGATTCCTCAGTGTCCTGGGTGTTTTTCTCTGACCCTCTTCTGCTTCTTGGTCTGCATAGAAACTGCAGGGATCAGGCCCACTGGTCCTGACAGAGGAGGAGAAGAGGACCCTGATTGCTGAGGGCTATCCCATCCCCACCAAATTGCCCCTGACAAAATCAGAGGAGAAGGCGCTGAAGAAAATCCGGAGGAAAATCAAGAATAAGGTGAGCCCTTCAAATCTAGGCACTTCTGTGAGCAGAGACAGGGAGCAGAACCAAGCCCACATGCTCTCCCTCCCTTCCCAATGGCCAACACTGGCCCAGCCCATGGTGGGGACCAAGGCTTGCCCCTGTCTTCCTCCAACCCCTCCATCCATCCTCTAGGCCAGTGGACTCCCAAATCGGGTGTGCACCCTCCTTAGTGCCCAAGACGATCCATTCAGGGATGGGAGGAAAATATTAGAACTTCCATTTACATTTATTTTTTTGTTGCAACCTTTTAAATTTCTGTTTTATGATGTGCACTGTATTTCCTTCTAATTGGCATGTATATAATTTGTAAATAAATATAAATACATTGCAGGTGTTTGCTTAACTTTTTTTTCTTGATAGAGGTTTGATTAAAAAGATTCTGCAGACCACCCTTCTATACCTGGGTCCAGCAGTCTCCTGGTTCTAGTCCCCTACAGTGTGAATCAGGGCTGGTGAGGCCCAGGGCCAAGCCTAAGGCATGTGTAGAGCAGGAGGGAGGAAGCAAAGAGAGGAAGAAGGAATGAGTTTAGTTATAACTTTCATCCATGTGCAGAACCAGTAGGGAGTTTGTATATGGCCAAGCCCATCTGTCTTCTTTTATATTTTATAGTCGAACCACCGGAGGTCCATGGAGTTGAAATCATTTAAGACCATAAGATGGTTTATGACCCACGTATTCTGTTCTGACCACTAGGGCCTAGTTTGTTGGAAAGTAGGTGAGAGCATAGGTTGGTTGAAACCAGAGAGGAGAGAAGTGATTAACAGATGAACCAGCAGGTTAAATAAATGAGGAGTGGCCACAAAAGTGAGCAAGACTTTGCTGATTTCTGTGGTAATGGCCTCCGTGTCTTGCATTTATGCATAATCGGTTTACTGATATAGCTGGAACTTAATCCTTTTTTCTCCTTTTATATCTCAGATTTCTGCCCAGGAAAGTAGGAGAAAGAAGAAAGAATACATGGACAGCTTGGAGAAAAAGTAAGCCTTCTGCCAAACTGGTTGTGTTTATTGGGCGATATACATAGAGAAATGTGTGTGCCGAGCATCTGTTTTCCATGAGAAACCTTCGTTCTGGCTGCCATGAAAGCTGGTTGGTTAATCAGCTATGTTTTGACTGCCCCCTAGTGGTTTTTAGAAGGAAAAGCTTATACGGACGGTGAGAATTAGTACACTCAATCTTAGGATCCTTGAGTCCTTGAGGGCTTCCTTTCAAGCAAGTACAAATATTAACGTTTGGGCACGTTCCTGGAACTCCTCAGAGGAGAGGCACTGTTTGGCCAGAAGGAGCAGTGCTAATTAATCAGTTCCCATTGGCCACATTCCCTCGCTCCTGAGAGTAAGCAGACAGAGAATGAAATAAGTCAGGTGGCATTCTTTATTTCTGTCCAGTATAGCTCATGCTATAGGCGAGTGACTTTTTACAAAAGACACCTGATGGCACCTTCTGTTCTTCTGAAGAGGCTGGAAGGTCAGGAGGGCTGTTAGAAAAATATGAATTCAATTCAATTTTGTATTAGCCCTAGAAATAATTCTCCAGCTAACCAACTAATATCAGTTTCAGACGGGAATGTGGCCCCAGCCCCAGCAATGAGTCTTCTTGTGTCTCTGGGGAAAGGAGTGGTCAGTGGATCCTGGCTGGTTCTTGAAGTTCCTACTGAAAGTTAGTGCTTCTACCTCCTGATTGAGATAGTGGTAATTTAGCGCTAAGTAGTCCTGTTTTGTTCCATCATTTTCTGTAGGGATCCAGGGTCAAGATGTTTCAATGAAGATCTCTTTATTGCCTCGTTGGGGCATGCATGCTCCACCGCCCGGATTGCTTGTCTTGAGGTCCTGGGTTCTTGTCTTCCCCTCTCACCCTATCCAAAACCCCATGGCTTCCTGTCAGTCCTTCTGGCCAAGAGCACAGTTAACGGCACCCAGACTCCTGTAGTGTAGAGGGAGGAGTGTGGTGGGCATTGAGAGCAGTAGGGAAGGGCTGAGAGAAAACAAGGTTGCAACACCCTAAAAGAGTTTATATTGTGTACCATCCCTATCAATTTTCCACTATTGAGGCACTTGCTACTCAAGTCTAATTTTATTTTCTTTTGTTTCCTTTTCCTTCTTGCCAACTCAGGTTGGCCAAGCTCTCTCCCTCACCTCCCTAGAACAACTAACACCCGTCTTCTTTCTCTGATCTCCACCTACCTCCACCCTAGCTGCTGGCTTAGTGTTTGCTCTTCTAATAAAACTACTTTTCTTCTTTCTCTCTCTTCTCTAGGGTGGAGTCTTGTTCAACTGAGAACTTGGAGCTTCGGAAGAAGGTAGAGGTTCTAGAGAACACCAATAGGTAAGTGTCGCTGGAGTGAGGAGCTGATGGTGCTGCCTACTGAAAGGCAGGGAAGACGGGGCAGATCCAGGACCAGAGCCGGAAGGAAGATGGAGATCACGGGACAGCCCTACTCCACCCACCTGTTCCTGCCCCACACCCACAGCATATACACACTCATGCGCATCCACGTTCTTTACTTTCCTAAAAGAAGTAAGATTAATGAAGAGGCTGATCATGGCTATTATAAGCGGGTTAAGGAAGAGGCTTGGAGGAAAATAAAGTCAATATCTTTGGTTCTCCTGAAAAGGACATCAAACTTCAGACATGGACAAGGAGGTACTGGCCACTTCCCTGTCGCCCAATTTGAGTAAGAAATGGTGTTTATTCATGAAAAAAAGAGAAAATCAAGTTTATTCTTTTAAATTACAGTTTTGAAAATTAATTAGCTAATTAATTAATTACATTTCAAACCCATTTTGAAAAATAACTGCAGGACAGAGTGAGTTAATGAGTTCTTCCAGCATGCCCTGTGCCAGGCGCTGTTTTCAGCACTTTAACGTATTAACTCATTTAACCTTCCAACAGCTCTGTGAGGTGGTCCTATTACCATCTCCATCATTCAGAGGGGGTAACCGAGACTCAGCTGGTCAGGTCATCTGCCCACAGTCACACAGTTAATGCTAGAGCTACATTTAGATGCAGACAATCTGGGTCCGGAGCCTCAGTATGGAAGGAGCCTAAGCCAGCCCGGGTGGGGCTAGTGGTTAAGATTCGGTGCTCTCACTCCTGCAGCTCTGGTTCATTTCCCAGTCAGGGAACCACACCACCTGTCCATCAGTTGTCGTACTGTGGTGGCTGCATGTTGCTTTGATGCTGAAAGCTATGCTACTGGGATTTCAAATACCAGCAGAGTCACCCATGGTGGACAAGTTTCATCTTCCAGACTAAGACAGACTAGAAAGAAGGACCTGACCACCCACCTACCCACTTCCCCCAAAAATTGGCCATGAAAACCCTATGAATAGCAGCAGAGCATTGTCTGATAGAATGCTGGAAGGTGAAAGGATGGCACAAAAAGACTGGGCAGGGTTCCACTCTGCTATCCACAACAAGTATTGAGCTTTATCCCTGGGTCATATGCAAGAGAAAAGGGTTAAAGTATAGGGTTAAGAAACTGGAGTTGGGGAGCATTCATCCAGAATGTGTGTGTTTATGTGTATGTGGCACATACCTGTGCTTTGGAAAGTAAGGTGTTTGTGAGTCAGGGGATCCTGTTGCTCTTAGTTGTTATAGATCTGACAATTCAAGCAGGGAAAAGTTGACTTTTAGGTAAGCAAAATATTAATTAATCATTTTAAGGCTTAGCATTAATGCCTAATAACAATTTTGCAAATGTTAATGGATCTAGTTAAATCTATTTGCATGTCTTTTGATAATAACATTACATTTGGCTCCCATTTCCTAAATATTCATGGTTTGTTGCTCAAAGAATAGGCTAATCTAGTCGTGAGTTAAAATTGCCATCAGTGGGAATATTGGACACTGTGGCCCCGCTGAATTTGCCTCTGCGTTTCTGGGAACGTGAGCTCATATAGCAGGTGAAGGGCAGTCTCTTTAAGTGCCCTGTAGACAGACTGCAGAATTAAGTAACTGTTACCAGCTCCATGTGGTATTGCCTTGATCCCCTGAGACAGAGGAGATGGTTTCCAGTACCGCTGTAGGATTCTGGTTTCACGGTCGCCTTTGGCCATTAGTCTCCTGAGGCTTCATCCCTTCTTATCTCCACCTTCACTCCTGCTAGAGTGTTTCTCTGGGTCCTGACCCCCTGCCAGAGTCTGTATCCATCTCTTTAGCATCCTGAGCAGATAGGAGTTCTCACGCCCATCCTAGCACTTGCTGCCGCAGAAGTCCCCTGTTCACAAGTAGGACAAATCCAGGCCATGATTTGGTGAAAAACGGAAGAGGAATCTATCCAAGATAACTGTCGAGTTTGGTCCAGGTTTGGTCTTGTCTAGGGGCTCTGGGTGTCAGGTTTTCCCGCCGCCACATGGGGGCAGCAGAGGTGCAGCACGGGCTCTGCTGGAGAGCAGCGGGCGCTTGGGATGAAGTGTCTCTCCTCCCCTCTCCAGGCCGACAGTGTTGTATCATATTTTTTTAACTTAAAAAAAAACTCCAAAACCCACACATGACCCATTGTAGAAAAAATTAGAAAATATATTTTAAAAAGAAAAAAAAATTGCCATCTTTTCACCTAGAGAGATGCTTACATTTTGGAATATTTTGTATGTATTTATATTGTACATACTGTTTTGTTAAGAAATTTTTCCATTTAACCAAATATACTGGCCATAGTTTCATACCAATAAATGTATTTCTACAGAATCCTTATTTCTATCAGATTTTGGTAAAGAGCTCTCGTCTGAGGGACATTGACATAAGGCACATCTGATTCCATGTGACAACAATCCATTTTTGCCAGTTGTTTTTATCTTTTTAAATAATGGCTGTAGCTATTTTAGTATGATGTTGGTTATTATACCATATGAGGTATGGGAACATATGACATGTTTGAGCTTGGGGTCAGCATAGCTCATGTTCTTCCCTGAGAGTCAGTGACAATCTTCCTTCTCTTCTTTACTGGCTGTGGAACCTTTCTCCCGTCGTGTAGCTGACTAGAACCTCCACTGAAGAAAAGAAGTCTGCCTCACGAGATCGGTACTCTGCTCTGTCCCTTGTCTGTCAGGAGCCTCCTCTGTGGTTCCCCCAGAGGCCCTGTGCGTCTTCTCCCGTTTCTTCTCTCTTCAAAGCTTACCTCTCGTGGACAACTCTTTCATGGTTGTAATGGCTGACAATGTCTTAATCTTTAATCTTCTCACGGAAATCTCATCAGGGAGCTCCTAGGGTCATCATTTCTAAAGTGCAGCAGCTTTTGATGTGTTTTGACTTGAGAGGTCAAGAAACAAAAGCAGAGCTGCGCTTCTTGCAAAGGGCAGGTGGGCCTGCCTTCCCAGCAGCTGCCCCTTCCCCCTTTCTCCTCTTGTTTCTTGCGAGGGCCTCCACTCAGAGGGCACCCCACTAGCCAAAGTGACTGTAACGTAAGCCTTGGCAATCTCCTGCCCAAACCAGTCAAGAGGAGTCGGTGCTTTGGGCGTGTGGTAAGGGGAGACTTTTGGACCCTTTGCTCATGTCACGTCGTGTAGGTGACCCAGTGTTTGAACTAAGTACAGGGCTGGGCCTAATGAACACACACCTGTGTTTGTGTTCGTGCTCATGCTTCTTGTATTATTATCCTTTGGAGGAGCTGCACAGAGGTAGGAGTGACTGCTGTATGTGAACAGGATGCTGGGAGACCAGAAGTAGGGGGGACACCTTGGGTGCCATTGTTTCCGATGGCATGACATGGTGGGAAAGGTGAGTGGGTATTTCATCATTGACCAAATTAAAGAAAAAGTATACGTCTTTGCGTTTTAGCATTTCTGTGCTACACCTCTTAGGGGACTTTTCCATCCGGATGAAAATGTGTGCTCGGAAATGAGTCGGTCCTGAATCTTTTGGTTTGTACTGGCCTCAGCAGCAGCTGCCTGGTATCTTGCTGGCTTCTAGGTGAAAAGACCCTTTCACCTGAGCTCAGGAAGCTGCAAGAGGATGGGGACAGGAGAGATGAAGAAGTCCTCTTAACCCTTCTGCAGCCTGACCGCAGGAGGCTCTCGGAGCAGAGCTGAGGCCATGTGAAGGCACCTTCACTCTTCCTTTGCTGAGGCGGTCCACTAATGGAATGCCATTGGGAAACGTGTAAGATGAGAGATGCTTTCCCAGTGGGCCCTCTGTATGGGCCCCCTGGGAAATGTATGCTCAATCAGGACATACATTTTCACTTAAAAGTCCAGGTGAGGCCCATGCATGGCCGCTAGAGGATCCTCTTGGCTTTCTAATGCTTATCATTCACCTCTCTAAGCTACAAGCTCTCTGGATGGCCCTACGCTTGTCTCATTCCTGAGAAATCCTGTCTTTCCCCCTTTATATCCTTGTCTTCTGCACAACTGATGTGCAGACGCTGCCCAGCCCAGCAGTGTTGGGCATTTGTGATTCAATTTGCTCCACTCATTTCTTTTTTTTTTTTTAAACAACTTTTATTTATTTATTTGTTTTGAGGAAGATTAGCCCTGAGCTAACATCCGCTGCCAATCCTCCTCTTTTTGCTGAGGAAGACTGGCCCTGAGCTAACATCCGTGCCCATCTTCCTCTACTTTATATGTGGGACGCCTACCACAGCATGGCTTGCCAAGCGGTGCCATGTCTGCACCCGGGATCCGAACCGGCGAACCCCAGGCCGCCGAAGCGGAACGTGCGCACTTAACCGCTGCGCTGCTGGGCCGGCCCCTCCACTCATTTCTTATTTTGCTCTCCTGCCTCTATAGGGCAGTGAGCTACAGATCCCCTCCTCCAGCCCTGACTTGTAGGAGCGTTGAGACTTGAAATGCTCTTTAGAGGTCATTTTATTTAACTGCTAATCACTTTATTTTATAGAAGAGGAAACGGAGACCTCATGAGGTTAAGGTCACCCAAACATTTAAAGGTAGAACAGGGACTAGAACTCAGCCTCTTAATTTTTAAATCTGTCCTTAACTTGATTTCTCCTCTGCTGTGCCCCTCTCTCCTTCAAGGACCACTGCCTTTCCCCAGCACAGGGCCAACTCTAAACCTTAGCAAGAGGGCTTGCTTTGGACTCTGTGTTTTAGAGGATCCTGCGCTAGCTTTCCTCTAGCCACACCCCTCTCCAGGGGATGAGTAGTCAGCAGGACCAAGGAGTTGTGTCTATCCAGAGCTCTCACTCTCCCCCTTCTAGATCATTCCTTGGTACCTGGGATCCTGGAATTCCCTGCCTCAAGGGCCTTAGTCCATTTTCAAGGCCTGTGTGAATCTCTATGCCAAGTCTTTCTCCAAATGGTAGATCTGGCCACCAGTGGGCCACCCCTTAAGCTGATAGGGTGGCCAAAGATAGCTCTTTGTGAGGGCTGTGTATGGAATTTGAACCTTGGCAGATGTGTGTCTGAAATCCTTCACAGTGTGTTTGATTTGGGATTCCATTTGATCTTATTAACAGAAGACATGAAATTCCTGGGTCAGAGACAAAGGACTTGGTTACTCACAGCACAGCAAGCAGCATGCGCATCAGCACATTTGCATCGGTTCTCCTCGCCCTCAAGTTCTGTGATGGATCTGGGTGGATGCTGTGTTCTCAGGGGGTTTGTGTGACAGCTAAGGAACCTAAGCTTAGGGAATCCACTGCTTTTATAGCAAGCAGTAATTAAGCCTGGTTTTCACCCAGGGGGAGACATTACCTCTTCTCTCAAGGTTACCAGCTTCATAAACAACCTATATTATGGCCTGTGGAGAAGAGCAATCAGGACTTTTGTCATGGCGTTGTCAGTGAAACATGTAGGAGCATGAGACCCAAGGAGAACTGTCTCTCCCAACTTGTGTGGTACAGAGCCAGAGATAGGAAGAGAAAGGGAGCAGCCTGTGGCCAGGAGAAGTTCCGCCCATACCACTGCTTTTTGGTGAGGAACGCTGGGGAATCTAAGAATCCTGAATTCAAACCCAGTCTTGGAGAGAGTTGGAAGGAGCAGGTATTTGGGGCACCTATGGACAGAGTTTGCCTGTCTTGGGGTAGATTGGATGAGGAGGAGATGTGTGATATGTGGACCTCATTTGCACTCTTTCTCCAGACTTCACAGAAGTAAGGGACATGCTTGTTCTGATATGTATCTCTGTTGTTATCAGAAATAAGAATTCCTTAATTTTCCTCTTTGAGCTTCCTCTTGGCTATAGTCCTTCTTTTTGTCTACCTCTACTTTTCTTGTTCTTTACAATCTATATACAATTCCTGGGAAAGTGCTTTCCAGCTAAGCCTACGGGAAAGCTAGAGCAGGATCCTCTAAAACACAGAGTCTACATAGCTTTGACTATGTTTTGCTCTCCTAATTTGTTTGTTTTGCCACATTGCTGCATCCATTTGCACCAGTTTTGTATATTTGCTCCCTATGCACTCTTAGGATTTTCCACGTGTGAGTTCTCCTCTTCCCTTTGGACTGACCATAACCAGATGGGCCCAGCCCCCTGCTGTACACAGAGAGGCCATTGGAGTGCTGATGAATGACCCAAGTTACTCCTCTGTAGACCTTTATCTTGGTTTAATTCACTTTTCATTTCTCATTTTCTCTAACTTCTGGTTGTGTGAAGAGTAGAAGCTTTCTTTTTAGGTGAAAATATTTCAGACTTCAAGGATTGTTGGGTACCAGAGTAAGTTCCCTGGAGAGATTAGGAAGGCATTTTAGAGTAACTTAGTGATGAAATTAGAAATTTCGCAGCCCCAGAAAACATTCTAGAACTCTGTTTTTTGTGTTCCTGGGTGAGTAGGTAATAGAATATTTCAGAAGTGCCCTCTGGTTCTTCTTGTAATGTAGCAATTGCACCAAAAGAGAAAGGAGAAAATTATGCTTTCTTTTTTTTTCATTTAGACCAGAGCCCCAGGAACAATCCTCGAAACTTCCGTAAATGATCATAAATAAATGAATATTCAGAGTTTAGGATTTTAGTGGAATGTGATTGATTGTCTTTTGTATATGTCTCACTTTAGTATTTAAAAGTCTTTAAGATAGTTCATGAGTCTCCTTAAATATTGTTATATAATATATAGGACTCCTAATTATTAACATTGGATCCTACCACCCTCTCACTCTCCACCCCAGGACTTTGAGGTGGATGGTTCAGCTTTTGGATACCCCGCTCCTAACCCTCAAATCTTAGACACCAACTCTAGAAGACTAGGAGTGAGGAGGGACTCAGATGGGATTTTTCTTCAGAAGGACATGGATGCTGAGCTCTTCCATCATGAAGCCACCTGATAATCACTGATATTTAATTTTTTTGCATGTTTGCACTAGATAAGTGGCACATAGACACTTTTGAGTATAATCATTTTACGTTTGGTATAGTGAACCCAGACATATTGCATGTATGGTATGTCATATACGTAACTAATATGAATGTTTTGCAAATGAAGACGTCTTTACTAGGTATGATGCTCTTGGATATTGTATGTTCTATTTGCTTCTGTTTCATTAAAAGCCAGTCACAATGCACTTGTTTTCATGACCCACTAATGATCTATGATTTGGAATTTGGAAATTACTGCTCTAGATAGTTCCATAAGGATATGAAAAAAGTTCCTTCTTCTCTGTAGGAGGATGATTTACCCAGAGAGTTTATATACACACGTTTGTGCATATACACACCCAAGCCCAGCTAGTTCCATTTCTGAGTGAGATGTGTTAGAAGATTCAGTAGAAAGTATGTCTATAGAGGTGGCCTGGTTTGAAGCTCCCAGCACAGCAAGTAATTGGGAACCATCGGTTTCTTCTTTTTCCTGGGTCCTGGTTTCTGACTCCAGTGGGAAATTAGCTACTTGAGTGTTCAAAGTATAACATGCAGTAACCGTATAACTCTTCTCTCTCCCCTACTCTCTCTTGTAAATAAAGGAAACAGAAGAAAACAAAAGTAAACCAAATACAAAGAAAACATGAGTCTGTTGAGGCATTTCTCAGTTGTTATAAGATGGTGTTTCACATTCTCGGCTACTTTTGAATGTTTTGCCCAACTTCCTTTAATATGCCTCCCAAGATACAGGGTGATGCTTTATTTTGGGCAACGCTGGCAGCTGCCTTCCACTGCTCGTTTGCAAGGAACTGTATGAGGACAGCCACTAAGTTTATTTTTACATCTCACCACAGGACGAAAATCCACATTTTCAATTGAGTGTTAGATACTCCGATTTAACAAGTTGTGAAATATCTCCTGGCCCAGATAAATATTTGCTAAGAGTACTCCTTTCTCTAAATTAAGACGTTGCTCCTGGAAGACCAAGGATTCATTAAGCCATAAATAGCCATGATCTTTTATGATTTAAAATACAGTAATAAAGGAAATTTTATGCTGAGCTGTGAATGCACCTTGGGGTCTGTCCTATGGTTGACTTTTTAAAGCTTTAGTTTTAAACTCATTCTTCCATTTCATCTGATGGCTGCCTTTTCTCCTCCCAGGCTTTCATGCAAGCTGGGTAATAGCTGTCATCCAAGCTCCCAACGCAGCAGGCCGTGGCATCTGTCCCCGTGGCATCAGGGAAAGTGCCACATCATCTCAGACCTACGTCTCAGTTATGAGGTCCCAGGCTTTCCCATGAAGAGGGCTGGCTTCATCTGTCATCAGTGCAAAGAGACAGCAAGCACTCTTCAAAGGTGTATTTGCTTCAGCAAACCCACAGTAGCCCAGGAGGGGATTCTCTCGTTATTCTGTTAGCTGATGAGGTCAAGGGAATTAACTTTGCCTAGCTGCCTAAACTCAGGACTTAAGTAAGGATGAAAGGCACATAGCAGTGGTACTGAGATCTAAACTCAGGTTTCTCTGCCTTGAGAGCCTATCCCCCTGTTCCAGTGAATGTGCACCAGTTTAGCAATCCTAAAGCCATCTCATCAGCTGTTTTGGTGTCTGACAGAAAAACAGGTCTTTTAGTTTCCATTTTCTAACCAAAGCCGAGGTTTGACTTCCTGACACTTGAAGTAGGGCATGGAGCATCCTTGATTCTTTTATCCATCACTTACTTTTTATCTTTGGTGTATCCAGAGATGAACCAGGACATGTATGTTTGCCCTTAGAGTTTTCATTTGTATCATTTCACTGAACCTTTGTTAGTATGTATCTCATTGCCATTGGACTGGGTCTCATTGTGGCTCTTCTGTATGCAGCTTGGTCCCTGTTGATAGTCACCTTTTCATATCTAATGGTGGACATCTCTCTTTGTTGGGCTGTTGTCAATATGCTGTTAATGTCACTGGATTTAAGAAAGAATCTACTAGTAAGAAGTCTTTCTTATTAATTTTATTAGGTTATAGATTAGGTACCATCTGTACCACCTTGAAAATTACATGAACTGTGGAGTCAGATGGGTTTTGGTTTACATCTTAGGTCTTCTTCTTACTTGAGACAATTACTTAGTATCTTAGTGTATGAAGTTCTAGAACTCAATCAGTGGGCACTCAATTGCTATTAATTTTCTTTCCTTATGACGAAAATTAGTGTTTCTGTTGTATGTGTGTATATGGATTTCCCAAGCTTTATCAGATCATAGAAATCTATTTAGATTTGGGTTGGATGAGCTAACCCACTCTCCTCAGGTGAAATCACTCAGTGTTGTTGATTGATGGCTCATCATTTCCCCCATCGGTTTGGTTCACCTGCGCTAATCTGAGTAGAAGCAGCAGCAGCAGCAAACAGCACGTTATAAATCACTGTTGCTTTCTGCCCAAATTTCAAGCTAGAAAAAAATCTATTTTAAACTATATGTTTTCTCATCTTAAAGAGTTGAATTATAAACTGTTAGAAATCAGGGACCATTAAACAACCATTTTCATTTGCAATGGATTCAGAATATAATTATCTTTGAGTTTGGAGAGGATATGCTGATGAATGCCAAGTAAAGTGCCACACAACTAGTAAACATGCAGCCTTCCCTGATTGCCCAGCCAGACTTATATGGTCCTTCTTCCAAACTTGTAGCACTTTGCACCTGTAGCTGGGGGTCCCAACTTGAGCCTAAGTCATTCTACCGTTGGGGTTTAGGTGTATCTGGCCCGCTAGAGGTCTGTTTTCAGGAGGGACCGTGGAGCCAGCTGAGAGACTCTTTATCCTAGGAAACAGGGTACCAGGCCTAGTGATCTCAACCAGAAATTGGAAGGGAGGAGTGATTCTGAGTATTGTGTGGAATTGGTTTTCTTGGAGGTTCATGCTCTAGAGACAGGCCAAGGAGCAGGGAATAGGCAGGGACAAAGTGTGGGATGATTGTGGGTAAAAAGGGACTGTTGGTAAAAATGGAAATGGTGATTTCACTTTAAAAACACCTTAAGACTTTAGAGCAAAAGTAAATGGCTTTGGTAACATCTGGAAAGCTGCTGTCTAATGGAGGCCTGGATGGAGAAATGAGCCGACTTACGCACAGAGCACAGTCAAACTCCAGCACCTTGGGCTGCCAGCATGAGCAGTAGGAGTGTCCTGTGGGAGTTGAGGTGCCCAGCAAAAGTGGCAGTCACATCACTTACAGATGCGACTCTTCAGCAGGCAACCCAGGAAACAGGGAGGCTCCTTTCCATAGTTTAGCTGGCAACAAAGACCTTGTAAACTGGTACCACGGGAGGTGGTCAGAATATAAAGATACAAGGGAAGAGGATTTGTGTCACATGGTCAAACGCAGGTCTTATCTGTGGGCTCACCTGTATATCTGCCCCAGGACTTCCAGAAATACAGCAGGGAGAACCCAGTGAGGGCTTTGGGGCTGGCGTCACAGATGGTGGTCGATAGAATGCATACTCTTGCCAGCCAAATCTCAGCGCTGTGAGATGAATGCTCACCAGGAAGTGGGTATGCAGTGGGTCGCTTAGCTCTCAGTTTTGAAAAGACAGCTGCACTACTGGGTAGGAATGGAGTGTTCTTGGGAGGTCCTGGGAGAAGAGAGAAAAAGTGTCATGAGGAAAATAACTTTCTGCATCAGATGATCATTTAGTTGCAAACTTTTTCCTTTTTCCCCAGCTTTGTTGAGGTATAATTGACAAGTAAAACTGTAAGCTATTCAAAGTGTACACAGTGATGATTTGATATGCATGTACACTGTGAAAGGAATCCTACATCAAGCTAATGAACACATCCATAGCCTTGCATATTTACCTTTTGATTTTTAATTTTTTGGTGAAGACATTTGAGTTTTACTCTCTCAGCAAATTTCAATTATACAGTACAGTGTTATCAATTGTATAGTCACCATGTTATACACTAAGTCCTCAGACTTTATTCATCTTACAGCTGAAAGTTTGTACCCTTTTTCCAACCTCTCCCTGCATCCCTACCCCACCCCAGCCCAGAAACTCTGTTTCTATGAGTTGGACATTTTTTTGGATTCTACGTATAAGTGATACCACGCACTATTTGTCTTTCTCTGTCTGACTTATTTCACTTAGCATAACGCTCTCCAGGGTCATCCATCTTGTCACAAATGACAGAATTTCTTTAAGTAGAGTTTAAAGTAATCATGCCATCAGTATTTCTCAGCCTTGAGTAATGTACAGAACGCTTTTAAAGACTGTGTGGCTTAAATATGCATAAACAAACCAGGTCAAAACTACATGTGATTATACTTCTAGATAACCGTAAAACAAAAAAGGTACAACTAAGTACTAAAAAGACCTCCATATTAATAGAATTTAAATTAACGATATTAATTAATAGGATGACGATTTTGTTTTGCTTAAATTAAAATCACTGCACAAGCTAAAAATATGACGTGGATGTGGCCACACAGGGTTTCTGAGTGAGAAGCCCTCCACTGCATGTGCTGGGGGCTACTCCAGTGCTGCCCCACTCTTATCCATCTCACTGCTGGAAGCAGTATCATTCGGTCCCAACCTGTCCTTAACTGCCTGAAGCCCAGGAGAACTCGTTTCATTGGCACTTGCCGGACGGAAGTTGGATACACTAGGAAACCCTGCTTCTTCTGGCATCTGAAGGCTCTTCAGGAGATGGATTCCGGTGAGAGGCAAGTTATCTATGGCAGCCCAGGATTCTTCTGCAAGTGAGTGATTTGCTGATGTTTTCCAGTGAACTTGTCTGGCTTTCCAATGTTACATCACAGCATGAATTTTCTGAAAATCTTCGAGACATGAGAAAAAGCATCTGCTTGTAAAATCTTCCCACTTTGCCATGTGCATTTGGCTTAGAGAAGAGGGGTGAGGCCGAGGAGGGGCCTCAAGTCTTTGCTCAGGCAGAATTCATCGCGAGGGTGATTCAGGCGGGTGTCTTGTGAGATCCTTTTCTGTGGTTTGCAGTGTTCAGAATTTGCAAAGAATTTCCCCATCTGCTCTTTCTGCGGCTTGATGTCACACAGAGCAGAATATACTATTCTTGTCCCAAACCCTTCCCTTTTAAGGGTATGCACACACCCGATTGTAGGGCCAGAACAACTCTTTTTTCTCCTGCTCTCTGTCTCTTCCTGGAGAAAGATCAGAGTCTGTATCACAAGATGGTTTTCAGGATGCCTGGCTCTGAGCATGTGTCCAGTTGAGCAGGCCTGTTCTCCCTTTGTTGTTTTGCCTTTGTCTCTGGCTGTGGAGGTACTATGAGCCTTCAAGGACCAGGGGCTTGAGGCGCCCTTTGCTGTTTGCCTCCCTGCCGTTCTTGTTTTCCCTCTTTCTCTCTCTCTTCCAATCTGCCACCTGAGTGCCCGTTGCTCAGTGATACTGTTGCCATTTCCAGTCACGGCCACCATCTCTGGCCACCTCTTCAGTTGTTCTCATGTTCTTTTTTCTTTTTTTCTCAATGGCCTACAGACAAGTCCCGGCACGTCAGGGCTAATTTGGGACATTCACCTCTTACTGAGGACAGCACAGGGACTGGACAAGCTGTTAAAGTGGGCTGATTCTGAGCCCCGGGAAGCTCTGCAACACTGATGCTGGAAGGCGCTGCCGTCTGCATCTTCTTCCAAAGGAAACACTCCCTGGTATTCTGTTCCAATTCAGGCACGAAGTCCCAGCAACATCCCTGGAGCACAGGGGCAGAGATCACCCAAAAGCATTCTCTTCTCTCTCAGATTTCCTTCATGGTTTTGATTTCTTGAATTGCAGAACTCTCCTGCAGCAACTACAGAAGCTTCAGACTTTGGTCATGGGCAAGGTTTCGCGCACCTGCAAGTTGGCCGGCACGCAGACTGGCACCTGCCTCATGGTGAGTTTCCGAAAGGAACAGCACCGTAACTGTCCTGGCCCGCTCCCCAAGCTTGTCTCTCCGCAACTTGACAAGTCCGAGTGCTGTGGGGTTGGAGGAACCATGCCGCTCACTCCCAGGCTGTTTCTCTGCTGCGATGTTACAGCGATTGGCCTGTGGGTGCAGCCTGCTGGCCTGATGGCGGGAGGTCTGTCTCCCTGGACCTCCCAGGTGGTGCAGGTCTAAAGGTTTGCTGTGTGGATCTTGCAATTGACAGCTCTCCGTGTTCTCCCTCACCCTGCAGGTCGTTGTGTTATGCTTTGCCGTTGCATTTGGCAGCTTCTTTCAGGGCTACGGGCCCTATCCTTCTGCCACCAAGATGGCTCTGCCCAGCCAGAATTCCATGTCGGAGCCGTACACAGCCTCCGTTGGTAAGACAGCACTCAACAACTTGGGAAGTGTCTTGTTTCATTTCTCTGGAGCTTTCTGAAAGCTCAACTTTCTGAAGGGAGTCTTATATGAAAGTCTAATTTTTAAAAAGTAATAAAAGTGTAATTTCTCCATTGAAGGGAAGCACGAGGCACGTGGGGGTCTGGTGCCCAGGCTGCTGGGTCTCCCCATGTGCCTTCAACCACTGGGCTGAGGCACCTCTGGGAATTCTCTGGAGATCAATAAAGCTCAGTTTGCCAACTTCTGCTCTAGACCATGTTCCCTGGCAAATTCTGATGTCTCCTCTTTCAGTTCTGTTAAGGGGAAGAGGTGTGGCTTTTGGAAGGGAAAAGTGTGGGGAAGTGTTAAGCTTTCCATGACACTTTAAGGGAATTCCTATATTTCTGCTCCCACTCAGTGGAATTGTGTATTATTATGGTAAGAATTTGCAAAGTGACATTAAAGAATCAATCTGTCTTACAAAACATTATGCCCAAGATTTGGAGAATTTGGAGACTCAGATGTTAGACAAGAAGTACGTGATAGTCTTCCCTAGATTAATGGTCTCTGAATAATGTAGGAAATAAATGTGTGTAGGGATCATAATGTATGCGCTAGTACACATATACACTAATAGGATCAAGTGTGGAATTAGGGGGTATCAGATTTAGGGTAGGCACAGTTTTGCAGTTCTGAAAGGCCTGTGGTCTTCACCAGGCAGGTGTATCCCTGCCAGGCATATGACTGAAATGCTAGCATTTCAACCAAATAATTTCAGTGGTCCCTTGGGACATTCTTTTTTTTCCTAATGGAATATGTCTCTAAATTTAAATGGAAGCCAATGGAAACATAGTCTCTATGTTGTGGAAAATTGCTACAGAGCCGTCTAGTTATGCAACTATCCTATAAAACAAAAGGGACTGTCTCCATCGTTTGATTTATGGCCTTGGCTTTGCGTCTTCTCTCCAGTTTCTAAATGAAAATGCAGTTTTCTGCCCTTGTACCTTCTCTCCATGCTTCTTATTTTAGCTGAGTCTAGACATCTCCAAGTGTTCGACTCTCATTCCCCGTGAATTGTCTCCCCCAGATAGTTATGGGTGGACACGGAGGCGAGTTTTATTTTGAAAGCAGGGGGGTAGCAGTTTGCTTCGTGTTTATTTGTTTTTCTCTTGTTTTCCCAGCAGTGTATAATTGGTATAATTTTTCAATGCAGAAAACTCTAAAACCCTGAAGGCTTTATAGGAAGCCAGCTCCAGTTGGTACCCTCAGTCCTGGGCAAGAAGAACCTACGAATTGTCATCATCTGCCCCCGGCCCTGGGCACTGAGTGGCAGGACGTGGTGTGCCCCTGTGGTCTCTTGCTAATATCTGTTACTTTGCTCTGTCCTCAGTGAGATCCAGGAACCTGCTGATCTATGAGGAACACTCTCCCCTGGAGGAGTCGTCCACCCCAGGCTCGGCTGGGGAGCTTGGGCACTGGGACCGAGGCTCCTCCCTGCTCAGGGCTTCAGGGCTGGAGTCCAGGCCAGACGTGGATCTTCCTCATTTCATTCTCTCGAATGAGACCAGCCTGGAGAAGTCAGTGCTGTTGGAGCTGCAGCAGCACTTGTGAGTCAAACGGATACAGATTCCACTCCTCTGATGCACAGATGATGGCTTATGAGTCAGCAACCTGGAATGTGGGGTGGAGATTCTCCCACTGGCCTAGTCCAGTCCCTCAGCTCTTTCAGGACCTGTTCTCAGGACCAAGGACCCTGGAGAATCCACTGCTTACCAACAGCTGCCCTTAGCAGAGATGGGGAAAAGACCTAATATGAGCTCCCCTCATGTCTGCTGCGTCATTAGGGAGCTGGCAGTGATGGCTCCAAGAAGTGGGCAGAGGGCTTGAATCCCTTCCTTGCTATCTTCAACCTCCCCTCAAAGCCACTCAAGTAAACATACAGCCCAGTAACGGCAGTGTGCTTGCTATGCAAATGCAGCCTCAAGATACCTTCTTGACTTCTAATTATAGATACATGGATATTATGCTATAAATCAATATATAGTTTTATGATTTGTATGTAAATAAACATATATTAATAATTATAAGTACATATATATATATATTTTGTACATGAGGAAGATTCTCACTGAGCTAACATCTGTGCGAATCCTCCTTTATTTTGTATGTGGGATGCCTCCACAATGTGGCTTGATGAGCGGTGCTAGGTCCATGCCTGTGATCTGAACCTGTGAATCCCAGGCCACCAAAGCAGAGTGCACAAACTTAACCAATGCCCCACTGGGCCAGCCCCAATATAATCACATATTTATAATTAGATATTTGTATTGAGGAACCTCATTTGAGAGACACTATGCATATGTGTTTCCATGTTGAAAATAACATATACTTGGCTCCAATTCTCCATGAGTTGTTTCCCTGAGATCGTTATGGGGAAAAGTCTTTTTGTAAACATAAAGGCTTGTGTGACTGCCAGTATTGTTATTGTGCCAGGGGAGGTACCTGGGAATGTCAGACAGATCAGGAAGGAGGGTCTGCATGCACAGCTCCTGGTTGTGAGTGGTGTGGTTGGTGATCTAGCTGAACTCTCTGCTACCCAGAAATGATGCTATTCCAACGCAAGTGGGAGAGATTGTTTCAAATTCTTCAGCTTTCTTCTCCTAATGCTACAAAGGAAGAAGGTTCATAATTATCTATACTTTTCTATGTTTGCCTTGTACATGCATATTTAACATTTACTAGTGCTTACTATTTTAAACACTATGCAAATATGATATATAAATCCTTTTAAATACTTTAAGAGGTTAAGCATTATTATTATTATTCCCATTATAAAGAAATTGTAGTGCTGCCACTGGGAGCTAGTGAAAAGACTCAGCTGCTTGGTTTCTTGGCTCCTGAAAGAAGTCTTCTTCCCTCTCAGCTCAGCTATTCAAGGTCCTATTGGAATCCCACCTGTTTTGGGATGTCTCCTGGATAACAAAGCCCTCATAGCCCTCCTCTGAATGCCGAGAGACTTTCTAGGCTGTTTAATAACATATTTACATTCATTTAATTTACATTATATTTAATAACATGTTTATATTACATTTAATAACATTTATTTTGTTACATATTTATTCTTATTTCGAGTTTTTTTTTTTTTAATCTTTATCTAGATTATAGCTATTCTAGACCAGGGACCAGCTTTTATCCTTTTATTTTCTCTTCCCAGAGTCTAGCATGGGACTAACCATCCTCGGTAAATACAATAATTTAAAGTCTTTTATGACAGCTCAGTATCAAACCGCCATGTTTATCCTCTGGCTGGGGATGTCTCCTCTTGGGTGAGGAGGAAGGCAGGAATGTGGACTAGTGGATAGGCTGGTAGTGAGAGACTTCAGGGACAGAGGATTGCTGCCAGGAAGGGGAAGGACAGGAACTTGCTTGGGGCAGCCGGCAAAGTTGCAGTCACGGACTGATTGCGTTAGTCGACCAAGCATGAAGATCATAGTTGACAGTGGTGGCTAATACTTCTTTTTCCTTTCCTTGCCTTCACAGGGTCAGTGCCAAATTGGAGGGTAACGAAACACTAAAAGTTGTAGAACTCGACAGAAGAGTGAACGCCACCTTCTAAAGAGGCAGTCCCCACCTCCTCCTTTCTCTTCACTCTACTTTTATGTCCCCAAACCACCTTGGTCATAAGCTTTTTCTTTTTGTCACCCAATTTGGATGAAGACATGTACGAGCAGTCGTGGCTTTGGATGGAAGGACAGCCTACGATTTCCACCTGCAGTGACGGCACCTTCCTCAGCAGCAGCCCCATGTCCCCCTCTGCAGAAGGGGGTCTGGCATCGCTCCCTCCCTTCCGCTTACTGCCATAGGAAGTTATTTTAGGGTCAGGGGTGGGACAAGCCGGCTTGTTTCTACCGATAGTGCCAAAAAGATGCCGCCTGGTTCTCACCTGGGAGGTTTTGACCACCTCTTTGAAGAAAAGATGACTGTTGTTCATTTAAGACCCCAGACTCTCGCCACAAAGACACCAGGATGCCTGTTGGGATCTGGCAAAGCCCCGACAGATGTCCTGCCTTCCTCAGCCTGGGTCTCTGGTGTGTCCACCCCCATCAACCCTGGAAGGCCAGGGCCTCCAGTGAGCACCCCCTGCCGCCATGCCCTTTCCAGCCCTCACCGATGTCCTCCCGGCACTGGAGCGCGGGCTCCCCCTTCATATTCTCAGGCCGCACGTGCAATGCCTGAAGGAATCAGGCTCTTCTACTCCAGGCAAACCTGCCCCATCTTATTGCTTGTAGGACTTCTCCATAACCTGTGTCCCCACATCCCATAGTTCTGCCTCCCCGGCTTCTCCTCCCCATTTGTAAATAGTATTTATTAGCTTGCTGAGGCTTCCTGCACCACCACACTGAAGAGATCTGATGCCTCCCTCCAAGCCAGCGAAGTCTGCTGTTGGCCTTTGGAGCTAGGAGGACACCCTGGGCTCTGGGACCCCCAATCTTTCTAGGCCATGTTTCATTTCCTTTTCTTTTTCCTTTTTTTTTTTTTTTTTTTTACTGGAGGCCTGGGATTACAGTTGGGAAGTCCCCTTACGCCTGTGTCCTCCGATGGAATGAACGCGGAGGGAGAGATGTAGCAGTGCCGTGCTCAGGCCTGTGGCTCTGTGGCCAGAGGCTTTTTCTGTCCTGTGCCCCTAACAGAGAAGGGAAGCCCTGGCCCTGACAACAGGCGTTTCGGCAACCTTGCTGGCTTGTCTCTCCACGCCTGCTCCTGGTCCCTCCTGCCCACCTCCCCAGGCTCTTCTGCTTTCTCCTCCTCTTCTGCCTCAACACAGGGGTGGGCCTGAGGCCTGGGGTCGGAGTAGGTGGCGTTCGTGTCTCCAGTCTTACCTTCCGTAGTCAGGTTTGGCTACTTCACAGCTCACCCAAAGAGATACAACCTAACCCCCAACCTACTTTTATAGTTTTTAATGATTAAAGTAACTTTTGTAGTTTAAAAAAATCTTTCCTTTTTCATACGAATAAGAAATGGAAATTGCCTTTTTATTGTATAATGTAGATACTCCTCTTAAATGTTTTTCCTTAGCTTGTAAAAGATTTTGTATAGGGAACTTGCTTACATTTTGTATTTTATTTTTAGTACTAGCTGAAGGGCCTTTAACTCGACCCACCAACTGCATTGTCATTGGAAGCTTTACTTAGGAGGGATTAAGCCCATGCCTGGGCCTTCCCTTCCATATCAGATCCAGGATTTGGTGTCGTTAACATTGGCCATGATACCTCGTAAGCAGATCCCTGCTTTGTCTGCCTAGGTACACTTGGGGCTCACTGCGAGTGGTTCCTCTCTCTGCCTGCGGTGATGGAGAGAGTTCCAGACTGGGAGATGGCCAAGTTCATCTTCTCGGCAGTGTGTGAAAGCAGATCGGGACTGCACTGGTCCTGGCAGCCCTGCTGTCTGCACGGTCCTCACTGTCCACTGCGTGGGTCAGGGAGGGCTGAGACCGCCTGAGCTGTGTGCGAGGAGGGGATGCTAGCCCGCCCCCCGCCCCGTCCCCACACCTGCTTCTGTCTACTTCCTTCTCTCCCGCTGTTCTGCTCTAGGTCCTCCTGGGCTTAAGTATCAGGCACAGGCAGCCTGTGGGGGCCTAAGGAGGCAAAACGATAGAATTAACTCAAGTAGTATTTGGACAATGAGAAGGGAAAGGTTTCATATTTAGGGGCAGAATTGTGAGAATGGATCAGCCTGCCCACCTGCCACAACTGAACCAAATGGGGTTTTTAAGGCTCCTGGATTAGCCAGAGTGGAAAACCTGCTCTTCAGAATGAAGGAGGAGGGGAAGGGCGGTGAGCTTCTAGCTCCTTCTAGCTCGAGGATTTCGTTTTTCTCCCCTCCTACCTATGCTTGATCTCACTCTCTCCAGACCTCCAAGAGCAGGGTTTTCTCTCTGGGAAACTATTCTTCCAGAACTGAATCTGTTTTCTAGGGACCTGGGACACCAGCCTGAGAGCTCAAGTGGCCATTTTAAGGGGGTTCTAAGAACCGACATTCTGCCCTCTTCTCCTTGCGTGGGTGAGAAGAGGAAACTAAACAGTTATCTCTTCAGGAGGACGTAATGAGGTCAAGAGGGCACAGAAGAGTTGAATAATACCAAATTGTGTCAAATAACTAATGGATGGGTGCACGTCTTCTGTTCTAGGGTTCAGCCCTGAATATCAGCAAATTTGTTTTCCCCCAAGAGCAGTCCCATAGACTAGTCAGTCACACCCCTTAGTCTCGATGATTCCAAATAGTAGCAGACGTCGGCTTCCAAACTTCAGTTTCAAAAAATACGAGACCGTCAGCACGACCATAAGCCATAAAGAATAAATATGTTAGTTAAAATATAGATTAGTTATATTTTTCATCATGTAAACAAGCTTTCTTCTTGCCTTTCATTGATTACCCTAGTGAAGGAGATGTCTTGCAAAAATTCAGAGAACAAATGCTTTTTTGCTGGAGGAGACCTGAGTAACCCAGACCCCCCAGCGTGGTTCTTTTCACAGTTCTCGGCTTTGCACTTAGAAATGGATACTGCAAACGAAAGGCCTCGGGGCCAGTTTGAAGAAGGAGTTTCTGTGAAGCTTTGGGACTCTGGAGCCTAGCTCGCAGAAAGAGAGTGTTATATAAAAATCGGACAGCTGGACCAAGTTGCTCCTTTTGGGCAGGAGGTGGGAGTGAGGTTTGACACCAGTGTAGGCAAAATTCGATAACCTTTTGGTTAATGTAAATGATTTTGATTTGGAGACTTAATTTGTAGGTTGTGAAAGTGGCTTTTAGCTCAACTTGTTTACAAACCAGCTGTAAATACCATGTTTTTTGCTTCCTAAATCTCTCGGTTTAGCCTGAATGCCAGAAGAGGGCTGTGAATCTCATGTGCCTGTAGAGTGGGAGTGTTGGATTGATTTGTCTTCATTCTGGCAGTGAGCTGGTGTCCAGGATTTTTGTCACAAGCGTTTCATTAAAATTTTTCAGCATTTCATGGCTTCTTCCTCCCATGTCCTCAGACCAACCGAAACCAGAAAGACAGGCCCTCCCAGGGCCAGCTCGCCTGAACACACATGTCCTATGGGATGTGTACTTGAACAGGAGGCGCAAATGGAGACATCCCGCCCCCTGTTGAGGAAATGCACCATCCATGCCAGTCTTGCTAACATGGGTAGATCGGAGGTGGAGCAGAAGGTTTTCAGCCTCCCCTCGTCTGCAGGAGTCAGGAGTTTGGTTCCGTTGAATGCAGTCTTTGAGAAGTTTCATTAAAGACACCAGCACTCATGCCTGCAGTGCTGGCTGGACCTGTGGAATCGTGAACAGGCAGTGCCCTGGTGAGAATCCAATTATGTGAATGCTTTGCAGCAAAGACAATTAGGAGACATGGGGTAGGATAAACCCCTCTGGGAGGGCAGTTACAGCAGAGAGTCGGGGCTATGGAGGAGCCAGAGACAGATCTCAGGTTTTTCATTCATTCATTCATTCATTCATTCATTCAATGAGTCGGTCACTCACTCCTGAGGAAGAGTGCTGCATGAGGCCCTAGGGACTATTGAGGAATAAGGGGGCTGAGGAAACTTCATTGATCAATAGATACTCAAAAGACACAAGAGCTAGGTCTCTCTCTCTCACACACACACACACACACACATTCCTCCTTGTCTTGGACACTCCTTTGTGCCTTACATGTGCCTTATATATGAATCCAGGATGACCAAGGACTCCTTTGTCCCTGGGAGATTTTATAGATAGCCTTGCAGAATTCGATTGAAGTGGGTGTGGGAGAAGGAACTTGTTTCAAAAGGCTCAAAAATGGTTTCCTAAAAGTGAACCATGATCAGATTTGCACATCAGGAGAAAAGACATGGGGTTCTGCCCATGAGGAAAATCCCGTTTAGTAGAAGTGCAATCACATCAAAAATGGCCAGCCGGGATTAAAGATATTATAAATTCTCATAGCGGAACATTTTTCTCAGTGCAAAGGAACCTGGCTCATTTGAAGATGAATGGTCGATGCCTCTGTGGCCAAGGGATCATCACTTGCCACAGGAAAAAACTAGGCGTTATTTTGTTTTGTGATTTTGAGCAACATAAAATTCAGGAATGCTTTATTTTGTCTTGGTTTCTAGAAGGAAGGGGAATAATATTTCGTGAGCATTTACTAAGTGCTGGGTGTTGTGCTAAATAAGTTTAAGTCTTTCAATTTTATAGAAAGAGAAAACAAGGGCAACTAGTTACTATGAGATGAGTAAACAGCTAAGTGTCATGGGAAGTGCAGCAATTTGTGGATTAGGGTGAATGGATTCCTATCTGTGAACACCCTACAAACTTTAAGGTTCTCTGGGCGGGAAATGCAGTGTCTGCTCCCTGTGCTGGCCCCGCTGTGCAATGCTTGGTTCTTTGCCTCATGCTGGAGATGGCCACCAGATGCTTATCTCCTGTGTTGTTCATCCAGTCTTCTGTGAGTTCCAGCTAGCAGGCTTTGCATCCTGGAAAAGAAAAACCAGCAGTTTTAGCTCTCTTTCTCTGCTCTTATCCTTTGCTCACCAGCTGGGTCCATAGTACAAAAACATGAACTTTTTGCACCATGGACCCATGGCCTACACAGTTTAGAAAAATCTCCCTTTCAGATAGAACGCTTTGTGAGTCAATGGAAAACACCAGCAGTCTTTGACAAATTGTGAGTGACCCTTTTTAAACAATGCTGAGCAGGCCCTGGGCTATAATCAACCGTGAGCTTTAATAATACGCTGACAGGCTGAGTTTTCTTCTCTTTTGTAACAGGTTATATAGACCAGCAGTGTTTAAGTCTAAATACATTCTGAGTCTATTATCTGTCATATTGTGCTGTTCTTTATGGCTTTTTATTCTTTATCATAGCTAAATAAATACAAAAAAAAAAAAAAAGCTTCGTAGAGTACTTGTATTTAGTTTGGAAAATGAATTGGAATTGTTATGCTTTTGTATTTCCATTTCTTGCAAATAAAAATATTTTTTCTTAAATAGTAAAATGCTGTCCAGTCCTAAAAATCCTGGTCATCTGGTTTTAAAAGCATTTTGCCTTTTTTATAAGTGTGGCTTTGCATATGTCTGCCTAATTTGCGTATGTCTGCGTTTCCTGATTATCTGGTCGAACTGAAAGAAGCGTCTCAAACTGGCAGTTTGTATGTTATCTCGTACTGAATCCAGGTCTCAGTTGGAGGAATGTTGAGGAGTGTAATTGTTTTTCAGTCAGTCACTGGAAGCAAAGCAGTGCTCTCTAGAGATTGATGCTGCCTGACTGCTATTTTCGTTGTCTCCTACAACTGTTCCCTAACTGGATTTCAGAACTCTGTGGATTTGATTTTGCTTTCCCCATATCGGGATGCTGGAGAATGATGGCTTGGACTTGAGCCAGAAGAGAAGGATCCTTCTTCCTATGAACCATTGCAGAGGACGCCTCACGCAGATTCATGCTCCAGAAATTCGGATGAAATAGTTGATAAAGGTCAATGCGCTCAACCAGAATCATCTTCATTCCATTGCAATCTCTGCATTCAAATTTAATTTTCTCCTCTCAGAGGGAGTGGGGCTTCATTTAGCTTCAGAGAGAGTACCCAGGATGTTAGAGACTGAGGCCATGAACCATGCTTACCTGGAAAAAAACCCTTTTCTTTCTTAGCAGCATGCCTAACCGTGCTTTGGGCTCGGGGGTGCACTAATCTCCCACTGCCTTTCCCCTCTGAGCACCTTGACCTTCTCTTCTTCTGTTCCCATGCCAGGGGCCTTTCCCTGTGGAGTCTTCTAGTAACACATCTTCCCTCTTTCTTTCTTCTATTGGGAGCCTGTTATGGAAGCCTTCTCCTCGACATACTGATACCATTCCAGTGATGTGTAGAGGGGGCAAATACTGATTTGAGAACATCCTGTATTAACCATGCCTTTATATTTTCTGTATTTCTAATGCTTTGACATCTGGGGCCTTGCTGATCCAGGTGGGACCGCCCTGCCCAGGGCTAGCCAATTCCTAGAGATAGTGAAGGACTTGCCTACAAGCACACCTTTTGAATGCAAACTAAACAATCAGCTCTCACAGGGACTACTGTTTCCCTGCCCTTGTCATCCTGGAGCCAGGTATCAGACAACTAGAGATAGTCTCTATGCCCCAGAGCCCCATGAAATGATTCAAACTAGCCAGCCTAAGCCTGCTTACCTCGCCTCGCTCCTTCCTTCCTGCAGAAACCACAATAGACTCTCTTGCCTACTTTTCCCCCTCACTCCCTCTGCCTCCTGACTGACCCTGGTGCTTCCTATGTGGCCCTGCATGGAATGGCATGTTCCCCCATCTTGGGAACTATGAGAAGCAAGCTGTGTTTTCAATGGCAATTGTCTCTTGATCTGTTGGCCTCACCATATCTGAATACTAATAAAACCTAAATTTTAAAGCAAATTCCTTAGGTGTTGAAATGACGAATCAGAGGCTGATCCCAGACTCGTGGGCATTCTGGGTTTTCCTAATGGGCCTACGTGATTTAGGATAATATAACACAGATGTATTGTTTCATTTTTCACTGGATGTCACTTTTGTTCTGTAGAATAAAATTGAGACTTGGAGAGTGTGGTGGGGCTTGTTCTTGGCAAAAGAGGTAAATCTGAGAGCAGATGTCTAAAGTCCTAGTCCTGTGCTCAGGTTTCAGGGTAAATCAGACCTCATATCTCTGAGAATGAGAGCTAGAGAGGCAAGGAAACACTGGGAACAGTGGGGAAAAGACTGAACTGGATTCAGGAGATAGTAGGGTTGTGAGTTCTTGCATAGTTATGCCGCTAACTTGCTGGCCTTGAGGGAAAAGGAGACACTTATCGAGTGCCTGTTAATGTGCCAGGTAATTTTCATGTATTGTCTATGATCTTACATTTTTCCTCCAAAAACTTTAAGGAGGATATATAATTACTCCCTTTCACAGTTGAGGAAACTGGAGTTCAAAACATAAGAAGCTTATTCAAGGTCATACAGCAAATTACCTGCAGATGAGAGATTTGAGCTCTGGTCTTCACTGACTCCAAGGACATAGTCTTTGAACTACACTAGGCTTCTTTTTAGGGCTGGAGGATATTTACTTGTGCAAAAACAGATTAACCTAGATCAGAGGTTGCAAACCCTCAGCTCATGCACACATATTTCTGGTTTGGTCTCATGATGTCTCAAACATTTAAAAATTATCAGTTAACCTTTCAGCATCCAAAGATTTCTCATAAAACTCGATTTCTGTCTTCTTCAGAGAGACTGGACGACCTGGCAGCTTCAGGCGTCGAGTAGTGGCGGCCCCTGAGATGATGTAAGTCGTTTCTGGCTGGGCACATTTCCCAACTCCCAGGCTGGTTCACTGGTTTATGTGACTTACCTGGTGCTTCTGTCATGTGAATTGACAGCTTCTAGATCAGTTGGTGGCTGACTTTCTGGGTGTCACAAGAAAGAGAATAAAGGATACTGTATTGGTTATGGGTCTAGGAGGTGGGGAGGGTGGTTAGTTTCACCCTGAGGGACAGGAAATGAGAGGCCTGAGTAGGGAGGCAGCTGGGTTATGAGCGGTGGAGGAGTCTGCATATCGATTGCCTTTCTTTGCACTACACGAAAAAAATTGCAGTCTGGGGTCTGTTCTTCTTAATCCCAGAGAGGAACCTTCATTAGTGTCAAAAATTATGTTTCAAAATTTTCTTAATGACCCCACTTGTGTAAGACCTTGTGCTTTATATAGATCCCTTTCACATGTCATCCATGAGCAAGGTGGGGCAGTCATTACTGTCTCTGTTACTTAGCTGAGGAAATGGGGGCTGCAGAGACTTGAATGGCTCCACGTTAGGTTACACAGTGAGTGAGGTTCTGCAGAGCAGAATCACGAACCAGCTGTCCTGATTTCCAACCTAGTACCATCTCCATTCGTCTTGCCTCATCTGGGCAGGTGACACCTCGCTGTCCAAGTCATCCATGACCCCTCCAATGGAATTGCTTTGCAAGGTGCCACTGTCATACTCTTTTTCCTAGAATTAGCAGGATTGAGTTCTTTTTTAAAAGATTTTATTTTTTCCTTTTTCTCCCCAAAGCCCCCCAGTGAATAGTTGTATTCTCTTCATTGTGGGTCCTTCTAGTGTGGCATGTGGGATGCTGCCTCAGCGTGGTTTGATGAGCAGTGCCGTGTCCACGCCCAGGATTTGAACCAACGAAACACTGGGCCGCCTGCAGTGGAGCGCGCGAACTTAACCACTCGGCCACAGGGCCAGCCCCAGGACTGAGTTTTAACCCAGGATTTGGGACACTCCCAAACAGACACTCCCCTGTCTCTACAGAGAGGGAAAAAGAAGGAAGATGGCTCATCTCAGTCGTTTCCTGCAAAATAATCCAAGTCACCATTCAAGAGGCTGATTATACTTGATCCTTCTTAGTTTGATGAGCCTGGGTGGGTTGCACAAGTTGATGTTGTCTTCCAATGGGCACAGCTGTTGCTGGATCTTTTGGCAATTTTAAAGAAGAGTTCTGGCCCCACGGGGAGCCCATGTGTTCTCCTCCTCCTGCTATGCTGTTGTTTTTAGATGGAGGAACTAAAATAACCATTGAGGGATACCAAGAAAGCTGCCAGAGAAGCTGTTGTGCTGTTCTCCAAGAAGTCTGTTGCAAAATGTTTAATGATTCTTAAGTGAAAAGTATTTGGGAATTGGGGCTGCCAGAGTGTTCGTAACTAATGTCCTCCCTGGTATTACGATAGAACAGACGGCAAGTTCAGTCTCCTGATGGGTGCATGAGAGGTTCCATGCGCTTGGGCTGGTTCAAAGAAAAGACCTCCCCTCAAAGAAAAAAATGTAAATATAAACCCACCTGCATATTTAGAGACTGCTAGGACAGAAAAGGTGCCCCCAATCCACAGAATGTTTCCTTTCTTGGCTTAGTTATCATTTAAATACTTTCATTGGTTGGTACTGCTTTTTACCATGGTTGAGATAGTTTAAATTGTAAATGAATGCAGAAAAAAAATATGGTAGAAATGGTATTTGCATTACTGAACACTTAATTCTGTGCAATCCTACCCCAGGGGCAGTACTTGACAGGGGGTACAAATTGAACTAGGAGGGGGGCTACAGGGAAAGTCAGTTAGAATTAGGGACTGCATGTTTGGCATAATGAGGAAAAAAGAGGTAGAAAGAGTGCTATTGGAACTAACGACAAAAGTTTCCTGCAATATAATTAAATTAAAAAAAATTATTGCAGTGATATTGTATATGACTAAAAGAATTAGAATATTAAAAAGGTTTTATTGAAAAATAGAAGTCCATTGTTCTATCGTTTTTCCATTCACCAGTCTTACTTCTTGAAAGTAACCAATTTCAGTTTAGAAAAGCATTTGTCTCTATATTTCTAAATTATGTGTTTATGCTGCTAATACTTGATGTATCAATTTTAGACATTTATTATTAGTTTCTATTATGGTATATAAAAATGTTACCACTTCCAGCACACACACACACACACACACACACACACACACGCACTTCTTTCTCTCATTTCTCCTCCCCATTTTGGTCTCTCTCTTTTATATTATCAGCCTTCCTCAAAAATCTGAATGGCTGTTGTTGTCCATTCACATGTGTCAGAGAACGTTAATGGTGTACAGTGGTTGGTTGTCTTAAATTTGAGAATGTTCCTTTTCCTTTAGCCTAGTGTTCTCCAAACTGAGGGTTGAGGGGTTGGGAAATCAATTCAGTGTGTTTTGATCAACAGTTTAAAAAAGAGGAACAGAATGGGATGGAATGGAATGAGATGGGATAGGATGGGATGACATTGCACAGAATAAAATAGAAAATATCAGAATACATCGAGTAGAGGTTAGCACTGTTTAATGTAACTTGAATTTCTCTCCTGTGTGTGTGTGTGCATATACATATATGTGTGTGTGTATATCTGTATAGTGTTCTATTTGTATTATCTCAATCAAATAACCTCCAAGAATCTTCTAGATGATTCAGCACTTGCTCACACTCCACCTTTGCCTAAGTAGTAGTAAAAGGCTGGCACCAAGGGCTAACAGTGAGTGAGTCTCTCTCTGCCCTGCCCAAACTCCGTCTCCCTCTGACATTGCTAAACCTGCAGGGTCTCTGATGATGTCATTGCTCTGGAGGTGCCTGACTTTTTGCACAAACAAAGATAAAGGGCTCAGCATGTCTAAAAGAGTAGATGTTATTAACAATTAGGAGCTAGAACTTTTGACACAAATTTAAAAACAATCTTCAAGCTGGGATCAAAAACATAGAAGCTGAATGTGTCCTGGGTTAAAAGGAGGAGAAGATAGTATGGCAAAGGGGAGAGCTCCCATCAGGACCGCATGGCATTTCACACCTCCTCTGTAAGCTTTACAAGGTCTTTGCCTTCCCTGGGTACCTGACGGTGGTGGCAGCTATGCAGGCAGAGCTAAGAGGGTGAAGTGGATGGTGGGAGATAGATGCAGAGCGCTTGGTGTATGGAAAACCTATTTTTAGATCCAAAACCTTACCTTTCCAATAATAGATTGAGGAAGCTCTGGCTTAGAGATATATCTAGAAATTTCTGTTGACACATTGGAATGTGACTGTTGTGGAGTGAGTGCAAAGTCAGAACCCACCTCAAGTCATAGGAGTCAACAGTACACTCTACTCTGAGTTAACTGATTCATGTATGTCGTATTCCACTCAGTTCTGGGTACCACATTTTAAAATACGTATCATAAGCCTTCTTATCTATTGACAAACTTTTGTCAAAATGGTTGTGTCAATTTATATTTCCATCAGCAATATATGTGTTCTGTTTTGCAAATACTCACACCAATGCTTGATGTTATCTCATTTTAATTTTTGCCAGTCTGCTGGGTATAAAATGACACCTGGTTGTTATTGTTTGAAGTAAAACACATTCTTTTTATTCTTTTGAAACACACTATTTTTATTCTTTTAATGCATATTTATCTTAAACATTAAACATTAGTTACTATAAGTATTCTCTTCCTGAACAACTTAAGGACTTTAGAATGCCTTAATTCTGAGCCACTCTCCCATGTTCATGCAATTTCTGTGCAATATTTTAGTTGTACAGTTGATCCTCGTTATTCACAGATAGCTTATGTGTGAATTCGCCTCCTCATTTAAATTTATTTGTAACCCCCAAATCAATACTCACAGCACTTTCATGATAATTTATGGACTTGCTCAGAGCAGCAAAAATTTTGAGTTGCCCAATGCACATGTTCTCAGTTAAGGTCGAACAAGGTGACACTTTGCTTTCTCGTCTCAGCTCTCAAACTCTAAACGAATGTCCTTTTGTGATCTGTTTATGCCATGTTTCCCCCATTTTTGTGCTTTTTGTTGGTGATTTTGCTGTTTAAGATGGCCCCCAAGCATAGTGTTAAAGTTCTGTCTAGTGTTCCCAAGGGCAAAAAGCTGTGGTGTGCCTTACAGAGAATATATGTGTTCAATAAGCTCCATTCAGTCATGAGTTATAGTACTGTTGGCCATAAGTTCAGTGCTAATAAATCAACAACACAGCACATCAAGAAAAAGGAAGAGGAAATCCCAACCTGTATGTGAGGCTACTCTGGCAAGTGCTAAAGTAACATCTCTAATGAGTAATGAAGCTATAAAGAAGGAAAAGCAGCTAGATTTCTGGATTCATGAGATGAGGATTGATTAAAAAGCATAGTGGAGAGCACTGTTGGGAAACCCAAAGCCAAAGAAACTGATGGTCACAATACCCAGGGTCAGAAAAACGTTAAACCCTTCTCAGCTAGTGCTGGCTGCCTCTCACATTTCAAAAGGTGATAAGATAGGAAAAATGTTAAACCTGAGGGGGAGGCAGGTACTGCTGATGAGGAGGCTGCAGCAGCAGAATTTTAAAAATACCTGCTCAGTGTTATACAAGAAAAGAGTCATGTGAGAGTCTTGTTCTAAGCTTCAGTTTGTCTATAATTGTCTTTTATTCTTCCTAATTCATAAGAGATAGTTTTGCTGGGTATACAATTTTATTTTATTTTTATTGAGATAATATTTGATTTGATTTGATACATTTATATACTGCAATATGATTACCATGTTAGCTGACGCTTCTATCACATAATTAATTTTTTTTGACAATTTTATATTGATAGTTATTCTCTCTCAATATTTCGAGTCCATTGTCTTCAGGTTTCCAATTTTACTGCTAAGAAATCAGTTTTTCTAGTTCTTGATTATCTGAAGGTAATCTGACTTTTTCTTTTGCTATTTTTCTTTGACCTTTTCTTTGTCTAATAATAAACTCAACGATGTGTTTATTGACCTTACTTGAGATTCATTGTTTCCTTAATCTGAGAATTGGTATATTTCATCAATTTTGGAAATTCTCTGCCATTATCTTTTCAAATCATATCTCTTCCCCTTTCTCTCTATTCCCTCCTCATAGAACTCTGACTTCTCTTGTTCCAGACCTTATTCTATCCGCAGTATCTCTTAACTCGCATATTTGTCTTTCTGCGGTTATCCCTTTAGACCTATTTTCCAAGTTAATAGGTGTCCTTATCATTGTGTCTAATCTGCTGTGTTACAGGTTGTGTTCTCTGGAAGCAGAATCTGGAATTGAGTTTGGGGTATAAGCTGTTTATTAGGGAGCAAAACCTTTGAAAGGAAAGAGAAGGAAGCAGGACTGGATGGAGGGAAAAGGCAAGCTGCAATGGAGCCTTAACAAAGTCCTAGCTAATCCAGCAGGGAGCTCTGAAGTGAAAGATTTCCCATCAGAGTTGTCCTGCCTTGGGATGGAACAGTCAAAAACTTTATATCCCCTTATCACTCAGTCACTGGTTACGGGCTACTCCGGTGACCTTGAGAAAGGCAATGAGGCAAATTCTGAAGGAGCTGATAGCTGGAGGCTGTCTGATGATCACACACCTTGCAGCTGGATAAGTCCTTCTTTGAAGGGGAATCTGGTGGCACATCTTTGAGTCTACCACATATTATTTAATATGTCCATTGCGTTTCTAATTGCAGTTAATTTTTCTTGGAGCTCCATTTGGTTTTTTAGGAAATGCCTAGTTGTTTTGATCGTCATTTGTTCTTACATCACGCTTTCAATATCTTTTCTTATTTTTTAAACATATTAAACACAATTCTTTTATATTCTGTATTAATATTTCCCAGATGTGCAGTTTTTTGCAGGATGATTCTGCAGTTTGTTTTTCTTTGGACTCTCACTCATGGTAGCTTGCCTCTTTTTGTGGGTTTTGTGATATTTGATTTTGAACTCATCTTCTTTGAAACTTTATCTGTGGAAATTCTTTGAGGCCTAGATTTAAACTGTTTTCCTCCAAGGAAAATCTGCCTTTATTTTACTAGGTATCAAGACTCTACCTACCTGGCACTACTTTAAACTAAGTTTCTAGTTTGTGTTCATACAGTTGTGTCCATATAATTAGTACGAATTCTGACCCCAAATCTACACAAATGTAGTTAGAAATTTTTGAGGAGACTTTCTTCTTCTCTCTTCCTCTTCTTCTCCTCTTCTTCTTCCACTTTTTCTTCCTATTATCTGACTGCTCACCAAGCATCCACACTGCAATTGACCCTCCCAACTTCCTCTGTGGTGTGGGTTTTTTTCTGGGTCTCCCACCGTGGATGCAATGCTTCAAGGATCTTGGCTATGTGGGGGTCTCCAATCCAACTTATTAGCCTATCTAGGCTTTATCTCATATCCCCCAGCTCCAGAGCCCATTAAAGATCCACTTCTACTTAACAAGGCTCAGCAAATTCCTCTAGCGCAAACTTTCTCTAGCGCAAACTTTCTCATTATTTCTGGCTCTTTGAGTATTTCCCTTACTTTTAAAATCAGCTTAATAAATGAAGCAGACATATTAAAAGAGATATTTTCTATATTTTATCCAGAATTGTAGGTATTCTATACCACGGGAAATGTTTTTGGACAAGTTAATCCACCAAATGGCCGGGAATGAAGGTGGAGTTCTCCATTTAAAGAAGAATATTGATAAATTGAAGTAGGGCAAAATGAGGGAAAAAAATAAAGAAGCTGAGAGTCATGCACTATATAGAAAAGTAGAAGGTGACTGAGTTATTTATCTTGGAGGAGAACAGAGGCTGTCTTCGAGAGGCATTATGGATTGAATCTTGGATTGGAATTTAGGAGAAGTCTTGCTTTTGTTCTGGTGGAGCCATTGATTAACTGTGTAGCCTCGGAACCATCTCAAACATTTAGCCTTCAGTTTCACCATCTATAAAAGGCAGGGCAACGCTGGTTGATTCATGAGGACTTTCCAGCTCTAACATTCTATAATCTTAGATACATGAGTCCTTCATTGTACGATACAGATTTGTCTTTAAAAGGCAAAATTAGAACCCATAAATAGACATGGAAAAGAGGAAAGGTTTAGTTCAGCTTAAGTAATCACAGATGAATTAAATGGTTCTATAACGAGATTCTGCCCCAGAGATATTCTACTATCTTAGATTTATTTAGGGCACAGATCCTAAAGCCAGACAGTGAAGGTTCAAAATCCTGACTCTGCAATGCATGGGCTTCATTGTCCTGGGCGAGTCTCTTAACCTCTCTCTTCAGTTCCTCCATGTGCAAAATGGGAGTAACAATAGTATCTACCTTATAAGTTATTGTGAATTTAGAGTGAGTTAACATAAGTAATATATTAATAACTGGCACATGGCATTCACTACATAAGCATTTGTTATAATTATTATTACTTGTATGTAATGTTTCTAGATAGAGATTCCTCACAGAGTGGAACTATACCTAGAATTTTAACCTTTCTATGACTTCCCACTGATGCCAAAACACTTTCCTTAATGACCCTACCCACCCCACAGAAATGTCTCCGCTCCAGGAACTACTGTGACACCTATTGATTAATGCTTCAAGGGCCATGGGAAACCAGGCTACTTTATCAAGTAACATTGACTTCATGGCAAGTGCCCAGATTGCTGTGCCCAGGAGAAACCAATAAACTTCCAGATCAGTGGTTCTCAAACCTGACTATACATTAGAATTACCTGGGAAGTTTTTCTCAAAATACTGATGCCTGTGGTCCATTCCAAGAGAGTTTGAATAATTTGGTCTGGAGTGAATTTCAGCCATTAGTGTTTATTAAACGCTTCCACTGAGACAATCACTCACATTTCGAAACACGTAAACATTCCTGTTTATCTTAATGGCTATACATGTGCAAAAGAATGGGCAAGTAGGGAGGGGGAAAGAATTTGTTTGTTGCATGGAAAAATGATTACTGGAACACACAGGTAAGTGGTACAAGACGAGCACCAAGAAATGGAAATAGATATGTGAAACTGTGGGTGGAACAGAGAATAAGAGAGAAACCAATAAATTAACTAGAGGTTCCAAGAATTCCTCAAAAGCAATGCGACATTTCCCCAGCATTTTCTCAAGGTGTAGGTTAAATTAATGCCCTGGGAGATTTGGGGGATGTGATGACTTGAGTGCAGATTTCTGACTCCCTAATCTTTCTGCTTTTTGCCTGAGCACCTCAACCACTAGAGTGGTCAAACATTGGGACCTGGTGGACAGTCCATATAGGACCATTTTCCAAATTAGGAACCTGTTGGACAGCCCAGATAGCTGTGCCGGATAAGATGATCCCCAATCCAGAAAGCTGCACAGGAGGCCTGCCATCTGCTTCGCTGCCTTGCGCAGTTACCTGGCTGAGCTGATGGAATTTTTGGAGCAGAGGCTGAAGCAGTTAGCTGGCTGGGAGAGAGGCTGCCTGTTCCTGCTTACTCTGCATCAGAGGGGCACTTAGAGTCCTCCCTTCTTGACCAGCATTTTTGCTGCAGGTCCATTGGAGGGAGAAATGATATCAGTCATCAAGCTGTGCCACGTACAAAATAGAAGAAGATTGGCACAGATGTTAGCTCAGGGACAATCTTCCTCACCAAAAAATAAATAAATAAAATTTCTAATTCATTTTGTTTTCCTCATTTTAAATTTTTTTGTAGTCTTCATTACTTGACTCTGAACTCTCTTAAATCTCTCCATATCGTCTTTTAAAGAGTAATGACAATTTAACCAGCACAGTGGAGCTACTATTTTCAGTGTGATTACATATCCCTCCAGGAGGGCAGATGCTTCCACCTCATCACCTGGCAGAGCAACACTCTGAAAACAGTCAGCATTCACAGATTCAAAGCAAATCATGAAGTCAGTTTGGCAACTTCAGAGCTGGGGGAAACAAACACATCTCTTTCTGTATGAGTTACAACTTCCTGCATTATTAATGTGTTCTCTCCTCTTCCTTCCTATTTCCTTCCATCTCAAAGAATTCACCCAGAGTGATTTTAATAGTATCGTTTCTGTTATTGTTATTTAATGTTTATTGAGTAATGAAGCAGGAAACACATCAAGGAACTCTTGACTACCAGACTGCAGTCATCCATTAGCTTTGATGAAGTGATCTTTTGGAAAGAGTTCAACATTCAGATTGGCAAACGCACTCATGAAATTACTTTCTGAGACAGAAAAACATCAAAAGGATCCATATCTGCTCCTGAGAGAGAACACACTGGTATCTTTAAGAACTTCTGCAGTCATACCCTTTGAAAGTGTTCTTGATGCCACTCCTCTTTCTTCCTGGATGGTGATCACCATCTGGAGCACGAAGGGAGGAATAAGAGAAGAAAGGGGAAGCTGGAGCAAGAGAAAGACGTGAGGGGAAAATGAAACAATTGAGTGGTAAAGGCATCCTTCAGGTGGCTTTAGGACAACAAAATACGTGAAGATGGCAGTCTGCCTCAACTCTCCAGATTCCACCTTGTTCATATTTATTAGATTCTTGGAGAGAGAAAGAATCTCAGAGAATCTCTATTTGAACTCTTTCATTTTGTAAATAAGATAATTAAATTTTAGAGAAGTTAGGTGACTTGCTTGAGGCCTCACAACTACTTGATGACAAAGACAGAGCAAGGGTGGGCTCTGGCTTTCTCATCCAGCATCCTTTCCACTACAAACTCCTTCTGAGATAGGGTTTGACCATGGAAAGACTGGTATAGATTTTTCCATACTTGCATGTTTTAAATCCAGTTCCCATTCTCTAGCTTAGGGTCTAGCCGAATGAAAGTCAGGAAGTGTGAATGCTCAGGTGTTGTGGTCTGAATGCAGGTAATTGGAGCACGACCTGTGGTGCGCTGACAGAGCTGCTTTTCATGCCCTAAAATGACCCACAGGTGGACTAAATCCATTTCCTGGGCCTGATAAATAATATTTTCTTTAAACCCAATAAATGGACTGGCACATGTTGTAAACCGTAAACTTATACAATTTATATGTCAATTATATCTCAATAAAACTGGAAAAAAATAAATTGTCTGGTATTGATTCCAAAGCAGTAAACAGGAATCTTAATCAGTTCAGCAACCTGTGAGGCAAGCAAACAATTGGTCAATTATAATCTATGACAATGGGCATAGTTTTTATTTTATTTTTATTGAGTTATTGATAGGTTACAATCTTGTGAAATTTCAGTTGTACATTAATATTTGTCAGCCATGTTGTAGGTGCACCATTTCACCCTTTGTGCCCACCCCCCACCCCACCTTTCCCCTGGTATCCACTAAACTGTTCTTAGTCCATAATTTTAAATTCCTCATATGCGTGGAGTCATACACAGATTGTCCTTCTCTCGCTGGCTTATTTCACTTAACATAATTCTCTCAAGGTCCATCCATGTTATTTCAAATGGAATGATTTTGTTCTGTTTTGCAGCTGAGTAGTATTCCATTGTATATATGTACCACATCTTCTTTATCCATTCGTCTGTTGCTGGACACTTAAGTTGCTTCCACATCTTGGCTATTGTAAACAGTGCTGCAATAAACATTGGGGTGCATAGGACTTTTGGGATTGCTGACTTCAAGCTCTTTGGATAAATACCCAGTAGTGGAATGGCTGGATCGTATGGTAGTTCTATTTTTAATTTTTTGAGGAATCTCCATACTGTTTTCCAAAGTGGCTGCACCAGTTTGCATTCCCACCAGCAGTGTATGAGGGTTCCTTTTTCTCCGCAACCTCTCCAACATTTGTTGCTACTGGTTTTAGATATTTTTGTCATTCTAACGGGTGTAAGGTGATATCTCAGTGTAGTTTTGATTTGCATTTCCCTGATGATCAGCGATGATGAGCATCTTTTCATGTGCCTATTGGCCATCAGTATATCTTCTTTGGAGAAATGTCTGTTCATGTCTCCAGCACACAATGGGCACAGATTTATTGGGTCCTGTAGGAAACGATGAAATACTTTATTTAAGTATTAAGTGGATGCTAAAGGATGTATGGTGCAGTGTTCCTCAACTGACCCCAAGAACCTACGGCTTCTGTTATTTCTCTTCAAAATTAAAACTTTTGTTTTTATTTACGTTTATCTAGAAAATTAATATAGTATATGTCCATTCTGCGTGACCTAGATTATCCTCTCAATACTAAATGACCTGTGATTTCAGGAGCCCCGTTTACACTGATCACCAAGTAGCACTAGTTTGTGACTGTGGGCTTATGAGTCACAAAAGGATAGAGATGGAATTATTATGTAAACGATGCCTTTGTGCTAAGTAAGGCCAAATGGCGCCAGAACGGGCTGTGAGAGCAAAGGCTTCACAGTTTGTAGTATAGAAATGTGACTAGAGAGCTGAGGATTCTCAAAACACCCATCTCAAAAGAACCTGCTCTGGAGCAAACAGGACCATATGCATGTTGAAGGTGGTGGTTCAGTATGGGGAAAACAGCGTTACCCGTCATACATTAAAACTGTGATTTTGAATATTTGGGTTGTCTGCTTTTGTATTGTATTTGGAAATGATTCAGATTTTATAGTCGTGTAACTAATCTAAGGACTCTGTGCCTTGTTTTGTAAAAATTATAATTGTAAGAATTTAAATGAGTCAGTAGGAGATGATAAGAATCTTTTTTTCCTTTACGAGAGTTCGGTATATGAGTGAGGATTGAGAAAGAGTAGTATAAACTATGAGTCAAACAGGAGTTCAATGAAATGGAATAGGAGCTGCTTTCAAGCCCCTTGGACAGCAGAAGCAATGTTGGACCAGGGAGGTTTTACTGCAATCCAGTTAAAGACCTGACTCACTTGAAACAAAAGGGGAAATGCAAACTCCATGATGGTCGATTGGCCTGGGTGAGTGCTGCTGATTGCACTTGGGTCACCAGAGGGACTGTGAATATTGATAACAAAAGCAGCCCTCTGAGCATCGTGTTTTTGCTGCAGGCAAGCTCTAGTCCTAAGAGCAGGAGCGTTTGTCCTCAGGGAACTTTTCTCACTCCAATCAGCTTCATCTCAGAGAGGCAGAAAGTGGAAAACTCTTTGCCAAGTAATTCCACCCTGTATTTCTGCATTATCTTTGATTAATGAAGAGGGAAGAGCAATCTCCAATGTCCTGAAATCTGGCGCAGGGGTTGGCATCTTGACTTAGATGGCTCCATCAGGAAATTGTTTCTTCCCTTGTCTTGCAGTTGCCCTCACCTGGCTCCTACTCATTTGGACCCATCTTCTTAGGAGAATTTATTTTCCTTGCTCATGGTCTGAGACTTAAAGACAGATTCCATAATTTGTGGTCTCAGCATAGATTCATTTTCCTTTTTCCCCCAAATATATTTTTTTACCTCTTGTTTCAGAAGCTTTCCACAAGTTGTTGTTGTTGTTTTACTTTTATTATGGTAAAAAAAGCATAACATAAAAAAATTTACTATCTGAACCATTTCTAGGTGTACAGTTCAGAAGTGTTAAGTATATTCACATTTTTGTGCAACCAATCTCCAGAACTTTTTCACATTGTAAAACTGTATCCATTAAACAACTCCTCATTTCCTCTATCCCTGGCCCCTGGCAACCACCATTCTACTTTCTATCTTTATGAATTTGACTCCTCTAGGTAGCTTATGCAAATGGAATCATATAGTATTTGTCTTTTTGTGACTGGCTCATTTTACTTAGCATAATGTCCTTAAGGTTCATCCATGTTGTAGCATGTGTCAGAATTTTCTCCCTTTTTAAGGCTGAATAATATGCCATTGTATGTATATACTTCATTTTGTTTATCCATTCATTCATCCATGGACACTTAAGTTGCTTCCATCTCTTGACTGTTGTGAATAATGCTGTTATGAACAGGGGTATGCAAATCTCTCTTCAAGATCTTGTTTTCAATTCTTTTGGATATATACCCAGAAGTGGAATTGCTGGGTCATATGATAATTTTATTTTAAATTTTTTGAGGAACTGCCACACTCTTTTCCATAGTGGCTCCACCATTTCACTTTCCCACCAACAGTGGATAAGGGTTCAAATTTCTCCACATTCTCATCAGCACTTGTTATTTTCTGTTTGGGGTTTTTGTGGGTTTTTTTGATAGTAGTCATTCTAATGGGTGTGAGATGATATCTCATTGTGTTTTTGGTTCTCATTTCCTGAGTTGCTTGTGGTGTTGAGAGTCTTTTCATACGCTTCTTAGCTGTTCATGTATCATCTTTGGAGAAATGTCTATTTAGATCCTTTGCCCATTTTTAAATCAAGTTATTTAGTGTTTTGTTGTTGAGTTATAGAAGTTCTTTTTACATTCTGGATGTTAGTCTCTTCTCAGATATATGATTTGTGATTATTTTCTCTTATTTTGTAGGTTGCCCTTTCACTGTATTGATTACGTCCTTTGATATGTAGATCTTTTAAATTTTTATGAAGTCCAATTTGTCTATTTTTACTTTTGTTGCCTGTACTTTTGGTGTCATATCAATGAAATCTTCACCAAAGCCAATGTCATGAAGCTTTTCTCCTATATATTCCTCTAAAAGTTTTATAGTTTTAGATCTTATATTTTGGTCTTTGATCCATTCTGAGTTAATTTTTGTATATAGTGAAAGATAACTGTTATGAATTGAATGTTTGTGTCCTCCCAAAATTGATATATTGAAGCCCTAACCACCAATGTATTTTAGTATTTCTTACATGGACTATTTCAATAACTTCATAACTTGTCCTCCTGCCTCTTCCTGTCTAGCTTTGTCCTCCACACCTTGATAAGTTTCCAAAACATATCTAATTATACTATTTTCCCTACCTAGGAATAATCCATGATTTTTATTTGCCTGTTCCCCAAAGTTCAAAATCCTCAGAATAGAATAGAAGGACTTCTCAAAGTGTCTATAACATGCCACTCTAGCCTTGTCTACCTCCACTTCTCACTTGCCCCTCCATTCCAAGTCAGTGCCATATTAAAGTGTTTGGCATTCTCCAGGACACCTGGTTCCTTCATTTTTCTATGCTTTTGCAAGATACTGTTTCCAGATTGTGAAATTCCACTCAAACCTTTGGAAGCAAGGTAAAAATCACTTCTTCTCTGGGCTCCTCAGACATCAATTGTTATGTCTTTCAAGGTCATGCTCCAAGGCATTTGGAATCTAGCAGAACATAAGTACTTACGTCAATATGTCTTATAATTATTATCCTGTTGTTCACCCCATAGACTCTGATCCTTGAAGAGTAGTGTGTTTCCAACTTATCTTTGAATGCCGTGCTTAACACAGTGTCCAGTGCAAAGTAGCTACTTAATACATGCTTATTTAATGAATAAATGTTTATTCTGGGGGATGAATAACATTAAAGAAGACCAGACTCTACTCCTTGTTCTTCACTAACTACCTATGTGACCTCTGGTGAGTCACTTAACTTCTCTAGGTATCAGGGTTTTCTTTTTTTTTTTTTTTTGAGGAAGATTAGCCCTGAGCTAACATTTGCCACCAATCCTCCTCTTTTGGTAAGGAAGATTGGCCCTGAGCTAATCCGTGCCCATCTTCCTCTACTTTATATGTGGGACACCTGCTGCAGCATGGCTTGATAAGCAATGCGTAGGTCTGTGCCTGGGATCCCAGCCAGTGAACCCTGGGCCAGCGAAGTGGATCACGTGAACTTGTCTCCTGCGCCACTGGGCCAGCCCCTTTAGGATTCAGTTTCTTCACTTGTGAAATGAAAGGTGGGGACAGATAATCTCCCAAATTCCCCAGCTCTGACATCTTATTATTGCCATTTTTATTCTTGCAAAAGACAATCTTAATTATGAAAATAATTTCATTGTCCATAATATGCAAGGAAAATGAAAAAACCCCAAATTTATTAATTCGTTTGACTCCACATTGCATGTTCATTCTTGAGAGGAACCATTCTAACCTTAACGAGCTTTCCCAATATTACAAGAATAACTCCTTTACGGAATTAAAATGTTTTATGCCATTTATTTAAGTTAAATAGCTCTGTTTACATTTCCAGTGATTCCGAACCAAAAGTTTATGATACTTCTGTTCCTGGTGGAAGTACAAAAAGATATTTTTGAAAGAATATGATATTTAATAAAATAATATTTATCATCTAAAATGTCTTACAATTATAACACTATAAATAATTTTGAAAAAAATTAGAAGTCATCTCAGAACCAATTATTTTCCTATTTGTGCATTCCTTTTCTGACTTATATACCTATATTTTATATGGTTTCAATGATGGTATTCAACTTTATATCTTGTGTTTTCATTAGCACTTCACCAGCAATTTGTATGACAAATTCACGTAGACTTATAACTATTATTTTCGGGGTCTTTATAATATTCCTTCAATGGGCTTTGAAAAATTTACTTTGTTATTTTCCTATATTTGGTCTGTTAGATCACTTGTTCATCATTATAAACAATTCTACAACAAATATCTTCCTTTACTTAGAATCTTTTTACTTGGGATTTTTACTTAAGATATATTTCCAGAAGTAGGATGATTTGTTTAAAGAGTAATATTGTTAATTTCCTAGTTAACTCTGGAAATTATTCACAAAAGTAGCCTTTTGGGGGGATATAGCCCAAATATTCCATTTGATTTAGATTATTATGAATATTTCAACCAATATATTAAATTTTTTCTGAATTCATTTCTGCCAACTAAAAGTTGGGAATGCATTTGGCTGCAAACAAATTTAAAAAATCCGATCAACAGTAGCTTAAACAGATTGGAGTTTAATTTTCTCTCGTAATAGAAAGTCTAGTGGTAGGCGAGCTGTCCTGGGCTGGCAACTGCTCAAGGAAGTCATTGAGGACCAAGGCTCATTACATCCGACTCCTCCAGCCTTAGGAAATGGTTTTTGTCTTCATGTTTGCAAGATGGCATTATACCTCTAGGCATTGAATTGAAGAAAGAAGAAGGGCAAAGGACTAAAGGGGCATATTATCTTTCTGTACTAATAAAACACTTTCCCAGAAGCCCCATCTGGTTATTTTGGCTTCGATCTCTTTGTTCAGAACCAGGTCACACAGTCACACTTCACTGCAGGGCGGTATGGGAAAGAGTATTTTATCTTTTATATCTCTGAAGTCTAGGAAGATGAGAGGGAAAGGAGACATGAATGGCTTGTGAGTAAAAAGGCCATAGTGTCTGCCACATGACTGTCATTACTTTTAGTGAAAAAGAAAGGAAGTGTTTTTTATTTATTACAGTTAAATGATAAACTCTTTCAGGGAATTTATTGAACTGTGCCCATTTTTGAATCCTTAGCATTAGCATAGTGTTCGTAAAGAAGAAGCTCAAGAAATGTTCATAATATGTTTGAAAAGTAAAGATATCCTTGGAAATTAGGATGGGTTAATTAGAAAGTCACGTTAGATTAGCCTAATTTTCTTTGATAGGGTTTCTTGTCTGATACTTTGGGGAAATGCAATAGGAATAGAGTATTAGAGATAGTCCCTCAACAGAACTTTGTACATTAATACAGCAACATGGATTCAATGGAAGTTCAACTCGATGTTTTAATTTGGATTTTAACAACTATTTGCAAATGTTATTGATTAATGGAGCGCTAGAATGTTAGCACCAAGAGAGCAGGGGCTTTAGTTTTTCTCTGATGAATCACTAGCGCCTAGAACAGTGTAGATCACATGTAAACATTTAGTAACAGCCTGTGAAACAAATGACTGTCAGCCTGGATCGAGGTTTCTAGGGGTACACCCCACATTTTGATCCTAACCTTATCCTTTCAGGAAATTTATCGGTGACGTCACAGAATATTGCAGATCAGACCTGCTCTTGATAGGAAACCGAGAGAGACTATGAATACAACGAATGACAGACTTCAGATCCCAAAGACTTTTGGATGAGGGAATGATGGTCAGAACACAGCAAGAGGAAATTTAATGGAAATAAATGTTAATTATTTCAATTTGGTCCACAAACCAGCTGCTCAAGTAAAGGAATAGCATAAATTATGTTATTGGCAGGGGGATGCACCAACAACTAGAATAAGGGAATAATAATGAAAAAACAGGAAGAATTTTATGATACAGCCTGTTGAAAATGACTGGCTTGTCTCAGAAAGTAGTGACTCCCCTGTAATATCAGTTAAGGCCAAGAAGGATCCCATGAAGGGATGCGGTGGGAGCACCGTGCATGAATGGAAGGCTGGATTGGTTTCTCTGAAGACCCCTTACATCCTGGAGATGTAATAGCTCCATTTTTACTTAAATCTATCTTAGAGACTGCCTGTGCTAAGGAATTCCTACTGATTCCTATCAGTAGAATCCAAAAAATTTTTCTCCATTCTAATTCAACAGGCTTCCACTGCAGCTTCATATTTTGTATGGCAGTGGGGTAGGCCTGAGAATCTTGGGTTTAACACACAGTCCTCATTTAGATCCCTTCTTCCCTTATTGGCTGGTAAATTTACAATCCCAGCACCTTCCCAATTGGCCCTCTGATTTTCCCTCTAGGCAAATGAGTATTGGATAACATTTATTCATTCATTCAATAAACACTTGTTGTGTACCTCCTGTGTGCCTGGTATAGTTTTGTTGAACACGTTAGCTAAGATAGAGCTCATATTCTAATGAGAGGAGAAAGACTACAGTAAATAGGCAAACCATTTAGACAGTGAGTAGTGCTACAAAATGAATAAAACCAAGTTGTATGTCAGCTACGGCTGAGAAGGGCATTTCAAGGAGTGTCAGGGAGGCTTCTCTGACAAGGTAAGTAAGGGAATGGGAAGTAAGACCTGAATGAGAAGAAGCAGAGCGTGTAAAACTAGTTTATGTGCCTCTCCACCTGCCTCCCCACCCCCTTGTTTCTTTGCTTCCTTGATGGACAGCCCCAGCTGCCATTGCCATGGCCTCATATCCTACCCCTGCCAGCTCTCTCAGCCTCCCCCAAGGAGGCCCAGACACTGGCACAGCCTCCACTGAGGTCACATGGGCAGGAGACTCAACAGCTTGGTGTCAGGCCCAACCAGCCTCTATCCTTAGAGGTGCCTCCCATCACTTCCAGAAAGGGATGAAGAGTCCTGCTGTGGGGTAGGGATCGGGGTTCCCCAGAGGCCACCATAAAGAACCAGTAACACAACCTGGAAGTGAGGATAAGTTAATTCCCTAAAAGACATACTTCAACCAGTGAGAGACAAGAGACTGGAAGGAAACTGGCAGAGAACTTCCTTCTCCTTCTGCAGGCAGAATGTTCCCAGATAAGTGATGATGTAAGGCCTGCCTGGAAGAAGTTCTGGTGACTAAGCCACCAGGTATGTTTATTTGTGAGGTTGCAGCCATCTCATAACTCACTGCCTTGAATTTATTTTCCCTCTTTTGCTGCCTTACTTCTCTTTCCCCTTCATAAAGTCCTAGGGTTACAATCTCCCATAAAGCTTTGGCTTGTAAGCTTTGCCTCCAAATCTGTTTTCTAGGGAACCCACACAAACACAAACACTATGCAAAAATTCTGGGGTAGAGCCACAGTTCCCAAACTGTGCACAAGGATGCTCAGTTCTGCTGTGAATCCACAGGGGCATTGCAGGAAATTTTAAATTTTTGAGGGAAACTCAGTGATGCTTGACATCTATTAGATACCATGCAAACTACCAGTTCAAGGTAGTTGACAATTTCAACGCTGAATCACGCTACTTTCTTTCGATAATATCATTATGTTGGCAAAGCTGGGTTTTCAGTAGTTGCTCTGATAAAGAGTAATACTGGGGTTGCCCCAGGGCCAAGTGGTTAAGTCCACGTGCTCTGCTTTGGTGTCCCAGGGTTTGGCTGGTTCGGATCCTGGGTGCTGACATGGCACTGCTCATCAGGCCATGCTGAGGCTGCATCCCACATAGCACAACCGGAGGGACCTACAACTAGAATATACAACTATGTACTGGGGGGCTTTGGGGAGAAGAGGAAGAAAAAAAAGGAAGATTGGCAACAGACATTAGCTCAGGTGCCAGTGTTTAAAAAAAAAACAAACAGTAATACCATGTGAAAATTAATGTGGAACAGGAAATGGAGGTGGTGGTGTCCAATATGATTCCGAGGTTTGAGAAGCTGGCCTGTGCCCATTAATATCCCATTGGTAAATAATTGTGGCTATTTAAGAATGAAACACAAACACTTTTTCCTTCCAATTTGTGAGTATTATTTTTTTAAGCACCTACTAAGTTTAAGACATAAGTGCTTATTAAATTGTTAGGACCTGACTACCTAATAAAGATAAATGTTAGGTTCTTCTTTTGGCTTAGAGGCGTCAGGAAAAATAATTACGGAGACACTAAGGGTCCTGTGAACTGAGAAAGTTTGGGAACCTCTGGGATATAGCATTCCAGGCAGTAAAAATAGCAAGTGAAAAGGTTGGGAGACAGAAATAAGCTTACACACGTCAGCTCAACTCTGGAAGCTTCCTTTTCTTTTTTAGTTTAGTGACAATATTTTCAAAAGCTCTATTATCCTTAGGTTGGTCTCTTAATAACCGAGATTCTAAACGTGCATGTGTGTCTGTGTGGAGGGGGTTTACGTGCGTTACTTGCTTTTTAAAAAAAGGTGGTTCTGTGTTATTTCCTGAAAATTTCTGATCACTACATACACTTTTTAGATGTGAGATATAGTGTTTTCTTTATTACTGATCTTGCGGTCTTATCTAAACTCTAAAAAAAACTCTTCTTTCTTTAAAACTTCATGCCTAAAGTTTTTTTGATCAGGCTTAGAATTGAGGAAACTCAGGTTTGGTATTTAAGACAGGGACGATACCTTTTTAGAATGAACAGTAATTGATCATAGAAAGATGAGGTAAGAAGTCCACCTAAAGGGGCATGGCTTTGGGTCCAGTGATGAAGATACTGTCCAGGTGAGGTCTGGGATTAGAAGCGGGATGCTTAACATACCCAGACAGGCTCATTTTCCTGTTTATGTACTTATGTTACTCAAAATCATAAAGATGCATTTTTGAACTTGAGCGTCAATTTCCTTTCTTGTGATTGGAATGCTTTTGACCCATTTCCAAGGATTCCACTTGTTAGAGTCAAGGAAACTAAGAAGCTGAATGAATATTTACAAGGTTGCTTAGTGACCATTGAAACATGAAAAGGAAAATATATTGTCTAAAATGATAAATGAAATGTTAAGTCACTTCTCAGAAGGCCATCCCACAACAAGAATTCATTTGTCTCATGCTGGAATTATTTGTGTTTCTCAGGTGTAGGGTTTCTCTCTTTCTTAAATTTGGGTGCATGTTCAATGACCATGTTTTTTTACCCTATTTTCCTTTGTTTAGCCCATCTTTGTTACACTCTGTAAACAGGCGAATACACACCTGATTGGTTCAGCTGGCTTTCCTGTTAGCCTGGGAGACATTCTTTCTCCTGTTGGTATGTACTGATTCAATCAGGCAAAAACTCAAGATTCTAGCTAGAGCCACTCAACTCTGCCTAAGTGTCCTTGTTTTCTTGTGCCTCTTTCCTGAAATATTATATCAACAGCTATCATTTTTTTCTGTAAATGGTAACATACTAAATAACTGCTTTTCTTTTTTAATCACCATAGTTTTCAGATTGTTTTATGTTAATATGTATCAGTTTGTCTTATTCCTATTAGTGGCTGCAGAGAATTCCATTGTTTGGATAAATAATAATTTAGGTAATTCATCCTATGTTAACAAACATTGAGGTTATTTTCGGTCTTAAATTTTTGGCGTACACCCACAAGGATATCAGAGGACAAATTCCTAGAAGTGGAATTGCTAGATTGATTAGGTTGTGCATTTCAAATATTGATAGATATTACCAAATTTCCCATCAGAAAGACTACACCAAACTACACCAACAATTTGCGAAAGTGTTGGTTTTCCTAGCCCCTCACCAATACTATCTATTATCAAGCTGTTTATTCTAAAAAATGCCATATTATTATAGTTTAAAATTAAATTTCTTTTATAATGAGTGAATTTGAGCATATGTTCAAAACCACTGATATTTCTTTTCTAAGTCAATAAACACTTAATGATGGCCTATAATACGCACAATTGTCATGCTAATTATTGGAGATGTGGTGATAAACAACATACAGCCTCCACATTACATGTGGGAGAGACAGACAAGGGACCAACAGTTACAGTGGTTGAAGTTTGATCTAATGGTGCAATGGAAGCCTGTTGGAGGGGCACCCATCACAGTCCAGAAGGAGATCAGTGGAGGCTTCTAATGAGGAGAGACATGTAAGCTAAAATCTGATGGAGGTGTAGTAGTGACAAGGTGAATATTAGGAATGAGAGGAGCATGGAACTAGAGACAGTGGACCCATGCGTGCAAAGACAGGAGCAGAGAGCATCTGGGACTTGTACAAAGTCCAACTCAGAGTGGCACTATCTGGTCAGTGTGAGGGGGAGGTGGGCAGGGCTGGCACACCAACTGCTAATGTGGCCTTGAAAATCAGTTAAAGGGTTGTTTGAACTTTGCCCTAATGACAATATGATATAATTGGAAAGTTTTTAGGTAGAGGATAACATATCAGAAGTATCTTAGGGGTCAAGTTAGAGAATTGATTGGAGAAGGTATGGAGAGCAGTTAGGAAGCAGTCCCGTACTCCATGTAAGATGATGTTTCCTTGGTTTTAGATATTTGCGTTCTCATTTAACATTACTGTAGAACCACCTAACACTCCCAGTCCCCTCTGAAGGTGGGGCACACTGTATGGGGGTGAAGAGCAAAGACCTACAACCAGGCAGCCTGGGTGTGATCCCTCGTTCTTCCAATTTCTAGGTGCAGAGCCTGAGCAATGGGGGAAATTACTCACATTTGAGGGGTGCTGTGAAAATGTAAAGAGACAGGGGTGTGAAGTGCTTCGCACCATACTTGTGACGTGAAAATGAGGGCTTAATAACCACTAGCCATTTTTTAAATTTTTATTCTTATTACCTTTCCTCACTCCGCTCTGGAAATGCCCCGACCTTTGGCTTATTATGACGTACATAAGAAGAGAATTACAGAATGTGGAAACTGGGAGAGGTTTGGGGTATTTTGTTCAATCTCCTACTTCCATTCATGAGAAAATGAAAGAAAAGAAATCAAGCAACTTCTCCGGGGTTGCACAAGACCGACCTGAAATTCTTCACTGGTCTGGTTCTCTTACCTCTTACATGTACGTATATATTTTGGTGACTACACTTAGCCTTAAGTATGGATCTTTCTCGTGTTTGTTACGGCAGATTCTTGTGTGGCAATTCCTAACTTGGAAAACTGTCTCACACACTTTGTAACAAATCATTCAAACCCCATACAGTTTTCGATAACGTTAGAAACAAAAACAGGGGTGAGGTGGACAGTTAAATCTGCAGAGACTGCAAGCTGGGTTCGTTTCAGCAGTGGGGTGCAAACTGGTTCGAAGCCTCTTGTCGGGTGAGGCCCTTCTCTCCTTCTCGCTCGGACGCGGCAGCAGCCCCCAGCGCTCCTGTCCTCACTTCTGCCTCCTGGATTCTCTGCCTCTTCACTGAGGGCCCTGGGATCCGATTCAATCGAATTAACAGCTGTTTAGGGAGAGACTGCTTTGTTTAAGGAAGACGCTGGGCTGGAGGATCCAGGGATGGAGTCCCACCCTTCGCCCCTAGAGAGGAGGTAGGCGATCCTCCTGTATCTTAAACTTGACCTTCCCGCCCCCCTTTATATACAATGCGCACGAATTCTCTCCCAGGTTTGCACCGACCACGCTCCTACATCCCCCAAAGGTCTCCCGCGTAGGGCGGCTTCTGCCTGGCTCCAGCTCTGCACACCCGGACACCGGGGTGGAGAGCCTGCTGCCCCGGACATTCAGCATCAGGGGACTGGGACCAAGGTGAGCGCTACCGCTCACGGACCGACTGCGCCGGCAAGGCAGCGCGCCCGTCCCGGTCGCAGCTTCCTCGTGTATTATCCAGGGCGCGGCACGCTTTCCTCTGAGTTTCCCTCCGGCGCTCTCCTTTCCTGCCGCCTGTGTTCGCGCCCAGCGCCCCGAGCCCGGCGGCACCTTATCCCCTCTCCTTTGTCCTCCTCTCCTGCAGCCCGACGCCTCAGGGCAGAGTTCAGGTTCAGCTCTGGCTCACGCTCCCGGTTTAGGAAAAGGCCAGGGGGCTGGAGGGCGCGGGTTTGTAGGGGGAGGGAGAGGCGAGTCGGAGGGAGGTGGCCTCTGATTGGTCGGGGAGGGGGAGTGGAGGCACGGAGTTTCCCACAATGCCCCGGTGCGGTGCAGCCGCGGATGGATGCTGCGGGAAGGGGCTGCCATTTGCTGCCCCTGCCAGTCGCGCGCGGACCCGCCGGCTCTCCTGCAGCGGCGGCCGCCAGCGCCGTCAGCCGGCCCGGCCTCTGCGGCGCCGCCGCCTCGCCTCCCTCCGCGGCCGCAGGAGCGGTCGCCATGAACCCCAGCTCCTCGGCGGGCGAGGAGAAGGGGGCGACAGGCGGCAGCAGCAGCGGCGGAAGCGGAGCCGGGAGCTGCTGCCTGGGCGCCGAGGGCGGCGCGGACCCGCGGGGCGCGGGGGCAGCGGCGGCGGCCGGGGCCGCTGCCCTGGAAGAGCCCGCGGCCGCCGGCCCGAAGGAGAAGGACGAGGCGCTGGAGGAGAAGCTGAGGAACTTAACTTTCCGGAAGCAGGTCTCTTACAGGTAGGCGCCGGCGCCCGGCAGCCCGAGACAGGTGCCGCCGCCGCGGGCGGGAGACCCACACTTCTCCCGCCGAGAGGCGCTTCCACGGAGTTGGGGGCATCTGGCGCTCCCTCTCTCTTTCTCTCTCTCCCTCTCTCTGTCTGTCTCTGCTTCTCCCTCCCCTTTCTGGGGATATGTGTTCTCTTCTCATCCCATCATTCTGGGCTGGAGGGAAGCTACGTGCGCCTGGTTTCCTCCTGTAACCGGAGAGAAGACTGGGTCCCTGAGGTCAGAGCAGCAACAAAAAGGCGCGCGCGTGTGTGTGGGAGGGGGAGGCACACACAGAGATGGCTGGTTTGCTTGAGAGAAGTCCTCAAAGTTGTCCCTAAGCCGATGTCATCTTCAGCCACTCCCCCTACCTTCCAGGTTTCCCTGGATGAGCCTTTGGCACTAACTTGGTAGTTGAGATCACCCGGGAGGCAGAAAGGAACAGCGCTATCCGGAAGGGAAATCCTTACGGAAGTTGGACCTGCATCGAAATTCCCCACTAAGGAAGAGTCAGATGTGAATCCATGTCTAGAGATAGGCAACTGGTTACGGGGGTTACACTTACGGAGGGCTTTCCCTCTCTCCTGGGTGTGCCGAGAAGGACAACCGGGGCGGGGGTGGGGGGGCCCGCTGGCAAGCTAGGGGTGAGGGCAAAAGGGGCCCATACTTGCCCCTGAGGATGGATGTATTTGTGAGACAAGCACAGTGTGGGTTACATGGCCCCCAAATTATGATAAAAGATTACCCCCAATTGTGTCAGGATCCAAAAAGGAGAAATGAATGTTCAGTAGGTTCTCTGCCCCCTCTTCCACTCCATCCCCAGGGGAGAATAAAAATATGGACAGGTGGGAGAGTTTCGGAAACTACCCTTACTGCTTGTTAATTTTAAAAGCTGTGGTGATAACACAAGCATAGAATTACAAAAATTTGCACTTGCTAGGGTCGGAGTATTTCTTGAAAAGGGGTCAGTAGAAGCATTCTTGTGACCCTACTTCTTTAAGTTAGCAGTCCTTTCCAGAAACCCATATAAAGTATTAAGCCTGTCACACCATGTGCTGTTATGTAAGCAAAAGCAGATGACAGAGGTGTGTGGGTTTGTGAGAGTGTGCGTTGTGTTTATGGGGGTATGCGTATGAATCATTGGGATCCCCGCAGGCGATGCTGGACTGGAGGTCCCAGCCAGTAGGGCATGTGCTCTGTGTCTGCGTGTTGGCTTCTGGTGACTCCGAAATGGTCTTCCTGGTGAGGTTATTGCTCTCGCATCCCTCAAAAGAGTGTGTTTTGTTCACTGTGCGTTGAGGGAGTTCCCACCTGACTTGCTCCTTTAGTTACTCACATAGATCAGGACCAAATACATCTTTCTCTTTATATTTTTGGTTTCTAAAAATAGACAGGTGGTGGAGAGTGGAGTAGCTCTAGGGAGGGATGCTGGGACACAGGCAGTTCCACTTCCTAGGTACGATGGCCTGTCTGGCCCTTAGGGGAACAGGGACTACATTCAGCCTAATTTAGGAACTGCGAGTGGGAGAGGGAGTTGATTACGTGAAGCACATTGTGGGTCTGGCCTCTCGGGCTGAGAAACGCTCCTGTGTCATTGGTATTCATCAGACTCCTCACTGGGTAGGGCTACAGAGCCTGAGTTTGCAAGGGAAATCATTTTAGCTAGCCTCTTGGTTGAGATCATTCTCTGAGCCTCTCTCCTGGAAATGGGTACTGTGTGGTGCCGTGGCTTTCTGGGTTGCATGCTCACACATGTGTGTGTAAGTGTGTACACATGCAAACATAGACATGGACCCAGACACAGCATTTTTCTCTAGAGGAATAATAATACTGTGTCTGCCTGACAATCCACAGAGGTGGTCCTCCTTTGTGAACATCATTTCCTGGTAAATAAAGCTTTACAGTCTCCAGTTCTGCAAGCCACCTGATTCTGCATCGTCTCAGGTGTCTGGTTAAAAATGCCCGCCACCTCAGACTTACAAAATCAAGCTCTCTGGGGGTGGGAATGTTTAACAGACTCCTCAGGCAATGTGTAAGCACACTAATATCTGAGGATTGCTGCTCTATTTTTTACCAAAGGCTAAACAATTGATCTTTGAACTCATAAGCCTTGCCCAGCCAAACAAGGCCAGGCAGTCCCAAACTAGAGGAAAGATGGAAAAGGTAGGTGATTTTATCTGGCACATGTTTGTCCTGGGTAACGTAGAGAGTGTCTCCATTTCGATGATGATTGTTTGTTTTTAGAGTTATGGTGAATGGCCTACCCGCTTGCCATGGAAGCCATTCATTCTGGATTCAGATGTAGCCGGTCCTGACCATTTTGTTGGTGGGTTAACCAATGGTCTGTAAGCAGCTTTGGCTGGAGTTGGGTGTTGGCTTCTCGGTGGGGACCACACCGCCTCACTTGCGGGGTGCATCTGAGCATGACGACTGGTGGGAGCTCATGGAGAGGGGTCAGGAAGCCCTCACAGAATGGAATCTAAGCAGATGGGTTCAGCTGGGGTGAGAAGTATGGCTGCTGTGTAAGGGGGATCATTTGGGGTGGAGAAGAGGAGATTTGCAGGTAGGTCAAAAATATCTTTTGAAGAACACAGATATTTGCAGAACGACACTTGTTAGGAAAGAAGGGGGCTTTGGGCTAGGGTGTGCGTGTGCGTGTGTGTAGGGGGGTCTCATCTGTTCCTTCTGTTGCTAAGGAACCTATAAGCTAGGGTTTAAAAATAAATGAGGAGTGGGTGGGCATATGCAGTGACTCCTGTCTTTTTAGGAACCAGAGCCCTTTACAAAAAGCCTTTAAATAACTATTTCTGGAGGCAGATTATTCATTTTGCTTGACTTTTACTTTGTTAAGTAAAATAAACTCCTTTATATACCCCTCGATTTCCCCTCATTATCTTTTCTTCCTTTTTTAGGGAACCATTTTTCCCATGGGAATTTTTCCTTTATTTTAGATTTGGCTCCCCTAGAGCAAATAGTCTCTGGAGACTGTAAAGCTGAAGGGTTTAGAAGGCAGTGCAAGTGAGCTGGTACTTTTCTCTTAAAATTACTACTTCCTTTTTCTTTGCAAATTATGGTGCTGCAACAGATACATATGTGCCAGTGACTATATAATGTGTAGGAACTGGGTTTCTTTTTTTTAACCGCCATAAGAATTCCCATTTAAGTCAGTAAAATTAAAGAAAAAAATCTTTTAGAAGCACACAGGGGAGGAGAAGGAGAAGGCTGCCGATGTTTATTGTCTTCTGTGTGCCAGGCGCTGCCCTAGGTGTTATGGTATATTTTATCTTATTTACTCTTCATGACAGTCTTATGTTGTGATTATGGTTATTTTTATTTTACAGAAAATGAATCTGAGGCTTAGAGCTTGGGTAGGAGGCAGAGTTTAAACCCAGATGTGACTCTAAGTGACTTTCTCTTTCGACTGCACCATGATTTCCTAAACATTCATTTCTGGCTTGACCTCTCCCCATGGGTGTGTATGTGTATGCATGTCGGGGTGCAGTGGACGCTGCTCTTTCACCTTTTCCATAATATGCCACAGGTCATTGCGTATTATCTCTTGTCTACTTTATTCTCTGGACCATGTCCCTTTGGCTATATAATTTTAAGGAACTCCTCTACTGTTTCAGAAATGAAAATGAATATAAATTCATGATCATCAGGAAATAGATTGGTTTTGCTTCTGAGAACAAAACCACCTACATGACACCTGCCATGTCTCTGAAGATAGTCCTTGTAGAGTTTTATATGCCTTTTAATTAAGATTACACAGGTGTTGTGTAGGTGAACCTAGATCCAGCGAAGAGCTGGCCTGTCTGTACCTCCTCGAGCAGCACAGACTCAATGAGGAAATGTGATTTTGCTTGTAAGGAGGCCTGAGCAGTTACCATTACTTAAGAGATGTTGATGCCTGTGCTTCAGTTTCTCTACTTAGAAATGAGGATGGTAATACCAGACCCTCCATAAGGGGAGTTGTTGGTATGAGACAGAAGCAGCAGCAAGGAGGATTAAACTTCTTAGCTTAGGCAACTAGGTAAAAAAGGATCTATTATTCTTTATAGGTTGGGAATAAGAACAGAGTATTTCCATTTTGTGTTTTGGCCTGCAGCTCAAGATTATGTGATTATAAGAAGGATGATTGGGATGTTGAAAGCCAAACAGGATAGCGTGGACATTGTTCTTTCTTGGGAAATTGATTGGGAATTGATTGTGTATGGGGGAAGTGTTCTTTTCCCCCATACACAACCAGCATGCAGCATCCTCTTTTGTAAATCAGTTTAATGTCTTTGCCTGTGCTTTATATATTGGTTAGGTATTTAGAGACTTTAAGATCGGATGAAAACCTTGGTTCTAATTTAATGTTTCCTTCCCCAGTAATTACTTGGGACTTGGCTAAGTGTAGACTTCCGCCATCAGGACACACACATGCAAGACTGCGCTTGAACCACTGTCCAGAGTACTTAATATGCTCTGATTGACCTTTCAGAGGCTTGGTTTTCACATGGGATGGTGACAGCACTGGGTCCTGCTGAATCAGAGGATGGAGAAGTTGAAGGGAGCTTTGCTGGTGCTTATTTCTGCTGTGGCAGCAAGAGCATTGCCTCGTAGGGTCAGATTAAAGTAGACTAGGGCTCGCTCTTTGAAATATTTCACTTTCTAATCTGAGAAAATGAGGACTCTTAGTGAGGGCTCAGGCTGGCTGCACTTTCCATGTCCTTCTGGGCTAGGATCTGGGATACACATCCCTTATACAATCCTGAGGTGTCCTTGAAGTGGGTTCAGAGGCACTCCCTCTCCGAGACCAGAAGCATCTGGAAGGACCATTGCCTACATGTTGGGCTGTGACACTTGCTTTCTTGCGTGGGTTTGTGTTGGTAACACTGATCCTAATTATTTTTTCTGAGACCCTATAGTTGTAGTTTTAGGATAGTTGTTACCGCAAATTAATGGTGGTCTAAGAGCTTTTCTTTTTTTTTAAAGATTTTATTTTTTTCCTTTTTCTCCCCAAAGCCCCCCGGTACATAGTTGTATATTCTTAGTTGTGGGTCCTTCTAGTTGTGGCATGTGGGACGCTGCCTCAGCGTGGTTTGATGAGCAGTGCCATGTCCACGCCCAGGATTCGAACTGACGAGACACTGGGCCGCCTGCAGCGCAGCGCATGAACTTAACCACTCGGCCATGGGGCCAGCCCCCTCTGAGAGCTTTTTTTACGGTGGATAACTGAGGAAGGAAGGTGAGGAGAGAAACAAAATCTAAGCATTACGTTTCTTTTTTCTTTGAAATTTAATTTGCTTGAAATAGCTATAAAAATGAACTAGTTTCAAATTGTTTGAACTGGTTGGAATGTTATGCCTATTGCAAGGCATAACAAACCAATGCAAAGCAGGAGATTAAAGAAAGAAAAATGCTAAGTGATGTCTATTTGCACAGAATACTCCTGTAATTCTTCTCTGGCTTGTTCACCATGCAAACTCCTTAGGATTGAGCTCAAATGTGTCCACTTTCTCTGATTGATGCTTAGCCCTGCCCTGTCCTCACATGGCACTTTCAAACAGCTGTGTTCTGACTGAATTGTAATTTTCTATTCTGGGACTTAGACGAGGATTTGAACCTGACACCTTCTAGCTGATCTTGGGCATGTTATGCAACCCCTTTGGGGCTCAGCGTATTCACCTCTAAGATGGGGTAATAGTAAGACCTACCTTAGAGGTTTGTTATGAGAATTAAATGAGTTACTTTATGCAAAGGACTCAGAACAGTGACTTGCATGGATCTAACTTCTCTAATTATTATTATTTCCCGCTAAGTTGTTAGCTCTTTTGAAGACAGAAATTGCACCTTATCATTTGAATCTCCAAGTCCTGTTCTTCTTGCTCAGTAGGTGTTGGATAAATATTTATTGAATGAATGAATTTAATTGCCTTCTTTGAATAAACTACTACCGTTATCCATTCCCTGTCCATCTCAATTGTGACTTCCTTTCGACTCAGAGAAAGACCTGCCTTTTTCTCATTTACACTTGGCCCAACAGCCCAGGACTGTGTTTCTGTTTGCAGCTTCCTGTGTGGGTACCTGCACCAGCCGTTTAGCCAGCTGTTGGAGGCTGGAGAGGGGTGGCAGAAGCTCTCACTTAACCAGCTATTTGCAGCTTGTCAAAGAAAAGGCCTTAATTTGCCTTCTGAGTAGCACTAATTAGCTCTCCGGCTCTCTTTCTGTCTGTCTCATCCCTTTCCAAGGGGCATCATTGATTTTCTCCTCAGGGAATTTTCTGTTGACTTTTCCTTCTGTGCTTAGAACTTGGAAATGCAGAAAGATAGCTAGCCCGCGTTCCTGGAATCTGTCCTGACCGTCGTCCAGCCGGCCTGAGGTTCCTCCAGCAGCCTCTGTTTTGTATTACTTCACTCAAGCTCTCCTTCCGCCTCACCTGATTGACTTTGGTGGAAAAGTTATTTTAGGAAGAATTCCTTAGTTGGCTTAGTGACTTTAAGCCTTTGTTTTGTTTTTAACTCTCTTAATAACAAAGTCTTTGAAAAAGTGCCAGCTTCTTTTGATTCATATAACATAGGAAGCACTTGAAGAATGGCTGGTGAGTTTCCTGACATCCACAGCGTTCAAAGAGAGGTGGCGTGAACTCTGCTCAGGCTATGTTAGAGGAAATCTAGTCATCAGGTGTGTGTGTTGGCTGAGGGAGGGGCCATGGCCAGGTAAAGGTGGGAAGAAGGGTCTTTGCAGATCAATTTGGACATTCTTTCCTCCTAGCCCTGAGGTTCTGTGAGCCTTTGAAACGTAACAAATACTGTTTTTCAAAGGCAACGGCTTTTTGAGGGACTTTTGTAGTTCTTATTTCCGTAGTCCTTATGTCTCAAGGGGAGATTTGCTTTTAGATTTTTACATTCATAAATAATGCCCTGATAAGGAACCAGTTCTGATTTAAGCTATAATATTAATGGTCTGGCTTTTGTTGGATGGAGGGGGAATAACCAAGCTTGAAATTGTGATAATTAAACTGCAGTCAAATCTCGTTATTCTTGCTCTTCAATCCCCTAAGAGACAGAATGGAGTAGTGGTTAAGAGCCCTGACTTTGGAGCCCTACTGCCTGGGTTCAGTTCTCTACCTCTGCCTGCTGTATGACCTTGGGTAAGTTACTTAACCTCTCTGTGACTTAATTTCCCTGCCTATAAAATGGTAGTGATATAGTAACCCCCTTGTAGGACTGTTTGAAGGACAGAGAACTTGTCATGTTCTCTGTCACAAAATAAGTGCTGTTAGTGTTTGTTAGAGGGGAGTCTTCCATTCTTAAGTCCAAATTTGAGCAAATAAGAGCAAATTTGTTTATTCTTCTTCAAAATATTGAGCCTTAATCAAATGTCACGAGCTAGTGATAACATTATTCAGGTAATATGAAAATAAATAGATACACTTAAGAAATTTAATTTAAAGATTTTGGCATTCATTAAGGTACAAAATATGTACTCTTCCTTTCACAGCTTATTAAAAAATAGTTCACTCTTACCAGAGGATATGAAGGAGCAGCTTTCTGCTGCTCCTGAGTGCTCTGGGAATCGGAGCGGGCAGAAGGCCAAGGTCAGAGAAGACTGGCACCATCAGTGTGCAGAGGGGTCAGGGATCAGTGGCCCACCCTCCCAGCTGGTCATTTGCGAGCAGGAAGCCAGAAATGGAGGGTTAGGTGACAGAGGTCTCAGAGCTTCTCAGTGCCAGGACTAGATAAGTAGATAAAGTCAGGGGTACTAGAAATAGAGTTGTCACCAGGGGCTCTAGGACAGAGATTATTTCTCTCCTGGCCTGGCTTGATGATATTTGCTTCGTATGTACAGACAATGGCTGGCTGCCGTGTCCTGGCATCAGAGAAAACAGCTTTCCAGATGTTACCTGTCCTGGATTATTTCAGAAAATAGAAGGCTCAGCCTTCTGGGATATTCTATCAGTTATCTCAACCAGGCCAAACAAAATTTATTTTTAAAAATTTTAAATGATTATTAAATATTTGTTGAACAAGTAAAACTTGTTGGCTCAGGACAGTGGACTAAGTGTTGAGGGAGTAAATCCTTTTTTTCTTCAAAAGGCAAAGAAAAGGCAGTTTGTGTTTTTTGTGTATCACGTAGATTTTCAGGAAATAGCCAGAAAATAGACTCCTTGAAAGGTCCAAGTACATTTTTAAAATGTGTCATTCCTTTGTATACGAGAAAAATGTCAAAACTCTATGGAAAAATGTTTTTGTTTTAAAAACACTTGAAAGCAATTTGTTTAAAGATAAAAAAAGAACTTTATATAAGCTTATGTGAAAGCAGTTGGAAAGGATTCCAAGTATCACTTTGAGACAAACTTCTGGAGCGTTCTTCAGACTGAAAGGACTGTGTTCTCATCATTGTCCTTATGTGTGTGACAGGGTTTGAGGCAGTCTCTCTCAGACGGAGAGCATTCCCTGTGGAGGTTTCTGAAAAGAAAGCCTGATTTAAAACAATTTCTTTCTTTTAAATTGGCCCCCTCTCAATGTAGAGACTAAGCTGAAGCATATTTTTATTTCTCTCCAATGGAAGCACTGTCCTCAGCGTCCAAAGTAACACAGGAAGTAGAACAACCTTGAACCCCAGAAGCTACAGAGCGTGATCTTCCCTGGCAGAGTGAACACCCACAGCCTCCTGCCTTTTCTTACAATGGCCAAGAAGCAACAGACACCACTCTTCATGTCCTTGCCACTGGCCTCTGATACACCATTCCCAGTGGCAGCAAAGGCAGCCTGTACACTTCCAGAGTTTTTGCGAAGTGCAGCCAGGAGAAGAAAAAAGCTTTTCTTGGTTCAAATTCGGACCGCAAGTGTTAATTTACTTACCTACCTACTTGTAAAGATTAATCATTATAAGTTACTGATTTTGATAAATGCTCTGTGCCCAGAGCTGCTAAACATTGTATATATAGTATTTCATTTAACCCTCAATTAAGCAGAGATTATATTATTTCCATTTTACAGATAAAGATGTTGAGGTCTTTATTGCCTGAGGTCACATAGCTAGGTAAAAGGCAGAGTTAAGATCTCTGCCTTCATTTGCATATTCCCTAATGCAGCTTTTCACTCTGGTTCTTTCACTCTGGTTCTTTCACGCTTTCCCATTTTCTGTGTGCAAATAGCCGTATTTTCACCATCTAGTGGTTTATTAGGCCGAAATCCCTTGAGAGGAGAGACCCATGTTTTTCATCTTAGGGGCCCAGCCAGACCTACCACAGGACCAGAGAAAAGCCTTAACAGAAGTTGATGGGCTGAGAGAACAGGAATTCCTTTCCTGTCCGAGCGAGCGTGGACTCAGCTCTGTGAATAGCTGCGTGCTACTGGCAGTTGTAGGGAGGCCAAGACGGAGCGCTCCGTGGTGGTTCTTTTTAAAACTATATGAATTTTCCATTGTTTGAGAGGGAGAATAAATCTGGTTTCCTGCGGCCAGGAAGTGATTTATGGGGATTATAGCCTGGTATTCCCCCCTTCAAATTCTATCTCTAGTGCAAGACCTTATGATTTGTTGAAATCAGAGTGGAACTTGAAGGGAGGCGGGTAATGGCGCAATCGCTTGGGGTCCAGTGAAGAAATTAGGACCAATTTATGTGCGCTTTATGTGGCTGAATGGCATAGTAAGCATGATTCTATTATTTTTTTAAAAATATTCTTAGAAGAGTTGAGTTTTTCACCTTTAACTGGAGAGCCTATTCAGGCTGCAAGTACTTGCAATGTAAGTTTTTCCATAACAACGTCCTTCAGAATTCGTAAGTATGTTCGTGTGTTCAGTTAAAGGCACCTAGAAAGTTCCAAAGGATCATTTCAAAAACCTGAGTCATTCTTTCACATTTGAAGAAAACCTTCAGAATTTCTTAGGAAAATATATCTCTAGTTCAAAAATAAATGTCAAAGCTATTTAAAGATTAAAACAGAAGCTTTCTATGAGCCAGTGAGGAATTATAACAAAATCTAAGGGATTTTTAAAAAAAGACAAATTTCGGTAGATTTCTTAAACTGTTAATATTGACTAAATTTAGGTACTTATGGTAAAAATGTGCTTGGTGCTTTTAGGGCTTTACCATTTATAAACTGCTTTCACATAATTGATCTAATTTTACCCTCAAAACAATCTTAGGCAGCAGGTAGAGCAGGTGCTGTTTTCACAGCCCTTGTACAATTCTGGAAGAAGGCATGACCACTAAGAGACTTTCCCAAAGCCACATGCCAGCAAGGGGCACTGCCAGGCTCAGGCTGGTTTTTGGATGTGAAGTCCCATGTTCTTTCCACTTCAGGGCACTGCTTCCATGCACCTCTCTATGGAAAGATAGTTAGCAGCATTTCCCTTTTGTTAATTTCATTTATCTGAATTTATCTCAATTCTTGATCATAATGGACAAAATTGGAATCGATTACTGGCTGACATTCGAAATCCATACTGCATTGATGAGGAGGATGACTTCATTGTCATCCCCATTACTCTTCCTGTGTACGTGAAGACATGAAAGCACAGTGTGATGGTTTATGTTTAATACTCCTCCTACTGGGGGAAAAAAAAGAGAAGTAGTCAGGCTCTTCCTTTGCATTAGTTGCTAAGCAGCAGCCATTTCATTGTAAAGGAGATTCAGTTCAAGTAATGACATAGGTGTTCCAAGAATAGCATTTCATTTTTACAGCAACTGCATTTCTCATCTTCATATAGCATATGCTCCTGTGGCTGATTGATTTTAGGAGAAGAAATAGGCACCTCAACACCTTTGTTGAATATATGGAGAAAATTCAATATAGGTGACCACCTAATAACCAAACCCCCAGGTTCTGCGACTAAGAGTGAGCAGCAAGCACAAGCTACGTGCAGCTTTAAGGATTTGGAAGTACTTCCAGAAAATACGACTGCCGAACAGGTACGCTTTTGAGGCCATATTTGATGTTAACTGGTAACATCTCAATGGAATACTCTGGGTAATTTAGAATTCTAAGTTTTTGAAGTAATATGGCATAGAACCAAATCTAGTTGCAGCCATGGGGTTGGATTGTGGGCAAGATTTCATTCTATCGAGATGTTTTCTGGCAATTGAATGCTCTTGAAAATGAAGAGAAAGAAAATCCCCTACAAGGCTAGCATAAGTCATGGAGTTCCGTTTTATCAGGAGAAAGAGTGTGAGTATAGAGGAAGACGTGTATTTAATGTCTATAAGTATGTGTGTAAAAGGGGAGATGTCAAATTACAAAGCTGTCTGGTGGTACATTTTTCTGTCTGCGCTGCCATTAACTCTGAAGGCTACATGATCCATGTGTGGAAGCCCGTGGCCCTGCCTTTCAAGGCATTTCTGCCGTCTCTGCTATAACTTGCAAAACTGTTGTGAAACTTTTGCAGATCTAGGCAAATATATTTTCTTCAGAGAACTGCTTCATGGGAATTGTTAAGAGAGCAAACTTTGTTGTTTTCTAAGAGTGCACTGCACAACACCGCTCCCCAGTCCCCCTTCTCAAGCCATTTGAGAGAAAATACCTCTTTCTGGGAGCAGATGAGATACGTGGAAGCTGGGCTTTGACTTCCAGTAAATTGTCCTCCCATTTATGGCAAAGTACCTCTTCCAGGAACTAAAGGAAGCGTTTGGAGGAAATAATACACGGATGGATCCACAAATGGCAAATGGTTATTCCCACCGTAGTGCTGGATTCATTAGTGTGGTTGTTTGGAGCATCTCTCCAGCAATTAGTGCTTCTCATATATTTTATTGTGCACTTTTTACAATTACTCACAACAGTTTTGGTGAAGCAACTCTGGTGTTCTTGGAACCCATTATCTACACAAGGAAATCAAGTCAAGAGGGTTGGGGAGGAGGGGACTAAAAATCATTGACTTTTGGGCCTGGAGTGAAACCACAGAGGAGCAAGATCCTAAGAGTCTCTCAGAAAAAGCATATCTGGGAGGTCCTCAGTGGTGCACCTTTGGCATTATTCATAGTGATATTAATAATAATAACAATAATATTTATTGAGGGCTTACTAGCCAGGGACTGTGCTAGGTGCTGTACATATTTCAGTTATTCTTACAACAACTTTATGGGGTGGTTATTACTATCTGCAGTTATACAAAAGAGGAAACTGAGGCACAGGGTAATGACGTAACATCTCAGGGCCTTACAGCTAGCAAGCAATGGAGCCAGGGTTTGAATGCCAGGAGAACTCCCTGGCCAGTGCCCTTAAGCACGAGTGCACTATAAGCACTCTGTGCTATATCCTGCTGTAAATGTATAAATATACCCTATTTTGCTTTCGGGAGTTACCTCTACCCTGTCGTGTGCACTCTTGTGGGATTGTAAATCAAGGTGCCCAGCTCTCCACCATAGAAGCTAGTGAGGTCTTTGGAAGCTGCGGCGGGTGCTTCTTCTCAGCCACCCCAAACTGCCTTAGGGCAAGTGTGTGAGCTGAGCTTGGACACCCGGGCTCTTTTGGACTTGGACTCTTTAGAAGACTGTTGGCAAGGATGCCAGTTTGTTCATATCCAGCAGCAGTGCCCTGGTAGGACAGTTCCTGCCGCCCTGGTTCCTGTCTGTTCCAAGTATGGATCACCAGCTTTGCTAATGAATTGTGAACTATCCCAACTTCCCAAGAAATTCCTTTTTGCTCAAGTTAACCATGGTTGGTTTCTGTCGTTTGTAACTGAAATTAACTAACTAACTGATAAAATATCATTGGCAAATGGTCCACCGGTCTCTATTGGTGAATGTCTTCAGTGCCAGGAGTTCTTGGCTACATTAGGGGGATAGTTATACCATTGGTTAGGTCTAATTGTTAGAAAGTTTTTGTTATAGGAAAAATGAAAGTATTGTCATTTAATGAATACTTAACATGATTTAGGTACTTAGTGCCTCCTTTTTTTTTATTGTTCTTTTATTTAATTATCACAACGACTCTCTGAGTTATTTCTATTTTATGGATGAGGACGCTGAATCTCACAGAAGGGAAATAATTTGCTTCAAGTCAAAGAAGTGTTAATTGATGGAGTCAGGATTCAGACTCCGTTCTAAATCACCCAAAGCCCACATTTCTTTCCATTATACCATGCTGCCTCCATGTTGAGTCCAAAACTGACTTCTTTATTTTTACCTACTGGTATCACATTTTCACCTCTGGGGGATATTCAGGATAACTCTCCTGCTTTTTCTATATGCTAGGTCTTCAAATATTTGAAGTCAACACTCACATTTCTCTTTAGCCCTCTTTTCTTTAGCCTAACCATCTTCACTTTTATTCTTCGCTTATCTTAAGGGAGTGTTTAATCAGCTTCACTTTTCTAGCTATTGATAGCAAACTGAATTGTCCATGGCCTTCTTCATAAGAATTGAGCAGTAAACTAAAAATGTGGTCTAACCAGGGCCACCATTAGCACATATGGTGTCTTTGTTCAAATTAGAAACAGGTCCCAAGACTGGGTGGGCAAATTAACACAAATCCTCCCTTACTCCTGAGCTCTGTCAGCCCCAGAGCCAGGATCGAGCATGAGGTGGGTGGCACTTAGGCTGGATTTCAGTCTCTACCTGGGCACAACCTGCACACTGTAGGTATGCCTCTGGGGACTTAGTTCCCTTTCTGTGGCCACTGTTTGCCATGAGTATATGGGTTAGCATGGGTGCAGGCCAATTGCTATAAAACTCCTCCCAAAAGCCAAATTTCCAGACTGCCAATTCAACAACTTACTGATGACATTTCCAAAGTTTTGCTTAGGTTGCAGCCATTTCACTTAAGATTTGTCATTTCAGTTTGGCTAAATGTTTATTTGGCACGTTTTGTATTTAGTTCATATGCCAAACACTTCTAGAATGTTTAAGATTCCTCCTTCCTCCCTCCCTCCGGCTCTCCCTCCCTCCCTCCCTGCCCTTCTCCCTCCCTTTCTCTTGTCTTTCCTAAGTGAGAAGGGGCAAGCTCTCTTTTTAAGTACTATTTACTATTATCTCTATTTTTCAGACTTATGCTAGCACCACCCTCCCCTTGACCCTACTGCAGGTGGAGAAACGCCTGTGGTCAAATCTTCTAAAATGGCGTAAGCTATTTGTCTGGGCGGTTTTGGAGAACTTTCTTTTAGTGAGTTGACACAGAGCTGATAAAGAAATCCATCTGCACTTTGGATAAACATATATTTGGTGGCCAAGAAGATTACTTATTTTGTCAAGAGGATAGCATTTTACTGTTTCAGGTCCTAGGGCTGTGCTGTCCAATACATTAGACACTAGCTGCATGTACCCATCAAAACTAATTTAATAAATTAAATTCAAAATCCAGTTCCTCGGTCACACTCGCCATACATTGAGTGTTAATAGCCTCATATGGCTAGTAGCCACCGTATTGGACAGCACAGATATAGAACATTTTCATCACTGCAGAAAATTCTATTGAACAGTGCTGCTTTAGGGATTAGTGTCAAGGTACTGATTTATCAGACCTCCAGACACCTCTAGCAAGTCATCCTTGAATCACACCTTGGATGATATAGTTCTTGAATTAAGAAGTTTAGTTCCCTAATTAAGAAGCTATACTTAAGAGGTATAACTAAGAAGGAGAAAACACTGTAGAAAGGGAAAAGGGGAAAATCATTCTTGGTGTTTTTGATCATTCTGCTTGTCATGTCTTCTCTCTCTCCTCACTACAGTGGTGAATGATTTCCATGAGGGTAAAGACAGGGAGTTGGTCTTCTTTCTTCTTTGTAAAGTGCATCTTCCCCTCTGTTGCGAGACATACAGAACTATATGCAGGAGGGAACATGTTCTCTAGCTTTTGGGTGGACTGGCTGTTTTGCCATTGAAAATACTTAGCTCAGCTTGTGGTAGTTGCATTTGGGGATAGGGTGAAGGGTGGGGGAAAAGCATTACTGCTCCTCCTTTGGGAATCTACTGATTCCTGACATTTGGGCAAGGGCACGGTTGAAGACGTAGGGTATAAACCTGGAGTATAGACATGCAGCTTCAGGTTGTGTCTGTGTCACATAAATTGCTCATTATGCTCCTTGTTCTATTCTTAACATTAGTTCCCATCACGTTCAATAAATATTTATTGTAAATTCACCAGGGAGGCATGGAAATAAACGCATGGACTTAAAGCTTTAATGTGGTCACCTGGTTCCTGGAGAAAGGACCTTAGGAAGCTATGAAAAGAGCTTCAAGGACAAAGAAAAAGTCCCAAGAGAATCCTTGTGTGTTTGTGTGGATTCTCTCTGGTGCTTTGAACTGCCAATATTGCACACAAGGGTGTTCTAAAAATAACCCGAGTAATGTGCGTCTTCTGCTGAAGGCAGTGAGATAATTTGTGAGGATGATGAGAAATGGAAAAGGAGAGAGCTTCAGAAGATGAGAAATGAAATTCATGAATCTCGATGGTCTCTGAGGCTCTCCCACTGACTGAGTGCTTTCTTGGATGTCTTGATATTGAAAATCAGGAAAAAGTACTTAGAAAAAAAGCATCACTGGGAGATCCATTGGGTTTTTCTCACCTATGTTTTATAACATGAGCAGTCTCCTGGATAGAAACTTACCTATGTTATAGGAATAGTTATGGAATACTCATTATATGTGCAAAGCATTATTTCAAGCCCTTGGTGAGGAATCCAAAGTTGAAGAATGTCTGATTTCCACCTTAAAGTTGCTTCACATTGCTTATAACTTATCGGGGAAACAAATGAAAAATGTAGTGAATGCCTACTATGTGCCAATGCTGTGCTAAGTGCTAGAAATAACAGAGAAATAAGAATCTCTATTATCAAGAATTTATGGTCTAGTGAGGGAGAGAGACAAGGAATTGACCTATAACAATACAGAGTGATAAATACCAAGAGAGATGGATGTTCAGGGCACAGGGTGGGGAAGCCCAGAAGAAGGGCACCTACGTCTGATTGAAGAGTGGAAGATCCTCTGGAGCAGGTGAGAGCTGAATGTCCCTTGAAGGAGGAAGAGGCAAGAGCTAGGTGGATTTGTTCATATCATTGATTCAGTGGAGGAAACATGCCCTAAGCTCTAAATGGCAAAATAGAAACAGAATTTCTGAACACAGTCCATTTGCTTCCAGTCTCTTTTGAACAGCCCCTGAAATCCAACATTTGAATTTTTTGAAGGAATGGAGATCTTTGAAAAGGTTCCACTACCTAGAAATCCATGCATAAAGGGCCTTCATTAGGAGTTATATCTACTCTATACTTGTTAAGACAGCTTGAACAAAGGTAAACAGCAGGCATAAAGTGATGCACATGGTCATATCTGGGCTGGAGGAACACAAAAGAGTAGGGGAGAGGTTAGTTTTACTTGGGAGAAGTTTTCTTGGAGCATTGAATTTGAAGGGTTGGTAGGATTTCAACAGGAGGAGATGGGACATAAGGAGGGAGAGTATGGAAAACAATCCGGGCAGTAGGAATCATATGAGATAGGACATGGTGGGTGGAAATGGGTGACATATTTCGGCAGCAGTGTGAGTTATGGAATAATTTTGCTTTGTTCCTAGAGATGTGTACTGGAAGATCAGGCAGGGAAGGTAAATGGAATGCTCATTACAGAAGGCCTTGCATGCCATCAGAAGAATTTAGATTTTGTAGTTAATAGAAAGCCGTTCAGGCTTGGGGGCAGAGAGGTGATGTCCTGTACCTAGTGTGGGAAGACCTTGTTCTCCATGGATCTATTACCAGTTCCCCTTCTCGAGCCACTGTTGTTACTGCAGAGGCCATTGCTGCTGAAGCGACACCTCCACCCTGCCTTGCCACTCAACATTCCAGATTGGACCAGAGCTTTCTTCCCTCCCCTGGGTCATAAAGTGGGAAGGGAGACCCCTTTTCTCTCTGCAGTGGCCTTGGTAGCTGAGAGTCATTCTCCCCTAAGGCCTCCAGGACAATAGGAAGGAGGAAGGAGGGTGAATCTCAAATTTACGAGAATTTGGGAAAGACTGTGATGTCCTCAGAGTCTGAACATGAAACTCATTTTTACATAAAGCAGTATAATAAGTGGTTAGATTTGATGTCGTTAAGTAATGCTTTAGTTAAAAGCAACTTTGTCCTAAGTTTTGAACAGAAAATTTGGGGAAATGGCTTGCCTCTGAGCTGGGAACTTTCTCTCTCTGTTTGGAGAAACTCCCATAATATCACATCATTGGAATTTTTTAAATGAAGTGGGAAGTTCTTTTCCAGATTACAATGCTTAGAAATCGCTGAACAAATTGATGGGAGAAATATGTTTTCTGAATTTATTAGAAAATAGTAGTCAAGGGGGCTGGCCCTGTGGCCGAGTGGTTAACTTCACGTGGTTTGCTTCAGTGGCCCAGGGATTTGCTGGTTCAGATCCTGGGCACAGACCTAGCACCACTCATCAGGCCATGCTGAGGTGGCGTCCCACATGCCACAACTAGAAGGACCTACAACTAGAATATACAACTATGTACTGGGGGGCTTTGAGGAGGAGGAGGGGGAGGAAGAGGACGGGGAGGGGGAGGAGGAGGACGAGGAAGATTGGCAACAGATCTTAGCTCAGGTGCCAGTCTTTAAAAAAAAAATAGTAGTCAAGCAGCTTGTTTTCACTGTTAGAGAGCTGTGTTGCTGTCTTACACTATTACATGAACAGAGATTGGCTGGATCAGTTAATAGAAATACAGATAATTTTGCAGCTAGGAAAGATTTGCTTTCAGCTGCCAACTGTGCATTCTTCTCAGACCCAATCTTCAGTAAATGGAGTGCAGCATTGTGGTGGAAAGTCAGTGTGACCAATTCTGTCCCTTGGCTTTCATGCTTGTTCCTGAAGGGTTAGGAAGATGCCTCACTTATTCTCTGCATTATGTACATTGCATTGCAATGCCTGAGAGCTGGCTCGTGTCTTGCATTTTGGAAAATCATCATTTTTCTCATATAAATGGAAAATAGAGAAAAATAGGGTAGAAGAGAGAGCAACTCTGAGATCAAAGGGATGTTAAACGGCAGGAAGGAATAGGATCTTTGTTCAAGGCCAGCCGGAGTGATGAGCAGTCTCAGGCTCACAGGCTCACACGACCTGTCTGATGGGATACAGCCTGCAAACTAATTTCAGGATTAAGATTAAAAAACTCTCTTTACCTGCTTTTCAACCAAGTCCAGTTATTACGAATGTAGAGATTACCAAGCAATGTCATAATTCTATTCATTAATACTAAACTCTGGATGCAAAACTTCATATATCTTTCCATGTTACTCAATGAAGCCAGTTTTGTTTTAAATGAAAAAAAGCGACTTGCATTTTTGTTTCCTGATAGCCTTCGTTCAGAAATGTTTACTCCTCACTGCCCTACGTTGACAACAGCATCAGTATAATTAGAACATCAGTCTGGTGATGTGTCACTGTTCATCTGTGTCAGAAAATATGACTGCCTACTAGCGAGTGTGTGTGTGTGTGTGTGTGTAGGTGTGTGCATATGTGTGTAGATGGGATTTGCTGCTTTGTGTGTCAGTTGCTAACCCTCAGATAGTTGTTGCTGTCTCTGATGCCCGGTGTCCTCATCTGAAAAATGAGGCTGGTGGTACCTACTGCGCGGCATGGTTTTTGAGACTGAGTGGAATAACGGATGCGCTCTGTAAATTGTAAAGCCTGTTATAAATGCAAGCTATTGCTATGCCATCACCATGCTGAATCGTATGTACGTCATCTGCCATGGAATAATGTGGGGACCTTGTGAACTTCTCAGGGTAATTAAATTTCTTAATGACAGCTCTAGAGCATAGGTTTGCTAATGGGACACATCGTTTTGGAGATGTGCCATTGCAGATATGTGGGGATTAGCCAACTTTTGCTTTAGTTTTTAAATACAATATTTATTTAATCAAAGTGTGGCAATACATAAGCGTAGCTTAATACATAGTTCATAGTTAACTAGAAGCACAGAGCTTACAACAAAACTCAGCAGTTCCCTTCTCTGTGTCTCTCTCCTACTCCCTTTTCCCCAAAGCTGCTGTGATACATTAGCTGTTTCTTCTGGATTCTACGTTTGTATTTATAAATAATATTCCACTAAGTGATGTTCCGTAATTTTTCTCAACTGTTTCCTATAAGAAGGTGAGGATTTCATTCTCTTTTATCCCCCCCGGCACGTATCCCTTCTTTCATCTTTTCAATATGTTCATATCACAATTTTACTTAAATCGTTAATAAAAGCTTATTATTGATGTTGTAAATCTTATGCATAGCTGAACCACCCAGTGTGCTATTGAAGACATTTCCTTTCTTGTATTATTGGTCTCATTTTAAAAATTATTTTTATGTGGGCTTATTTCCAATTCTTCCACAAACTTCTTAGCAGAACCATAAATCTTCTATTATATTTAAACATATCAAATAATGTATCCGTTTCATTATTTTTCATGTAGACAGCCCACCTGGTTCCCTCCATCATCTCGCCCCTTCTGGACTTATTGTAGCACAGCTTTCGTTCTTCCTCATTTTCTTGATTTCTCATTGCTTTTTCCCACAGTTGAATCCCCTATTTTCCAGATTGCATGTCTCCTTCTTTGGTTTATGCTTCGTTCACTGGAGCACACAACAATTTTAAGAACAATGATGCCACATTCCTGGATGGGTTTTTTCCCCATGAACTTTCATCATATTTTTAGATGACCGAGTTGAAAAAGTTTCCCAGGAAGTGGGACACATCCTGCAGTAGCTTCCTTGGAAAGGGTGCTTAGGAGGTAGGTATTTTGAGTCCTTTCATGTCTGAGGGTATCTATTTATCCTTCACACTCGATTGAGAGTTTTTCAGGGTATGGAGTTCTAGATTGGAAATCATTTTGCCTCTGAATGGTGAAGGCATTCTCCTATCGCTGTTCTGCTTCCAAAAGTTGCAATGAGAAGGCCAGTGCTGTTCTGATTCTCAGTAACTTTATATTTTTTTCTTCTCTCTGGGTTTAAAGAAAAATTTTCTCTTTATATTTACTGTTTAGAAATTTCAAAGCTTTGTGCTTTAGCATGAGTACATATATTCATGGTGTTGAGAACTTTTTAGATCTCCTCAATCTGAAAACTGAGTTCTAAGACATTTTCTGGTATTATTTTTTGGGGGTGAGGGGAGAATATCTTCTTTTTCTTCATTTTATCTATTCATTTTTTCTGGAATTTATATTGTATAGCTATTGTGTCTACTGGAGTGTTTTTCTATTGAAGTTCTCCTTTCCTTTTATCTGCTTTCAGAGAGATTTCCTCATTTATTTTCCATCCTTTTATTGAGTTTTTAGTTTTTTTGTGACCCTACTTTTAATTTCTAAAAGTTCTTGTTTTCTAGAGTTTGTTTTTATAGAACTCTATTCTTGTTTCATGGCTTTAATATCTTCTCTTGTTTCTCTGAGGATACTAATGATAATTTTTGGACCCTAAGTTTTAGTCACCCTGTATTAGCTCTGATTTATTCAAAAACATTTTTTTTCTTTTATGTTAGTATCTTCTTTTCATGTTGGAGACTCTATTGAAATATTGAGGATCCAGTTGTATTTAAGAGAGAGGCCCCAAAAGGCTGAATGGAAGCTCTGCGTGTGTGTGTTTGCATGAATGTGACTTGTTAGACCATTAAGCTTCACTATGGAGCGATTGTTTGGGGACCTGCTTTGTTTTATTGGGAAAGCCCTAAATGTTAATATTTTCTGTTTAGTTTCCTCAGAGAAGAACGCTGCACTTTCCTTTTAAGAAGTTTACGTCTAACTGTTATTTTTCTGGGGCTGGAGTTTTTATTATTCGGTGTTACAGACTTTCAGTAGATCTCTCTGCTTTCAATAGAGGGTCTCCTACTCAAACTCAGTTGTGGTTGGTGTTTCTAGTTCTTTCTGGTTAGAAGTGAAATCTCCCGTCTCCTGGCTGGAGTATGGCAGGAGTAGCCAGCCACTAGGCTGCTCACGATGGAGATCTAAGCAGTCTCCTTAAAGACTTCAGCCCCTCCTCCCACCCTCCCCTTTAGCGATACCTGATGCCTTCAATTCCAGAGCTTTCCTGGAGTTCTCCGGGGTGAATCTGCCTCTTGTTTGCTTCTGCTCCCTTAATACACTTAATTTCCAGCTTTCTCTACTCTGCCTCCATTCAGTGACCTCTACTCAATTCACTCTCCTGCTTCCAGAAATCTTCTTGTCATCCTTTTTGCTGTCGTCTTGCCTTTTTATTTTTTCTTGTGAAATTATGTCTTTTATTTCCTTTACTTTCATTTTAGTGGGAATTTCTGGAGGGAGTTGGGATAAAGGTATGTGTCCAACTCACCCTGGTGAACTGGAAGTTGCTCACTCTGTTCTTCCTCAGTGAGAACAATAGGAAATTTGACAAATCAGAGTGTTTCTCTAGAATTTTTGAACAGACAATAATGTTTTTAGTGCATCTTACTTCTAAGGGACTTTTAAGAATTTCATAGGCATTTCATCTGTCTCTCTCTGTGACACAGGAGGGGATGGGTAGTTTTACATTATTTTTCAAGCATCCAAGTAGAGGAGATCTCTCTTGTGACTTCCCTCTGGCATTCTGCCACAATCCAGGTGCATTCATTCAGCTCACCATTTGCCTTGCAGCCATCATCTAAAGTTTCAGAATATCCCTTTGATTGCCAGCACCTCCTCACCTTGAACCACTGATTCCTGCCAGACAGAATGTTCTTCTCCGTCTTCTGTCTGTAGCCTGTGCGCTCCTGATTTTCTGGGAAGCCCTGAGACTTTTCATTCTCCTAGCAGCTCAGATGCCATTCTCCCAAAACACCCAGAGTTCGTTTAGCACCAACGAGGTGCTCAGTCTGCGATTTCTGAGGGACTATCACTGGGGAGAGGCTGTTGCTAATGAGGTGCAAATTGGTAGCAGCTGGGGAGGGGCTGCCCTCTTGGGCTAGGCCCAGGGGAGGGGTAGATTGCCATGATACTTTCATAGGAGGCCGGCTATAGGCTGGAAAGTCTGATTCCTGGCCAGGGGAGGCCCTTGCGCAGTGCTGGGAGGCTGGTCTGGGCTCACCGAGCGCCATCCCTGGAGCTGCTGCCAGCTGGCTAATCTCTTGGCCAGTGTTCCTGGCTGATTTTCTTTGCAAGTAAGAGAGGCTGTGATCAGTGATGGGGCTTTCCCAGACATCCAAGAGACAACCAGGAAGACCCACAGCCCCCAGAGATACTGTCCTTGGGGTTGGTATGCTAGAAGCTTAAGAGGTTGAGGCTTTGGGGTGGAATAGCGGTTCCAGTAGCAACTGTTGGGAGAAGGAAGCGTATGTGTTCCTTCTGAGCATTTGCCCTCCAGTCTTGCATGGAAGACTCTCATTTACTAAACCATTCACTTGAGGGCCCTCATCAATTGCTCTTCTATGCTAGGTTCAAATGTCTTCTCCTCGCAGGGGGTTTTCACTTGCAAGTGTCTCCACCAGAGCTTTGGCAGAACTGTGAATAGGAAACTATGTTCAGAACCAGAAACTATGTCCTGGTGGAGAGAAAATGAAGGGAAGTAGGTGGATGTGGGATGTTGTATTGATTGCAAAGTTACTTTGTGCCTCCTGTTGTGGATGACAGAATGTGACTGGGGCCCCCGTGATGTGGAATTCATGTAGCCATTTGGGTGATCTTGAGCAAATCTCTTAAATTCTCTTTCTTGAGCACCCTCTGTCTTTTCTTCTGTTTCTTTTTATCTCGTTCCCTCTGTCATGGGTGCATGAAATACAGTCCTTATCTTCAAGGAGCTCACTTTCTAGTGGAAGAAGACAGAAATACAAACAACATAGATTTACACATGGTAAGAAATGAACTATGTCAGAAGCATGTGAAAAGCTCATGGGATGATGAAGGAAGGGGCAGTAATGCTCTCTGAAAGGGTCAGAGAATGCCTTACAGTGGGGATGACATTTGAACAGGTTGTTGAAGCTTGATTCTGTAGGTATGCAAGGAATAGAAGTGTGCTCCTAAGATGTCACAGCATGGTCATGGATGTTTGAAAAAGCATGGTGTATTCTAGAAAAGGCAAGTTGTTTATTGATCCCAGGGTGCAGGTTCACAGTGGACTGGCAGGCTATGAGACTGGAAATGATGGGTCAGGTGATGCAGTGCTGCTCGCCATATGAGCTTCGACCTCACCTTCTTGGTGATGGGAAGTTGCAGTGGGCTATGGAGAACTGTGATAATTTGCTAACTGAGGAGGCTGGGCTAGATATCTTTAAGATCTCTTGTAGTCTGAAATTCTTGGATTTGCTGTGTGGGTACAAAGATGTGGGTCTGGGAACACAGCTTCGTTGAGGAGTGTTATCTGGTGTAACGTCTGTGAGTAGGTGTTTAAATGTGGGCTGGACTCAATAGCTATATTAAGAGGTAACATCAAGCGGGGCATGGAGCACCAGGTTCTGAGTTAAGCTGGAGTTTAAATATCCAAGTCTTCTTTCAGCCTTTAATCACGATTTTGATCCTGACTGAAGCACTTGACCTGTCTGTGCCTCAGGATTGCCACATGCAAAATGGAAATCTTCACTTCTGTGCAGTCGGCAGGGTTGTTTTGTTATTTTTTTTGAGGGAGATTAGCCCTGAGCGAACATCTGCTGCCAATCCTCCTCTCTTCTTTTGCTGAGGAAGACTGGCCCTGAGCTAACATCCGTGCCCATCTTCCTCTACTTTGTATGTGGGACACCTGCCACAGCATGGCTTGACAAGTGGTATGTAGGTCCGCACCCAGGATTCGAACCGGTGAACCCTGGGCTGCTGAAGCGGAATGTGTGAACTTAACTACTATGCCACTGGGGTGGCCCTGGTTTTTTTTTTTTTTTTTGAATAGTTTTATTTGATAATTACTTTGCTGTGGTTTAGGGCAGTTGAGGGGAAGAAAAAATTTAAAGTTTAGCATTATTTCTAATTGTACTATTAGCTTTCAACAAGCATAGAAGTAAAAGTTATCTGTGTATGAATTTTGTGTAATACACTTGTCTTGAGTTTTGATTCGTATTTGGAGTAGGAATCTGGTGGGAGTTGGGGTAGGGAGATGGGAATATGTGCAAAAAACTGTGTGGCAGGAACTAACTTAGCGAACCATACAGACGCAGAAAGCTTTAGCTGAATGTTCCAGCTGGGCCATTTTAGGAATGCACTTGTGTGGTTGATGACACATTCCTGGACTCCTAAGTTGTTAGTTTATGCTGTTGAACTTTAAACCCCAGGGGATTATTATTTTATGGAACCACATGACGCACATTGTGGCCCAACTCCAGACACTTCCCAGTCTCTGAGTTGTCTGTTTGCTTTTGAGTTGGGTGTATTTTCTTCAGTTTTGTCTTGAGAGTCTGTAGCGCAGTGGCCTGCCCATCTTCTCAAAATACTCTGCAGTTAGCTCATCTTTGTACCAAAGGGATAAATGACTTCTATGTGGTTTGGTTCCCATGTTCTGAGACAGCGTCGCTCATGGTTTGACAGCCAAATATGGGTGAAGCCAAGAAGGGTATTTGAAGTGCAGAATAACTATAAGTTCTATATTTGAAGGGTGGAACAACAATATTTGAAGTATGGACAAGGTGTGGGCGTGGACACTGGTTGTAGACAACTGGTACTTTCATACCAGTGTACACTGTCTGATGTTAGCCCTGCTGTGGCTGGAGAGGCCTGTGACACACACATACAGGAATCAAACTTAGTAGATGTGATGTCTTAAAGAGGCTGGGCAGGAAGAACATCAGAAGATATTTTTTAGCACAGGTCTTGTTCAGACACACAGGTTGGGTCTCCTGCATTCTTAGGGCTCTTAGCATTGAAAGAATCCACTGATATCTCCAGACTGGCTTTCCAGTAGAGGTGATGGTAGTATGAAGCACAAACATCCTCACATCCTGTCTTTGAGGCCTTTCTTGATCACTAGTAAAATTATGACCATCAGCTATGACTATAGGACTGTATTGGGGCCTGGGAAGAGGCACAATTTAACAATATCCAGTATTTACTTTGTCCTATGGAAATGAGTACGGTACTCATTGGAAAGCAGTTTTTCTTCAATCTGAACTCTAATAACACTTTGTTGTTATTTCTCTTATATCAGGTATCATTTTTGCTATTATTTGAGAGTTATGTCTGTGTATATCTTGTTGGCCTCTAAATTATCGTGAAATCTTTGAGGGCTTAGCAATTAATTCATTCAACAAACATTTATGAAACATCGAGTGTGTGTCGAGCACTCAATGTGTGTTTTAGGCACCAAATACAAATGAAAAAGAACCATTCCGTGACCACGGGAATCTCACAGATTAGTTGGGGGGAGATAGATAAGTAGACAGATAATTATAAAACATAACTGTATGTGTGTAAAGTATGATGATAGAGATGTACACATGAAATTAGAAAATGAGACTTTGAGCTGAGTTGAGTTATTCAATGGAAGGAATTATTCATTTGAAGAGGGGTGGGAAGGGCCTTCCACAAAGGTCAAGAAGTCAACATAAGCAAAGACATGGCCATGGGAAATGACTTGGTTGTATAGAAAATTGAAAGTGGGTTGATAATTCAGGAATGTAAAGTGGATAGGTTGGGTCAAGGAATGAGACCAGTATAGTAAGAACGTTATCATTTAATTTGTCGTTTCAATATTATTCAAGGAGGATGATTTTGTCATATCTCCAGGGATGCTACTGGCATCTAGTGGTTAGAGGTCAGGGGTGCTGATAAACATCCTACAGTGCACAGGACAGCCCCTTGCAACAAAGAATTATCTGGTCCAAAATGTCAGTAGTGCCAAGGTTGGGAAATCTTGCTCTCGATCTTTTCATGTCTTTCGTTATTCAAGTTTTAGCTCAAAAGTCAGTTCTTCGGTGGCTGCCTTGCCCACCCCATCTGTTACAGAATAATTTGCCTCTCCTTCTCCATCACTCTCTGTTGCACAACCCTATTTTATTTTCTTTGTGCCTTTTGATGCCGTCTGATATTATATTATGTATTTGTTTATTTTTATTATCTGTCTCTCCTTTAAAGTATAAACACCACGAGGTTGTTGACTTGTTCGATGCTATATTTCTAACACCTAGGCTAGTGTGGGGCACATAGGCAAATGCATGGAAAAGTTTGATATCTGGGTTTCTGGGTGGAAGAATGCGGCAAGTTGGATACAGATTCTGTGCTGCTGGAATAATAATAGTAGTTAACATTTATTTTTACTATGTATAATACCAGACACTGTTCTAAGAAGTTTACATGTATTAACTCATTTATTCCCCAAAACAATCCCAGGGTGGGGGTAGGTATTATGATTATTCTCATTCTATATATGAGGAGGACAGGTTAAGTATTTTCCCAAGATTTTACGTCTTGCAAGTGGTAGTGCTGGGAAGGTATAATGCCTCGGGTGGTCTGTGCCTCGGGTGGTCTGTGTATTCACACGTGCTCTTTATGGCTGTTAGCCTGAGTATTCTGTGGGGCTGGGTAGGGGACTTGTGAACTGGATTTGAGGAATTTCAAACAATGTGCCTCCAAACAGAAATGCCAGATCAGATAGAAATCAGAGGGTGGGTGGTTAGTGGACAGAGAAGATTTAATAAAGAAAAGATTGGTGCCTTCTAGGGGATAGAGTATGCTACCTTAGTGAGGGCATCTAATGACCTCAATAGGTCAAAGCTGATGACCAGGTTGCTCTTACTTAGGGAATATTTTGGTTAGGAAGGGAGATACAATAAGCACTGCCCTCCAAGTCAGGCCTGGGCTTGGGAAATTGTGTCTTAAGTGGTGGCATAGTGCTGAGCAAGATTCCTGACATAGGCCCTTCGGAAGTTTCTACAGGCTGTTTTCAATGTCAGGATTGAGCCACAGAGATATATAAGATGACAGGTTGGCTCAGAGGCAACCTCGGGGCAGAGTCTCTGTGGCTGGGTGGCAGAACTACTTCTCATTACTGTAGGACTGTTCACCACTCACATCTCAGGGTTCCTCTTTTGGTGGCTCTAGAGTTGCCAGAACTAAGACCACGCAGCTGGGTCATTTTATTCTAGTTCCTGTCTAAACAACCCAATCTATGCTTTGCAGGAGACTGTGGACCTGACCTCTGCAGATAATGTTGATGGCCTTGGGTAGCACTGCTGGGAAGCCAGGTGGTTACCACTGTCACTACCTGGAAATGAGGGAGGAAGATGACTACTTTGTTTCCTTCTCCTTCTTTCCCTTTCCTAATAGTAGAGCCACCAGTTGGAGCTCAGTGAGTCCTGATGTAAATACACCTTACGGAGAAAAGGGGGAGGATTTCTGGGTCTTTAGTACGTTTCACCACCTGTGGGAAGGGCCATTGGGGTTAATGGGGCAGAGCGTATTGTGTTCTCAGTTTACCGCTTCTTCACATGCAGTTAGATTGCCTGACACTGGAGGGCACTATTAGGTTATGAGGAGTGGGGTAGAGAGGGTTGCTGCACGGATATGAGTGGGGGCTGGTGGTACTAGAATATAAAGAGCTTGGGGACCTGTTGTTGAAAGATTCAGTCTCCTCTACATCCAGCCAGGAATAGTTCCAACTGGGACAACAGGTAGACGTAGATGATAGCAGAAGCCTAGGGTGACCCTCTTAGGCATGAACGCAGAAAGAAAAGGTCTTGATGTTTCTTCCTGCGTAATAGGAGTTTGGCACTCTTGCCTAAGTCAGGTTTCCGGAAGCTGGAGGTGGCATAGGACTGGCTGGAACTGATGTCTAACAGTGCAGGATGCAGCAGGGGAGACTTCTAATCTGAGTTATCCATACAACTATGTCTGGACTTGAAAACTTGAGTCAGACTGAGTTGGTGAAACCCACAGGTTGGAAGAGCAGAACAAGGAGGGAAAACCTGGAAGCTTCTGTGAGAATATTATGCAGAGAAAGAGGCCTTTCATGGGGAAGCCCTGGGCACTGGAAGCTGATGCTAAGGGCAGTGAGCCAGTATTGAGAATGGAGGACTTGTTGCCATTTTATGGCTCGTATGGGTAGCTACTGAGAGGATTTAGATAAGGGAGTTTTTCAGATTTGCTTCTCAATTAGTTTATTCAAATGACTGCACAGAGGATGGGTCAGTAGAGATTCTTGTGCTAGTTTAGGTGAAATAAAATGGGCAAGGGGAGAGCTAGGAGATGGAGGGTATGTGGGAAATCTTTAGAATTTAAAACTAAGAGGACTTAATGATTAAGGGAGTATGACTTACTGGGAATGAAGGAAGAATCAAGGATGACTTCTGGGTTTCAGATTTGGTTGGTTATTGGAGCTACCACCTTTGGTAAAGCGTAGAGGATGATGAGGTACACCGGATGGGGAAAATGTTGAATTAAATGTCAGTTATATTGCATGTGAGGTACCTGTGAGCCATCAGGATGGAAAAGGCAAACATGAAAGGGAATCTGACTTTCAAGAGAATGGTCTAGGGTAGATGTGCAGATTTTGCAATGAGAACTGAAATCATGAGAGTGAACATGATTATTTGGAGATAGTCTTTAGGATGAGAAGAAATGGGGACCTAGAGAACACTGTAAAGTCGTGGCAATGTATAAGGGCCCATAAGAAGGAGCCACAAAGGAAATAGAAAGAGTGACAGAGTCTCATTTCAAGATCTGTGCTAGATGTGAGCTTGAGTCTGAAGTCTCTCCTCTCCCTTGTAGAATTCATTTTTTCTTACTCTATTCTACCACAGTACTTTTTATTTTCAACGTGATAAGTGATATCATAGAGGCGTTAGACAATAGCTGGTGTTATGAGTATCATGCAAGCTTGTAGGTTTCTTTAGGCCTAGGTCCTCATTGTTTTTCATGTCCATGTCCCTTGTATGAACTTCAGTGACTGATGTGTAGTAGGCTTTCAATAAACAGTTAGATAATATTGAATACGTGAATTAGAGAATGTTTATTGAGAGACTGAATGTACTATTTCATTAGAAAATTTGTTTCTAACCCACATCAGAGGAAGAGGAAACTTGGAGACCAATTAGGTTTTTCTTTTTTGTATTTCACGATAGACTCAACTCCCATCTTCTTAAGTAAAGCTTTTAGCTAATTTCTGAAAAGGGAGCAGTTAGCTCAGTACCATAGCCATCTGCAGAAGCTGGACCAGCAACTCAAATAATATGATTTCCTAAGAGGGATCAGATGTGCTGGCTTCACATATGGAGGGGAAGGCTCTTGCATTCTCCTTGCTCTAAGGTGCATTCACAGTGTGGTTTTTTTTCTGTAGTTGCTCCCGGGAGAAAGGGGGGATGACTTTTTGCAAGATTCAGTGGAAGGAATGCGGATTCTGTAAATACCCAAGAAAAGTAATAATAAAACAAATAATTCTACTTTTATGAATGGAAAGCCAATGTTATTTAGTCCTGTTTTTTACTGAGAGGCTAAAAGAGAGCAAATCCTTTAGATAATTATTGATATTTCCATGTTTGCAGTAAGATTCAGGCTGGCTAAGGGGAAGCTTAATCTTCCATTGTCCAAAGTTGGAGATGTCTTGACTAATCCAGAGCCAGGAAATTGCTGCCCATGGAGTGTATTTTCTTTGAGCTTATATACCTATTTGACCTAAAAACAATGTACTATTTGTTTTTAAATATAAAGTATATACCTACGTAGTTTGTTCTGCTTCTGGAATATTTGTAGGCTCAGATTCTTCTCTATGCTGGTTCTCTAGGGAGGCTTATACTATTTAATAATATATTGAGAGTCTGGGGCATTTCTTAGTCTAGTTCCAAGCCTCAATTTGTATGCCACATTGCTTGGAGCAGCTCAAATCCAGGTAGTCAGAGAAACTGGGAGCTGTCAAATGCTCAGGAGTGCAAGAGACTCACCCCTTCTAAGAGGGATGAAGTTGATGATGGAATTTGAACCCTTTTTGGCATTTCCCCAATTTATAAGAATACTTGACAGTGTTCCATTCCAGAGCTGAGAAGTTTTTCTTAACTCCTGAGCTGACAGTCCTGCTATTAGAAATGGCCTGATGAAGATTTTTGTGAGTGGGGGGTCATCATCCTTCACTGGTAGCTTCTTCTCCTCATTCTTCCCCTCCATCCTTTATCATACCTCCACATCCACTCCTTCATCCCACTGCAGAGATCCTTTGAAAAAGGAGAATTGGAAGGACAAACTATTGATCAATAGAGGCAGCAAAGTTGCCCTTTGGGGTTTAATATTGTGTCCTGCACTATTTTTATGTTGAGGAGAAATCCATTTTGCCTCATTGTGAACATGTTTTCCTTTGGGCTTTCGCTTCTGAGATTATTTCAAGGGAAATTATATCCATATATTAGTCTCATTTGCCCACATCTCACTCAATAACTATTAGAGCTATTAAATATCTTGAACCAGGAAGTTGCATTTTGCCAGCATTAAATGCAGCTTGAAATTCATAAATTCAATTTGGGGAAAAATCACTACATTTGAGTGGGTTAGAATCTTGCCAAAAATGCATTTTTCCATCTGTCTCATGGTAAGAGCTGTTTTAGGATTTGAAATTTATAGCTAAGGACTTTCTGCCATGTTTGCAAAGTGGTCTGGAACTGCAGAGTGTGATAAAGACTGTAGGTCCTTGGGAGAAGTCCTCGATGTGGAGGATGAAGTTGAGTAGATGTCAGTTTCTTTCTGTTTCTGTTCCTTGAATGGTAGACGTCTAATACTGTAAAGTCAACACCAGCACACTCAGCACCCAAGGCGATGGTTCCTAAAGTGTTCATGTCCACAGCCCTGCAAATCCCAATCTGACATGACCCAAAGGGATGGTCATGGTCACTTCTCATCCTTTCCCCCTGATCTGAATCTGCCCTGGGAATATAAGCATTGGATTCATTCTTACTTATTTACTCTAACACATATGAAGAAGACTCTAAGTTTGCCAAAGCCAAATGAGAAATCAAAGGCTAAACAGGAATTGGTTTTTAGCCTCTTCACCAAAGTAGGCCCATATGCAATTGTTCTTTATTGTGCAGGTGATGCTCCTGAGGGTGACTCTCTTCTCTTTGTCTTAGAAATGCTGATGAGACCTGTGAGCACTAGTCCAATCACTCGTGAACTGTAGCTGGTTCCCCTAAGTCTGCTCTTGCGTGGGTGGATCTCGCCTCTTAGCGTCATCGTTGGTCTATTTACTTTGCTTAAAAAGAGGGGCTCCCTTCCTTCTGATTGAATGTCAAGTTGTGTCCTGGCATACTTTCACAGTGTCATTGTTTGAGGCTCTGCCTTGATGAAGTCTTGACAGTTTCTACTGTTCTCACAACTTATGCTTGCCGTACTTCAATTCATCATGCAACAATGATTTGGGAGGCTGCGATCTTTCATTTTACACATATAACACATCCTGTATTGTTATTGCCTCAAAAATTACACCTAATTAACATTACACAGATCAGCATAGCTTAGTGGGTAGAGCACAGGCTTTAAGGTCAGGCTTCCTGGGTTTAAATCTTGACTCTACCACTTCCTAGGTGTATGGAGTTGGGAAAGTTATTTAAGCTCTCTTGACCTCGATCTCTTTATCTATAAAATGGGGATATTAATAGACTCTGCCTCGTAGGGTTATTGTGAGTGAGGATTAAATGAATTAATACACACAAAGGGCTTGGAATAGTGTCTTTCACACATTGAGATATCAAATTTTAGTTATGATGATCATGTTAGGGGCTCAGTATAATGACCTTAAAAGAGCAGCGTTTCTTCATCAGTCATTTTGCCTTGGCACTTCACTGTCCGTTATGACTCCAGGGAAATATATGTGAAACTCCTTGAGAGATTGGGTATAACTTTTGGTACAGTTAAATTCCTCTCACCTTTCTAGGATATAGAACCTAGATGATGATGATGATAGCTGACATTTATTGCGCTCTTATCATGTACCAGACCCATCCTAAGCATTATATATAATCTTATTTTCATCATAAAGACTATATGATGGGACGCCTGTCTCCATTTTATAGTTAAGTTGAAGCTGCAACTCAAATTGCAACTCGAAGACTTGGTGCTGGGTTCATATCCAGGTCATTCTGCCTAGACCCTTCACTATTAAGTATTATTATAAACTAACTTTTTTACAACAATAGACTGGTTCTCCTCCAAATTGGAGGCCTGGGGGAATGGGAAGTGAAGGAGATCTTCCTGGGATCTACTACTTATGAGATGTTGAACCTTGACCAAGCCTCTCTACTTCTTTGAAGTTTAGAATTTTCATCTGTAAACTACAGATGGCAATTACCGCACAGGTTGTTGCAAGATACAAAACAAAGTAAAATATATAACCAGGCTAGAACAGATAGATACTTCAAGAGTTGTTCCCTACCTGGCTTTGCCAGGGCAATCAGAAATTATGAAGATTCCATTTCCTGTACTTGTTTAACACAGATGATGAAGGAAGGACAATTCGTTCTGAGATCAGGCTGCATTTCTCTTCACTATGGAACCAGAGCTCAATCACCTTTAACCGGTGAGACTTGGTCCAAAATGGGTATACATGTTGCTCTTGTCCTGCACACTCTGATTGATCTGGAAGGCTGCATCACAGCCCTTATACTAAGTCTCAGTCTTTCTCCACATCAAAGGGATTTACATGACAGATTTCGGCTCTTCCTGATAGGCTTTATAAAATGCTGGTACTTCTTGGTCTTTCTAACAGACTATTTTGTGCTTCTTTTCTTCTGAGGTTGGTTAGGAAATTATTTTAGGGGGAAGGTGGCTTTTGCAGGCTGTGATTATGGGTGGGGAGATGGGAGGGGATATGTTAAATCCCTTTTGTGAGTTCTTGGTCAGAATGGATCTTGCCATTTTTGAAACCCCTTAACTCTTCCAGTGTAATACCATTAAAGAGCCTCTTGATAGCAGTAGGTAAGGAGTAGCTCAGGGGTGTTACTGTTTAATCACTTTAAGCTCAATTTTGTGTGTTATTAGATCCATCCCCTTTCTTTATCACTTCATCTTTGGATGGCACACCATTGCTTCAGGTGCAGAACTCAGCAACAATTTTAGTTTCTCTCTTGACAATAAACGTGTTAGACTGTCTGATCAAGGCTGATGCATGAGCTCAATCTTTGGGATTATGGTCAGTTAAGACAGGGCCAACTCTGCCACGTGTCTATGTTAGTCATTGATGCTAGTCACCAAATATTCTGTCTCCACTCTGGGAGTGTGGTAGGTTGTACTTCTTGGCTCCTTTATGTTCGGGACATAACTAGTTCGGGACACTATGTTGTGATTGGAAAGGATGTATGCTACTTCTGGGCTGGAATGTTTATTTGCCAAAGCAAGCCCCTCCAGCAATCTATTTTCCTTCTGCTACAGTTTACAGGCACCGTTCTCCATTGTCAGCCTGGGTCCCAGAGAGCCCCAGCCAGCCCTTTATAGACAGGCAGTGTGGGTTAGAAATAAACTGGTGTTATTTCAACAAATGAGACATTTCTTTGTGCCTGCAGACATCCTGCTCCATCCCCACTAATGCAATGATCTGTAGTCGGGGGCTTGCACTTCGGTGAGCAGTCAAGATGTAACCTTGATGGTGCTCGTGTTCTTTCTTTTACCTTCACCATAAAGTCTGTCTAGCAGTCTGAGTAAGACCTTAATAATAAATGTCTTGGGGGCAATCAGACTTGCTTAGTAGCTTCATAGTCTAGTGGGTTTTTTCCTTTAAAAACAGTTTTCCTTTATCTCTTTGTTCCAGCCCTTAATGTTTTGCCTGGCACATAGCAGCTACTCAGTAAATGAGTGATGAATGAATTTGTACATAAATCCATTAATTTGAAGGGAACTCACCATTAGCATTATAGATTTTGACTCTCTCCGAACTTGCTGTTGCCAGTCATTCTTTTATTAACTCAACTCTAAGTCATACTATTTTCCATTTTCAGGGCTCCCCCAATGAGAGACAGCCCCTGCTCTGGCTTGTCAATAGCCACAGAGGCCTCTCTGAGAAGGCTGCACGAGGCACCCCAGGTCTCCATTTTCCGAGCTCAGCAAACCCAGGAAACGTATGGGACTCTAGCTCAAGAAAGCAGGAGAACCCCGTACTCCTGCATCATTTTTGGCCAAGGCTGCAGCATCCAAACTGCCGCTGGCTCCAGAAGATTTTTTCACCCTTTCTTTTGTTCGCAGTTTTGTGGTTTCAACTAAACGAAAATTCCTCTGACCCTGGAGATTCTCCCTGTGTCTAAACTTCCCATCAGGACACACCCTAGATGTCTATCGTGTCATCATTAAGTACTGAGGGGAAAGGGACAGGGGTTAGGACAGCCCAAGACTTCAGACTGATACACAGTGACCAAGTACCTTTATAACACTAGGCACATCTCCTGCCCAATTAGAGATCTCCCCTGAAGCAATTCCTTCTCTCCGTTCTTCCTGACACTGCTTCAGATCAGGCTCTCAAATCTGTTGATTACACTATTAAATTAGAACAGTGCCTGGGACGTCAATAAGTCTGAGCTATTATTATCTTTATTATTGCTATTTCGGCAGCCTCATGTTCTCCCTGTCTCTACTTTTCCTCCATTCCAATCCATACTTTGCATCTTTTAAAAATAGTTCTGATTCTGTCATTTCTCCGTTTCTAACGCTCTCTTGCCTCCATTGCCTATCCGAGGGGATAAATCCCCCAATGCTGAGCTCATTGTACCTCTTGAGCAGTGGTTCTCACCCACGTTAGCCATATCTGAATCCCTGAGGGAGCTTGTCAACTCTCCCTTCCCAAACTCTCTTTCCCTAGAGAGATTCTGATCAGCTTATGGATGACGGGGAAGGGAGACAGAGCACATGCCTGGGGTGGGGATCTGCAGTTTGAGAAAGCTCCCCAGGTGATTCTGAGACCACTTATTCCACAGTGAGCCACCTCCACCTCCCCAGAGAGAACCACTGCGTCACACTCTGCTTTCTCAGCATGCCGCCATGTGCAACATGGGTTCCAGCTCGCCAAGCTTCTGGGGCCTCCTCACACTTACCATGTTCTTTCACACTCTTGTGCCTTGCACATACGTACTCATACCTTTGTATGCTCTTCTCCCTGTCTCTGCTTGGGTTCTTCTTCTTTTATTTTTTTAATTCTAGTTTAAATGTCAGTTCTTAGGCCTTTCTCAACATTCCCAGATGGTTGTCTCTCTTCTCCCGTGGCATTTTGCGTTGACCTGCATTATTATACTTGTCATATTGCAGCCTCATTATTTGTGCCTGCAGTTGCCTGGAGAGCAGGACAGTGCCTTGTTCTATGACCATCGACCAGATTTGCACCAAGTTATGGTACATAGTAGGCACTTCATGAGAGGCAGTGCTCTGTTGAAGTATGGGCTTGGAATTTTCCCTCCAGGGTCCTTGTGACAATTAAATGAGATGACGTACAGGGCACTTAGTCCAGTGCCTGTCTCTAAGTGTTCAATAAATGACACCTATAATTTTTATGAAATAAATGTTTACTGATTAATTAGTCTATATAATTCTTTCATTCATATACTCAACTGTTTACACATTAATATCTATACCAGGATGCATATATTTCTCATCCAAGCAATTTATCAAACACCAAGTATTTATTGAGCAAGTATTGGTTGCTGTGGAGAATATATAGAACTACATAGTCCTTGCTCTCAAGGAAATTACAGCTGAACACCAACAACATCAACACAAATGCAATTAAAACAGACATGAGGCAATCACAGGTAGAGAGTTTAATTGGCTGTGTAACACAGTCTGATTTGTAAGTGCAATGGGAGTGAAAGGGGAATTAGCCAGGCCCGAGAGACGAGATTCACCTTTTTGGGAGCCACATTCACACACACACCCATATTCACTCCTTAGGAAAAATGGTAGCAAGAGGATGTGTGACTTGACGAGCAAGGGAGACGTGATTGAGTGGACAGGCAGGTGGTTGTGAGTCTGGGCGGGGCCTGGGTTGGTTCAAGCGCCAGGGTCCTGCTCCTCAAAGTGTGTTCACTCACAGCAGCACAGCATCCCCTGAGGAGCTCACCTGGGGGCCTGCTACAATGCAGAATCTCAGGCCTGGCCCCCCAGCCTGTTCAGTTGGAATCTATCTATATATATATATATTTTTTAAAGATTTTATTTTTCCTTTTTCTCCCCAAAGTGCCCTGGTACATAGTTGTGTATTTTTAGTTGTGGGTCTTTCTAGTTGTGCCATGTGGGATGCCACCTCAGCATGGCTTGATGAGCAGTGCCATGTCCGCACCCAGGATTTGAACCAGCGAAACCCTGGGCCTCCAAAGCAGAACACAAGAACTTAACCACTCAGCCACGGGGCCGGACCCCAGAATCTGCATTTTAAAAGGGTCCCCTGAAGATTTGTGAGCACATGAAAGTTTGAGAAGCGCTGGCCTAGAGGATGCTTGGGAACTTCACTTTAGTGGTGGCTCATTTAGGCTCTCCTGTGAACTGCTGGATCATTACAGGAGGCCCATAAATCTGTCTGCACTTCTGATGTAGTCTGAAAACTGCATGAACTATGTAGCTCATGCATAAATGTAATATTTCTTTGTTCCAAATGTACCTTGGTACTGTTATGACAAAATACAAAATTCATTTGGACGTGTTACTGATTCCTAGTCTCTTTTCATCATTATGTATTTTTTCAGGCATCCAAACCGGAAAGAAAGCTGATCCTGGGTGAAGGTTTTGAAACATTTTATTTTAAAAAGAAGTTCTAGTATTTGAAAACCCATATAATTTCAGTACTGCATGATGCACAATATTTTGGGTCTTCACAGATAGATTTGGGAATCAAAAGTGAAATTCGTCTCCATATTAAACAGGACAAATCACCAAACACATGGCAAACTATTCCAGTGAGCGAGGATTTAGGGGTTTGGCATAGGTCTTACGTTTGTGCCTTATGCTTTGTGAGCATCTTCTTCCTATGGCTCATAGGCTAGGGGAAGCAAGCACCTGCATGGTCCTGTTCTCCCCTTTCCCTATGCCCTCTGCCGGTTAGGTTGGTGGTGATGATTGGTGTGTGGGGGTGGAAATAGAGCCCTTTAGGGATTTTGTACAATTCTTATTGCACTGCTTCACCCTGGCTGGGTTACTGGCATGGATGATGTCATGCTTGCTGGGTAGGCGGGTGGACGAGAAGCCTGGCTCTGTTACTAACCTCAGTCCTGAGCACAGATGCAAAGGTTCAGTGCCTGGTTCTTCCCAGTCTGGTGTAGCATTGACTTCAGAATCAGCTAGACTGGAATTCAAATCCAGACTCCATCACTTTGGACTGGTTACTTAACCTTTCTCGGACTGCGTTTCTTCTTTTGCAAAATGGAGGATAACACCACCTGACTCAGAGCAATTCTATGAATGAAATGCAAGTTGTAGGTCATTTGGCATATACTCACAATCAGCGAGAACCCTACCTTTGTTATCCCTGTTGTTATTGTTTCCCCTGTCTTCTAAAGCCATCCCCTCTCCTGTCTTTCAGGTGGGTACCTTCATCTGGTAAGTCGGAATGCTAAAGCAGCATGGGCAGGGTCGGTAGAAAAGGGAGGCTGCACAATTGTTCGTGCTCACATGGGATTCATAATAGATGAGGTCGAGAAGAGGAAATGAAATACCCTATCACCTCGCTCTTACCCAATTCAAGTGCCACCTGTATTATCGCTTAGCATCACAGAGATGATCTCCTCATGCTTTGTTTAGCTCGCTCCAACTCAGGGCCACAGTTCAGACATTGGCTCAGCCTTGGCTGACCTGTGTGAACTCAAATAACTTCTTTCACCTTTCTTAGCCTCAGTTTCCTTAGCTTTAAAATGAGAGCTTGAACTTTGGTGATCTTGAAGGTATTTCCAATTATAAAATTCTAAGAGTTTATGCCCATCTGAGAGCAAGTGGAATTAATGTTGTGAAGGGGAGCATGCAAAAGAGAAATGCTGTGGATGGGAGCAAGAATAGATGTGAATCATTTCAGTTTTTGAGCTCAGAAAAGCTGATGGCAGGTTTTCATATTCATCTGCCAGTTGCATGCTTATGCACTGCCCTTGTTTGGCCTTGAAGAACGTGTTTTTTTCCATTGTTTCTAGTGGGGACAGTACTGTATTGTCACAAATCATTGTGTCACGTCTGCTTGGGAAACCAACCACAGCTGCTTCTCTTTGGATCCTTGTCTAGGAAGTCTCACGCCAGCAGGTTGCCTCAACAATTCATAATGACTCTGGGGGTCTCCTCTCTGTCCAGGGACCTGCTCTGCCCACCCCCCTGGACACCAGAGGGGGTGGTAAGCTTTTCTCTCCATTCACTCCCTCACCAGAAGTGGCACTTGTGGTTGTCAGGCAGGTAAGGAGAGTGCTGTCACACTCAATAGAGATGTCAGACCCAATGTGAGTCAGCGTTCGCTTCCCCCAAGCACAGCTGAAAGACAAAGAGACGGATTTACTGGAGATGTACACAAACTAGAACCTATTATGTTAAAAAACATAAATAAAAAAGAGAAAAGGCATACAGAGTGAAATTATCTTTTTAAAGCATCTTGGCAAAATAGCGCTCAATAACATCAGTACAATAGTGGAGTCATCCATGTGTGTCAACCTGTAGTTTTTAATGACAGGGGTGTATAAACAAGTAGGTAATATACAGCCCAGCTGCCTCTGCGGTTTTTCTTAACTTATTCTCTTTGAGAATGAGTTGGTGGAAACACAGCTGAAAACACAGACTTAGAAAACAAGTAATTTAAGTTGAACATATAAAAGGAGACAGGAATGAGGATTTGGAAAGAATATCCATTCAACTACATGAGCCTACAAAGTAAGATTAGACTAAACAGACAGAAATTTTACTCTACTCTCAAAGGATGAACATAATTTCCCATTTCTTTTGGTGGATAGGCAAAGCCATGCTGTGAATAGTTTTTTAAATTCAGGCTTCTTTACAAAAAAAAAAAAGTATATATATCCCATTTCCTCTCCTTCCCCGTGTCCACCCAAGCTCTAAGTCCAGGAGGAATTCCTTCGTATCCTCTCCCAGCTAGTATCTGTGTTAAACAGCCAGCGCGAAAACACCAAAACAGTTCCAATCTTTTTATTTTTTCTTCAAAGAATTCCAAACTGCCCTGCCTTTGTTCTTGCGGATAATTTATAATAGCAGATATAGTTTTATTTATGTTAAATGGATTGCAGGGGGCCAGAAAGACTCATTAAAAGGAGAGAATGAGTGAAGGACTTCTTTTCCAGAGAGAAAGCAGGACAGAGAGCCAACAATTAAATCTTATTAAAGCAGAAAAAACTCACCTTTCCTTAGGTGCCTGGAAAGTTACAGATATTTTTCTTGTAGAATCTCTTTACAGTAACTGTAATTTTCTTCATTTTCCGAAGAGGAAACTGATGCTCAGAGAGGCCAAGCAACTGCTGAAGCTCATAAATCCTGTAGGGAATGGGAAGTCCAAAGTTGATGCCTAACTGCTTCCTTTTTTGACAATATCAAAATCAGGCATTTAGCACCTACTGTATACCAGGCATCTTACTGGGAGCTAGAGATGTGAAGAGAAGAGGAACCAAGTACTTACTGTTGAATGCTTCTCAAAGCATTTATTGAGTGCTTACTGTTTGTCAGGTATTTCACAAAGGAGATATCTCATTCAAGCCTCAGAATAGACAATTGTGCAAAGTGGACATGCTTCTTAGCTTATTCTTCAGATAATGAAAACCGCATGCTCATACTATTATTTACTCACACAGCTTAGATCATACAGTGAGTGAGTGCTGAACTGGAATCTGAACCCAGGTGAGTCTTACCCTCAAACCCTTGCTCTTGTCCAACATACATTTAGTGCTTATTAAGTTCTCCAAGATATTTGATATGGACTTCCTATGTCACATCTGCAGGAAAGTATTTGTATTTTAATAGAAAGTCCTGCAAGTGCAACTGCATTTGTGTAAGAAATTCATAGGTAGGTGGGGGAAATAATTTTACTCAGGGAAAAACTTCAAGAGTCTTCAAAATGATATGTTAAATCTGTTAGACAGACACGTAGATGTGAAAGGTGGGTTCTCTTAGTTGATAAACCAGATGAGAAAAATAACATCATGAAGAAATAAAAAGTTGTACAAATAAAATTGTGGTGATATAGAATATGCATGACTTGAAAAAGATTTGACATCAGTGAAGAGGATTCCTATGAGGATCCATTTTGTACGCTTGCTGATATCAGAATTGTAAAGCAGAACTTCAGTCTTGATCCATCCTTGTGTGAAAGCCTTATCTGGCTGTGTCTTACAAAAATCTGGTCTTCTCACCATGTCCTGAATTTTGTTTTGTCTCACCTATGTTCCTCTCTCAGCAAGGACCACGCCATCCTTTCTCTCCAAATGTTGAAATGTTCTAAGTGCCCACTTATGTCTCCAGGATGTCTTGGCTGGCCTTTTCTTCATGCAAGTGACCTGACCTGAATTTGGACTTTCCTGTTGGTAGTATTGATACTTACCTTGTGATCCTTCTTTTGATTTGCCTCGTAGTCATTACTTTCGGTACTTGGCTTATTTTACCTCCTAAATCATACATTTCTTGAGGGTTTTCCTCTTCTCTTTTTTTATTCTTTGTAATATTTGGCACAGTGCTTCACAAATTGTATTAATGAGTGTCAGTAAATATTGGTTAAATGAAACCCAGTTAAATTAAACCCAGAGTAAAATGTGCAGGGAGAACAGCCACGCATCAGACTTCCTCTGACTCAGAGATAAACTGTTTCCCAGCAAGGGAAGGAGTTAGAGGAAGGAGACAGGTAGGAAAGGAAGGCTCCTTTGTAATTCGGCACTGATATGAAATTTACTCAGGAAAATTGGCGCATCTCCGCAAATCACCTTCACGTTTCTCCTGAGGAAGAATATCTCTTTCATCAGGCAAGAGCTTATACAAATCAATGGGCAAATCTCACACCCCCGTAGAGCCATAACCGCTATTGATGACAGCACATGTGGTTACTTAGGAACAATTATGGTATCACTAATAGGGGATTATTATGATTTCAGGTGTGAAAACAACTGGAACAAAGGATTAAAGTCAGAAACAAAAGGGAGAGATGGAGTAAATTTAGAGCTGGAAGAGAGTTCTTTCCAAACAGACGTTTTTGCAGTTTCCCCTGATGTGACAGGCAGCGCATCTTGAAGTTAAACCTTTTCCCGCAGAGCGAGAGTTGAGGTCTGTGGTTCTTCCAGCTCATGTTTTTCCCAGCCACAAGCCCATATTTATTTCTCCTAGAACATTTCCTAATCCTCTTCCTCCTGCCCTCACCCCCAGTGGGTGCATGTCTGGGCATGTACGCACACTCCTTTATTTCCATTTCAGGATTAGGAATGAGATACGTCATCAAAGAGAATAATCTCCATCCTGATTCATCAGACTCTCTTGTGAGGACCCGCATCACGGCAGGTAGTGGTGGCAGAGAGGGTGACAGTACCACTCACTACACTGTCAGAATTATATCCATTTTGTGGTTGGTGAAACTGGGAGCTGAAACCTACAGTTTGACTTTTTCAAAATCGCAGAGTTGAGAACTAGAGGGTCCCAAGCCTTCTGGTCTTTAGGTCTAATGGGCTAATGTTTTGATGTTATTAGTGTGTGTTTGTTTTTGCGCTCTACTCTATAGCTATACTGATGGAGAGGACATTGTTGTTTACTTTTCTGGTGTCCATTCCCCCTTGCTCTTTCCAACCTTGGTTGTTTTTTTCTTAGCAGCTCATGAGGTTCAGAAACCTAATCCCATTTCCAGCTCCAATAGCAGGAAAATAGGCAAGGCCAGGTGGGCTTGGGGAGAGTGGTGGTCTCTTCACCCTCTCGTTATTCTCCCTCCATCTGCTTTCTTTTTCTTGCTTTCCTTTCTTCATTGATTTTTGCCTTCTTTCTTGTATGTTCAAAGCAACATCAAGAGTGTCCCTGAAGTTAAGGAAATGACAAAAGACATCTCCATGTGAGTGGGAGAGTATGAATTACAAGTGCATAGAGAAGGAAGTCAGATGTTGACTTGAAAGTTAGGGGGACATTTGACTTTCTCCCTAACAGTTGATTTTTAGCATTGGTTGATACTCCCTTCTCTTCTCTTCCTGATCCCTGAGCCATGCCTCATGAGAAGTTTCTCAGGCCCCTGAAGTAAAATGACAAGTCAGTGGATAAGAATGATAGGAGGAGAAGCACAAGATTTCATTAGACAGGGTAGAATGAAACACTTTGCACAATGAAAAATTGCAGAGCACTGACAATTGTACTACAGAAAGTCGGCACTTAGCTCACTGCTGATCAGGATGCATTTTAGGATGAAACCCTCGAAAGTCTATGTGTATTTTCTAAGGTGAGGCAGCAGTTCTTTGCTCCAAGTTATACAAAATTCTTGCTTTAGCTTCTGATGGAGGGGTTAACTGCCAAACTCCGCCAAGTATATCATTATCAAGGATCAACTAGCAGATAGTTGATTAGGCATCATGAACACTGGATGGGGGCAGAAAATTTAACAATAATATGAGATGTATCAAAGAGTGTACAATTCAGAAATAAGCCTTGATTATCAATAAGCTTTGAAGCCAGCAAGTCTGAGGTGAATCTCTGCTCTGCCAATCTTGTGTTTGTCTGGTTTTATACCTATTAAAAATGAGCAACAAACTGTTTTACTCCTTTCCTGAAACCAGTGAGAAGCCACCTGGATAGTGTATCAATCCAACTTGTTCTAAGGATATAGTGTATATTTGCCAATTCTGTTGAGAACAACCTCACGCCCCGCCCTGCCACATCCTACAATGAGGAAACTGGGATCCTCACACCTCTTGGGTACCTGAGATTTCTCATTCGCCTTGTGAAGGTCCTGGAACTATTTACCAAAAACAACCATGCCCCATACTCCTGCTGCCTCATTGTTTTCCTTCTTTATTCTCAACAGTCATGTGGAGATATACGTACTGACGAATTGAACCAGATGATTTCTAATGTCATTGAATACTTAAAATTAGTAATGAACTAATCATTAACGAGGGGAATTTCAAAAAAATTAAAATACATGGGTCATAATCACAGTGAGTTAAAAAGCTAGTTAAAGATGCAAAATGGATGCACCTGATGGAACAGCAGACAATGCCTGTGTAGTGTGGGAGGTATGGTAACTAATCTCTCATTTGGTGGTTCTTTCATTCAGGCGTTCCTTTGACTGAGTTGGATGACGCTGATAGCCCTCCTATTTCACATTGGGCTCCTGTGTGTTCTGGCTTTAAATCTTGGAGGTTCAGAAGTGTATTTTTATCACTTTTCCTTAGAAAAGCAGGAGATTGACTTCTTAACCAGTCTAGCCAAAAACTAATGAACCATAATGTCAAAATGATTACTTTTAAAGGAATAAATTCTAGGCAGAATAACTGAACTCAATATGTTCTTATGAGAAGTTGGACTGCTTTTTTTAAATAACAGCTTTATTGAAATACAATTTACATATCATTAAATTCACCCTTTTAAGTGTACACTTCAGTAGATTTTCGTATATTCACAGAGTTGGGCAATCATCCACACCATCTATTTTTGGAGCATTTTAATCATCCCCAAAAGAAACCCCGTATCCATTAGTAGGCACTCTCCATCTCCCTGGTCCCCGCAGCCCTTGGCAACCACTCGTCTACTTTCTGTCTATGTATTTGCCTATTCTGGACATTTCGAATAAATAGAATCATGCAACATGTGATCTTTTGTGGCTTTCTTTCTTTCTTTCTGTAAGCATAGTGGTTTCAAAGTTTATCCATGTTGTAGCATGTATCAGACCTTCCTTCCTTTTAATTGTCAGATATGTGTTATTTGTTTGGCTATAATAAATAATGCTGCTGTAAAAGTTTTTGTGTGGACATATGTTTTCATTTCTTTTGGGTTTAAACCTAGGAGTGAAATTGCTGGATCTCTATGTTTAACATTTTGAAGAACTGCCAAACTGTTTTCTGAAGTGCACCATTTTATAATCCCACTAGCAGTGAATGAGGGTTCAAATTCCTCCACATCCTTGGCAACACTTTCTATCTAGATATCTATGTATCTCCTATTGATTATATTTCTCTGGAGAACCGTAATACACAGGGTAATACTGGCCACATAGAATAAGTTGGAAGATGTTTTGTGCTCTTCTAGTTTTTGCAACAGTTTTTGAAGGATTGATGTTAAAGCTTTGGTAGATTTCACCAATGAAGCCATCTGGGCCTGGGGGTTTTCTTTGTGAGAAGTTTTAAAATTCAGTAATTTTGAATTCAGCCTCTTTGTTGTAGGTCTATTTAGATTTTCTATTTTTTCTTGAGTCATCTTCAGTAGTTTGTTTCTTTCTAGGAATTTTTCTCTTTTGTCTAGCTTATCTAATTAGTTGGCATAGAGTTGTTCATAGTATTCCCTATATTTCTGTAAGAACAGTAGAGATGTCCTGCTCTTATTCCTACTTTTAAAATTTCCTTCTTTTTTCTAGGTCAGCCTAGCTGAGGGATTTTCAATTTTATTAATCTTTTTAAAAAACCAACTTTTAATTTTGTGGATTTTCTCTATTGTTTGATTATTCTGTTTCATTTATTTCTGCTCTAAACGTAATTATTTCCTTCCTTCTCTTTGCTTTGGGTTTAGTTTTCTCTTTTTCTACTTTCCTAAGGTGGGAGGATAGGTTATTGATTTGAGACCTTCATGTATTTTTTGTTCTTTTATTCCTTCCTTACTGCCTTATTTGATGCTAAATATATATTTCTTAGTGTACTATTTGTATTACTTCCCCTTCTAATTATATATTTTTGAGCTATTTTCTTAATGGTTGCTCTGGAATTACATTTGATATATTTTCTTAAAAAATCTAGTTCGGATGAATACCAACTCAATTTCAATAGAATACAAAAACTTTGCTCATATATAACTCTGTTCCCTCCCTCCTTCTTTGTGCTGTTATTGTCATACAAATCACCTCTTTAAACATTATAACCACACTAACAACATCTTAAAATTATTGGCTTATGAAGTTTCCATTTAAATCTGAAAGGGAAAAGAGTTATGAACAAAAATATATTAACACTGTCTTTTACATTTGCTTATGTGGTTCCTTTTTCTAGTGGTCTTTATTTTTTCACGGGTATTCAAGTTACTGTATAACATCCTTTCTTCTCAGCTAGAAGGACTCCCTTTAGTATTTCTTGAAGGGCAGTTCTGCTTTGATGGGTTCACTCAGTGTTTGGTTTTCTGGGAATATCTTAATTTCTCCTTCAGTTTGAAGGATATTTTTGCTGGATTTGGTATTCCTGTTGACAGTCTTCTGCTTTCAGCTCTTTTAATAATATATTATACTATTGGATTCTGACCTCCATGTTTTCTGATGAGAAGTCAGCTGCTAATGATATTGAGGATTGCTTGCATGTGACAAATCATTTTTCTTTTGCTGCTCTCAACATTGTTTGTTTTTTGCTTTTGACTGTTTAACTCTGAGTATTTAGATACAGATCTCGGAGTTTATCTGACTTGGAGTTCATTGAGCTTCTTGAATGTGTAGATTAATATTTTTCACCGCTTGGGAAGTTTTCATCTGGTATTTGTTCACTGTTCTCTCTAGTTGTTCTCTCTCCTCTCCTTCTGAGTCTCCCATTTTGCATCTGTTAATATGCTGTTCATGTCTCACAGTTCTCTGAGACTTTATTTTCCTTTACTATTTTCTCTTTCTCAAACTTGGTAGTCTCAATTGATCTGTCTTCAATTTGTTAATTCTTTCTTTTGCCTGTTTAGTTGTGCTGTCAATGCCCTCCAGAATTTTTCATTTACATTATTGTATATTTGAACTCTAGAGTTTATATTTGACTCTTTTTTTATAATTTCTGTCTCTTTGTTGATATTGTCTATTTGGTGAGACATCTTTTTCATATTTTCCTTTAAGTCTTTTTTTTTTTTTTGAGGAAAATTAGCCCTGAGCTAACATCTGCCGCCAATCTTCCTCTTTTTGCTGAGGAAGACTGGCCCTGAGCTAACATCCGTGCCCATCTTCCTCTACTTTATATGTGGGACGCTCGCCACAGCATTGCTTGCCAAGTGGTGCCATGTCCGCATCCAGGATCTGAACCAGCAAACCCAGGCCGCCGAAGCAGAACGTGCACACTTAACTGCTGCGCCACCAGGCTGGCCCCTCCTTTAATTCTTTAGGAAAGATTTCCTTTAGTTCATTGAATATTTAAAACTTTGTGTAGTAGGTCCAACATCTGGGCTTTCTCAAGGACAGTTTCTACTGACTGATTATTTTTTTCTGTTTTTTGGCCATACTTTTCTATTTCATTATGGGTCTCATTTTTTAGGTTGTTGAAAACTGGAATTTTAAAATAATATAATGTTGCATCTCTGGAAATCAAGTTATCTGCCTTCCTGACTCAGGGTTTGTCCTTGCTGCTTGCAGTAGTAATGTTTGTTGTTATCAATGCTGTTTTCTTAGGGACTTTATTAATTTTGTAAAGTTTATCTTCTTTGTTGTATGTAGCATCTGAAGTCTCTACTTGGTTAGCCTAGTGGTTATCTAATGATTAGATAGATATTTCCATAAAGTCCTTCAACTAATCTCCCTTCCCTTTGCTGCAGGTCTGTGTGTGTGAGTTGGGGTATGCCTTCAATGCTCTGGCAGTTTACCACTCTGCCTTAGCCTTCACCTCCTGCTTGGTCAGCCATTGGTGAGAGATTAAGGCCTTCTCGGGTCTTTCCTGAGAACGATGTATGGCCCTGCGCATATGCATGGCTTTCTTGATTCCCAGGAATATGTCAGAATTTTTGCAGACTCCCTATGGACATCTCATTCTCCAGATTTTATTTTAAATTTTTTGGCCAGCTTCTCGTTTGCTCCAATTGGTGTCACCACCTCAGGCAGCTGTGATGTTTAACAATTCCTGATTCTTTTGGGGAAACACCCTGAGGACAGGGATTTCCTCACTTAATAACATCTGAGTCAGGTCAAATAAAGATAAGTCCTGTGAATGGGACTTTCCCGGGGAGCTGCCGGGCAGTAGTGATAATTCTCCGAGGATGAGGATTTAGGGGAGCTTCAGACCCATTCTGCTCTCTCCAGTAGCTGGTAGGTCACTGGTTTTCACAGCTACCTTGTTTCTAAGGCTGCTGGTTTTCAACGCTATTGCAGAGTTGGGGAGAGGGAAATGGGAATGGGGCAGGGTTAGATGCCACAGAGCTTACTAATATAGAGAATCAGCTATCTTTCTTGCAATCCTTTGGTTAATTTCCAGTGTTCTGAAAATGTTGATTTTGACCATTTTTGCTGCTGCTCTCATTGCTTTTATGGAGCACCATTCTGCAAGTGTTTTTTCTTCCTGAGTGATTTTACTATCAGGACTGCTTTTCAGACACAGATTTCAATCCAGAAAGTTGCTTGGTGAGTACAGAATCAGAAAAATGGAAATGGGTGTGCTAAAAGGATACAGCTGGATGATTAAGTCTGGTGCTGGTTTCCACTCTGGGGAGATTGATATTTATGTCTCCAGGGGAATGTCGTACCTCAACTTTCTGTGTATCAGAGGCACCGCAACAAGATATTACCATTAAACCTTGAGATCATCAAAGACGGGGAGGGGCATTTGTTGCTGCTAATGAAGTCTGGGTGGAAGTCTCAGCTTGGAACCCTAATAAAGCCAGCAGAACAGAATTGTGGCAGTGGGGCTTTGGGACTGACTGGTTGATAGTGAGCTGTTGGCTGGGGACCCTTGAGATATGCTTGCTGTTGACTTGCTACATGAAGTGTAGCTCGGGAGCCACAGTATCAGGAACCACCTGAGAGCTTGCTGGAAATGCAGAATCTCAGATTCCCCTGCAGACTTACTGGGTCAGAATCTGCATTTTAATAAGGTGATTTATATGCACAGTAAAGTTTGAGGAGTGCGTGCCTGTGGCACATTTACGTCTTTATGTGGTTGTCCTGGGAAGATTCCTGCCATTGGCTGGCCTAATCTATTTCATGTTGATTTTTATCAACTTAAATCTCAGAAGTATATTATCTACTTCCCTAAAGTTTCAAAGGATATCAATTTTTGTACAGTCTTGCCCTTCTTGTAGTTTTTTATAATGAAGATAAAGAGTTGGACTTCAAAAATATCAGAGAAGGAGAAAGTCTTTGTGAACCGTAGTGGTCCAAAAAGGCGTTATTTGAGTTGGGCTTTAAGGAAAGGGAGGAGGTGAGTGCATATCAGGTGTATGAAAATATGGGCCAAACTATGGAGGGGGGAATTATCTATCAGATGCAGTAGGTCTCCAACTGTAAAAATTTTTTTTTTGAGGAAGGTTATCCCTGAGCTAACCTCTGCTGCCAATCCTCCTCTTTTTGCTAAGGAAGATTGGCTCTGAGCTAACATCCATGCCCATCTTCCTCTATTTTATACTTGGGATGCCTTCCTGAGCATGGCTTGATAAGTGGTGCATATGTCTGTGCTCAGGATCTGAACTGGCGAACCCTGGGCCGCCGAAGCAGAGTGCGTAAACTTAACTGCTACGCCACCAGGCCGGCCCCAAAACTGTACAATTTTTGAGGGTGAAGATTATGTCTTGTTCATACATATATCCTCAGTGACTGGCGTAGAATAGGTGCTCAATAAATTCGTTGTGAACTGAACAGCAGGAAGATTAACTTAACTAGAGGTGAGGATTTATATAAGAATTATGGGAATTGATGCAGATTACTTAAGCTATGACTCGATGATGGGGATCTTGAAAGCTTGGTAGGAGTTTATATTTAAATTTATTGGATAATTTTCAATAATGTGTGTGGGGATGGGAGGAGGCTTATTTGGGGTTGTTATTAGAGAAATGATGAACAAATTAAATAATCGCATTCAAACTCCAGAATATAAAGCCCTCCAAAAAGCCTTGTTGGCTCTCCCAGATATGCAGATGTTTGACTGAGAATGTATTATAGGAATCACACATTAAGGAGAAGGAAAGTTAGAGACGGACAGGGGTAGCACATTTCAATTTTTTGCATGTTGTAGGTTCTTAAGCAGGAGAATAACATGGAAAAATGTTTATTTCAAAGTGATTGAAATTCAGCACAATGCTAGCTGGATTGGAAGGGGAAGAGAATGGAGTCAGATAGACCTGCTCGGTGGTTGTTTCCATAATCTAGGGATGAAGGCAGGTGGACATAGATCAAGGTAGTGGCAAGACAGAGGACAGTTGCTACTGAAGTTCCTGGTATTAGAAAGGAGAGAAATCTTACCAAGCAGTTTGGGTCTTACATTAAAGAGAAAGAAGAAAGGAGAACAGACGGAAACCATCTGATGCAATAGCAGTAATAACAACAACTATTCTGTACCATTCTCACAAGGCAATTGTGAGGATCAAATGAGCTAATTCTTGTAAGTTGCCTACAAAAATGCCTGGTACATGGTAAGCACTCAGTAAATGTTAGCTATTAGTGATGTGATTGTTTCCTGGAAGGAGAGACCTTCTGTTGCTGTTAAGTACCACTTCTGTTCCTCAAGACCAGTACCCAGCTCAGTGCTTATTTGTAATAGATGCTTAATAAATTTTTGATGAATGGATGAATGGGAAATAAAATATCTCTCAATGTAGGAACTAAATATATTGATTCTAAGTAGAATCACATTTTACTGTTGATTTCTATTATAAATATATTCCCCCTTTGGAGGATTGGGCAAAGTGGTTATTGATCTCTCATCTTCTGTTTTCCAAACTAACTTTCTCTCTCCTTCTCTTCCCCTATCTCCTTGTCCGTTCCCATCCTAATGGATTCCTGTCTCTGTCCTCATGATTCCTGGAAGCCAGCTCTCCCCGTCTGTTGTGTTTTACAGCAGATGCTCAGTAATTATTTGTGTTAATGGGTAAACCAATGTGTTCTAGACCTGTGGTTCATGACTCAAAGCGGTACTACCAGTAGAAAGATACCCTCTTTTCTCTGCCGTATTTAATTCAGTCCTTTTAAATAGTTCACCCTCTCTGAATGACCACTCAGATGTTTGGTACAACCAATTTAGTGAGTTGTGGATAAACTGCATTACTTCGTGTGGCTGAAATATATCAAAACGCACATTTGTGCATGAGCCTAAATCTGGAAGTTTCATGATTATTTGACAGAATAATTGAAGCGAGGGGGAAAGGATTGAGTGATTCATGTTTCACTATATTTCTTCACCCACCACTGAAATAAAATATTCCAGAGAATATTTTTCTCCAGAGAGCAAAAGTCAGGAACCTTTTCGACCCCTGTCACCAAGTGACAGAAAGTTGGAGAGTGGAATTAAAATAGAGTTCTTTTCATCACCAAAGAATCGCTGTGATAGAAAAGGGGAGTTTCCACAAATGGTGGTGGCTAATTTTCATGCTTAAGAATCTTATAGGGTCTTCTAACTATTAAGGGGCTTAGTCTCAGTTGGAAAAGTCTGTAGAATCCTGAAGTCCAGCTCTTCTGGTTTCTTTAGGTCCTTCTATTTAGAGCTGGTTTGCATTTTTCCATTAAACAAGGATTTTCTTTAGTGCTTAATAGTAATGAGTCTTTAGGAAGAGATTTGCTACAAAGGTTTTTGAAGAGGGGTGGAGAATCTTTCTATATCAGGGCCACTGACTCACCAAATAGATTAATCAGGCATGCTTAAGAAACAGCAACCTAATTTAGGTCATTTGAGAAGGAATGTGAAACCATTAAATAAATATACTTCCAGCTCATATCACAGCCAATTGAGGAAGACAAGGGAGGAGACAGGGGAAGACGTAAAATGGTTTAGAGCAAGGAAAGAAAGAGAGAAAAACATGTACTCAGAGGTAGACTGACGCACACAGAAATGGAGCAGGATAGACAGAGAGGGGCAGGTTTGTGAGTTCTGAGACGAGAGTTACTGAGGTGAGGTGCTTGTCACATGCTGTTGCTCTCTTAAACGGATTTCTGTGCTAATGAGTTGTTTAAGCGTTGCTCATAGCTCCTTCTACAGCAGTTTGCCAGGAGAAAAAATTATTCTTTGAACGCTTGCAACATTGACCCAAGTGATGTCTCTCTGAGAGAACAGATAAAATGAAGCCAAGGGCTGGAGATTTGCCTGCTCCCTTAAAGGGAGTGCACTAACATTAATTGAATCCTTATTCTATAGCGTGTGTCCTCTATAGATTATCTAACTTAATCCTCAACAAATCCAGCAACAGGCACTGTTGTGCCCATTTTACAGATGATAAAACAGTCATTCAATGGTTTCAGGTAACACAACTAGTTAGCGGAGAAGGTGAGATTCAAGCACCATCTACCTCCAGAGTCCTGCTCTTTCTGTTTCACCAGCTGAATCCAAGTCTCTTTCTAGAACTTAAAGGAACTTCAGAAAATCATCCAAGTTTTCAAATTGGTTGAAATTGCTCCAGGCTTCAGATTGATAATAATTTGCTTTATTGAATAGAGATGCATCACTGGGCCCCATGCCAGTCAGGCAGGTTTCTTACCCATTTAAAGTAGAACAGCATCCAGTTGGTTGCAGGCAGCGTTGTACCTACTGTGCTCTGACAGATGGTTTTCTATTTGGCTTTTGAAATTCTTATGGGAGGGAAGCTCACAGTTTCTCACAGAAGCTTATTGAAGTCGTTTCCAGAGTCGGTCCTAGGATCATCGATACGATTATTCCTCCCCACTTTGAGTGCTGCGTACTGTTGTGTGCTTAGCTTTCCCACTGGGCTAAAGATGGTGGTACAGTGTTTCCTGTGGTACATAGAAACTATACAAGGAAGACTAATGAATAATGACTCAGCAGACCGTGGCCTGGGGGCCAGATCTGGCTGGGCTGTTTTTGTAAATAAAGTTTTATTGGAACATAGTGTGCTTCTTCATTTATGTATTATTTGCGGCCACTTTGGTGCTTCGACGGCAGAGTCTAGTAGTTGTGACAGAGATTCTATGACCTGCAAAGCCTGAAATATTTATCTGGCCCTTTACAGAACAAATTTGTAACCCCTGCTGTAGATTGACAAGTCAACTAGAGAGTTTTATTTTTAAATGTGTTGTGTGTTGGTTTTTCATGAACGTATTTTTTCTTTTTGAGGAAGATTAGCCCTGAGCTAACTACTGCCAGTCCTCCTCTTTTTGCTGAGGAAGACTGGCCCTGAGCTAACATCCGTGCCCATCTTCCTCTACCCTATACGTGGGACGCCTACCACAGCATGGCGTGCCAAGTGATGCCATGTCCGCACCCGGGATCCAAACCAGCGAACCCCGGGCCGCTGAGAAGCAGAACGTGCGAACTCAACTGCTGCGCCGCCGAGCCGGCCCCTAGAGAATTCTTGAAAGGAAAGGGAGCATGGATGTAGAAAAGCTACGGTGTTACCCAGGCAATAGTACTATGACGGTCTGCTACAGATAATGTTTTCCAGGTGCCCCTCGTTGTGTTTGGGGGATTCCAAAAGGGAGAGTTGTCTTGCTTATATGTTGGAATAGAGATAGAGAGTTCCTGAGAAGAGTGTTGCTTGTGCATCAGAATACAGAGTTGTGCTTCTCTGTTCTGACTGTGGTTCTTGTCCAGGTAAGTTGGGAAATTGTGACTCCTTGAAACCATGCAGGCAGCCAAGTATTCCAGCTGATGTTTTGCGATTTTTTCCCCCTTCGTTTAAAAATAAACTTTGTAGAATCTTTTTTTTCGCGGCTCTCTAAATATTCTGTTTTGAAACATTTAATTACCTAGGTTATTTATATGGAAAGGTCTGATAATGTGTCTATGGGAGTCTGTTATTTATTTCTTTTGCTAAATTTTATATTGGGGGAGGGCTAAGGTTGGTTACTATGGCAACATTCTCAAAACTGCCACAATCTTATTATGGATGCTAAAACTATAGTCATTCTGGTGGGAGGGCAGCTTGGGTAGTGGGTGGCAGTCTTTTTATTTTTATTTTATTTTTTTAAAGAAAACCTCTCCTCCTTCCAACTCTTTTGCATTCATTTATTTTAAGCTTTGCAGCGTAGGGTACTGGAATGAGAAATGCAAAGAAAAAAAAAGTATGTCCTGTCTCTCTCTATTAAATTTCTGTCGTCTTCATCCGCTCCGTTTGTAGGGCTACCCCGCTTTCTCTCCGATCTGTTATTCATTTATGCATCCATTTATTCACCAAACTTACACTGAAGCCTACTCTGTGTTAGAGATAAATAAGATAGAATCCGTGTTCTCATTTCTCCTTTTAAATTAAAAATTCCTTGAAGTCATTAATTCGTGTCACTTAAATTCAGTTAAAACAAATGTTTATGAGCACTTGCTCTATACCAAGCATCATGGTGGCATGCAAGAAAAAGGGAGGGGGGCTTTGTCAAAGAGCGTTGTTTTGTTTTGTTGGGCAGCCAAGGGAAGGGCAAATAGGTAAGCACAGAGATGATTAAAATAAAACATGATAAATGCTAACACAGAGGTATGTAACCTGCTTAACTCTCCGTCCTGTAGAGCATAGGAACAATTTTACAGGGGAGGTGACATTTGGGCATTTTCCAGCTAGGGACCTGTGGGTGGGTAGGGCATTCCAAGCAACTCTGGACCAGCAAAATAGAGGTATTGGGGGCGGGGCAGGCCCTATGGTTGAATGGTTAAGTTCACGCACTCTACTTCAGCGGCTGGTTCGGATCCTGGGTGTGGACATGGCACTGCTCATCAAGCCATGTTGAGGTGACATCCCACATGCCACAACTAGAAGGACCCACAACTAGAATATACAACTATGTACTGGGGGGTTTTGGGGAGAAGAAGAAGAAGAAAAAAGAAGATTGGCAACAGATGTTAGCTCAGGTGCTAATCTTTAAAAATACCAGAATAGAGGTATGGTGTGAGGGAGCCCTTGGCTGCGTGTGGGAGATCTTTAAAAGCATGCGGACAGCCGGTGGTTGAATAGTCCCGAGACATAGGCTAGACCCGTCAAGAGAAATTCTGTCTGGGAGGTTGGATTTTGGAGACTGAGAGCTATTGAAAAATTCAGACAAGGGAGTGACGTGAGTGTCCTGGTTCAGAAAGATCTTTCTGTTGGCGGTGTGTGGGATGGGTAGATAATGAAGGGAAAGGAGCAGATTGGGTTGAGAAGGACGTGGAGATTTGTAAAACATTACAAGGTTCGTCCTGGGACATGTGAGTTTAAGATGAACCCCACCAAGCTGGGCTGTCTAGTAGGTAGTTGGAAATATGGGTCCAGGAGTGAAGGAAATGTGGATGGGAGTCAGAGGTCTGGGTATCATCAGAGAAGGCTTGTGGGGAGGGGAAGCAGCCAGACGAGCAACTGCTCATCATCATGTTCCCACAGTGCCTAACTTGATGTCTCACTTTTAGTAAAAGACTAATAATTAAAAAAAAAAATTCTGAAGCATTGATGTGACCAAAAGAACTAGAGCCATCAGACAGATTCCAGATTCACTGTAATGATTAAAATGTAACAATTGGGATTACTGAGCTCAGACTCATGGGACATAATCATAAAACAGTCTTTCTTTCGCCCTCCATTCATTCTTTAAACCTGCATGGTGTGGCATGTCCTTCTCTGTCTCTGCTGGTCACTCTTAGGTAATAAAAAAACCTTTCAGTTGCAAAACCCTATACTAATTTAGTAACTAAAGCTTCCAGAGAGCTCCATAATAATAAAAACACTGGGGCCAGCCCCATGGCCGAGTGGTTAAGTTCACGTGCTCTGCTTCAGTGGCCTTGGGTTTGCCAATTCAGATCTTGGGCATGGATCTATACATCACTCATCAGGCCATGCTGTGGTGGCGTCCCACACAGAAGAACTAGAATGACTTACAGCTAGGATGTGCAACTATCTACTGGGGCTTTGGGGAGAAAAAAAAATAAAAGGAAGTCCAGCAACAGATATTAGCTCTTGGCCAATCTTCCTCAGGAAGAAAACCCCCAAAACTAACAAACAAACAAAACCTCTGGACTTGATTTAGAATTGAGGCTTCTTTCCTCTCCCAGCCTGGGCCTGCCACAGCCCTGGGGTCAGGAAGGAGGAGAGTGGTTAGCTGCTTCTCTCTTTCTGTGCTGTTCTCTTTCACCGCTTCTCTTCTATTTGCCAGTCTCAGCTGCAGACCCCTCTAACGTTGAAGTTGGGTTGGGAAAGAGGAGGAGGGAGGAAACAGTTAAGTTCTTACTTGACTAGTAACAAATTGTTTTTCTAGCGTCAGTGCTCTCTGAATTTAACAGATGTTTAAGCCGACTACTTCTCTTTGGAGTTCTTTTGTGGAATCTTTGCAAATTCCCCTCCCTCAATGCTGAGGATCTCATATTTGCAGTTGCCTGAGACAAGGGCAATGCATTGCTCTCCTGGATGCACTTTTCTCAACCCTTAGGCTTCTGATAACACCTCCAGCTACTCTCTGTTATGGTCTTTTGGATAGTATCTAAGCCAATCCCAAGATGGCTGTCTCTAGCACGTAGCCCACACCTTGTTCCATGGGAGACACTCAAGCAACCTTAGCTTCTGCAGTCTCTGGTTGTGTAGCTGCCTCTCTTAGATCCACCATCCAAGCAGCCAGCAAGCCTCTCTCTATTTCTGTATTTCAGGTGTGAACCGGACACAAATCTACTTGTCTCCTAAACTGCATGAACTGCTGAGGACAGATGTTTGTCTGCCTCTTAAAGCCCCCCTCTCTTGACTTGAGATGAAGAGACAAGCAATCCTAACTACTATCTTCCTTGGGTGGAGGGGGGAGGACTCTTGACACATCAACAGTGCCCTTGAAAAATCCCTCCAAAAATGTCCAATTCTTGATCCTTTTATACCCTTGTTGTGCTTAAGCAATTATGAGTGTTATAAACAGTTTATAGCCATCTTCTTTGGTAAATTTTACAAGTGGTCTAGTTCCTCTTTTAAATTGTATCTGTTGTTTCTTGGTGCCTCAGAGAGAGGATTCATTGAAATGTCTCGTTACATATTTGTAATTTCTCTACCCTCTTCTCTTTTAAACTTTCTCGTCTTGTTGGGGAGAGTTTTGTAACGCAGCAGGATTGGCTGCTCTCGGGGCGGATTCAGTGGATGGCAACCATGGAACCAGGCAGTCTTTGTGGGGACTGTGTGCAAACCTTCCATGTAGACAGGGCAACCTTAGACGAGAAGCTGTGCGCCCGAAAGAAACTCAGTTTGCAATGATCTCCTCTGTGTTAATGACTCCCAAATCTGTCATCGTAGCCCAGACCTCTTCCTGAGATGCAGACCCATATATCTGACAGCTTACTGGGTTTCTCTGATCAAAATATTACAAACTTAACTCATATCATTCCTCTGAAACCTGCTCCCTGTCCTTAACACCCATTCATCTTCATGTAATTTCTCTTTAGTCTTAATAAATGATGCCTAGAAAGTCCACCTAATTGCTCGAATCAGAAATCTGGGAGTTGTCTATGGATTCCTAAGCTCTTATGTGCAGTGGGTGCCCCCTTTAGCAATCTGCGGATGTCTGTGGATACCTTTCAAAATAATGTTTTTAAGTACAGAGGACTATTATGAAAACTGATGATATGGAAATACAGTTCTATTGTGGATGACTTGGAGTCTGCGAGTTGTTCTCTCTCTCTCGCCTCTCACACTGGTTCAGTACTGGTCGCCAGTCACCTCCTGGAGAGTAGCCAGACTCATTTCATCTTGTCTAACTTCACAGCTACTTTCTTAATTCAGTCCTTTATCATCTCTCACATGAATTACTGCAGCTAAATTTTAAAAATAATTTATACTGGAAAATTTCATATATATACAAAGTAAACAAAATAGTGTAATAAACTGCCTTGTAACCATCACCTAGTCTTGACAGCTATCAACATAATACCTCAACTCTCCTTCTACTCCCTAGTTGATGATGATAATGATGGTTTTATAGGTTTTTTTAAAAGTAAAATTTATAAACATTGAATTGCATAAATATTAGATGTACAGTTTGGATACATGAATCCACAACCCACACTTCTTGGGGTAAAGCCAACACCTCTATGAAGACGTAGAACATTTTCATCTCCCGGAAAGTTCCCTCCTCCCTTCCCAGTCCCTTTCCAGCTTCTTGCTCCTCAATAGGCAACCACCGTTCTGACTTTCTTCACCTTAGTTTAGTTTTGCCTGTTTTGGAATTTAGTGTAAACTGAATCATACAGTAGGGATTCTTTTGTCCCCAGCATCTTTCACTCAGCATGTATATGAGATTCATCCATGTTGTTGCCTGTATTTGCAGTGCATTCCTCATTATTGCTGAATACTATTCTGTTATATGAATAAGCCACAATTTGCTTGTGGTTCTCCTGTTGATGGCCATTTTGGTTGTTTTCAATTTTTGTCTACTATGAGTAAAGCTACTCTGAACATTCTTGAAGTCTTTTTGTAGCCGTGTGTTTTCATTCTCTTGGAAGTGGAATATTGGAAGTCAAAGGGTAGGTATATGTTGACTTTTTAAAAAACCTGCTAGGTCTTTTCCAAAAGTACCAGTTCACTTTCCACCAGCAATGTATGAGAGTTCTAGCTCCACATGCTTACCAACATTTGTACCATCAATCTTTAAATCTGGCCATTTTTATGGGTACCTAATGGTATCTCATTGTGGTTTTATTTTGCATTTCCCTTGTGACTAATGATGTAAAGTATTATTTCTCAGTGGACATTTACATATTTTCTTTTGTGAAGTGTTTATCTGTCCAAGCTTTTTTTTAGACTATTTTAAAAAAATTTGTTATTAGTGAGTTATAGGATTTTAAAAAATTCTAGATATAAATTCCTTATCGTATATGCAGAATCAGTCAAACTCCTAGAAACAGAGTAGAATGGTGGTTGCCAGGGGCTAGGGAGTGAGAGAAATGGGAGATGTTGGTCAAAGATACAAACTCCTAGCTATAAGATGAATAAGATCTGGGGTTCTAATGCACAACATAGTGATTATAATTAACAGTACTGTATTATATGCTTGAAAGTTGTTGAGAGAGTACATCTTAAATGTTATCACCACACACACACATACACACACACACACACACACACGATGACAATTATGTGAAAGGTTGGGGGTGTTAACTTATCTTATTGTGATAATTATTTTGCTATATATATATATATATATATCTCTAATCATCACATTGTACACCTGGAACTTATATACATTAAAAATCAATGATATCTCAATAAAGCTGGGGGAAAAATAAATCCCTTATCAGATATATGTTTGTGACTTTCTCCCCGTCTGATACATACCTATTAATTTTCCTAATGCTATTTTTCATAAACAGAAAATTTTAATTTTTCTTTTATGGTATTGCTTTTTATATCCTGCCTGAGAAATGTTTACCCTATCCTCAGGTCATGAAGATATTCTCCTATATTTTCTTCTAAAACTTTTATATTTTAGCTTTCACATTTAGATCTATTATCCATCTTGAATTAATTTCTGCGCTTAGTATGGAATGGGGGTTTAAGTTCGTTCTTCTTTTTCTTTTTTATGGCTATCTGGCTGTTCCAGCATAATTTGTTGAAAAGACGCTCCTTACTTTGTTGAATTGCTTGGTGACTTTGTCAAAAATCAATTGACTATATAATTGTAGATCTATTTCTGGACTTTCTATTCTGTTCTCTTGATCTATTTGTCTTTATGCCAATTCCACACTGTAGATTAAAGATAAGTCTTGAAGTCGTGTAGTGTAAGTTTCCCATCTTTGTTCTTTTTTCAAGATTGTTTGCTGTTCTAGATCCTTTACATTTCTAATTAGATTTTAGAATTAGCATGTCAATTTTTATTTAAAAATCTCTGCTGAATGTATAATTGGGGTTACATTGACTCAAAGGTTAATTTGCATGCATAGTTTTAGCCTGGGATTTGGGGAAATTTCATTTGCAGATTTTAGGCTCCCCCCTTGTGACTTCTTCCTTTCCAAAAGTTTTCCCCTAATTTTCTTGTAGTTCTGCCTTCCTTGAAATCATCTGTGAGGAAGCTGAGGTTTTCTGCAGCCCCAGCCATGTGTGGCCATTGCAGTTTGCCTTTTAATGGTAATCTCTGCTCCAGTTTTTGCCTTACCATGGTCACTTTCCAGTGCTTTTGAGTGTTTTTTCTAAAAAAATTGTCTAAATTTTATCATTGTTGTCTGTGGAACAGTTGTTAATGACCAAGCTGCTTTGCTATTAGCAGAAGACAGAACATCTTCGACTGGCATACAGTGGTCTCCTTGCCTCCTTTTCCACCTCCTCCAGAGCGATCTTTCAAAAATGTGAACCTGAGCAAACCATTCCTTGATTTCAAGCCCCTCAGTGGCTCCTCATTGCTCTCATTGCTCCTCATTGTTTTCTGTCTTCTTTTTCTAGATTCTTCCATACTTATTCCATGTGCTCCCTGGCTTTATTGAACCATTTGGCATTCCCTGGGCACATCCTTCCCTCACAAGTCTCCCCTTCTTTGCATGTATGATGGTCCCTGACTGAAATGCCCCTACCTTCTTTGTAGCCTGGCTATCTCCTATGGTCCTTCAAAAGACAGCAGGTCAAAGTGTCAACTCTTAGGGCAACCTTCTCCAAACTGGATTACTCATGCTTTCGTATTTCCCATTGTTCCTGGTGTATTTTAGTATCACAGAGCTTATCAACTTGTATTTAATTGTTTAATTACTTATTTGTTACTTGAACTGTTGAGACTGTGAGCCCCTGGAGAGTAGAGTCTATGTTTTACTTGCCTTTGAATGCCCATCACCTAGTATTCTTGTGGAAGGAAAGAAATGAGGATGGATGGACTTCATAGTCAAATTATGGTTGCATTGTAAATTGTAGGTATCTGACTATCTCAAAATATTTCCCCTCAGTCCTCTTACTCATGGTCCCGAATATGTAAATGCCAATGTGAAATTAACAAGGTGAAGTTAGACTACAGAAACACCTCAGTTATCCAGAACAAAGCCTTCCAGGAGCCTCAGAAAACTTACCAGGTCAGGATTTAAATACGTATATATATTGATGCAAATATAGTTATACAATGACACAAATATTTCACCTATTGAGATGTGAGTTAAGTTTTGTGGACACAAAGGAAAAGGCTGATTATGATTTCAAAAATTAAGCAAAGTTTTAATCTACATAACCAGCATTATGACACAGGGGAACATTGAGGGAAGCTAGATCACAGCTGTCACTGTTGCCAAAATCCTTTCACATTTATTTGGACATGTCCACCTCTTTCGTGTGTGTGTGATTTACACGTAAAATACAGAAATAGAGATAAGCTTGCTGGCTGCTTGGATGGTGGATCTAGGAGAGGTGGCTGCACAACCAGAGACTGCAGAAGCAAAGGTTGCTTGAGTATCTCCTATGGAACAAGGTGACACTGAGATGAATTATGAAATTCATCACCACAGGCTTAAAGGTTAGGATTAGGGTTTTTTTGTTTTTTGTTTTTTTTGACTACTAAGTAATCATATAAGCATTGCTTAATTTCACACAGATTCTTTCTTGGTGGAATCCCAACTTAAAATACTGTTCCCATGGAAGTCTTGTTGGTAAGTAGACAATGCCTTTTCCACATAAAAAAAATTATTTTTATGATACCACAGTCTTCCATATTACCATCTTGCACACCAATTAAATTGAAATGTCCTGCCATTCTATGTCAATTATAAGCTGGAAAAAAAGTTTGCCAAGTCGTTTCCTTGCAATTAATGATTATCTCATCACTCCTCCTTTTCTCTTGTATTTTTCCGTTCTTTTCCCCTTAGATTAATCTGTGAAACATTGCCTTCCTATGTTCATTCCACTTTTGCTTCAAGCCTCCCACAGTGCACCTGGCCTCCCCAAATGCCTCTCCTTTCTCACAAAGGCCTCTCCTTTCATCATTGTTTAAGACACTGATAATCCACTTCCTCCATTAAGTTCCCCTGGACGGATCATAGACAGTTGATTGCATGTTTGTATATGTGTATGTGGGTGTGTATTCTTTTTTTTAACTTTTAATTACAAAAATAAAAAATGCATTATTCATTACGAGTAGGTAATATGGAGTAAAAATGAAAGTTTCTCACTTAAACACACCTGCCCCTAGTACACCTCTTCTTCCACCCCCAGAGGAAACCATACTTAACCACTTGCTGTGCCATGTGCCCTATATATTTTTTTCTAAGCATCTATGAATGCACACACATGCTTACATATAGCAAGATGGTAATGAAAATATTTGTCCACAAGTATAGTAGTATAAATAAATATATAATTTCAGCACTTAAAAATATGGTCTCTTCTGTTTTGTAAGTAAACTAAACTATATATAACTGCCTACCAAGTGATATAAGTTAGAGGGCAAATCATTCATCATGTCCTTCTAATAATTTCCAAAGCATTTGTTGATTTCTAGTTGGTATGGTGCAGCTGTCTCTAGCTAAGTGATGGTTCTGTATGAACCATGATTTGAAACAGGGAAACACATGAATCTATTTCAGGATTCACTCATTGCATTGATAAGCATCAGATCCCTGAGTCTAGGGCTTTGTTACAGCCAGGAGGTGGCTGGACATGCAGCTGAGTGCATGGACGTGGGTTGCTGGCGTCTTGGCCCCCAGTGAAGTGCCACCCTGCAAGCTGCCTGCTCCACCGTCCCATCACTGCCGGGCTCTTGGTGCATCTGCACTAGTTCCACTCCTTGGCCCAGTCAACTGCCTCTGTGGCCACCACTGGACAGTGTCATTCAGTGACTTGTAGACGCAATAAGCAGGGGATTTCTCTTTCCCAATTGATATGGAAGTTTTTAAATAGTTTAGCAACTGGTCTGGCTGTTCTAGTGTATAAAATCTGTACATCAACCCTGCCTATATTCCACACACATTAAATTCATTGTATGTGTATATGTTTATTTGTTTGCGTGTCTGTGTGTACACACAAGCATTTATGCATCCACAGACCCCCAAATCAAAGGCACAGCCTGGTAGGCAAGAGATAGGAATGGCAGAGGTACCTGGGTAGAAAGCAACGGAGAAGAGGAAAGACGGCAGGTCCGGAGAAGTGTCAGTATTTCCCTGCCTGGAATGAGTGTCTGTCTATCCAACTTTGGGAAAATTTCTTGAATCTTGTTGTTTCCTCATTGTCCTCCCAAGGATATTTTGCATTTTTTTGAGCATTAAAGGTCACGAACTGCCCTGCTTGATCTTTGAACCCGTTTTCCCCCATTATATGAGAAGAACTAATCCTTAGTGGAGCATACGTTGTCAGGCGTCAAGGAGTTAAAAAAAAAAAAGAAGAAAGAAAGAAGGAAGAGAGAAGTGAGTCAGAGAACTTCTGCCTATGCGTCTGAGTCAGCTTAGTGTGTTAAAAAAAAACCTGTGTGCGGAGACCTGCCTGGAAAAACTGCTGAATGGAAGGACTTGAGAATAGCTTATAGACTTTGATAGCAGATGAAGAATTTTCATGTCTTTTCAGAAATGGTTAGCAGCCACTAATAACGCCACCGTGACATCACAGAAATCTTGACTCTTGCTCGTCCCCTCCCACCTCCTTTTCATATAGGACCTTAGCACAAGCGGGTCAGGAAGAGAAGAGGGGGGCTTCTCAGAGGAGGGAATAAGGCAGGTGGAGCTGGTGGTGTACCTGGCAGGCCATGTTCCCTGACAAATCAGGTGGTCCTTTTGGAGGAGATGCCATCTGGGAAAGGTGACCTGTGAGCACTCAGCTACTGCCGGCACCTCAGCCATGTGGGATCACTGGAAAGAAAAGCACCCCTGGATGAGGGGAAGGTTGAGTGCCTTTTTATCTTTTATTGTGTGTGGGGGGGGAAGGGTAATGGTAAATGTGTGGGTTGCAGACACATGAACACGCAGCAGAATGGTGGATGCCATTTTCTTATATTCCTGTGTATAAAGGTGAACATTTTAATTTTATTTACAGTAGGGGGGAAAAGTCCTCCAGTGTTGAACATTTGGTGTAGTGGAAATTGTATCGAAGCTTCTTGTTTTACTCTTTTTCACGAACGTGTAACTTTCTGAGGAAAATCTCTGCTGGACTGACCTATTTCAAAGTTTGATTTTTAAAAAGGCAGCTTGAAAAATTGGAGCTAAAATTAATTCCTCCTGTTTAAACAGTGAAAATGTTTTTAATGTGATTTCCATGTCGCTCAGATGATGACCATCGTTTCATTTTGATTCAATATTGAATCTGCTGGAGTGCTTCAGTACAGCCCACATACAGTTCTATTAAATGCTGTGTGTACTTCACTACTTTCTTTTCGTAAAAAAGTGGAATTTGTGTGTTTTAAAATAGTGATTTCTTTCCCCTCCGCTCTTGGGAAATGCATCTGTGAAGTGTGCTGTTCAGGCTCTGGGTCGTTCCTTGTCAGTGTGTCTCTAAGGGGCAGGTGTTAGCAGCGCCCTGATTAAATGGCAGGTGGAGACACTGGCCCAGGGCCGGGACTCACCAGGCAGCTTACTCACAGACATGCTCCTGTTACTGAATCACCGTCTAAAGCAAAGTTCATTTTTTTTTTTTTAAAGATTTTATTTTTTCCTTTTTCTCCCCAAAGCCCCCTGGTACATAGTTGTGTATTCTTCGTTGTGGGTCCTTCTAGTTGTGGTATGTGAGACGCTGCCTCAGCGTGGTCTGATGAGCAGTGCCATGTCCGCGCCCAGGATTCGAACCAACGAAACACTGGGCCGCCTGCAGCGGAGCGCGCGAACTTAACCACTCGGCCACGGGGCCAGCCCCAAGCAAAGTTCATTTTTTAGAACTAAAATTCCAGTTGACTGTCAAGGATCCTCTAACCAAAACTTAGTAGTATTTTAAAACATCGGCCCAACTTAGTCCCACCCAGGAAATATTATAGGGGACCCAGTTAAGAAAGTAAGTTTAAGTGACTGAAAAATTTGATAAAGTCTGATGGAGGCAGACTTGCTTGTTTATAAACCTCAGAGGTGTTACCATATGTAATGTCCTGTGCATTTATATAGATGATTTTTCTCACCTAGACAGCAACCTTGTCATGTTAAAGAACATGGATTTAGAGTCAGACAGTCTTGGATTTGAGTCACTTTATGACTTCTGTGGCCTTCAGCAGGTTTTATAGCCTCTGGAAGCCTCAGTTTCCTCATCTATACAATGAAAATAATGCCTACAGGTTAGCATTGAAGTGAGAGTCAGTCACTTTGTAAAACCTCAGCCCATTTTAAGCATTTGGAAAACATCAGTTTCTCCATTTTTCTTGTTCCTTGGTTGTTATTATTTGTTTATTTTTCTTTCTGAGCCTTGGGTTTCTCCGCCAGTTTAGGTGGAAGGTGATCTTCTTGCTGTAACTAAATCTGGATTCTGCCAACAGAATTTTTCTGAACTGGTCTCCTTGTCTTGTCTTCACAGCCTCCCATTCAGCCAGCCCCCTGATCAGTAGCTTCTTTCTCAGTTCTGTGCTCCCTTGGATCCGTGGAGGCCTCATCACACTGGTGCCCCTCAGGGTCTCTGTTTCAGGGCACTAGCATTTCCTGGGGGTCAGGGCACGTTTTCTGGCTGACTCTGTAAAGCAGTAACCTGTTTCTCTGGCAGAGCCTAATAGTATCTTCTCTGCAAGTTAATCATATTTGTTCACTCTGAGCAGAGTGAGGATTTTCCCCAGTTGTTATGTCTCTGCAGAGTGTCTCCTACCATTATGTGCTATAAATGTGGCATCATTGTGTGCTCCTATTTGCTAATATAAGAGAAATCCCATTATAAAGAATTCCAAAGGATTTTGCAGATTATTTTACTGGTTCCAAATAAGAAGACCATCCCCTAGAACTTGGAGCTGCTGTGGCAGACAGAGTTTGTAGACGTAAAATGGGGTATAATGCGATTGCCCTATGGGCCCCATTTTGCACAGAATGGCGTCAGCTGAGAGAAACCAAAAGGGGAGCAGCTCTCTCCATCTGGCGATTCCCCCCAGCCTGCAACATTAACTCGGAGCACTTTATCCCACTGGGACACTGACTCACCCTTCCTCTCTCCACCCCCGTTGTCTAGTTCTCATATTCTCTGTCCCCACTAATTCTAGTGTTGCACTGACTTATGCCTTCTTCATCCTAAGGGGGGCAGAAAGCTGGCCTTTACTAATAAAAGTAGGAAAACAGAAATGCCACCACTTTCAGTGCAAACAATATATGTTTGTTGAATGTGTGAATACAACAACTTGGAATAACTGCCAGCAGTGTTTCCAAATATTTTGGGCCTATTTAAATAAAGAGACATGAATAATTTGAAACTGGCATCGTTTTTTATTCCTTCTTTTTTTTGCGTTAGTAATAAATGTGATGAAACCTTAAAAACAAATTCTCACAGTTAGGGAGTGGTTGCCTCTGGGGAGTAGGACCAGCAGCAGTTCTGGGAACTTAGGCTGTTCATTATAAAGCACTCTCGTGCTTCCTTTTCTCTAATCAAATGTATGTATTACTTTGATTTTTTTTTTTAAATGCCTTCTTTAAGTAGGCTCAGTTCAGTTTAAGTAAAACCTGTTGAGTGGCTTGTGCCAGGCAGCGTGCTGGCCATCTGAGCTCAAGGGTGAATAAGGCATAGCTCTTGCTTGTGAGTTCACAGTCTAACTGGAGAGACAGAACAGACCAAAGGCATATTTAAATAATATGACGCTGGCTGAGAGAGAGGTAGCCGTGGAGTTAAGTATCTTCCTCCCCAGACATTTTATTCATATTTTTATTTTTAATTTCTATCTTTATGATGAATGTATCTCAACAGACTTCTAATGATCACAAGTTTGCATTCAGTGGAAAAAGAATAAATGAGATTTTATCATCTTAATTTCCCCAACATGGAAGAGAATGCGGCAATGCACCGTAAAGAGAGAGGCATAAAACCAGCCACCAGTTTTATTTTGCTACTTTCTCTCTGGGAATGAGCGAACAACAGTAGTGCAGAACAGCCTTAAATCACAAATCCATACAAGGCCGTGTCAGTACCGGGACATTCTTTATTCCCTGCAGCCCACAGCTGCCAATTCCTGTGTCCGAACCTGGAGGTTTCTGCCACCTCTCAATGGTTCTGGAGCACCCAAGAACAACGTCAACTTATTATTAGAAGGTCTTCCCCAACTTGAGTTGGAGTCAACCTGAGCATCTGTCTCAGGCCTTAAGTCCTTCTAGTTTTACTGACAAAGCTTCCAGACTCATCCAGGGTCTCTTAGACATATTTGAGTCAATCTATCAGATTGTTTAGTAGTTAATGAGGCCACATTTTATTCCAAGAGCAAAGCAGCGTCACTCTGCCTATCATCGGAGCGTACCAAGTCATTCTGATTTTTAAAATATCATTGAAATAAAGATTCATGTTTTGTGGTATCTGTCTATTACTCTGTCTTTTCAAGAAAAAAAACTCACTTAAATTTGCACAAAGAAGCTTTTTGGCTCACTTAATATTATGGGTTTATGATTTCCATAACACTGAAAATATCTGTTATATGTATGATGCAATGTGAATCTTGTTTCCACTGACTAGTAGGTAAATGCTTTGTAGAGATTTAAGAAAGGGTTTGATTTTCAAATGAAAAATGAATGAATATGATTTCAAAGATAAAACAAACTCAGATTCGGACTAAAAAGCAGAATTATATCAAAATGGAAGTTGATGATCTTATAGAGTTAACGTTTACTGATTTCACCCAAGGATTGCGTCAACATCAATAATTTTGAGCAGGTAACTGTCTATATTTTATCAGTTCACACCAAGAATATATGATGATATTAAGTTTTTAAAGAAATAAACCTTAAAAACTCCTGAAAGGTTTTATTAAAATCCCCCTGGGTGGAATTTATTATTTTTTAAAACTAATATTTAATGTTTTTATCAATCAGTGGATGGTACTGGTTTTATTTTCCCTGACTGATTAAAACAATTCTTTACCGCTCACTTTAAGCCCACTTCTTTGGTTGAGATAACTTTTCACTTTAGCTCCAAATTTTCATGTACATTTGGGGTCAAAATCATTTTACAGAACTTTGCCCTCAACTGCCTTAGCTGGGTTTGACCTCAGCCAGAGTTTTCCCACTGTGTTTAATTTGCTCCGGCTTCTCCTGTATTTTTTCTTGATTTCTCCCTGGAAAGTGGCAGAAGCAGAAAGCATGATGATTATCATGTCATAGGGCTCCATAATCAGAATGATAAATTCCTATGCATAAGTGCTGTCTTTTCTCAGAATTTCCTGACCCATTTTTCATTTTTTGAGAAGGAGACAGAATTGTCTTTCTTTCCCTCCTGACCTCTTGAGAAATCTCTTATATTAGCTGGTATTTTCATCTGCTGGCACCTGTAACTATTACAACGTGCCTCTTAGATAGAATACAGGGTGCCCACATTTCATCTTGTAAAAGAAATAGTTTTTCTGCAAGAGTTAGTTTCTCTGATGAAACCACCATATGGACCATTTGGTAGAAAACTCAAAAGACTTGAGAGCACAATTTAACAGGCATTCAATCAAGCTGCAGTGATTTCTTTTGTCCCTTAATGTGAAGGAGGCGCCGAGGAAGGTTTGGCTTGGAAGGTGGAAGGCAAGAATACAGGGCCGATGTCGGGACCTGAGGGGGCGGGGCTGCAAAAATTCAGGGCACGTTGGTGCTCTAAGGCACGGGGTGATCTTGCCTGGGGCCTGCACTCCAAGTCTGGTCGCCTCCCTTTCCACTAGAAACATGCTCTTTGCTTACTTTTTGTTTGAAGCAGCTGGAAAGGCTATTTTTTGCTCTGAGTCAGTGCTTTGCTTTTGAAGAAGCTGCTTCGTAAGAGTCTCTATTGTCTTCCCTATGGGTTTCAGCTCAGTGTGATAAGGTTACTTAAATATGTGTGTGTTTTTAAATGGTTATGAAAATAAACTCTTCATATTAATGTGGCTCACTCCCCACTCCCCCACACTGTTGAGTGCTGCTCTCCCTCCCAGCAACTTTCCATTCTTCTAGCTCTTCCTTCTGGTCTTTATTTACCTCTGCATTTCTAAATACTATGTTTATGCTGCTATTACTTGATTTGCCAATTGTAGACGTTATACTCTGTCTTCTTCCTGTGAGTGATGAGGGTTTAGACTAGCGTTCCTGTGTCCCGTCTAATATCCTTTCCCTTCCTCTCTCTTCCCCATGTATTTACATCAAAGTTTTGGGTTAAATTAATGATGATACTATTTATACTGTAATATTATATAACATTTTAAATGATGGCTAACATTTATTGGGTACTGTCTAGGTGCAAGACACTGTTTAAGAGTTTTAGACGCATATTAACTTATCTTCATAACAACAATATCAAGTAGGGACTATCATTTTTTCCATTTTGCAGATGGGCATATAGGTGACGTGCCTTTTGGAGTCATACAGGTAGTAGTTGGTGGAGCCAGACTTCAAAGCAAAGTAAATCTGGCTCTAGAGTCTCCTTTAACCACTACACTCTTTAAATTATGATGATTTTGTAAATACTATTCATAAAGCAGCCATATGTATACTATCACTTCTTTTATTATTTTTTTTCATTTCATTTACTATCTCTTCATTGTTTTTCACTCTTCATTTTTTTCCTTTTGGAACTCCTATTATCTGGAAGTTGTATCTCCTGAATTGATCCTCTAATTTTCTTACCTTTAAATCTTGGTTATCTTCTGGCCTACATTCTAGGAGGTTGCCTGAACTTTAGCTTTTAACTCTTCTGTCGACTTTTGATTCTGGATGTTTTTAAATCCCAAGAGCTGTGTTTTATTTTTGGCATGTTCCTTTGTTTATTTTTCAGTTCCTTCTTCCCGAGTTTGCGTTTGGGTCCCGTCTTCTGTGTTAGTGGCTTTCCTGCAGCGTCAGGAGATGTGTGGCCATCAGTTCACATATGCGAAGGAGGCTCTAAGAGCTGATGGGACACACTCAGCGGGGGCCTGGGCTTGTCAGTTAGTGGGCCTCACTGCCGAGTGAGCTAGGGTCTGCAGATCTGTTCAGGTGGCGGATTCCCGGTTGTCACCATCTGGAAGCTTTTCCCATGGGCAGGTCAGATTATCCAGAATAGAATCTTCCAGACTTGTTCCTGGGGATATCTGTCTGCTACAGGTGTTGTGGGAGCCAAGTCTGGGGCAGGGGACAGAAGATTTCATCGTGGATGTTGACTCACACTGTTCTCCCTCGGGCTCGTGTTTACCACTGCACCATCCTCACCACCATGTAAACCCTCCCCAGGGGTCCCTGGTTCCTGAGGGCTGCTCTTTCAATTTCTCTAGAAAGGAAATCTCTCCTCTCCTGCCCTGATGGAGGAGGCATGGTCACATGCTGTGTGGGGAGATGGAGGGGATCAGGAGGATTCTTGGTGCCTTGTGGGAAGTCCATGGCACTACTTCCAATTCCTCAGCCTTTCTGAGGCCTATAGTACCAATTGGCTTGTCTTTTCTTGGCCTTGTTCTGTGAGAATTTTAACTTTCTTTTTTTTTTTTTGAGGAAGATTAGCCCTGAGCTAACATCTGCCACCAATCCTCCTCTTTTTGCTGAGGAAGACTGGCCCTGAGCTCACATCCGTGCCCACCTTCCTCTACTTTATATGTGGGACGCCTACCACAGCATGGCATGCCAAGTGGTGCCATGTCCGCACCGGGATCCGAACCGGCGAACCCTGGGCCGCCGAAGTGGAACCTGCGGACTTCACCACACTGCCACGGGGCTGGCCCACTTTTAGCTTTCTTTGTTCTACTAGGTCAAAACTGACTTGTGTATTCAGTTTCCCTCTATAGAAGACTGTTGACCTTTTTTTCTTCCTGTTATCCTCTCTCCTTTTCTCACTGTCCTTGTGGAATTTTATTGTTTAAATTTAATCACTTTCCTTACATTGCATTTTGAGAAGACAGCAGAGATAAACACCCTGTTAATATGCCATACTTAATGGAAGCCTGACTCTGTTACTGTTGAAAAAATTTGTTTCCTGGAATTTGCTTCGTTTTCCTGTTAGGTTGGAGAACCCCACAGGAATTGTTTCAGAACTGTAGGGTGCGTTCACTTTTCTTCCTCCTTGAGCTTCCTGAGGTATGCCTTTCTTCCTTTTCTCTCAGGACTGTAAATCCTGAACGATCTCTTAAGCTCTTTTCTCTTCCTGTCTTCATCTATAAATGAAAGGGACTCAGAGTCAGGTTTCGGCAACTAGATCTGACATTCAGAGAAACTTGTGTTCAACAGGCTTCTCTTAGCCTTCTTTTCTCAGTGGTATTCTCTGAAAACCTTTCTGTGTCACACTGAGGTACCAATGTCTGGTATCACCTTAAGGTGTAAAGTGTAACTTCTCTTAGGAACATGGATAAGGCTTTGGGGATGAAACTCTGATAATGGATTTTCTCTCTTTAGCCAGCTGGAAGGCTGGACTGCTTTGGGATTTCAGGGCCTTCCTGGAACCTCAATATCATGCTCTGCCTTTCTTTAGAGTCGGTCCTGGCATGAGGGCTACTTGGCCGAATTCTTTAGTCAATGGTGTGATTCAGCTTCATCATTTCTAGAAAGATTCCCATGTTCACATCTCATTGCAGAGGGCTGAGGTGCAATGACTCTAAACCTTGACAAGGGGGTACCTTTTGCAAGAATGTTCTTTGGAAAATGGTGATGGCACAGACAAGATGGGCAATGTCACCAGTGAAATCATTTTGAGATCCCCAGTTCTTGGACTTGCCCTAGGCAGTAGCTTTGCCAGCAGGTTGGAAGAAGACACAAGAAGCCTGCTTATCAAACTTGTAGCAGACACAGAGCTGGAAAGAATGGCCAATGTAATCGATGACAAAAATATGTCTTGAAATGATCTGGATATGCTGGAATGCTGGGTTAAAAATAACAAGATGACATTTCAAAGAGATAAATGTAAAATCTTATTTGGGTGTTAAAAAAATCAATGATGATGGGAGAAAAAAATCTACTGGCAGTAGTTCTGGTAGAGAAAAGACATTTAGGTTTTGTTTGACTAAAAGCTCAATATAAGCTGCTAAATCTGACGAGGCAACTAAAAAGCTGCATTAATGGAACCATAATGTATTGATCCCAGGAAGTAACAGCCCCTTCAATGGTTAGACTGCACCTGGATACTCGTGTTTGCTGGTGTACCTTTTATTAGAGCGAATAAGAGCTTGCCGGAGAAGAGCAATTAGCCAAGGGCCTGAGGGTCTGGAAGCAGTGTCTCAGGAGAAACCATTGATGAAACTGGGTATATTTAGATGGAAAAGAAAACAGTCTTCTACTTATAAGCTGCAAAATTTCAGGCAAGTTACTGTCTGCGCCTCAGTTTCCATATGTGTGAGATGGGAGGAGAGAGCATTTCTGGTGGGAGTTGGGGTACCTGGCAGGAAGGCCTGGACCATGAGACTGGAGAAGTGGGAGGCAGGGATGAGATTGTGAACATCTTTGTATCTCAGGATAAGAAATTTAAAGTTTATCCTGTGCTGTAGGTAAATTATATGGTCACCCTATCCATTATCTTCCAAACCAGAACTTTAAGAGTGAAAGGAGGGCTTATTAAATAAGGTGTGAAATGGGACTGTTGCGGCACCCCAGGCAAACCAGGAGAGAAGGCCACCCTGGTAATGAGCACTACTGGTAGAGGCAAACTGCCTTTCCGGGTGGTAAATGACCTGCCTTTGGAGGTACTTAAGCAGGGCTTGGATGAACTTCTGTTAGAGAGCAGTGTTTCTTTTGTGGTTGGAAATGAACTACATGAACTTTAAGGTCCTTATTAAGTACTGCTAAAAGAGATGCTCTATTCGGGTAATATGAAACAAGTTAAACAGAAACCATCCTGGCCCTCCCCGGATTCCTTTAGATGTGTATATTTGGCAAAAAGAGGGCTGAAAGTTCCTCTGAATTATGAAACTAATTTAAAGTGTCAGAGTCTGCTCACCTGGAACAATAATTCTAGTGTGCTTCAGGGAGCTTATTAAAAAAAGTGATTCCCAGAGTGCCACCCTGGACTTATGGAGTCAGAATAGGGGTAGGGTACGTTAGGAAACATGGTCTTTTCTCGAGTGACACCATTCACATCTGAGATGAGCAGCAAAACACATTTATTAAATACTTGCTGGATCTGTGATAGGATCCAGTCAAAGTCAACCCAGGAGCCATCACTTGGCACCCTTAGAGGCTTAAAATAAATATTCTGATGATATGCACACACTGAGCAAATGCCAACACCATTAGACCGCCTGTCACTTATTTAGAGCCCTAGTTTTCAGGCCCAGACCACTCTGTCCTTACTGCTTAGAGGTATTACAGCATGCTTTTATCATTGTTACAGAGACTGAAAATTGCTCCATGTTGGGTGGAGGCCTCCTGGGGACTGGGGGCAGACAGGCGTGGCCTGTTGTGTTAGCTATTCAAACGTGGAAGAGCCGAGCCTCTTCAATGGGCAGGTACTTCTCTCTTGCCTTAAGAGGAAAGTAAATGCTCAGGCAGGTCAGTAAGGAACACTTCTCTCACTTCCAACTTCTCTCTCATTGGTCGTTGAAGTCACTACTGTGCCCAAGAACCAGACATTGGACCTTGTGAAAAGCAGGGGTCCTCTGGGCTGGGGACTCACATTAAGGAGATCCTAAGTGATCCTTGTGAAAGTGACTCTTCTTAGGAAGGAAGAAGTCTTTGCTATGAGAGTGGGTGACACTGGACTTGCGAATTCTACCCTTTCTAGTTTTTCAAACAGAAGGATCTTATTTTGGAGCCCAGAAAGGAGTATGAAAAGAAATTAGAGAAAAAGGTTAAATTTGAAGAAAAATAATTCCCCATGAAAGGCAAATCAAAATTCCTAGACTAATTATAATAAAGTTCCTATTTCAGAAGGCTAAAACAACAGTGGTATTTTTTTCTTGAAACCTGAATATATCTCAACAACCACAGACATGTAGAAAGGTTTAAGAACCAAGGGTCCATCCCACGTAATGACTGAGAAGTGGACTTCTACGAGGATTGGTATACTTTTCTGTGTCTCACACTTTAACTGATCCAGCCCCACTTGGGTTCATTAAGAGGTGAGGTCATTGAAGCCTGGGCGCGCGAATAAGAGTTAATATACATTTCAATGTTGCTGTGTCTAAAAACTGAAGAAGGAAGCAAAAATCCTAAAAGAAATCAAAAGCCAAGAAAGATTTGAGCGTTTCCATCACAGATGTTCCCTAGAATGCTTCAGCTGTGGGTGGACCAGTGTTCTAGGGAGTGCACTGCCACGGTGATTCTATCTGATGGAATAAGAGCTGGGTGCAGCAGGGCCTGCCTGTTCGCCTGGGAACTATACACAGCTCCCCTGCTCCTTCAACTCTTGCCTTCTAAGCTGTATCTGAGAGCTCTTAGCAAGGGTGATCCTAACAGGTCTGCTGCCAATGCTTAATTCTGTTCTAGGTTGTCTGTGTTGGTCTTTCTTGGCTTTATTTTCTACATAGCCTACCTGCTTTCCAGTGATGCAGAGGGGCTTCCTTTACTCTTTTAGGCGTTTGGTGTGAAGCTCACATCAGACATATAAGGGGAGTAAGGTCCATGGATAAGTGGTTCTCAGCAGGTCTTGTGGAGAAGTCTTTCCTTGCTGTGCTTGATTGATTTGTGCTGATTCCTGACGTTATTCTAGACCCTTTCAAATCTGGAATTACATGCTAAAAATTACTCATATAGCTTGAAGAAGAGCCTAGTGCCAGTTGTAGTAGCAGGTACCACTTATAGGTGCCTTTGTATTAACTAGCTGACATCTTAAAGCTATCCTGAAAGATAGTATTATTAGTCTCTTTATTTTGAAAATGAAGAAATTGAGACTCATACAGGTTAGTAGTCTTGCCCAAAGGTGCAATACCCCATGGTCTTTCTGACTCCAAAACCTGTGTGTGCGTCTGACTCCAAAACCCATGTGTATATGTGTGTGTGTGTGTGTGTGTGTCTGACTCCAAAACCCATGTGTGTGTGTGTGTGTCTGTGTGTCTGTAGGTATATCACTCTGCTTGGAAAAAGTCAGTGGATTTTGCCTGAGTCTTTAAAGGAAACTATAGGAGTTTAGGATACACCCCTATCTTTCAATAACTATAGAAGAAAGCTCATCTGAGTCCTTTTTCTCAAATTCCCTCTGGATGAGGAAGGTGTAAGCAAACACCAGCCTGAGCTACATGACTCAAGCCTTTTGGCCTGCGTGAATTACATTCTGGGTAACAGAGAGAAGCTATTGAATTACTATTTAGACTCTTTGGAGAATCATGGATAATAAATGGGACAGGAGCTGGAAAGCTGAGATAGGCAAACATTTTCTAGGTTTTCAAAAATGAGAGGATGGTATACGAGAGAGTCTGACATCATTTCCATAAAAGATTCTTGAACAGGTTACGAAACAGAAAATTTATAAGTACTTGGATATGAAGGGAATGATCCGTAAATGCAAACACTGGCTTACTGAGGATGTCTTGCCCAAGAAGCATGTTTTGTTTACATGAAATTTAGCCCTGAAAAACCTTAAATAGAGTAAATACAGCAGATATGGTGTCTCTGGGGTTCAGAAAGACATTTGACAGTGTCTGTGTCAGGTCACTTCACACCCAAAGCTTCCTGGACAAGATCCATAAATATGAGCTGTATAAAAGGACAGTCAGCTAGCATCATCCCATGTGAATTGTCTCCAGGGTCCTTGCACTCAATGCTTCACAGGCATGCAGAGAGATTTCTCTTGTGGACTCTGTGCATTGGGCCCTGTTTGAGACTTTTTGTCTTAACTTATGAGGATAAAGAGAACATGGAAACCAATTTTTTTTTTTTTAATAGGCTTTCCTTATTCTTCATACTCTCTCTCTCTCTCTTTTTTTTCCTGCTGGGAAAGAATCGCCCTGAGCTAAAATCTGTTGCCAATCTTCCTCTCTTTGTTTTTTCTTCTTTTTTTTCCTCTCCAAAGCCCCACTACATAGTTGTTTGTTTAGTTATTTATTTATTGCAGTAACATTGGATTATAACATTATATAACTTTCAGATGTACATCGTAATATATTTTGAATTCTGTGCAGATTATATCATGTTTATCACCCAAAGGGTAATTATAATCGATCACCACACAAGTGTCCTTAATCACCCCTTTTGCCCTCCTCCCTTCCCCCTTCACCTCTGGTAACCACCAATCCAATCTTTGTTGCTATGTATTTGTTTGTCATTGTTTTTATCTTCTACTTATGAGTGAGATCATATGGTATTTGACTTTTTCCCTCTGACATTTCACTTAGCATAATACCCTCAAGGTCCATCCATATTGTCACAAATGGCCAGATTTCATCATTTCTTATGGCTGAGTACTATTCCGTTGTGTACATATACCACATCTTCTTTATCCATTCTTCCCTTGATAGGCACCTAGGTTGCTTGCAAGCCTTGGCTATTGTGATAAGGCTGTGATGAACATAGGGGTGCATGTATCTTTCTGCATTTGTGTTTTCAAGTTCGTGGGATAAATACCCAGCAGTGGAATAGCTGCATCATATGATAGATCTATTCTTAATTTTCTGAGGAGACTCCATAGTGTTTTCCAAAGTGGTTGCACCAGTTTACACTCCCACCAGCAGTATACAAGGGTTCCCTTCTCTCCACACCCTCTCCAACACTTGTTGTTTCCTGTCTTGTTAATTATAGCCACTCTGACTGAAGTGAGGTGATGCCTCATTGTAGTTTTGATTTGCATTTCCCCGATAGTTAATGATGTTGAATGTGTTTTCATGTATCTGTTGTCCATCTGTATATCTTCTTTGCAGAAATCTCTGTTCAGATCTTTGCCCATTTTTTATTTGGGTTGTTGGGGTTTTTTGTTGTTGAGATGTATGAGTTCTGTGAATATTTTGGATATTAACCCCTTATCTGATATATGGTTTGCAAATATCTTCTCTCAATTGTCAGGTTGTCTTTTCGTTTTGTTGATGGTTTCCTTTGCTGTGCAGAAGCTTTTTAGTTTGATGTAGTCCCATTTGTTTATTTTTTCTTTCGTTTCCCTTGCTCGGTCAGACGTGGTAGTTGAAAATATGCTGCTAAGACCAATGTCAAAGAGCGTGCCGCCTATGTTTTCTTCTAGACGTTTCATGCTTTCAGGTCTTACATTCAAGTCTTTAATCCACTTTGAGTTGACTTTGGTGCATGGCGTAAGATAATGGTCTACTTTCATTCCTTTGCATGTGGCTGTCCAGTTTTCCCAACACCATTTGTTGAAGAGACTCTCCTTTCTCCATTGTATGCTCTTGGCTCCCCTGTCAAAAATTAGTTGTCCATCTATGTGTGGGTTTATTTCTGGGTTCTTAATTCTGTTCCATTGATCTGTGTGTCTGTTTTTGTGCCACTACCATGCTATTTTGGTTACTATAGGTTTGTAGTATATTTTGAAATCAGGGAATGTGATGCCTCCAGCTTTTTCTCTTTCCTCAGGACTGCTTTGGCTATTCAGGGTCTTTTGTTGTTCCATATAAATTTTAGGCTTCTTTGTTCTATTTCTATGAAAAACGTTGTTGGAACTTTGATAGGGATTGCATTGAATCTATAGATTGCTTTAGGAAGTATGGACATTTTAACTGTTTTAATTCTTCTAATCCAAGAGCACAGACTATCTTTCCATTTCTTTGTGTCTTCTTCAATTTCTTTCAACAATGTTTTATAGTTTTTAGTGTACAGATCTTTCACCTCTTTGGTTAAGTTTATTCCTAGGTATTTTATTCTTTTTGTTGCAATTATAAATGGGACTGTATGCTTAATTTCTCTTTCTGCTACTTCATTATTAGTGTACAGAAATACAACTGATTTTTGTATGTTGATTTTGTATCCTGTGACTTGACTGTATTCAATGATTATTTCTAAAAGTTTTTCAATAGCTACTTTAGGGTTTTCTATATATAAAATCATGTCATCTGCAAATAGTGAAAGTTTCACTTCTTCTTTTCCAATTTGGATCCCTTTTGTTTCTTTTTCTTGCTTGATTGCTCTGGCTAGGACTTCCAATACTATGTTAAATAGGACTGGTGAAAGTGGGCATCCTTGTCTAGTTCCTGGTGTTAGAGGGATAGCTTTCAGTTTTCCTCCTTTGAGAGTGATATTAGCTGTGGGTTTCTCATATGTGGCCTTTATTATGTTGAGGTATTTTCCTTCTATACCCATTTTATTTAGAGTTTTTATCATAAATGGATGCTGTAGCTTGTCAAATGCTTTCTCTGCATCTATTGAGATGATCATGTGATTTTTATTCTTCATTTTGTTAATGTGGTGTATCACATTGATTGATTTGCAGATGTTGAACCATCCCTGCATCCCTGGAATAAAACACACTTGATCATGATCTTTTTAATGTATTGTTGTATTTGATTTGCTAGTATTTTGTTGAGGATTTTTGCATTGATGTTCATCAGTGATATTGGCCTGTAATTTTCTTTTTTGTGCTTTCCTTGTCTGGTTTTGGTATTAGGGTAATGTTGACTTCATAGAATGAGTTAGGAAGCTTCCCCTCCTTTTCAATTTTTTTGAAGAGTGAGAAGTATAGGTATTAAGTCTTCTTTGAATGTTTGGTAGAATTCACCAGGGAAGCCATCTGAGCCTGGTCTTTTATTCTTTGGGAGGTTTTTGATTACTGTTTCGATCTCCTTACTGATGATTTGTTTATTCAAATTCTCTACTTCTTCTTGATCCAGTTTTGGAAGGTTGTATTATTCTAAGAATTTATCCATTTCTTTTAGATTATCCAATTTATTGGCATATAGCTTTTCATAGTATTCTCTTATAATCTTTTGTATTTCTGAGGTGTCCATTGTAGTTTCTCCTCTTTCATTTCTGATTTTATTTATTTGAGCCTTCTCTCTTTTTGTCTTGGTGAGTCTAGCTAAAGGTTTGTCAATTTTGTTTATCTTTTCAAAGAACCAGCTCTTGGTTACATTAATTTTTTTAAATTGTGTTTTCAGTCTCTATTTCATTTATTTCTGCTCTGATTTTTATTATTTCCTTCCTTCTGCTGATTTTGGGCTTTGTTTGTTCTTGTTTTTCCAGTTCCTTTAGGTACACTGTTAGGTTGTTTATTTGGAATTTTTCTTGTTTGTTGAGGTAGGCCTGAATTGCTGTAAACTTCCCTCTTAGAACTGCTTTTGCTGTATCCCACAGATTTTGGCATGTCGTGTTTTCATTTTCATTTGTCTGCAGGAATTTTTCGATTTGTCCTTTAATTTCTTCATTGACCCAGTTGTTGTTCAGTAGCATTTTGTTTAATCTCCACATTTTTGTGGCTTTCCTGATTTTCTTCCTGTAGTTGATTTCTAGTTTCATACCTTTGTGGTCAGAAAAGATGCTTGGTATTATTTTGATCTTCTTAAATTTATTGAGACTTGTTTTGTGGCCTAATATGTGATCAATCCTGGAGAATGTTCCATCTGAATTTGAAAAGAATGTGTATTCTGCTGTTTTTGGATGGAATGTTCTATATATAGCTACTAGTCTATCTGGACTAATGTGTTGTTTAAGGCCAATGTTTCCTTATTGATCTTCTATTTGGATGATCTATCTATCCATTGGTGTAAGTAGAGTGTTAAAGTCTCCTATTATTATTGTGTTACTGTCTATTTCTCCTTTTATGTCTGTTAATAATTGCTTTAAGTATTTAGGTGCTCCTATGTTGGGTGCATAGATATTTACATGTGTTATATCTTCTTGTTGGAGTGTTTCCTTTATCATTATGTAGTGCCCTTCTTTGTCTCTTGGTACAGTTTTTGTTTTAAAGTCTATTTTGTCTTATATAAGGATTGCTAGCCTTGCTTTCTTTTCTTTGCCATTTGCGTGGAGTATTTTTTTCCATCCTTTCGCTTTCATTTTGTGAATGTCTTTAGGTCTGAAGTGTGTCTCTTGTATGCAGCATATATATGGGTTTTGTGGTTTTATCCTGTTGGCCACCCTATGTCTCTTGATTGGCGCATTTAGTCCATTGACATTTAAAGTAGCTATTGATAAAAATGTATTTATTGCCATTTTGTTACTTTTTTTTTCTGAAGGCTTTAGTAGTTCTTCGCTGTTTCTTTCTTCTTCTTTTGCTCTCTTCCCTTCTGGTTTGATGGCTTTCTTTACTAATATGTTTGATTTCTTTCCTCTTACTTATTTGTTTACTTATGATAGGTTTCTGGTTTGTGATTACCATGAGGTACCTATATAATATTCTACGTATATAGGAGTCTATGTTGAGTTGATAGTCTCTTTAGAGCTTGACCTCTTTCTAAAAGCTCTACTCTTTTACTCCCCTCCTCCTACGTTTTATGTTTTTGAAATCATATTTAATCTCTTGTTTTGTGTGTGCCTATGCATTACCCTCTTATCATTGAAAGAGGTAATGTTAGTACTTTTGTCTTTTAACCTACATATTATTTTCATGGGTGGTTCACCTGCTGCCTTTACTGTGTTTTTGCCTTTACCAGTGATTTTATTGCCTGTTTTTTTGATAATTTTCTTATCCCTATTTGTGGTCTTCTCTTTCCTACTTAAATAAGTCCCTTTAGCATTACTTGTTGAACTGGTTTCTTGGTGATAAACTCCCTTTAATTTTTGCTTGTCTGGGAAGCTCTGTATCTCTCCTTCCATTCTTAATGATCACCTTGCTGGATAGAGTATTCTTGGCTGTAGGTTTTTTCCTTTCAGCACTTTAAATATGTCATGCCACTCTTTTCTAGCCTGTAGGGTTTCAGCTGAGAAGTCCACCGATAGCCTTATTGGTTTTTCCTTTGTATGTCACTTGTTGCCTTTCTCTTGCCGCTTTTAGGATTCTCTCTTTATCTTTTGTTTTGGACATTTTAATTATAATGTGTCTTGGTGTGGACCTTTTGGTATTCATCTTGTTTGGTACTCTCTGTGCTTCCTGTACTTGAAGGTCTGTTTCCTTCCTTAGGTTAGGATAGTTTTCAGCTATTATTTCTTCAAATAGATTCTCTGTCCCTTTGTCTCTCTCTTCTCCTTCTGGGACACCTGTAGTATGAATATTAGTGCACTTGATATTGTCCCTGAGTTCCCTTAGGCTGTTCTCATTCTGTCTCTTTTTTTCTTTTATCCATTCAGCTTGGGTGATTTCCTCTAGTCTTTCTTCCAGCTTTCTGTTCCTTTCTTCTGTATCATTTGCTCTGTTATTGAGTCCCTCTAGTGAATTTTTCATTTCCAGTATTGTATTCTTCATTTCTGATTGGTTCTTTTTCATATTTTCCAATTCTTTGTTGATGTTCTCACTGTTTTCATCCAGTCTTCTCCCAATATCAGTGAGCATCCTTATGAATTTTTGTTTGAAGTCTTTGTCAGGTAGATTGCTTATTTCTGTTTTATTTAGTTCTTTTTCTGGGGTTTTGTTCTGTTCCCTTGCTTGGAATGTATTCCTTTGCCTCCTCATTATGCCTCTTTCTCTGTGGTTATGTCTATGTATTAGGTGAGTCAGCTGTGTCTCTTGATCTTAGAGAAGTGGCCTTACTTAAGAGATGCTTTTGATGCCTAGCAGTGTGCTTCCCTCTCCTCACCAGTCAAAATGATCCAGGAGCGACCCCTGTGTGGGCTACTTGTGTCCTTCTGCTGTGACAGGGTTGCTCTTATTGCAGGTACCCAGAGAATTTAGTTTTTCCCTCCCGGGCTGGCTGTTTGTAAATCACGTTTGGGGAGCCTGAGCATCATTAGCTACAAGGTTTACTAGCACACTCCTGTTGCAGTTTTCCTGTTAATTGAGTAGGTACTCAGTGTAGCTGGTTGCTAGGCTCAAGGTCTTACCATTGCTGTAGGCCTCAGGCCTGCAAGGCTGTTGTCAGCTCTTTTAGGATTGCAGCTGAGTAGGGCTGACCCTAGGCATGGGAGCACCCAATTGTTTCAGGCTTTGGAAGGTGGGGCCAGTCCTCTTTGTGGCTGTTTGTGAAGCACAGGTCTTCTGCCACTGATAAGCCCCAACCCCCACAGGTCCATGCACCCTATCAACACAGCCCTGGTCTGTGCACACTTCCTGACCCCCTGGAGCATACCCAGTCGCCCCACTGCAAAGGCCGCCACCTCTCCACCAACGCCCCCCACAGTTCACCTGGTCCTCACACAGGCCCTGCCCCACAGAGGCAGACACACTTGCCTGCCTGTAGAGGATCAAGGCACCCAGTCATTGCAGGCTGACAAGTAGCCTGAGGGCTTGCTCTTGGGTGGGGCCAGTCCCTAGGGTGGGCTGCTTGCCCTGGCTGAACTGGATTAAATCTGCACTCTAGTTAGGGGCAGACCCCTGGGCTCTTAGGCCAGGGGAAGAACTTCAATGGTGTCTGCCAGAACCTGTGTCAGCATGCCTGTACTAGGTCACAACAATGGTTGCCACCAATGTCTGTCTCTGGAGCAGTCTCACCTCTCGCCGAGATGCACCCAGAGCTTACCAGGTGAGTCTCTTTTCACCAAAGGACTTTGCAGCCTTCTTTTTGGTGATTTTAGGTTGCTCTCTGAGATGGGTGAATTTGTGCATGGGCCCTTTAAGAGCCGTGTTTTTTCAGCTTTCTGGGGGTATTACCCGTTTCATTTAATAGCCAGTAAAGCCAGATAACATGACATTCATCTCAGTTGTGCTGAGTCTGAAGGGTGCTTATACTGGTAACGTGCCCCTGCTAAGGTCCCCACTTCTCCAGGGAGAGCTATGTACCTTAGGGTGGCTCCTGCCTGGCTGGCTGTGAAGCTCTGCCACTGACAAAGGTGGCTTTTTTCTCTACAGGAGGAATTTCTGCCTCTTCCACCTTAGTCTGGACTTTCCCTTGTTGTGGGGGTTCTTTTTATCCAATTTTCAGCTTTCTCTTCAGGGTAATTTTTCCAAGAATAGTTGTAACCTGGTTGTGTTTGTGGGAGGAGGAGGTGAGTTCAGAGTCTGCCTATGCTGCCATCTTGTTGAGATCCTCGCTACTCCCCACTACATAGTTGTAAATCCTTCTAGTTCTTCTGTGTGAGCCACTGCCACACTGCCACTGTGTGAGACAGTTGAGTGGTGTTGTTCCCCGCCCGGGAACGGAACCTGAGCCACCCAAGCGGAGCATGCCAAACTTTAACTGCTAGGCCATCAGGGCTGGCCCCTAAAATTTTAGGTGATCTGAAATTGGGAGGGATAGTGAATACTTTGGATGAGATGATAAAGTTTCAAACAGAAATGAATGATTGAGACAATGGAGCTAAATCCTACTGTGATCATTCTTTGTCACTCACTTAACAATATTAAATTCCCTGGTTGCCAGGAATTGGACTAGGTGCTAGGATTAGGGAAAAAAAAAAAGCTATAGAAGGGAGTGCAAGAAGCAGACAGTATCCTGTATATCCTATAACAGTGCTTTGATGGAGGTGAGCCCAGGATGCTGGAGGAGCATAGATGAAATGAACCTCAGAAAGGTTTGGAGTGGGTGGGAGTCTTGGGGGAGTTACTGACCCAAGCAAGACCTCTTGGAGACGATGATGTTTGAACAGTTTTGAAGAATGAGGAGGAGCTGGCTATATAGTCAGTGTTGGGATGAGGGTGTTCCACATTCAGGGAGCAGCATTTATAATAGTTTAGTGACAGGAGCAGTAGGGACCTGGTGTGAGACAACATGGAAAACCAATTTACGATGGCCATCAAAGGCAGAGAACTGGAACAGAGAGATGTGTTACATATTTTCCTCACTTTTTGTTCCCTGCTGCTGTATTATAGAATGTGAGAGAAATCATGGGAATAATCTAAATGGAACAGCTGTCACATGAAGGATGTGCTCTCTTATCATAGAGGACAGCAGTTTCCAAACTTACTTGATCATTAGAATCACATGGCACATATTAAAAATACTATTTCTCAAAAAAAACTTTGTAACTTTGTGTGGTGACAGATGGTAACTTAGACTTGTGATCATTTTGCAGTGTATACATGTATCAAATCATTGTGTCATACACCTGAAACTAATATAATGTTATATGTCAATTCTAACTCAATAAAAAAAATACTATTTCTCAGACCACTCCCTTGGAGGATCTTATTTCAGTTATTTTAGGGTGGCACCCCAGGAATCTGCATTTTTAGGAAGAACCTCAGTTAAGCTTGGGGAATACTGTCATAGACCTTAGTGACCTGTTGAAGATTTAATATGGGGAAGGAACATGATCCTATTGACCTTAAGATGGGCTGTTCTGGCAGCAAGGTAGGGAGTGATTTGAGGGGAAATAAATGCTTTGATAACTAGGCCAGAAATAATGAGTGCCTAGGAAAAGTCTATGATAGTAGACAGCTTCCATTGGCTTGAGAAAGACTGAAGTGAAGCTAATTGGATTTGGTCACTATCTGGATGTGAAGGATGAGCGATGAAGGAGAAACAATTTTTGGGCTTGAGCTACTAGGTGGTGCCATTCTTTAGGACAGAATACACAGATGGAGAGTTCTGGTTTTGTCAGGTTGAGTTCAAGCTGCCTATGAGACCTCCAGGTGGAGATATCCACCAGTTAGATTTATGGGTCTGGAGTCTAGGAGAGAAGTTTGGCCAAGTGTGAGATTTGATGGTCTACCGTGTGCTATGGTGGTTAAAATCTTGGGTATAACTGAGTTTGCACAGGGAGAATACTTAAAGGCAGAGGAACAGAAGGCCCAGAACAGAACTCTGTGAAATATTGCCTCCAAGAAAGCTGATTAGGTATTCACAAAGGAACCTGAGGGGGAAAATGTAGGGGAACAAGGAGAAAGTGATAGAGAATTTCTAGGAGAAGAGGCTGAGTAGCAACATGGAATACTGCTGAGGGGTTTAAGTAATGATAATATCACTAATGATTTTTCGAGAACTTTCCATGAGTGGGCACTGCTTTGGTTGTTTTACTTGTGTTGCTTCATTTAATTGTCACAATTACCTGGTCAGGTAGGTACTGTTATTACCTCAATGAAATAGGAGGAAACTGAGACAACAGAGAGGTTAAATAAGTTGGCTAAAGTCACACAGCTGATAAATTCTAGGGCTCAGATTTGAGCATAAGTCAGATGACCCCAGAGTACTGTTTGTTAACCACGACAACTTTGTCCAGGGAACGTGGTGAAAAGGCTAAAAAGTGTCCACTGAATTTAACAGCAGGGAAGCTCTTCATAACATGGGCTCTGCTGCGGTACTGGAGGGAACTGTTGCACAGGCTGAATGCAAAGCAAGGAAATAGAGACAGGAAGGGGAGACAACTTTCCAAAAAGGAGGATGAATGGGCTGTATCTAGAAGGTAATATGGGGTCAAAAGAGGATTTTGTTTTATGATGGGAAATTGTATTGTATGCTGAGGGAAAGGAGTGAGAAGAGAGAAATTGGTCTAAGATTCAGGAGACTGAGGAAATTTCAGTTAAATTAAGATTCCTAAGTCTTCTCCCCACAGAAAGAAAGGAAAGAAGGAAGGAAGGAAGGGTAAGAAAACGGTGACTGTAAGCTGATGGAATGTTAATTAGCTTGATGGTGGTGATTATTTCACAGTGTATGTGTATATCAATATATCGAGTTGTACACCTTAAATATACACAATTTTTCTTTGTCAATTACACCTCAGTAAAGCTAGGAAAAAAAAGATCCCTAAGGAGGCGGGAGGCAGGAGGTAATAGAATCTAGAGCAGCCTGAAGGGCATTGTCCTGGACCAGAGGAGGGAATGTCATCCCTCTAACCTGGAGGAATGGGGTGTGTGATGTGAGGATGTGAAAGGGAGGTAGGCGCTGGTCTCTTTAGAGTAGGTCTGATTCTGAGGGTAGCCCGCTGGGATGGAGTGGCATTAGCCGACCCCAGTAGGCCTGTCAGATAACTTTTCTAGACTCAGTTTCTTTTTGCCAACCAAAATAGTTCTAACTGATCTTATCCCGTCTGGCTCCTTTTTCTCCTTTTTTCCTCCATTTCTAGAACTTGTGTAGAACCTTCATTTCCGATCCCTGGTTGTTTCTGTCAAGAGTGGTATTTTTCCATTTAGGAGCACAAAAGAAAACCCTCCTGAGAAGATCTGGCGGCTGGAGGGGTGGGAAGGGAACAAGGACTGCTGTGCCTTCCTTTTATCCCGCAGGAAAGGAAGAGCGTGAGGATGGGGAGAAGCCAGGGAAGGAAGCAATGAAGGACATGGAGGTGGGGGCCACCAAGAGGTGGTTTGGAGTGAAGTCAGCTTGTTTAACAAGCAAAGCAGATAAAGATTAGAGTAACCATGACAACAGGCTACTGGCAAAGGCACTCAGGATTTGGGAGGGAGGGAGGGAGGTGGAAGGAGTTGGCTGGGTATAAGCCCAGAGTTTTGGAAAATGCCATTTCTTCCCTCAGGGCTCTTGGCTGTTAGAGAAATCACCATAGTCACCAACCGTGACTGGAGGGAAAGAGAGGAGAGAGGGGGCACAGGAAGGATTAGCAGGTGAGATGGTCCAGCTGATTCAGAGAAAGGGAATAACCCCTGAGGACTAGGCAGGGTCCCTGACTGTAGGTTCAGCAGAGGATTGGGGGAGTCAGCGTTGGTTGCCTCAGTCTACCCTCTGGGCACATGTGTTCTTCTATTCAGTCTGATTTCATCACTTACACTGAGGTAGGGAGGATGGCACAGCTAACGTGGCTTTCTGCTTTTGGTTTCTCAGGATATCACATTTTTCACTTCTGAACAATGAGATATGAGCCTGTCAAGACTCTTTTCTGAGGATGCTGTGTGTGTGTGTGTTTGAGTTCACATTAATGCAGCCTTTCCACCCAATCCAGGCCTGTAATTAGCTAAGAATTTCTTGGAAGTGTTTTACCCTGGCTATGTTGCCAACCACGTCTATAGCTGCTTGAGAATCTCTATCAATTTAGAACATAGATACTTTAAAAACACCTGAATACAGTGGTTCCTTTCTGAGTAAGCCTAAAGCATTAGAATGGGAAATGTAAGAAATTGCCATGATTATAAACAAATGATCCTTTTGGCTTAAATATCTCCTCATCACCCCCAGTGTGACCTCACCCAAAATAGTCCCGGCAGCCCTGTTGGGGGGGATGCATCAGACTTTCCCTCAGTCTAATAGAAAGTGCTTTGTAAATGTGGTTTGAAAGTCCACTCCCTTCTTCCCTTTCCAAGCAGATTGCCCCTCTTCGAGTTTATCCCGGCATAAATAAATGCTGGAGCCCCCACTGGAATGGACCATGGCCTGAGGTGCAGCATGAACCTCAGGGAGGTTTGAGCCCCATGCCTCACCTAGGGGCTCTTAGAACCATGTTGGTGCTATAGTTTTACATGTCACAGATGTTATTTCCAAGAGTTTGCAGTTTTGATTGGGGAGGAGGTAGTAAAGTGGATTCATATCCATTTCCAAATCTCTTTGCCTCCAAATAAGCAGGTATAGCCCAAGCTATTGGGAAAAGAAGGTTCTTTTGCACAAAGGAAGGTTAAAACAAGAGAGTCAGGATTTGAGCTCTTTGTTCCAAGCTGTTGTAAATAGCTGGGAAAAGAGAAAATATAAAGAGGACTGATTTCCCCAGGGTGCACAGGGGATCTGTCTCAAAGCTGGAAAGAGTATGCACAATTCTCTAGTCTTGCTATCAGCCTAAAACTCCTTTTTTTGAAAAACTGACTTCTGCCAGGTGGATGTAGTCATCTTGTTCTTCTCAGCTACATTATAACTCAAACATGCAGATCTGTCCAGCAGTGAGGCAGAGAGTTCCCAGCACCCTGGGGAATAGGCTCTACATTGAAATTTCATTGGTTTAGAGAGATTTCTGGAACCAGTGTTTCAATCTGGCTTCATGTTGTCAGTACCAGCCAAGGGAAATAGAACCACCCGCAGTGGAGGTCACTGGCTAAGTGCCCCAAGTGGAGGGAAAACAAAGGAAGACACAGGTATAAAATGATATAAGATGATCCCTTTTATGTAGGAACTGCGTTAGAAAAATTCAGGAGGATTTTGGGAGGGAGTGGAGTAATGGTTCTACAATAGAGTATGAAACACATTGGTTTACTCACACTGTCACCCCTTGACGATAAACCGTCTCATTGTATAGACATGCACGCACAAACAAACCCACATACACATCTGCACACATGCATACCCACATGTAAACTCGGACACAAACAAGAAATTCAATTTTACTGTTCCATTTACTAGTTTTTAAATTCATCTCCTAAGCATTTACTGAAGACTTACTATGGGTAGATACTGTGCTTGACCAAGAGAAAGGGCACAAAAATGGATGAGACATTGTTTCTGCCCTCAAGGAGTTTACACTTAGTAAGTGAGAAAGACACATAAACATGTAGCAGTATGACAGGGTGGGGGATGCTGTCGTACAGGGATAGTTGTACAAGCTGGAGGAAAGGATGATCATCTCTCTCCAGGCTGAGAAGGAGGGGGATTACGGGAGGCATGTTAGACTGCTCAGGCCACCGTAACAAAGTACCACAGACTCGGTGGCTTAAACAACACACATTTATTTTCTCACAGCTCTGGAGGTTGGAAAGCCCAAGATTAAGTTCCCAGCGGGTTTGGTTTCTGGTAAGAGCTATCTTCCTGGCTGGTAGACAGCTACCTTCCTGCTATAGCCTCACGTGGTCTTTTCTCAGTGTGTGCATGCGGAAGGGGAGAGGGAGATAGAGAGCTCTCTGGTGTCTTTTCTTGTAAGGACACTAATCCTCTGGAATCATAGCCCCATCCTTATGACCTCATTTAACCTTCATTGCTTCTTTAAAGGCCCCATCTCCAAATAAAGGCACACTGGGGCTTCAACATGTGGATTTTAGGGGGATACAAATGTTCACTTCATAATAGAAGGCTTCACGGAGGAGATGACAAGTGAAATATTTCTTAAAGAGTCATCCAGTCAAAGGGGAAGGGGTATGCATGTCTCCCCTGCAAAAGACTAGACAGGAAGGGATGGAATAGCTTTATGCATTTGGGAGGCTACAAATAATTGAGGATAGCTAGAAGGTAGAAAGGAAAATATGAGATAGGGACATATCACAGGGCTTAGACTGACTTTGTAGTTAATGTGGAGTCTCTCATTAATCTGGTGGGAGTGACATGTCTAGTTAGCCTCCATGGAAGCAGGAAGACCCAGGTGGGAGGGGACAATGTCCTAAACCAGTGTGGGAGCAGCAGAGTGGGAGGAAGGGGTGGCTGGATTTAGTGACTGGATGTAAGAAATGAAGAAAAGTGGAGTACTAAGCTGATTTCCAGGTCTTGGCTTGAATGATTTGTTCTCATAGGAAGTACTGGTCAGGGGACAGGTGTGGAGGGACAGATAATAGGTACAGGCTTAGACATTTCGAATGTCAGCTATTCACTTCTAGCTGGTCAGGAGAGAGGTCTCAGACTGAGATGAAATGTTGGGACTCCTCACCATAGGGATGTGGCTAGAGCGTGGAAGTGGGTGACTTCTGGGGAAATCATGTGGAGAGGAGAGGAGGGCTGAGCACACAATTCCAGAGAACACCAGCAGTTAAGGGAGGAAGAAGAGAAACCTGGGAAAGAGAGGAGATAGAAAAATCAGGAATGAATCATGCATGGAAGTCAAAGGAGGAAATTGTGGTAAAGAGGACTTGGTTACCAGGGTTGGTAGCTGCAGATAGGACTAGAAATGTCAATAGAATCTGGCCCTGGGGACAGAGCTGGTGGCTTCGGGGCGAGGTTTCCCTGGAGTGTGGAGGTGGAAGCCTGAGGACCTTGGATTGGGGATTGAATGCAATGTTAAATGGAGCAGAATAGAGTGTGGGTACCCATGAAAGGAAGGTTTGAAGAGTCAAAGGACAGCTCTCCTTCCTTTGTTTTTGAGATCCTGGAGAATGTTTAATGATAAACTCCAGAGGAGAAACAAATGCAAAAGAGAAATATTTTTTAAAAAAACACAAAACAGGTTATATATGCAGAAACACATCCAAAATATATGGAGTCCACATAACTGAGAGAGAAAGAAGGTAGGTAGATATATCTGGGTGAGAGGAGGTGAAAATTGAAGAGGAAGTAGGAATTAAGAAAGGGAAGGGACAGGGATGGGAGGGGAGGGGAGTGGAGGTGTGGGCAAAGATGATGAGGAGTTAGCCTTACCAACACAGTATTAATCAGCTCACATCTACTCAACGTAGTCTCTGAGGCAAATTCATTTTAAAATTGGAATTTAAATAGAAAGACTCCACAAGTCTAAATACTTAGTCTTTTAGATCCTAGAGATGGATGAAGTTAAATAGCTCTTTTAAGAACAGCACTGCATGGAAAATAACTAGGTTTACCCAGCTAAGTTTAGCACGTAAAGCTCTTTACTGAACGGCTTCTTTGTCAGCCTCGGGCTGGAGGAGTTCAGTTCCTTTTTATTTGGTGAATTCTTTAATTGGATTTTGTTTGTCGATCTTACTTTCTCACATTGTAAGATTTTAATAAATCATTATAATCATTCCCTTATGTCTTGCAAAAATAACCTTTCTGACGGTTCCTGAATGATTTTTTTCCCTGTGTTTGCATCATGGGATTATTAGTGTGGCTTACACATGAATCACAAGAGGGATGTGCAGCCAAGGCTATATTTCCATCATTTCTAGGCGGCAACTCAGGGCACGATAACCAGGAGCCCCTGAGGTCACGCTTGGCTGGGAGGGCACAGCGGGTCTTGGCATATTATCTCCTGTCTGGATTATTGATGAGATGCTCTGCTTGGAAACAGGGGAGAGATCTCCTATCTGCTTGGTTATTAAGGCCTCTGCAGGAAACAGGTTTATTGGTGATATATGTACACTGGTGGCTTCTATTGCATTCTCAGCTCTGATTCTTCTCTATCACTTGTTATTGCCGACTGGGTCAAGGAAGAACTTCTTATTTTGTTTAACTGATGTGCTTGGTGAATGTCAGGCTCAAAATAGACCTCTCCTAAGAACCTTCCATGATTGACCTCCTTTTGCAAGGTGGAGGGGCTTTCTCGGTTACTTGTTTAGGAACTGGACCATGGCCTAAGCCTTTTCCTTCAAATTTCCACTGTTTTCCAGTTTGCTGCATCGCTTGTAGACCCCAATATTTCAAGTTGGTGGAGTCAATTTCTGCCATCGATCCTGAAAGGTAAAGATTCCTTACAGTGATTGCAATAGGTTGTGTTTCTTTCCACAGTTTCTGTCCACCTTCTTTCATGCCCACTATTCTCCAGAACATATCTGAGGTGGGCCCAGGAGAGAGTGGCCTTCCCAAGGTCAGTGCAACTTTCATAGCCTCCTCCTTGTTGGTGGAGCTTTGGGCAAGCTGGGGTTCTTTTAGGGGATGGGCAATTACAGAGTTTTCCAGACTAGACTTGTTTATTTGGCAATTCAATGCCCTCAAAGAATTAAGAGCGTTCAGATGGATTTGTTTCTAGTTTGTTCCATACTTAAGAAACCAAGCCCAAGAAGTAATTTTTAAGCCTGAAAAGCTTTGTTCACTTGCCTCTGTTCTCTGTCCCTTCCCTCCCCCTCTCTCTCAAATCAAAGGCAACCTTCTTGAGGCCATATAAAAAAAATAGGCACTGGGGCTAGGTGGGGGTTGGGGTGGGGGAGACAACACCCTTAATCTAATCTTTGCCCCAGACCAGCCCCTTTGTTTGGTGGCAAACTCTTAGTGGGAGCTGTTGAGAAAGGCCTTGCATCCTTATAATTTTTCCATTTGCATTTCTTTCTATTTTGAATTGGTTTTTACTACTTGTAACAAAAGGAGTCTTGATTAATGCCTCATGAGGCTGGAGGCCTTATTTTATTCTTCCTCTGTGTCTCTGCAGTGTCTAACATGTACCTCATTTATAGTTCACCTGGGTGCCGATTACATATTTCTTTACTCATGTAAGTGCATGTATATAAAACCTTAGAACTAGAAATGCCCTCGAGACCAAAATACAGAAGTACCTAAAACATAAAAGAGAAAAAATAACATGGGAGGAAGAAGGCAAACGTTTTAAAGCGTGTGTTGTTTGAGCTTTTCTGCTGCATCTGTCAAACAAGCCTCAAAGTTCCCACACGTGTGATATTTTTAATTTTGCTCCCAAATGGGGAAAGGCATCATTTTCGTAGCCCTCTGCTGTTAATCGAAGCTACTCAACAGGGCTGTGGCTGCCGGTGCAAAGCCAGCTCTCCCGAGGACCCAGGGGGAAGCTGCCGCTGCTGCTGTTTCTGCCTCTGCCGTTCTTTGCTCAAAAGTTGGCAAATGCTGGTCATGTCGTGGGGCTATTTATAGAAGGCACACATCTAACCACCTTGTTCTTTTCTTAGCATCAGCTTGACTTGCTATCAATTATCTATGAGGTGAATGACAACACTAGGGAAGCTATTTGAGGCAGGTGCCCTGAGGTGAAAGAGAAGGGGTGTGGAGGTCACCTGGGGACAGCTCCAGATGAAAAGGGTAAAATAGACATTCCTGCTGCATCTAAGCCAGTGAATGATTCCAGACAGCTGGGGGGAAATCCTGAGCTGGCTGCCCAGCAGACTCTGCCTCTGCCCTTCTTACCTGTGTCTGCTTCCCTTTGAAAAGCCCATTTGAAAATACAAGGTGCAGGACACAAAGATGGTGGTCTCCTTCTAGAGGAGCTCATTTTGTTATATTCTCAAGGGAGCTCCTGGGGCTGGAGCAGGGGCTGGACTGCCTTCCTCCACCTGGAGCATCTCTGGTGCATGTGAAGCAGTGGCTGGAGAGCAGAAACAGGAGTGCCCTTGTGACCCATATGCTCTCTCTGGGCCAGCAAGGAGGCTGCTCCAGTGCATGTTGTCTCCCCACCTCCCTCCCATACTCTCTCTTTGCCCTCTTGGATTCTAGACTAGTTTTTAATTTTTTAAATTTTTGGCTGCTATAGTTGTTTCTTTGCTTCTCCTCACTGACAATTTAGATTCCCTTTTTGGATCAACTTCTCTTCCTCCTCCTCCTTCTTTTTGAAAAATATTGTAACAGAAGCATTGATTGCCTCATTTCAGTGGGACTGGCTGCCCTGGTGTCATCGTATTTATTTGCCATTCATTTGGGGCTGCTCTGTGGGAGCGGGTGGGATTTGCCACCAGAGCTGTTATAATGCTGCTGCTGTCATTGTTTGAGCTCTGGGAATTGGATTGCTCATGAAAGTGGTGGGAGAGGGACTTCTGTCTTTCCTATAACCTCTTAGTGTCACCCTTCCTCTCGATGTCCTCTGTCCACCCCAGATTGTGAATCTGAAGGAGAGAAAGACTGAATTCAAGTCAAAGAGAATGGAAAGAGAATTCATTAAACATTCTATCAGCCTTTATCAGTATAAACTGGCTCAGACTTTATACCCCATTCTTCTCTAGGTTTTCTCAACTCCCTTCATCCCACTTCTCCATTCCTTTCGGCAACAAGGGACTAAATTGTCCCCTTGATGTGTGCACGTGCAGATTCCTTGGGGACAAGGTGGCTGAGTCCTGAAAGGCCTTGGAATCCTTGCAAAGTTCCTAAATATATGTGGTGGGCACTCCAACAGTCATTGGCAGACTCTCCCAGGGATCCCGGCTCCAAGTCTAATACCATCTGCCCAGCTAATCCACTTTCCGGGACAGCGGCTAGCGCCAGAGAATGTCTGAGTCTCCTGGTGCCATTTAAACTGACTCCAGGTTCCTGGGGATCAGTTTACGGCCTTTGTTATCTTTTGGCAGAGCCACCCTGTGTTTTCCTTTCTCTTCTCGGTAGTCAGACCACTCAAATTTAACTTGGTTTATTATTTAGGGACCTCATGGGGAGGAGTTGAGCTGATTATTCTGAGCATAGAGCATCAAGCTTCCAGGCAGATATTGTGTGTGTGTGCGTGTGTGAACACACACGTGTGTCTGTGAGTGCTACTGGCTTTCTTGGAAGGATGAGTCCTGGGTGGATGGATTTCTTTTGTAGAAGCTGTAGGAACCAAAACAAGTGCACAGTGCCAGCGCCAGAGTCCTCAGATGGCTGGTGAGTAACGAGGAACTTCCTACTTTTTGTTCTAGGTTATTACCAGACAGTGTGGTTGGTAAATATTACACCTTCCTGTTTCCTCTTCATAGACTGAAATTTGTGAACCAAGACACCCCATTGACACCTTTGGGCAGGTCGGAAAATCTGGTTTTTCTTTTATTTTTGTAGTGATTATGTTGTTCTTGTGTGATGGAAGCTCACCATCCACAGTTTTTGCTTCTTTTTTGCCTACCTCTTTGTTTCTTCAGCTTTTATTATCCAGGGAGAAATCTTTCTGGAACAGACTAGGGGAGATTTGTTCTGGGAATACGCTTTGGAAATAGCTGGACTTTTAGTCTGAACATTATTGTGGCATGACTTACAATTTTGAAACATCGATAGATTGTATGTAGTTATTTATTTAAATCCATAGTCAATCGTATGTGCATTGTATTACATACAGTTAGATAACTGGCTAGTGCCTGCATATAATCAATAAACTGAGAGATGTTGCTTTAGCTTTTTCTTTTGTTATTGTCATGTTCTTATTGTCTATTTTCTTAACTTATTCCTTAAGAGTCTGTAGAGGATTAAACATTTCTCAAACATAGCAAAATGAGAAGAAGTTGTTCTTATGCTTATTTTTTTGTTTCAAAATTTAATTCAGGGGTTGAAAAACTACAGCCCACAGGTCAATCTGGCCCACTGCCTGTTTTTGTAAATAAAGTTTTATTGAAATATGAGCATGCTCATATATATATGTAGATATATTGTCTGTGGTTGTTTTTGTGCTACAGCTGCAGAGTTAAGTAATTGTGACAGACTCTCTGGCCCACAAAGCCTAAAATATCTAGTATTTGACTCTTAACAGACATAGGTTGCCACAATTTGGTTTGATTTACTCTTTTCCTTTACATGGCTTCAAAGTACTTTAGTGATATTAAATACTAAGGGGATCTTTATCAGAAGAATGAGCATTACTGGTACTCAAGGAGATTCTAAACCAATCAGAAAAGGAGAAATACACCTGAAACATGTATAGGAATGCATATGATAAAAACATAGGACAAGGTACCCAACAAATATTTATGGGCCCCACCAAGTATAAGGTAGCCTGTCAGGTGAGATGAGAGATACTGAGGAGAACGGAGTGCGGCCCTATGCTCAGAGTAACTGCCCAGTAGGAGAAATCTGCTGAAAGAACTAGGATGGCTGGCAGGCTCCAATGGTGGCTATAGAAACACACACATTGGTATGGGATTCCAAGGAGCTAAAATGACTTATATAGCCCAAGCTAGCAGGTAGAAACTTTGGGATGGAAAGGAAGAAGTGACAGTAATGATTGTTCTCATAATAGGAAAGGACATCTTTCTCTGTAGTCTCCAGTTTTTCACTAAAGTAGACCTTTGCTTCTGTGGGCAGAGGGAGGCCTCTTTTTCCCAAAGAAAGGATGGGAGGAAACTTAACTAGTTATTTGGCATGAGAGTCACAGTGATAATACAGTCAGAGATGCCTCATTCAGGCCTTAGATAGAAACAAAATATGATTAAAACCAAAGTTAGCCTGGAACTAGAGCTTTTGAGATGAGCTGCTAATATCCCACTCAGCTGAAGACGCTGGGGCCAAGACATCTAGTTACTCGTATGAAATTCTCCCTGGAATCTAGGACTTCTGACTTCCTGGCCTTTACTAAATTTCATCACAGTTGTTTTTGTTTTTGGTTTTGGTTTTTGGCAAGGAAGACTGGCCCTGAGCTAACATCTATTGCCAATCTTCCCCCCCTTTTTTTTTTCCTTCCGGAAGCCCCAGTACATAATTGTAAGTCTCTCTAGTTCTTCTGTGTGGGATTCCACCACAGTGTGGCTTGATAAACTGTGTGTAAGTCTGTGCCCAGGAGCCAAACTGGTGAACCCTGGGCCACTGAAGTGGAGTACACAAGCCCAACCACTTGACAATGGGGCTGGCCCCCACGATTTTGTTTTTGTTTTTGTTTTTTTTTCCAATTTTTAAGCCAGATTCTCTGTGGATGTGGAGAACATGTCAGAATTATGAGCATAAAGTCTTTTGTTGCCTTAAAGACCTTCATTAACATGCCAGTCCTTTCCCTGGTCTTTCTGAATTCCCAGGGTCACAGATGGGGGAGTAAAGTATTGACAAAACCCCTTAGAAATCTGCCTTCCCCAAGCTGCCTTGTGGGACTGCCTATGGGAGAGGAGCTTCCCAGGCTGGGCTGGGCTGCAGTGTTCTGCTCTGCTGGAGGGCCCCCTGGTTATGTACAGCTGCCGATTGGTGCCTGGAACACCCTCATCAGGGTTTTGTGGAGGTGGGCGGTAGGGGTGGGTAGATGAGAAAATGACCCACAGGTAATGGTGGGGGGACCTTGAAACTTTCGTTTAGCTGCCAATCAGCAATCATTTGCTCATTCAACAAGTATTTGTTAAGCACCTACTGTGTCCAGGCTTTGTTCTAGGCACTTGGGATGCAACAGTGATTTAAACAGACAAGGCTCCTCCCTTGTGGGTCTCATGTTTCAGTGTGCTTCACTAGAGAGACTGTGTTTGTTGTGGGGGAGTAACTTGGAACATGGACAGGTTGAGGCATTGGACCTGAGCTGGAAGGCCCAGGTCTGAGGTCCAGCACCACCTCTTTACCATGACACTGTGCATCCCTTTGCTCCCCATCTTGTTTCCCTGTAGCCGAATCCCTGTCTTGTTAATACCTTCACCCTGGTTCCTCTAGGACTAGGGTCTCCTCCCTTACCGTGGCTGAGGCGTGCCTTCTGTTCTGGGTCTGCTGATTCTGCTTGGACTTTTATCTTGGTTCACCTGTTGTCTTCTCCTGTCTTGTTGCCTCTTGCTTCGACTCCCTGATGCCTGTTGTGTGTCCTTGTGCTGGCCTCTGTTCTCTCACGATGCTGTGCTCTGCTCCACTGTGTGTTCTGGCTCTGACCCGACCCACTGAGCATGTCCAGCTCCAGATCGTGGGTCCCACCCAAGGGCCCGATCACCACAGGGAACAGCTCCACCCTAGCTGTTTCTGGAGTCAGGGCTTTAGGCACATTGTTCCCACTTCTGTGCTGGTATTTATTCACTGCGTCTTAAGTCACTAGTTTAACAATATTTATTGGGCACTATTCTAGGCAGGGACATAATGGTGAAGAAGATCGAGTCCTTGTTCTCATAGATCTTATGTTTACAGATAGAAATCAGGGTTGGATTATGGCTGACGTCAGGGACCCTGATTCCTCCTATGCAAGATGATGAGTTTGGAATTGAAAGATCTCTTTTAGCTCAAACATCCAGTCTGTAAAATTTCTCCTTTTCAGTCACTTTCTCCTTCTTTCCCTCACTTCCTCTGCCTGCAACTGATTGAATATTGTATTCAGCTAAAATTATCAAAACAACCAGCATTTTTTAGGCAGCCAAAAAGGAGTGAGAGAGAGACAAACAAGCATTCTTTAGATCCTGAATAAGATGGGCCAGGTGGGTAGTGAAGAGGGAAGTGACAGCCCTTTGACACCTGTGAGCTGAAGTGCACCAGTGGTTCTAGTGGGGACTTTGCTTGGGGAAAATGAACAGTATCTACAGAAATGATGGAGGGTGTAGCAGCTAAGAGAGGGGTGAGGAGAGCTCCATGCTCCTCACCTTATTTGATTGTTCTGCTCTTGTGCATTTTGTAAATTGAGGAGACACAAGCAGCAGATATTTTATGATTTGAGCATGGAAAGACAGAAGACAGAGGAGCTGTTTGAGTTTATCTTAGGTGAAGTTAAGAATCTTGTTTTACTAGTTTATTTATATGGCTAGAGTTGGGAAAGGTGATTAAATTCATAAATATTTGATGATCGCTCTGGGCATATGGCAACCATACATTCCAATTTCAATAGTGTATTCTGTTGTCTCCATAAATAATCCTGTAGTCATAACCTGCACGTCAATATTTAGTTCAGAAAATATAATCACGAGGTGCTGTTATTGTCTGCAAAGCATGATACTAAATTATCTTGTCATCCAACTCAATTTTTATCATTATCTCTTTGGCAATTTTATTATAAGAAGCTAGTAACTTGTAAATCATGAAAAGTTAATAATCCCAGTCATAATTTTCTCCCCTTACCAGGTGTCTTTAAGATGCCTTCTCTCTATTCTGACTAATATTTTTCTAAAGGTTTTTACAGGACTAGATCATGATTGGTATGATGGAAATAGGTTGGGAATGGTGGGTTTAAAATGAATTTATGATAGTATATAAGGAGTATACCATCAGATTTTGTGTGAGCAAAAAGCACTCCTTTTTGATGCTAAACCAATTAGATTCCAGAGTTTATTTGTTGTGGCAACATACTGTAGGGGATCTATCCTGACAAATGCAAACCCATTTTAGAGACGAGGAAATAAAGTCTTTAAAAGAATGGAAAACACAGAAAAATACACAGAAGAAAATAAAAATTCCCCATGACTTCCTCTTTCCCAAGAAATAATACTAGAATGTAAGAGGTCTATGAGCAAAAGATCTTGTCGACCTTATGCTCTGTTTCTGTGCCAAAAAGTACTTGGGACACAGTAGACACTCACTAGATATTTGTGGGATAAGTAAATGACTATCTTGTGTATTTCCTTCAAGTCTTTTTTTCTCTCTCTCTATATATATGTATGAAGATTATATAATAATGATTACATTAGCATCTTTAAAGCATATTCTGTATGTCAGTTTTGGGTCTCCCTTTTTTCATTCCAACCATATATGTATTTATACTTGGAAGTTCTTAAAGGGATTGGAAGAAAATACAGTGAAAAAAGCATTATATATGGAATGACTTAAGAATGTTTTGTTTATATTTCAACTCAGTGAAACTCTTAAGAATTCTGGAGTTCCTTTTGTACTTAGTTTGTTGTCTATAGAACTGGATTTGTCGAATTAGCACTTAGGTACAGATAGTCAGTGTTTCATGATGATGATGAATGACGATGATGATATACAGACAGAGTTAAGAGCTCAGATTCTGGAGCCACAAGAGCCCAAATCTGAATCTGTTCTCTCCCACAGTCATAGATTAAGTCACTTTGGGCGTGTCCTTGGACAAATGTCTCACATTTTATAAACCTTTTTTCGTTGTCTGTGAAACGGGTTTGCGTTTGTTAGGATAGGCTCAATAGAGTATATTGCCATAACAGATAAACCCTGGAATCTAATTGGTTTAGCACAACAAAAGAGTGTTTTTTGCTCGCACAAAGTCTGAGTCTAGTCTGGACGGTGGGGGTCGGGGGAGGTAGGGGGAACACTCTCCTCTTTCTGAGGACACGTGCTTGGGGGATCCAGGTTACCTTCTTCTTGTGATACTGCCACCCCAGCTCAGCATGTGATCTTTAATGTCTCTGCAGCAAAGGAATAGAAAACCTGGCGATGGCACCCAGTTCTTAACTGCCTGGACATTGAAGTTCATGTTAGAGATCACTTCTGCTCCCATGTCCTGTGCAGGCCTAGGCGTGCAGCCACACTGGAGTACAGGGCTGGAAGTAAAGTTCTTAGATACCTAGGAAGAAAAAGAGATCCAGGAACAGGTGAGCACTAGCGGTTTTTTACAACAGAGGCTAATAATAGTAACTTGAACAAATGTTGGTATAACCCAAATTTTCCCCAGCCTGTGATAAAAAAATAAGATTACGCTTTATTTTTTAATCTTAAGTTATCATGACAAGGAATGCCACAAACCAAATTGCTAGAAATAAATCCCCCTCAAAATAGGTTTCAGTGATTCTGAGGCATTCACAGTGTCCGGTCTCCTGGGTATTCTCTGAGAGGTTTTTTAGATTTCCCTGCTCTGGTCTCCTGAGCTTGCCCCTTTGCTAATTCTGGTGCTGCTGAGAGGACTTGCACTGTGCCTGTCTGACCTCTTCTTGTGGTTGCCCTAGTTCCCTTCTGGACAGCCACCATGACGCTCAGTTCATGAGAACATACTGAAGCCTCGAGGCTAAAGCAAGCAAGACCCAGAGAATAGTTTATAACCATTACCAGATGTTTTTGGATTCAGGAAGCCTCAGTCTGGGGCCGGCCCCATGGCTGAGTGGTTAAGTTCATGTGCTCTGCTTCAGTGGCCCAGGGTTTCATCAGTTGGGATCTGGTTGTGGACATGGCATTGCTCATCAAGCCATGCTGAGGTGGCATCCCACATAGCACAGCCAGAGGGACCTACAACTAGAATATACAAGTATCTATGCAGGGCTTTGGGGAGAAGAAGAAAGAAAATAAGATTGGCAACAGATGTTAGCTCAGGTGCCAATCTTTAAAAAAAATTGGAAGCCTCAGACCTAAACCTAACTTTAGAGTCTCCTATTCCACTAATTCTGGGCTTGCCTCCATCTCACCCCCACCCATTGCAGGAACTAGTTTAAGCCTCTACATGCTTGAGAGTCCAGATGCAAGTGGCCTGTGAGAGAGCGAGGAAGAGTTCCCTGCCCTGTTTCAAGGCATTTGTTTTTAAAAACTCTGCATTACTCTTTCCCAGGATGACTGCCAGTGAGAAACTCATTTCCCTCCGGGGGAGATTTCACAGTATGGCTTGGCCCCCAAGTCCCTGAAAATATAATACAATCATTGACAGTGCCTTAATCCAAATCTAGATTATTTGGGCTCAAATCATGGCTTGTGGGGACCAACAGCCTATCCAGAGTGTGCTTTTCCAGGTTTGTGTCTCCTTCCTGGGGCCTTTTCTCCAGGGGTCAGGGTAGGGGAGATAAAGCTTGACCTCACTCCAGATAGTATGGCTTCAGTTGCATCTCTTGAGAGCAGCAGACTGGGCAATACAAGCACAGTATTTCAAGACCAAACCCAACTTCCATGGATTGATCAATGCTAAATCAAGCTTTGGGAAACAAAAACAAAAATAACACAATTCTGCCTCTGCAGACACAATTCTGTTAGTGCAGCCAATTTCCACTAATTAAATAGATACTTAATATGTTAGTCTGAAGTTCTTACACGGGGTTTCTTTTTTGGATTCAGGCTTTCCCAAGAAAAATGAGAAGGTACTTGTTGCCTTCCATCTGCATGAATAAAAGGCACATCAAAGCAATTCTTTTTATAACAAAGACTAGTTCTGCCCAAAAGAAAAAAAAAATACATTCTTCACTTTATAAGACAGAAATCCACAAATGGATGTTTTTACAGCTTCATAACAATTTTAAAGTCCATTTCCCACTAGAACTCCCTTCTATTAGGTATTATGATTATAATGAAACAGGCTTACTTTTCCCATTCTTTCTCTTTCCATGGATTACTTTATTTAATAAACTCCATTATATGTAAAATTTTAGTCTTGCTAGTGGTTACTTCTGGGATCAAGCCCTTTTTACTCACTCATACACTTAACTTTTCCTTCCCAACTTCATTTTTTTTCTCAGTAATTTATTCTCTTTCTTGTGGTAACATTGAGTAAAACATAGTCTATTTATATACCCAGGCTTTCATTCCATGAGCATATATTTGTGTTTTGAGTATTAATCTCGTCCTGTGGGTCTGAGCCTGTCTCTGCCTTGGAAATGACTTTTGTGTGCACATGGGTCTGCGTGTTTAGGTCCTGCATGCCTGTAGGGGAGAGTGGAGCTGATGGCAAGATCCCGTGGGCATTCTTGTGCACCTCTGGCTGTGTCAGTGGGTCCCAGGCTGACTCATTGCCAATTCTTTAATTGAAGCTCTGTTTCTGCCCAGAGCAACTCAGGTTCTCTACTGCTGCTCCCACTGCATGGGGACCCTAACTAGGAAGGATTTGAAAGTTCTGTTTCTTCCTTTTGGAGGTAACAGCTCACCCACCACTGCCAGAGCTGACAGAATTGGAATGGCAGTAGGTGGGTGAGGGGGGTGAGGGTGGCAGGAGGAATGGCAGTCATCAGTTTGGGAACAATCTCAGAGCCAAAGAACTGCCTTTGCCATCTGAGAACCACATGAGAGAGTTTGTCTCTGCCTCTTTGGAAGGAAGGTATGCTATAAATCTGACTCAAGCCAGGAACTATTTATAGGAGATCATTGTTAAAGAACAGATATTTCATTTTTCAATTAGTACAGGCGTGGCGATATTGTGAATTGGACCACTAAGAACTTGTGCACTGATGATAACTTCTCCAGCTATCCATGAAGCAAATATAAACTCTTGACAGTAATCCTTTTAAGAGAATCAAGGTTATGCTTATGTATTGTATTTGTACATGTAAAAGCACTAACAAACATAGAGCTTTGTTATTAGATAGCAGCCCCTGTGATTTGCAGCATTGCTAGAATCAAGAGGCTTTATTTGTGTCAATGATTGTGCTTTTCCAAATCAACCAGTGTTTCAGATTCATGAAATTGGAGCGAGCATCCAAATTGGTCGAGATAGTTATCGTAACTATGTTCAACTCTGAGCCCATGAGGGACTGTCATTCTCAGTGATTCAAATAGATATTTGGGTACAGGTGGTCATGTTTGGCAAGCAGGTTCCATGCAGATTAGGCACCTGTGGTTTTAGTCTTATCATTCAGACACAGATACCTCTTGGAGCACCGCATCACACTTTCCGATGAAATCTTTCTGCATAAACCACGACCTCTCCACGATCCTAACAAGAAGGAGTCAGTGTACAGAGGGACATGACATATTAAGAATTAGAAGCTAGGATAAACCAGAAGGAACCTTGTGGGATTAACTTTCTTCTTTAAGTTGGGTAATGTTTTTTACATACCCTCTTTTCAAACCTCAGCATTTTACTTGTCCATCTGCATTTTTTCTAAGTATTGCAAATGTCAGGTTTGTGTGAAGAGGCATCTATAGAACTGTATTGGAATGAATAATACCTCTGATGTTTATGTACAGAAGAGCGTGCCTGTGGCAGGCTGACTTTTGCACTCTTTTTTTTTTTTTGAGGAAGATTAGCCCTGAGCTAACATCTGTACCCATCTTCCTCTCCTTTATATGTGGGACGCCTACCACAGCATGGTGTGCCAAGCGGTGCCATGTCTGCACCCAGGATCCAAACTGGCGAACCCCAGGCCACCAAAGTGGAACGTGCGCACTTAACTGCTGTGCCACTGGGCTGGCCCAATTTTACTGTCTTTGGTTAATTAAAGTCAAGAAGCTTGTGCAGTAAGACCTCCCATGTGCACAGTACCTGTGGAATTGGTTTTCTCACTTTTGGTATTTCTGATTGAGTGGGAAGCATGAAAGGAGAGCTGAATGACTTGCAGCAAACTACAATGGTGGTGTCCTGTTGCTCTGGGATAGACATTTCAGGCCTGTTTAAATGTATTTTTGTAATTCTCAAAATAACCCTTTGAGTAGAGATTTATTAGCCCTTTTCGAAGATGAGGAAATTGAGACTCAGAGAGGTTAACTAATTTGCCCAATTACTCAGAATGTGACAGAATAGAATTTGAACCCAGAGCCACTTCCAAAGCTGCCTCTACTTGCCACATCATAGCTGCCTTACGCACAAGGTATGGTGGTATGGTCCAGTCAGCTTTTGCATGAAAGCAGCCTCATTCTACATAGATTTAGGTTATGTTGGGTGGTTTTTAAAATTGTAGTCATAGGCTGAGCATTATGATACCAGGAAGTCATAGAAGCTTTCCAGAGATGTCTCTTTGGTTAAATGTTTGCACAACTTTTGAATACACCAAGCAGGCAAGCATGGGGCTGATTGCGATGGAGGAGGAGAAGGATCGGGCTGGTCTGGGTGGTTTCTAGTCTCCATTTCTTACACTGAGACGTTCTCTGACTCTCCAGTTTTGAGGCAGGGAGGAGTGGTTGTGGTGGATCCCTGGAGCCTGCTTGATGGCTGCTCCCTGTTCACCTGCCACTGCTGAAATGCTCTGGTGGGGGCCAAAGTAGAAACACAGGGTGGCCAGGCTGATGCCCCAGGGAAATTCCTTATGCAGCGTGACCTCAGGCCTCCTCCCCGTGGAAATTCCTCACATCAGATGTCTTGCATTCATGCCAAGCAGTACTGATTCAGTCTCACTTTTTCCCCAGAATGATGTGAATAAAATCAGAAGTAGGCGATAGAGGAAGCTGATCTTTCATCCAGAATTAATAAATTGAGATATTTTAGATTTATTTCCCAAGAATGTGGATTTCTGCAATGTCTTTCAGGCTGCATAAACAGAATTTGTGTTTCAATCTGTCAGTGTCCCTAATTTTCAAATCCTGTCATAGGATTTTAAGTAGAGGCGATAGCCAGATTGAACTTGCTGTGCAGTACTGTGGTGGGTCTACTCTTTAACTTTATCCCTAGGCAAGTGGTTGGTTGATCTTCTCTGTGGCAATGAGATGCTTCTCCTTTCCTTCTCCAACCTTGAAAGTTGTAGTGGAGCAGAATCACTGGGCAACACCAGTAGGAATAATTAAGACCTCAGTGTCCATCTTCTCTGGACTGCCGATTCGATTCTGCAAATGGCAAAAGTAGACTGGGAAGCAGACATTTACTCCCCTAAGCTCCAATATTGACAATAGGAAAAACAGGGAAGAAGGGAATCTGGAAGCATATGAACAAAAAGAACTTGCTCTGGACGGTCTGAAGGATAAAAGCCTCTAGGAGGACCTAGCAGACGCATTTGGGTAGCACTTTTTGCATTTGCCAAACCCTTTCATAGCTGCCCTCTCATTGGACATTCTGACCACCCTGTGTGTTGGGCTGATGGTCCTGTTCTTCCTATTGGAGAGCAAAATGAGATATCTAAGGCAGCCACTTGGGAAATTAGCTGGAGAGCCAGGGCTGGGTCCACAGAGAAGTCCTGCCCAAGGTCCCATAGGAGGCCTCTAGGATCTCTAGTTTCAGTCGTTTTTCCTCTTAGGCAGATCACACTGCATCTCTGAAAAATCCAGGGAAGCCTAAGCTTTTCTTATTTAGACTTTTAAACATGGGAAGAGGCTTAGAATTTATTTTGTCCATCTTTTCATTTTAGAGAAGAGAAAAACGAGACCCAGAAAGATGTGACTTTCACAGGATTGAATAATACTGTGACCCCAGCTAGTCTAGAAGATACCTGGTGTGAATTTAGGTGGGAGAATGCAGCCTTTCGGACACGTGGCTTGGCAAGCTGAGGTGTCTTTGTGCAAAGGAAGAGATGCTCTTCTTTCAGGTGGACACAGAGCCAGGCTGGCACATGAGGGCCAGATGTTAGCTCCCGATCCCCAATTTGTGATGTACTAACTGCACGTTCTATGAAGTGGCTCTGCATGGTTTTCCCAGTTCATTTAAAACAGATTTGGATGGAAAACATTGCTGAGTGAGAGAGTAAGCTTTCCATTAGGTAGTTGAGGGTGTCCATATGTCTACTAATTGCCCTCATTTGGCGTAAGTCAATCAGACCTGGGGGATGGGGGTGGATCTTTCTTTTCTTTTTTATGGTTATGAGCATGAATAATTAGGTTGAAACCAGACCTGCATGTGCTGGTTAGACTGATGATGGGCATTTTCAAAACTGTGGCAAAGAAAAGAGACTTAATGAAAGTCTGGCAAACTTCACAATGATTATCTAGTGAATTGGATGTGAAAAGGGAAGGGAAAAAAGCCCACCTTCTCTGTGTATTAAAGAGTGTTCATGCAAGCCAGGGCTCGATAGTTGGAAGAGCCATTTTCCAAGCTTACATCAGTACAAGAGGGCATTTCCTCTGGGCCAGAATTTGGATGGGCAAAGTCAGGTTGTTGTCAGTGCTTAATGCTCAATACTCGTAAACATAACTTTTCTCCCCACATTACTACAAATGCAGTTTACTAGTGTGATGTTTTATATTGGAGGGTAAATGTCACTATAACATTGACTAATAGTGAATAATTCTTTGGGAGTGAAAATAGCCCTAGGTAACAGAGACTACATCCTTCTTGCAAATCATCTTTGAGTAGCCTAAAGTCCCCCTTTGTATAACTCATTACAATTGTAATGTAAATAATTATTTGCAGGTATGTGTTTAATGTAGGTCTCCTGTATTTGCTTGGAGTCAACATGGCACACTGGCTAAGGATTGAGGCTTTGAGGTCTGGTTTCAAATTCCACTTTTGCCACTTAGTAGCTGTGTGACACTGATTAAGTTACTTAATCTCTCTTTGCTTTTTTCTGCATCCGTAAAATGGTAATCATCATAGGACATATTTCATAGGGCTGCATATTGGGTGTATTAAATGAGATCATCCATGTGATTTCTTAGCATCATGCCCAGACATGGGAGCCCTCAATAAGTATTGGCTGCTACTGCTGATGGACGATAAGGACTATTTCTGTTTTATTCCTTGTGTTATTCTCAGAGTTTGGAGCACATAGGCAAACAACAAATATTGGCTGAATTAATGGCCCCATTTCTTCATAGCTCCAGTGCAGTGAAGCCTCAGATTGCCGACGATGTTATGTGTGAAATTAGCTCCCATGTGGCTGAGCCTTTTCTTTAGTTTGGCGTATCTACTCTGCCATGCTTCATTTAACTCTAGATTGATCTGTCCTTACATGAGGACAGCAATCTATAGGAGGCTTGAGCTCTGGCTCTTAGCTTCTTAAAAATTGACAGCTTATGTTTAGAGGCATTTCAAAATACGGTATCCAAATAGTATGTAGGGAAATAGGAGATGCAGTTTGCTGTGTTGAAAAGTGCCTAGGAGACCAAGTCAGGGATTCTTGTTCCAGGCCCAAGACGATCTGAGATAAGATATCCCTTCACCTGTTTAAACTGACCTCTTTTTATAAAATGAAAGGATTAGTCTCTATGATCTTCAAGATCTTTTCCTGCTTTTCTATTTTATGATACTAAGATTTTAGTAATTTTTGTTAATTCCTTAAATGCACTGATACAGATATAACTTTATATAATAGATAGAATGCAAATTCAGTTTCTGCAAATAGTGTTTCTTTATAGTGCAAGGAATCTTGCTGTTCAAAGAAATCTTTCCATGAATATTTCCTGTAAATCAAGAATCTTTTCTAATGCAAATACGTATCCTCTAATGTCTCTGCTTTGAAAATTTGCATGTATTGTTTTTTCTTAAAATAAGGCACATCTAAATATTTTCAAGGAAAGCTAATACCATTTGGTGAGTGTACACAGGCCCAATACAGGAAACTAAGTATTTGGGAGTCTACATTTTTAAAACACTGTCATGTTTCCTACCATCGAATTGTGTTCAGCTCAATAGTTTTCAATCCAATTTTTTGAAACCAGTTAGCCTTAATTTTTAGGAGTTGTTTCACAGATTGCTCAAACATCTGATTCACCCTGACTTATAAGAGATAACAAATAAATATCATTATTTAAGCCCACTGTTATTAATGATGTGAGGACAGATAGTTAAAAAAAAAAATTAGATAAGGTGCTTATCTCTTCCTGCGATCCATATGACCTCTGATTAATTTAATCATAGTTCTGTATCTAATGTTAAGGGCCTGACACAAGTCTTCATTGACAAAATCTATTTCCTCCTCATATCCATTCAGGCCTCTTGGAAGCTAGGGGTTTCTGATTAAATTAAGCTATTTTTATAACCTGCAGAAGATCCCATATGGTCAGTCTCGAGTTCCCTTTGCTTCCAGTGTTTTTCCTAGATGTTTGTTTTGCTTAGGACAGATGGGATGCTCTTTGTGCGTTTGGCGTTTGACCTTATCACATAAAAAGGTTTTAAGTGTTTTCTCTTTCAGCTGACCATTTTCAAAGTTAAATTTATTGACTGCTAAGCACTTCAGTGCATTCTCTCATTTATTCTTCACAGCAACCTGATGGAGTAAGACTACTATTAATCCTATTTTGCCTTTTCAAAAATAAGCCACAGAGGAACTGAATTTTCTCACTGTCATGCAGCCAGTAAGAGGTTGAGCCAGGTCTGAAATTCAGATTTATTTGTCTCCCAAACCCTTGCCTAAGCATTAAGATAGGCTGCCTCTTACGAAAACCTAACTTGACAGAGATTGCATGCTGAATATATTTTATTTTAATGTTGGAAATGGTTTACTGATGTTCCCAGCATTCATATGGGTCATGCTGCAAAATCTGTTTGGACATTTATTAAGAGACAGAGGCCAAATTAATGATGTCCTCTCTGAATTTTCCTTTGGCTTATCTTCTTGGGGGAGGTTAGAATGAGCTGAGATGGGGAAGGAGAGGTGAGAGCTGTGTGGGAAATGAAGCAGATGCCGGTGTTCTCCAGTGTGGAGTGGCTCCATACACAACGCATATGAGCTGTGTGTGGAGCCCTGGGTTGAGTGCCCAGCCACAGTCATTCTCTCCTTTTCAGCCATTGTCCCCTGGTGCATAATCAGTGTGCTAGGGCAGCAGGGTCCAGAAGAGTGTTCCTTTAGCGTCACTGACACTGGGTATTGCAGCCAGCACAGGTATTCACTGTGGACCTCCAGCCTTGATTCCTACTCCTAGTTACTTCATTTCTCAGAAATTGATGTGCTTGCCTGTTGCTGGGCCTTGGAAGGACCCATTTTATCTGTCCCAACCAGTGTCCTTAACTTTAAATTTGGAGCACTGAGAGTTGGGGTTTTGCTTCTTTCCTTCCCAGAATTCCTTTGGGCTCCTTATGTGGTTTGGTCTATTTCTTCATAGGGACCAATTTTATATACCGGCACTTCCTAATCCCAAGAAAATGGCTTGTTACTCAATTGGCATTTAAACACTTAAGAGGTGCCTTTGCACCACCAAGAAAAATTAATTTATTTTAAATAAAAAGTTAAAGGGAAAATCCCTCTACTTTACCATGTGCCTCAGAGATAGTATAACCATACAGTGGTAAATGCTGGAACACAGGTCCAGTCAGGGGCCCAGGGGAGCACAGGAAAGGGCTACTTGGCCAAATCTGAGGGATTCAGAGAAGGCTTTCTGGCAGGATGACTGCTGGTCTGGACTCTTGAAGAATGAGTAAAATTTAACCAGGTAGAGAAATGCGGAAAGAGTTTTCAGGTAAGAACACAGTATGAACAAAAGAAAAGAGGAACAAACTGATGATGGTTTGTAAAGCAAAATCAAAATAGATTAATGTCACTAAAACACAAAGTGTGAGGCAGCAAATGGCAGAAGATAAGTTTGAACACATAGGTAGAAGCCCTGACATGGAGCCATAAAATGCAACACCAATGAGACTGGAATTTATTTTAGGTAACAGGGCACCCCTGAAGAGTTTTAGATGGGACAGATGTTTTTCACATAGATCATTCTAATTGCGGTATAAAGATTGATTACATGGACAGTAGCTGGGGTAGAGGCACAGAGACTTAGTTAAGAGATCCTAACATGGTTTAAGTGTGAGATGAGAAAGGACCCACCTGGGATAGTGGTAGTAGGGATGCAGAAGATTTTCGAATTATTTTAGAAGGGTAAATTGACAGGTCTTGATGATTGATTGTGACGTGTAAAGGAGACAGAGTAATTAACAAATATTTATTGACTATCTATTTTGTGCCAGACACCTTAAAGGTCTTGGGAGATAGAAGTCTAGAATTCTAAAAATCTAGAGAATGGTTGTAAGGTCTCTCCTAATTAGTTATCTATTGCTGCATCAGAAATTACACCAGAATTTAGTGTCTGGAAACAACATTTATTATCTCACGGATCTGGGGGGCAGGAATCCAGGAGTGGCGTAGTTGGGGGTCTTTGGCTCAAGGTCTCTCACGAGGTTGCAGTGAGCCTTTTGGCTGGGGCTGCAGTCACCTCAAAACTTAGCTGGATCTGGAGGATCTGCTTGTAAGATCGCTCACATGACTGAGGGCAGGCCATGGTCCCTTGTCACAGGGGCCTTTCCACAGGTTTTTCATGACATAGCAACTGGTTTCCCCTATTGGAAACATTCTAAGAGATGTGAGAAAGAGTGCCGAAGTCAGAAACTGCAGTCTTCTCTTGCAAATGACGTCCCATCACTTCTGCTGTATTCTGTTGTTAGAAGGAAGTCGATAAGTCCAGCTCACACTTAAGGGAAGGGAATTGCACAGAGGCGTGAAGGCCAGGAGATAGGAATCCTTGGGGGCCATCTTAGAGGTTGCCTACCACAGGCACCACACCTGTATGACTGAGTCAATGGCAACGCGTTAACAAAGATCTGGAATACAGTTGAAAGAGTAGATTTTAGGAGGCTAATGTAGAGTTCCGTGTCAGACAGAAACTATTGTTTATTCAAGTGGATATGTGCAGCAGCATTAGTACTGGAGATGTAGATTTGGGGGGGGGGGGCGGTGTGCGGTTAATAATCTTTTTATAGGTGGCATATGAAACCATCAAAGTGGTGACCACCTTACCTCCTTCAAATCATTGCTTAGAAGCCACCCTTTCAATGAGGTCTGTCCTGACAAGTCTGTTTAAAATTGCAGCCCTCATGTTCATGCTTTATTTATTGTTTTTTGTCTATCTCCCCCATTAGAATCTAAGCTCCATGAAAGCAGAGTTTTTTGTTTTTACACTGATATTTCCTTAGTGCTAGTAGAGTACCTGATGTATAGTTGTCATTCAATAGTTGTAGAAGGAAGGAGGAAAGTCTCCAAAGGTAGTACATTCAAGCCAAAAAGCAGAAGCAGCTCAAGTGTCCATCGATGGATGAATGGATAAACAAAATGTGGTACATACATGCAATGGAATATTATTCAGTCTTAAAAATGAAGGAAATTCTGATACATGCTACAATGTGGGTAAACCTTGAAGACTTTATGTTAAGTGAAAATAATCCACTCACAAAAGGACAGATATTGTATGATTCCACTTATATGAAGTTCCTAGAGTATTCAAAGTCATAGAGACAGAAAGTAAAATGGCGTTTGCCAGGAGCTGGGAGGAGGGCGGTATGAAGAGTGGCTGTTTAATGGGTCCAGAGTTTCAGTTGGGGAAGATGAACAGTTCTGGAGATGGATGGTGGTGATGGGTGTACAACAATGTGAATGTACTTAATGCCACAGAACTGTGCACTTAACAATGGTTAAAATGATACATTTTATGTAATGTATATTTTACCACAGAAAAACATTTCCAGAGGTTGTGGACATACTAAGTAAGATAAGGATTGAAGAATGCTTGTTGGATTTACAAACATGGGGACCTTTGGTGACCTTGGTGAGATCAGGTTCAGTGGGATGTTGGAAGTAGAGGCTGGATTGCTGTGGGTTGAGGAGTGATTAAGGCACTGGGGGGAGGGGGATGCAAGCTACAGGAGCCTTCTTTATAAGGGATGAATGAGATTTGAGAATGTTTTCAGGCGGGGAAGAGTAGTGGTAGTGGTGTGTGTATTTGTGTGTGTTATGGAGAAAATCAATGCAGGGGTGGGAAGGCCATTTGGAGATGTAGGTGTTAAATCATAAATGAACAATAATACAAAAGGGGGACAGGAGGGAGTGAGGAAGGACAGTGAAGCAACCTTTCATGTCCACCCTTGTGTAGGAACAATGTCTGAAACTTGACAAATAGATAAAGATGTAGTACATGGGGAGGTTTGGAGCAAATATTTCAGTGGCTTTGGATGACTCATGCAGTCTGCATCGTTAGACTGGTGTCTGTCAGATCCCAGGAACTGCTTTTAAGACTAAGCTCTGCTGAACTGTGGAAAGAGGTCAGTGGTTTAGAGCAATTAGGACCACAGGTTCTAGGGCAGTTATCATAGTGAAAGGCATTGATAGGAGGCAATAAACTGCTGAACATTCTTTTAGCATATTATATTTGTGAGAACCTCTGAGTTAGAATATTTGACTATAACAAATATGTTGTATGCAAAGTACTCAGGCATTGCAAATCAGGCAAGATTTAAAATGACCCAGGATTGTGTACTGGAGCTCTATCACACAGATTCTGTGACATGAGCAAACTCAATTTAATACATCTTCATTGAATGCCTATAAGGCTCCATGGAATGAAAGGCATACAAAATGCATATTTACAAATATTTATTGAAAAGTGATTATACATACTATTGTGAGACTAGTCACTATTTTGTCTATTAGCTAGTATTTGCATTGCTAGTAATAGCATAGCAATTGCCACATAGAGAAATCAATATCGCATATGACAGAATTGCAGGTTTTCTCAAGAACTGAGTGGGTTTTAACATATTGTTGGAAGATGGAAACTTTTGCTAAGACGCAAAAGTGTTTGTATGAATTAAAGGCTATTTCATAACATGTACAATTCATTTAAAGTTACATGGTTCAACTAGAGCACAAACAATTAGTCGAAGGGAAGGCCTGATTTGGCAGAGTTTAGTACAGAGATATGGTGTGGGTTTTTATTTTGGGGACCAGCAACTCCGAGGTTAATTTTAGCAGATTGTTGAAGGTGAAATGGGTTAAGCTCCAAACCGAAGGTCTGTGGTATACTCAACAGTGAGGCCAGATTTAGGAAGCCAAGAAAGCAAACTTTATGGGGAGCAGCTAGTTCCCCCCAAGTCAAGGTTAGGCAAGGTCAAGGACTAGAGGAGAAATGTAAGTTGAGATAATGGCATTGCCATCAGAATACAGATGTGTATCTAATTTTGGAAGGAGAGAGTTTGGTCTGTGGTTTCTTTTAGAGTTGGAGGTGTACTAGTATGGTGGTACTAGGTAGGGCACATGTGATGATGATGACCATGAAGATCATACTACTGACAATAGCTGCCATTTGTTGGGTCTGTACTATATTTTAGTACCTGGTATGTGCCTAGTGCTGGAGAAATAATAAACAAAACAGACAAGGTCTTTGTTCTCATGAAGCTTATGTTTAAGTGTAGGGAGGCAAGTAATAAGTACATAGGCAGATATATAGGAAGTCAGAGGGTGATAAGTACTTTGGAAAATGGAAGAAGCAGAGTGAAGGGAAGAAGGCTGGGAAGGGGGTAAAAATTTCATGTAGGATGCTCGAGAAAGGCCTGGCATTTTGAACAGAGATACGATATTAGTATGGGAAGAAGCCAGGCAAATTTGGGGAAGAATGTTTTGAACAGAGGGAAGAGCAGGCGTAAAGTCCGTAGGGTAAGGAATTGCTCAGTAAGTACAAGGAGTAGCGATGAGGCAGAGCAGTAGGAGATGAGGGCTAGGTCATGCGCTGCCTTGCTTGTGGTCAGTTTACAGCCTTTGCCTTTTAATCTAGTGAAATGAGAAGCCATTGGAGGCTGCCCTAAGCATTCTGAAATTTTAGCTTTATTATCCTCACCGCACTTGTATGAGATAGGTAATATTATTATCTCCTTTTTACTTTAATGAGGAAGCTGAGACAGAGAGAGCTCAAGTGACTTGCCCAAAATCAGCTTTGAAGTTTCCAAGTAAGGATTTTAATTTTAGCTCAGGTGGTTTGATTTTAGAGCACATACAGGTTGCAGAGGAGGCATTACAAGGAAATGCAAGGAAAAATTGGAGGATGAGGGATGTGTTCATGATCTTGACTATGGTGATGATTCATGTGTGTATATGTATGTTAAAACCCATCAAATTGTACACTTTCAGTATCTACCGTTTATTGTGTGCCTATTACACCTCAGTGAAGTTATAAAGAAAAGTCTTGTAAAAACGTGGGGGAGACCTTGAAGAATTTTAAAGCAAAGAAGTGGCATTTATGTTTTGTGAGGGATTGATTAGAGATCAGAGAACCATGACAAAAATCCAGGAAGAGGCTGATAAGGAACTGAACGAAGGTGATGTAGAGAGGAAGGGGGCGAGGGGCTTGATTGTAAAATTAATAAGACCTGGGGACTAATTAGAATAAGTTAGAGAAAGGAGTCTGGGATGACTGCCAATTTGGGGGCTTGGTCAGAAGTGAACTATGGTGCCCTTAGCCAAAATGTAAAATTCTAGAGGAGCAGCAGGTTCTGGGGAAAGATGATGGCAGTTGTAGACATGCTGAGATGGGGGTGTTCATGGGATATCTGGCCAATAGATAGGTTAGCTTAGAGAGACTTCTGGTTCAGAAATAGAGATGCAGGAGTCAGTGTGTGAGACGTTGTTGAAGCCACAGGCACAAATTACATGATCCAGGGGTGAGGAGGGAGTGGAGGATAAAACCCTGGGGGACGCCAATATTTAAAATGAGATTTAAAAATATCTGGCATGCATTTTGCCCTGTACTTCCTTTCGTGCTTATGGGAAACAGTGCTTACCAACCGCAGCACTCTTTCCTTTAGAAATCTCTCAGCACAGTGTTCTTAGAACCCACTGCATTTGATCAGTGTCAGTAAGGAAGATGAATCCTCTTTTCCATCCCTGATTTAAGCAGTGAATGTGAAACCATTAAGGAGATGAAGGAGTGTGTCTTGGAAGCCAAGAAAACTTCAAGAAAAAGGAAGTAGTCAGCATAGACCTTAATCTTATAAGAACTGAAACATATTCATTCGATTTGGCCATTAGAAGGTTAATAACCACCTTGCTGAGAGCTGTTTCATTGGCATGAGAGGGCAGAGGCCAAATTAGAGTGGATGGAGGCGTGAAGGTGAGAACTGTTCCTCCTAGAAGCTTAGCTCCGAAGGGAAGAAGTAGGCGTTCTATTAAATTTCTTCTCAATTTTGTAAATTTCTTCTCAAAGCAGAGTTATATTAGTTTTATATTAATTTTGTAAATTTCTTCTCAGATCAGAGTTATATTAGTTTTTGTAGATTGTCGCATTTGTTTCTTAAATATAGGATGATCTTTGGAACGCAAAGTAGATGCCCTCATTTCTGGGCAACATCCTGCCCTGAGGTCTGGAAGGAGACCATGTAAGCATCAGAGCCGTCTAGGATGGTTTCCCAAGTGCTGGTCCACCAGTCTATGCCCATCCTAGACAATACTGGAATAAAAAGAGGTGCTCATGGTGCGAAGAAAAGTGAGAAAACTAAGGGTACCACTATAAAGGGCACTACTTTAACCTGAGATTGTCATTTCTCCTATATTCGAGTTGAAATATCTTTACTTAGCATTAGTAGGTGGTATTTTTTCTTTTAAAAGCTCTTAACTTAGCAAAAGAAATATGTTGGCAACTATCAGGCACCCCATTTTTTTCTCAATTTTAATTTCGTATAAACAGCTATCTTTTAAAAAACTTTTTCTCTTTCTGGGCCAGAATTAATTTGGACAAAGTGAGCTAACCAGGATAATGAGATTATTGTTAGTCATTGGGAGCTACAGACCTGCTGCCTAACCCCCCAGAACTTCAAAATAAAGAACATGAGATTACCCGCTGAAATTAGATTTCACAATCAGTTATAACAGGGAAATGTACAAAGTCACCTTAAAGGGATGGCTCCCCTGCCAGTCAGACTTGACTTTAATGTGGTTAAAAGTATTAATATGTCTAAAGGAAGAATGTGTTAATAAGCAATGAGGTTGATTAGCCAGGGGAACATGGAGAAACCACTGTGGCAAAGCTGGTGGTGCTTATCCGAGCACTGATTAGATGGGGGGGAATCTTGGCAAATGAGTGCCTTTGGGTACTTGGGTTACACTGGCAGAGACCAGTTGGGCACATTGGATCAGAGAGGCCAGGCCATGGGAACCTGACACCAACCCTTGCAATTATTGCATCCAACTTACCTTCATCTCTTTCCACCCTCACTCTTGTTTTTGCCTTCCCAAGTAGGAAGAGAATGCTCTGGTGCTGGGGATAAAATGTTGCTTTTCATGCAGATTGAGAATCCAAGTCCCTGTGTGGATCTTTTCTTGACAGAAATTAATAAACTGGCATTCTGCATTTATTTCCCAGTGTCTGCTCTGGGAGAAGGATTCTTTAATGGGCTGACAAAGTCTGGTTTCTGAGCCTGGGGGGTTGAAGTCTGATTGAGACTCTTGTGACATTAGCCAGCAGGACTCGGATCTGTGACTTTCCCCATGCAGGAATAAACTTTGACGTTGCCACTGTTTTCTTTCTTTTCCCAATTTTATTGAGGAAAAGTGGACAAGTATAAATTGTATATATTTAAAGTATACGTTGTGATGATTTTGTATATGTATACATTGTGGAATGATTGCCAAGATCAAGATACTTAATACATTCATCACCTCACATAGGTAACTCCTTTGTGTGTGTGTGTGTGTGTGTGTGTGTGCAAATGCTTAAGATCTATGCTCGGCAACTTTCACATGTACAGTACTGTATTATTAACTATAGTGACCATGCTGTGCATTAGATCCTCAAAATGTATTCTTCTTATAATTGAAATTTGTACCCTTTGACCTACATCCCTCCATTTTCCCCTCCCCCAGGCCACTGGTAACCACCATTTTATTCTGTTTCTATGAAATTGGATCTTTTTTTTAGATTCCACATATAAATGATACCATATAGTATTTGTCTTTCTCTGTCTGACATTATTTCACTTAACCTCCAGGTTCATCCATATTGTCGCAAATGGCATATTTCTTTCATTTTATGGCTGAATAATATTCCACTGTGTGTATGTACCACATTTTCTTTATCCATTCATCCACCAAAGGAAGCTTAGGTTGTTTCCATATCTTGGTTATTGGTGAATAATGCTGCAATGAACATGGGGGTGCAGATATTTCTTCAAGATACTGATTAAGAGAACCCTTGTGCACTGTTGGTGGGAATGTAAAATGGTACAGTCATTATGGAAAACGGTATGGTGGTTCCTCAAAAAATTAAAAATAGAACTACCATATCATCCATCAATCCCACACTTGGGTATGTATGTAAAGGAACGTTGCCACTGTTTTGGACCACATTGTGATGTGCCATAATTTTTCTTTTAAAGTTTCCCCCCAAATTACCATTTTGAGGAAAGCACCAAATTAATAGCATGTTTATTGACCAGACATTCTGCAGAAAATCGTGTTAAAGAATAACATTTGCCATTTTTCACCAGGCAGTTTTCAGTCAGTTCAACATTTTTTTTGCTTCTTACAGGGAGTAGCTCCAAACTTCTGTAAATTTTTTATTCACATAATTGTATTCATGCAGTTTGAAATTGTTCTATGATGACTGACCCCAGGCCAGTTCCCCCTTTTTTGTCCTTAATTCCACTCTGATAGATTATTTGTCTTGCAGATCTCCAAAGAGGTAGGTGGAGAAAGGCTTAACCATAACAATGTAGTTCCCTAGATTCCCAATTCTGACCACAAACAAAATGTTTTGCTATGAAAAATGACATGTAGTTTTCCTCATGATTTGCAAATTATTTCACTCCTAAGGGTCAAGGCTGTTGACATGACAGTGGGCATCTGGGGGAAAAATTTTAAAAAAATTTAGTCATTTGAATGTTTGAGTACAGTTTGAGAAGTTCACAAATTTGTAAACATTCTGATTTGAGTCATTTGAGTTCTTCTCCTACTTCTTTCATCTGCTTCTTTGATGTTATGTAAATAGAGCCCTACAGAAGGGGAGAGAGAGAAATACCTCTTTGCCCAAATATCCCTTTCTTTGATATTTGATCAGAATGCCCTCTGTGCTTGACTCTGAGTGGTCCACGTTGGGTATGGAGAGGCTTTGCAGAGGAGCAGTGGGATTATGCTGGTGCTCTATGGTTGTTGCTTGAGTGGTTTTGCTCAAAATCTCTTTCTGATAACAACTTTTTTGTTGTTGTCATAAGGTCTATTTAGAAATGAAAATAAGGTTAAATATTAATTTGTCGAACATCTGTTCTTCTCCAAGATGAGTGGCATGGTGCTTGTGTTCCCCATTGACATGGGAAAGATTGGCTGGTAATTTCTGTCCCCTTTTCTCCCTTTTGTATGACTTTAGACACCTGATTATTAATGTCATCTCAGTTAATGAAAAAATTCCTGTTCCCATGGAAATGGCATTAGGAAGTAGCTTTGGGAGCTAAGCATCTGCTCTTAATGAGATAGTATTTTGTTTTCTTTTGCACATCTTGAAAACAACAGCACCTTTAACTATAACAACATGCATAAGTAGGTGCTTTGTTAAATAAAATAGAAGCGTGTAAGAACTATTTCATCAAAGTTGATATCAGACCTGTAATAACAAAGTAGGAGGTCATTTGGGCATGAGGACTAGACTAGGGGAAGTCATAAAAGCTCTACCAGTATGTGTAATGTAAGATTTTTTCAAGGAAATTAAAACAGAGGAAGTGCTATGCCATCAACATCTTTTATAAATCTGTGTGGTCAATAGCAGAGGTCAATAGTAATATAGCAAGAATTCTTGAATCCTAAAAGATACTTTTTAAAAGGACAAAGTTTTAGAAATTCTTACCTAGTTCTTAGTTGACTTCTTCATGAAGTAAGAGTTGTTGATGATTTTGCCCCATATATGAATCCTTGATCTCTCCATGGAAGAACTCATAGTAAGAAGAAGAAAGCTCATGATTAAATCATGTGTGAATTATTAAAATAGAATCTGCATTTTTCTCAGATTTTCGGAACTCTCAGGTCTTTTTAGCAACTAGCATCATAATTCAGTAGCCTTATGTTTTGATGAATTATTTTGGTCTGACAAGATTGTTTTTGGTAATCAGAGAAATATCTTACCTAATTTTATTTTTCAGAACGATGTCTATGAGAAAAATATTTTGAGATTGGACTTGGATTGGAAGGGAACAGAATAAGAGAGACCAATTAGGAGGCTTTTGCAGTAATCTAGGTGAGCACAGCTTGGATTGGTGTGGGGGCAGAGGAGATGCAGTGAATGGAGAGCTCAAGATGTACTGTAGAGGTGGAATTGACTGGATTTAGTGATAATAGTTTGTGGAGGTTGAAGGTGATGGAGTCCTCAAGGAGGACTCCCAGCAACTGCGGGGGTGAGAGGACCATTAATGGAAATGGAGGAAGGACCAAAAGTTCAGTTTGGGACGTGGTAGGTACAAAGAATCTTCAAGGTGAGATATAGAACAGGCAGTGAGAAATATGAGTTGGGGCTATAGGGGAGGAAGACGAATCCTCTCCCCTCTGGGTCTTTCTGTCTGGGCTATGAATTAAATTGACATGAGACAGAATAACAGGAGAAAACCAAAGAAAGCTTTATAAATGTATACATGGGAGATACTTGCGAAAACTGAGCAACTCACCAAAATGGTGGAGGCCCTCATCTTAAATACCATCTTCAGCTAAAGACAAAGGAGGATGTTGGGGTGGGAGAGTCAGTTATTGGAGATTACCAGAAAAGCACGGTAAACAAGAGTAAAGTTATTATGTAGATTTAAGTCCTTGCCTTCCACATTGATGTGTTTTTGGAGATACGGTCATGTCCTCTTCTTCCTGGTACAGAAAGGGAGATACCTTTACAGATGGAGATTTCCCTTACAAATGTAAATGTCTCTTACAAAGGGTAAATTCTACTTTTCAGAGCTTCTCCCATATCTGCAGTTTTTAAAAGTAACCAGCCCAAAATGATCCTCATGCCAAAGAGACACATTCTGAGGTGGCCAATTCTGATTCCCCACAGGGCTTAAAAGAGTCTTTTGGACCACAGATATGGCATATTACAAAGCTGAAATTCAATGAGGATTTGAGTATTCTATTTAATAAATAATTTTAGGTACTATATATACAGCCATAAAAATAAGAGATGATATACTTAATAATACCCAAAAAACAAGGGAAAGACAATTTAGGTCCAGTAAAAATTCATCAGTAGACTTAAAGGGAATATTAGCTCAAAGAGAAATTTAAAACTTTCCATTTTGTTCTCTTTTGGTTTGATTTGCATGGAAATTTATGCTTAAAAGGGAAATAGAGGCTGTTATCAGAAGTCAAGGAACAAAAGTATAGGAAGAGAAAGTAAACACATTAGTTTACCACCACTCTTAGTTTGCAAAGGTTAATTAAATCTATTTATGTTTTATAAGGAGAAAAATATGACAAAAGTTTTTTGTAAATTACACAACAATTTTTAAGTTATTTTAACTAGAAATACCTCTGCTAAATTCTTTTTCAAGCTGTGGGGAAGTTTTCCAGCAAGATCCAAGGACTCATTGTCTTGTGATGTCTCCAGGTCACGTCAGGGACATAATGACATAATACGGAAAACCAAACCAAGTGTTACAGGCCTAAACATTTAAATAATTGAGGGAAGATTGATTAGACTAGGGAAAATTTGGTTATTTTGACCATTTGTCAAGGTGGTCCCACTTGTATCTCTGCCCAGAAGAATATATTTCAAATATCTTGAGCTGTAGGCTTCTTAAATAGCAAAAACAAGACCAAGAATTCCACTGATTTATCATTTCTCCTCTAGATTGACTATCTTTTGACTGGTTCTTTTCTTGGCTATTTAATACAAGTGCGTGCACATGTGCATACATACACACATGCACACACACATTTAGTGCAGCAAAAATGGAGACAGGAAGGAAAACTAGGGAGTAGGCATGGAAGAGAAACCACAGGCTCTGGGAGGGAGTGGCATTTAAGAATAAAAAGGGGATAATGCCAGCAGAATGCTTGTGATGAGTTCCTTTAGGAATCCTTTTCATACCTCGTCTCCTCCCACTCCCTTTTTACCTCTATAAATAGTTATTCCTCTTCCATTCTGATTTTCCTCCTCCATCACTGGTTGCTCCTTTTTAGCCTCTTTTGCTAGAACAATCTTGCCTTTCCAGCTTATAATTGTCAAGAGCCCCAGGGTGCAGGATTAGCACTTCTTTTCCTTTCTATTCCCAGCTGCTCCCCACTGGCACCTCATCTGGCCCAATGACTTTAAATACCATTTATATGCTGAGGACTCCCAAATGTTTATCTCCAGTCCTTACCTCTCTCCTGAACTCTAGACCACCTATGTGACATCTTTGTTTAGATGTCTTACAGGCATCTTAGACTTAATTTATGTAAAACCAAATGCTTGATTTCCACATCACCAACACTTGCTCCTCCCTCAGTGTTCCCATCTCAGTAAATGTACTACCATTTGTCCTGAAACCTTAAGTCCTCGTTGGCTTCTGTTTTTCTCTCATAATCCACCTTCAGTCCATTAGCAAATGGCTCTGTTTTCAAAAGATAGCTTAAATCTTACCACCAACACTGCTACCATTCCAACCCAAGCCACCATTTTCTGGACTATTTCAGTAGCCTCCCGATGGTTTCTCTGATTATATACATCCCCTTCCACACATACTCAGATCTATTCTCCACACACCAGCTAATGTGATCCTTTAAAATAAATCTGTTCATATCACTTCCTGGCTCAAAAGCCTCTAATGGTTTGTTTTCACACTTAGAAAAGCCATAAAACCCATAAAACCTTTCATGTTCTGGCCCCAGATGCCACTCCAGTCTCATATCCTGTCTCTCCATCACTCATGGACCTTCAGCCTCACCTACTTCCGTGCTCTCCCCTGAACAAGACAAAAATCTGAGGGACTTTCCACTCAACGTTACCTCTGTCCGAAACTCTCTTGGCTCTCTCTCTCACTTCATTTAAGGATCTGCTCAAATGTCATCTCCTCTGAGAGAACTTTATTAACACCTTATCTAGAACAGCATCCCTTATTCCACTCTCATTCTTGTTTCCCACTGCTGCTATCATGATTTACTCTATAGTAAAAGTGTATTTTTGTTGTCAGACTCTCCACCTGGCAGTAAGCTCTCTTAGTCAGGGGCTTGGTTGGACTTTTCTGTTCTATGTCTCGCATCCAGAAGACTGCCTGAGCATGAGGCATAAGTATCAGCTCTAATATTATTAGCTGACTGGAAAGCAAAATCAGTAACTAGGGAGCTCAGTTTTGATTTATGTGACTTCTTATTTTGGCAGCCCTGGAAAAGGCAGTGAGTCTGTCTAGTGCTTGCAGGTGTCTAGCCTGGTACCTGGAGCAGAGTATGCACATATAAATATGTGTTGAGTAAGTGAATGAATGATTAAATGAATGAATGCAGTCACATTAGTCAGTTAATCACCATCTACTCTTTAGACCCATTCATTATGCAGGGTTACTATGGCAAAGGGACCTAACCTTGTCAAAGGGGTCCATGAAGACCTCTCTAAAGAGGGTACATGATAATAATCATACTTAACATGTACTGAGCACTTACTAAGAGCCATCTACTATGCTTAGTGCCTTATATGCACTAACAGATTTAATCCTCACAACAAATCTATGAGGTTGATACTATCGTTAGTCCCATTTTACAGGTGGGGAAAATAAAGCACAGAGAAGTAGATTAGCTTATCTCAGGATTTACAGCTAGTAAATGGTAGAGGCAGACCCAGGCAGTCTAGATCTGTGTTCTTAACCACTGTGCTCTACATCTAAGCTGAGGATTGACAATGCAGGAGTAGCTGGCTGGATGGAAGGTTGGAATTAGATAGGAATTAGTGTTCCGGGCAAATGGAACCCTATGTGCCAAGGGCCAGATGATGGCCTGTTCCCTTGAGGACATGAGAGAGGTTCAGTATGGCTAGAGTGTAGAGGGGGTGTGCCGGAGGGTAAGAGTTGACATGGCTGGTTATTAACCAAGGGCCTGATTGTGGAGGCCTGGTAGGCTATGCCAAGCAGTTTGGACTTACCTTAGTCAAAGGGAAACATTATGTGGTTTTAAGCAGGAATGTTAGGTGCACAGATTTGCATTTTTAACCAGTTACATTGGTGGCCCCGTAGAGGACAGGCTGTTAGGCAGGCTAGTGGAAGGCAGGGAGAACAGATCGGAAGGCCTTGCTGCAGTCCAAGAAAGGGGTCGTGGTGACCTGGTCTAGGGTGGTGGTGGAGGCAATGCAGAGGTAGTACAGATTTGAGGTAGAATCGACAGGACTCAGTGATGGGAGGTAAGGAAGAGGGAGGTGTAGATGGTGTCCTTTAGAGGGCCCAATTAATCAATCAGTTCACTTGTAGAGCTTTATTCTACAGATAGACTAGTTACTGGTACATATACACAGGCCTTATTTACAACGATTTTCATTGCAGAAACAATATAGTGAGGACCTTGCTTAACCCCAGGGGCTGCCATTCACATAGAAGACAATGTGGAGGGCTCCCTGAATTTGTGCCACTGGTACATTAATTACTGAATTACAGTACGTCCAAACAATGAAGTGTGATGCAGCAGTTAAAAAGTAGGATGCGAATCTTTATGTAGTAATAAATAATGATTGCCAAGAACAGTGAATAGTATGCTACGATTTACATTATAAAAAATCTATTTGTACACGCACATATATACACTTGTAAATACGTAACAAAGGTCTGGAAAGATACATAAAATCTTTTTGTGTAAATATTTTACATAAAATTGTAAAAGGATTGGAAGATAGTAGTAAAGATACTTTTTGGTATTTTTTTAATCTTCATATATTAACTGCTAAAATAATTTTAAAAATAAATCGTGGAGACACGATAATACATTGACAGTTAAATGATTAAGCAAAGGAGAATAAAGTAAACATGATATGTGTTTATAACAATTTTTCTGTTTAAAAACCTCTGAAACAATAAAAATTTAAACCATGATTATAAATTCCAAGGCAAAATTAAATATGAATGTAATTAACATGGGATTTGAAATAGTATGTATGGGAGGGACAGCATATGAGATTCTTATTAAGTATAGGATAAACAAACTGTAGCAAAAATTTTAAATATAAAGTATTTATAGTAACGTGAATGTAATTAATTGACCTTAGAGATTAATGTACATGTACAGGATTAAGATTTGAAAGAGTAGAAAAGAGCTAGATTTAGAAATACCATCACAGAAACTTTAAACATCTAATAATTTTACCAAAAATTCCCCTTTGCAAATTACTCTAAGGACTCGAGGTTCTTTTAAGTGTGAAAAATCTTAGGATTGATAGGTTTTAGATTGCACTGCCAGTTCCAAGATAGCACTGTTCTTTTAAAAAGTGTGAGGAGCGCGGTGTCCTCCCGCAGGTGTTATAGCTGCCAGGGTAGCTTTGAGGATTTGCTCTGTCCACCAGGGTGTGGGAGAATCTTCTACAAAATGAATGCACAGTATAAACAAGAACAATAATGTGGGTCAGGCCCAGAATGCTAGATCGGGTTTGCCGTTCTGGATTTCTCTGTATTATCCTGTAGGTGATTGTGGACTTCTGAAAATGGGCGGGCGTCACCAGCCCTCACTTTTCTGCACCTCCATTAAAATGCTTCAGGACTGTGTTGGTGACTTTTTCAGAACTTTCCTGGGTTCTAGGTGAGCTTGGAATTGGAAGATTTTGTGGTTGCAGTAATAAAATTCACTATTGGCATTATATGGATGTCAGAAAACTTTAGAAGTAAGTCTTGAGTAAAAGGAACGATGAATTAAAGGTGAATTCCAGTTAAAGGATACTTTTTCCCCTCATTCTTTTCCTATCTGTGGTAAGCTAGTAACTCAAACAGTTGAAAGTCTGATACATATAAATATATAATGAAAATAAATATATTACACCATCTGATTATGGGGACCTTGGTACTGAGGGGTGATGCCTCCCCAACAAGTCTCACATGAATCCTGTCAAGGGCCTCATTTGCGCCCCCTTCCTACACTGCCATTCCACCTGGGGCTCTAGGGAGGAGTGTGGCTCCACTGGAAAACCCTGGTGAATTCAGCTTAGAAAATGATAGATTCGTGTTCAAGGGGGAAGTGGAGACATACTACCCTTAAACTCTGTGATCTATTGCCTAAGTGCAACAGGCTCACCAAGAAAATCATGCCACTTTAAGGGATGCTCCTGAAAAAGTTGAGATAGTTGTAACTAATTCTTGGTGGAGGAGGCTGCTGTGAGACCCCTGCTGTGGGGAAGGCTCCTGCGGGGAGCAGCCACTATGTCCCCATGTTGCCCAATGCACCTTTTGACACAGTGTTTTACTGCTGGCAATCCTAGGTGGGCTGCAAGCAAGTTAGGTGCCTTTTAGGACACATTTGATGTGGATTCAGGTTTGTTTAAATTTCAACAGCATCTTTTAAAGGTGGATATAGGATAGCAAATGGATACAGAAAACCTAGTTGTCCAAGACATTAAAATATTATGTGCCAAGACCAAGAAGCTTCTGCTGACCAAAATGCTGACAAAATGAAAGACCATGTCCCTTGTGTATTTTATACAGAAATCCATCCTGCTGAAAAATCTGGTCCTTTTTCATTGTGAGCGCGTTTGCCACAAATCCCTCCAGCAGGAAAGCTTTTGCTAATGTCAGACGGCCTTTAATCTTATATAGCATGGTCCAAATCTGTGCTCTCTAGGAGTCGCGTTTGCCTCTGCTAGTAGTTTCTCTTCTGCATTGCTCAGGGCTGGGAGAACCACTGTGCAGTCCAGAAGACCATTGTTCTCACTGCGAGGAATTACAGAACTGTGACTTTCCCCATGTTCTCTGCAGTCCTCCCTGGACATCCTGGTTTTCCAGAGGGCTTCCCTTCTATATCTGCCAGGGTATTGCTGCCTTCGACAGTTCTTTTGAGGCAGTGCCACTGTGACTGGAGCTGTGGTGCCTGGAGCCTTCTGTGTCCAACAGAGAAAGCTCTGAAGTCCCACAGACCAGTCCTGAGTCAGGAAGCACTCTTCGTTTTGCTCCTTCCATTTTTAGTCATGATACCTCTTCGTCGCTGGCTTTGGCTCCTTTCTCAGCCTCCGTTGGCAACACACACATCACACCTTATCTCAGGGTGGGCATGTCTTTTCCAAGAGGTTACCCTTTGGATTCACATCCCAACTCCATCCTTTATTAATGTGCAATTTTGGGCAATTATATAACCTCGCTGGGCCTCATCATATTTATATGTAAAGCTGCTCTCGTAAGAAGAATAATAATGCCTAGTGCTTGCTTTTTAAAAAACTCCTTATATATTGTCTGACAGAAAGTAGATGCTCAATTGCTCATTGCTGTTATCCTCATAAGGCCAGGAGCCACCTGGCCAGTCATGTTGGTTCTTGTTTTAATTCACTCGAGATGCTGTGAGTGGGCAGGACCATTTGGGTGAGTCAGCACCCCTCATTCTTGATGGGGCTGCATTCTGAGCACGTTCTGGTGGAAGAGAACAGAGCTCATGATATCTCTTTCTGCTGGTGGATTGAATAATTTGCGAGAAGGATCTTAGGGGAAGTTTAAAGCAATCAGAGGCAGTGTATATGGAAACAGTTTGATAAGTACGCCCTGAGATATTTTTCAGCCAGGAATGGCCATTGGGCAGTGGGCTTTATACAAGATGGCTTCATGAGAAATTGAAGTATGAGCCCTTGTTCCTTGTATTCCTTTGTTAGAATTTCATCTTTTCCTTCTCCTTTCCTCATCTCCATTCTACATAATATTGCTCTTTTAATTAATTTTCTTGGAAATTTAACTTAACATTTCCAAATATCTATGTAAAATATTAAAATAAAAACATTTCTATATGAGTGTGTACACACACACATACATATACACACACACAGTATAGCTGTTACTAAGCAGTACCAGCATTCAGTAGTAAATGAGTGAACAGACATATCTTTAAGCCTTGCAGAGGCTCCATAGCATCTTACAAAATGCTGATGTCACTTAAAATGTGCTTGTCTACTCTTGATTTTATTTCATTTTTCCTTTTCCTGAGAACTGTTCCCTGCAGCCAAAATGCCAACTAGTCATTTTAAGTAGAGATCTGGTTTCTTCTAAGTTACAGAAACAGCAACAAAAAAATTCAGTTTTTCTTTTCCTTTTCCTTCTTGAGAGCCAAGAAAACGTGTCTGAGCCATTTCTGCCGATGATTAAATAATTGGGCCTCCCACATCCCCCAGGCTCTAAACCACCAAGTTGAAGAAAACCACCCTTTTGGAGTTTTTCTGTGTGCAGGGCAAAAATTCTTCATGCACTTCCAATCACTTTGACATGTATTGGCCACCTACCATTTGCTAGTCACTCTGTGGCCCAAAATAAGACAGTCCTTGTCCCCAAGTGTTCTAAAATCTAATAAGAAAGATCAGAAATGGGAGCTGACCTTATCGTATAAGTGGAATAGGACAAGTTCCATAAGAAAAGAGAAGAGCCAGTGTGGAAGGAGGGAGTAAAATTATCAGTGAGCAAAAGACTGTTGATATAACATTCTGCAAGAGGAAAGCAGGAATGGAGTAAAAACAACATTGGTGGAAGAATTTGCTTAGGCCGGGAGATAGAGCTGGTTGTTTTTTTTTTCAGAGGGAGAGGCAAAGGAATAGGTCAGCAACGAGGCTGAGAAATGTTTAAATTTGGGAAGAGAAAGTTTAAGGAGGTACCCACCTTGACCTTTGGGAATTTGCACAGAGAGTCCTTAGCAGAGAGGGAGGGAATGGAGATGACGTTTGGGACTTGAGGAGAGAACCTTTCTTGGTCAGTGATAAAGTGTTCCCTCTCGGTGTACCTTTCAGTCTTTCAACACACGCTGCATGTGTTCGAGAGTCTACATTATCATTTGCTTTTAAAGATCATTAAGAGAAGAGTGATTTCATTTTTAATTACCTCCCTGCCGCGTTGTCCTCCACTGGCGTCTTCGGCTTTGTGTTTGAGTTAACCTATTCTGCATCCAGCTGTCTTCAGGTTACTGGTGGAAAGTAGCAGTGAGTGGCAGGTTGTTATAGCAACTGAATGTGATAGCAGTTGGGGATATCTAGTGGGGTTGATCATGAGCTCGAATAGTCTGTAAGCTTTTCTTAGGAAATTTTACAGTCATTTAAAAGCCTTTCTTGCAGTTTTTATTCTGACATGAACCTTTTCATGAATGTTCAGATTGTCTAAAGATGTGACAAAATTATAATAAGACAGTTATAAGAATGTTACATGATTCCCCGAGAATTATAACATTGAATGGATGTTCTATTGTAGTTCTATTAAAGTTGTGAATAAGAAAGATTTGACACAGACCAGAGTGGTAATGGGTTCTCTTGTATATAAGCTTTGGTAGTTCCTGTTGTCTACGACCTGCTTCCTAGGCCATTCAAGGCTTCATCCTCCTGCCCTCAGCCATCCACTTCGTCCTCTGTTTCTTTCCTTCATGCTCCCTACATGTGAGCCCACTGGTGATTCTTTGTACCAGCACAAGACATTTCCTGTTACAGCTCTGAAGTTCTTCTCAGACTGAGTTCAAATGCCACCTCCTTGGTGAAGCCCTCCCTACTTGCCATCTAGGCAGAATTCACTCCCTGTTCTGTGCTTCTTAATATAATAAGTTGGGGGTTGTATCAAAATTATGTGGTTAGTCTTCAGGGAGCACAGAGCATTTCTGAGTAACACGTGATTTTCCTTCTTGCTTTGCGTATTCCTCTTCTTCTTTTGCACAAAACAGGGCACTGTTGCATGTGCCCACACTTGCTTATTCTGCTGGGCATATGCTATGGTACCTCCCTAAATGAGGCTGGGGTTTTAATAATGACCTTGTAAGTCACCATGTGATACCCAAATGATGTTTTGGATGATGTTAAAAGGGACGTTGTTCCTGGATTTTAAGGGACTTTCAAAATGGGAGGACAAGAGGGCAGTAGGCCTCAAACCTTCCACCCTGCCCCACCATCAGACTGACACACTGTTTTGGCCTGAGCTTCTCAATCTGGGTTTGGGGAGAACTGTTTAATGATACAAATGCCTAGGCCTCAGAGCGTCTAATCTTGTAGGTCTATGGGTGACTCCTAATTAGGAGAATGTTTCCAAAGCTTGGCTGGTGACTCTGCGCAGCTGGACTGAGGAACATTGATCCCATGGTGGCTTTCATCCCCCACTGCACCTTTGATTCTCCAGGGAGGTTTTCCAAATATCAAGGCCTGGATCCTACCCACACCAATTATATCAGAATCTTTAACACCAAACCACAAATCTAGGCTTTCCAAGATGTGGAAAGGACCAGGCCAGTAAACAGAGAAGGGTGATTTTATTATGGGAAATCACAGAGAAGGCTCATGGTTTATAGTTCTTCTGGTGGTTATTTTTATTTTTGCTTTCTAATAAGAAAGGAGGTATGGAAGATAACAATATGAACAGCTAGAAAGTAAAAGCAAGGCCATTTCAGGTGGAAGGATTAGTATTTGTGAAGGTATGGAAATGAGCGACTTACTTTAGCTGATGGAAAGACCTCATAAATGGATTAATGAGGTAGACACTGGCATGAATGAATGCAGGGATGAGGTGGGTGGGACAACTCAAAGTCTAGGTTGAAAATATGGATTTAATGTTGGAGAGAACAGGGAGTTACTTTGTTTCTAAGCAGGGGAGTAATTTTATAGATAATATTTAATTTCAGTAAGATATCTTATTGCTATAGTTAGGATCTGTCTTAGCTTGGGCTGCCATAACAAAATACCATAGACTGCCTGGCTTAAACATGAGGTATTTGGGGGCCAGCCTGGTGTTGTAGTGGTTAGGTTCACATGCTGTAGTTCGGCAACCTGGGGTTCATGGGTTTGGATGCTGGGTGCGGACCTACACACCGCTCATCATGCCATGCTGTGGTAGCGTCCTGCATACAAAATAGAGGAAGATGCACAAGGATAGTGGCTCAGGGACAATCTTCCTCAAGCAAAAATAGGGAGATTGGCAACAGAAGTTAGCTCAGGGCCGGTCTTCCTCACACACACACACACACACACATATACACACACACACACATATATACACACACAAGCAAGAGGAATTTGTTTCTCACATTTCTGGTGGCTGGAAGTTCAAGATGAAGGTGTTCATTGATTCAGTTCCTGATAAGGGTTCTCTTCCTGGCCTGCAGACAACCTTCACACCATGTCACTGTGTCCTCACATGGGGGAGAGAGAGCTCTGGTCACCTCCTCTACTAATAAGGACACTAATCCCATTATAGGAACCCCTCCCTCATAACCTCATATGAACCTGATTATTTCCCAAAGACCTCACCTCCAAATGCTATCACATTGGGGGTTAGGGCTTCAACTTATGAATTTGAAGGCAACACAGAGATTCAGTCCATAACAAGGTGGCTTGAAATAAATGGTAACATAGAAGGATTTTGTCTAGGACCAACTTGTGTGGTAGTTGTGGGATGCTGGCTGCCTCCTATCTTGCATGTCAAATTTGATGAATCAAGATCAAACACGGAATTTGGGCAACCTGTACTGTGCTGTTTTCCCCTCTCTCCCTGCTTCTCTTTCCCTTTCCACTTCCCTGCTTCCCTTTCTGTGCTGAATATGTCATTGTCCTCTATCTAGGGTAACCATCTGAAAGTTCATGCAAAGAAATAGAGGAAAAATAAAAAAGCAGCGATTATGGGCACTCACATTTTTTTAGATGAAAATTGCCTTAGGACAGTCTGCATTGTTTAAAATATGTATTTTAAAGCAAGTGTGTGTTGGATGTTTCTAACAATTTTGTACCATTGAAAGAATCCTAAAAGAAAATAATGTTAGAATTTTAGATCTTTAAAGGACATGGATTTTTGCCCAATATTGCTTCAGGTAATTCCACGAAGGAGAATTATCTCAAAACTAGAGGAGCAGAATAAATATTGATATTGGGAAAGAATTCAAGATCAAAAAGAACATATTTTTAAAAAACCTACTTTCTTTGAAGAGGGAAGGTTTCCTTTGATCACAGAACCATGGACCAATAACGTCTGAGAAATATTGAAAATGGTAGAGTACCTGGAAGAATGGTGGTAGGAAAATACTCCATTTGTCAAAGTTATGCAGGTGGAATCATAGCTTAGTAAGTTTAATGACAACCTATGCAAAATTCCCCAAAGAGTCCTTAAACAGACATTTTATGTAGACTTAGAAAGGAAAATCACAATGAGCTAGTATGAAATAAATAAAATAAAATATGTTTAAATAAAGTATATGTATTACATAAATAAAAATATAAATTATATACCTATATATGTAAATAAAATAAACATATGTAATTAGTCTCATTTTATTTATTAGATAGGGTTATTATAATTGGTAAATTTATAATTGGTATTATAAATTGGTAAATTTCATAGATAATTTGTGTCTAGATTTCAGCAATGCATCTGATAGCTTTTTGTGGTTTCTCTATGGTCAAGATGGAAACCACCCCCACGAATATTATTAATTCCAAACTGGAGGCAGGTTTCTGTTTGAGCAGGAATTCTGTACTTGGTCATGTCCTGGTTGCTACTTTCATCAATGACTTAGGTGAATCATGCATGAATGCTTATCAACTTATCAACTTGTACTGATTCTCCTCTGGGACAGAGAGCTAACGCGCCTGATGGTAGAAATCAGATTTTGGTATCTCAAAACTGCAACAGTCGTCCAATATTAACTAATAAGATATAACAAAAGATTATAAACTTAGAAAATATAGCAGTTAGATTAATGAGCAAGTATCAGTGCTCATCCCCACTCGTGCTCTAGGGTGTTGTGTCTAGTTTGGTGTTACTTGGAAATTCGAAGCTGAGCTGACTAGCCGTTTGTCTGGGTTCTTGGCAGAACTAGTTCCTGAGTTGTGAGGAAGCTTGGATTTGATTACTTTGCTAATCCTGGAAGTCCACGATTCTTTGGAGTTACTTTGAGAAACTGTTTCATGAAACACACCATTATGGCATTTATCTTTCATAGGGGCTAAATCATCCATCTCATCTATCAAAGGTGGTTTTTAAATAGCTTGTTACTGTTTGGATAAAATAAAATCTATCCTCAAAGGATGAGGACTGTCAACATTCAGAGTGTTCAAAAGAATGGTGGCAGGTTCAGAAGGCATTTCCAAAGAAGAATCTCTCGTGTTTTTAACAACATGCTGGAATCTCAGTAAAATGCCCTCTGTTATTGAGAGAGATTCTGCGCGTATTTTCTAGGGTGGCAACTTTGAGTGGATAGCAGTACCTTGACTGTGTTAACCCACATCTCCCTTTTCTGTTTCTAGTTTTATAAAGTTTAAAATTGATTGTTTTTTCTTGAAGGGAAAGAAGATAGAATACAATAAAATATTTATAAAACGTAAATTATGAAGAATAATAACACAGTACATACCTGAGTATTCACTAGCCATTTTAACAGCAAAGGGAATACCAGAACCTCTGAAGTCCTCCTTGATGTCTTTGTTAATCCATCCTTAGCCTCCTCTAATTGTCCTGAAAATTTTACTTGTCATTCCCTGCTTTTCATTGTTTTTCTCACCAAATATTTATATCTTTAATAATAATTGAAGCATAACATTTTTGCATAGCGATTTCTGTATGACAGACACTTCGAAGTGCCATATACTCATTTGACCTTAAAACATTCCTTAGAGGTAGGTAGACTAGTATCACCATTTTACTGATGAGGAAATCAAGGTATATAGAGGTTAAATAACTGTCTAATCAGATAGTTAGTAAGTATAGTAACCAGAATTCCAACTTACTCAGGCTGGCTGCAGATTGCGTGCTCTTTACCTCTATGCCATGCCACCTCTAAAGAATACATAGTATGGTTCTATTTGATTTATTTTTAATGTTGTATAAATGAACTACAAAGGTATGTCTTCTGTAATTGGCATTTTTCACTCACCACTGTGTTCCTGAGTTTTATCTGTTTCGTTCTATGGAACTGTAGCTCATTCACTTTCATTGCTATAGAGTATTATTTCGCACTGCGAATATTGCAATGTCTCTATCCATTCTGTTTCATTGGATGTTTGGGCTGTTCCCATATTTTTCTATACCAAACAGTGCTGATATGATGTTTTTGATATCATCTTGTGTGTATGTGCCAGAGATATCTAGGGTGTATAACTTGGGGGTGTACTTGCTAATTCTTGTGCTATGTGCACCTTCAGTGTTCCTATACAACACCTGTTGTTTTCCAAAGTGATTGTGCCATCTTGTACAATATGTAAATTCTGTATCTTTCCAAGAGTTAATATTTCCAAGAGTTAGTGTTAAGCCTGAAACTTTAAAACTTTTGCCAGCGTGTTGGGTTTGAAGTGGTAGAGAGAGGAATGAAATGGGGAGAAGGAGGGGGAGGTGAATTTCCATTTCTCTGGTTGCTAATGAATTTGAGCAGGTTTCCTCCCTCGGTCCCTCCCTCCCTCTTTCCTTCTTCTTTCCTTGCTTTTTTCTATTTGGGTTTCCCCTTCTGTAAAGTACCTCTTCAAATCTTTGTCCACTTTTTTGGGGGATGGTTTCTTTTTCTTTTTCTTATTGATTTCTACTAATTCGTCGTCAGTTATATTTGTGGAAAATATCTTTTTAATTTTGTGGCTTGTCTTTTCACTCTCTTCATAGAGTTTTTGATAGACACAATTACTTAGTTTAATTGAATTTATAACTTCTTTCTTTTTGGAATATCTGGATTTTTTTGTGTGTGCTTATTTATTAAATGCTTCCCTCTACTTTGATACAGAAATTACTTTCCTATATTCTCTCTTAAAGTTACATAGTTTTGTATTTCATATTTCCATCTTTAATCTACCTGGTATAAATTTGTATGCATGCTTTGAGGTAGGGTCCAATTTCATTTTTTTATTTTAAAGATTGGCACCTGAGCTATTAACTGTTGCCCATCTTTTTTTCTTTTTCTTCTGCTTTTTATCCCCAAATCCCCCCAGTACATAGTTGTATATTTTAGTTGTGGGTCCTTTTAGTTGTGGCATGTGGGATGCCTCCTAAACATGGCCAAATGAGCGGTGCCTTGTCCGTGCCCAGGATTCGAACTGGTGAAACCCTGGGCTGCCGAAGCGGAGTGCACGAACTTAACCACTCGGCCACAGGTTCGGCCCCAATTTCATTTTTTTCTATAGGGATAAGCAGTTTTTCTGGGACCATTTATTGGAAAATGTGTTTCCTCACTATTTTATAATGCCAGTTCAGTCATAAATCAAGTTTTCATATATTTTTGGTCTGTTATTGAGTCTCTTTTTTTGTTTCATTGGTCAATTTATCTATTCCTGTCTCAATACCACACTGTATTAGTTGGTGATGCTTTATAACGAGTCTTGATATCTGTTAATGCTAGCCCTACTTCCAACTTTTTTTCTTCAGTAAACTTGGCTGCTCTTGTTCTTTGCTCTTCTGTGTAAATTTTAGAATTAGCTTGTCAAGTTCATCCAGAAGCATATGGGAATTTTGATTGGAATTTTATGAGCCCATACATCATTCAGGGGAGCACTGACATCTTTAAAATATTGAGTCTTCTCCCACATGAACACAGCTCCCCTTTTATTGAGTGCTTTTAATGGCTTTCTAATATGTCTTTAAATATTACCTCTTCCCACTTCTCTCTCTTATCTTTCTGAAACTCTGATAGATGCATGTTGGATTTACTTTCTCACTGTTCTCTGTGTCTCTTACCTTTCCTTCCCTTTCATATTTTCTATCTCTATTATGCATTCTGGATAATTTACTTAGATATCTATTGTTGTTTACTAACTTTTCTGTTGATTTTGTATGATATTACACCCATTTGTTATTTATTTTTAATTATAGTTTTCCGTATTAAAAGTTATTTTTATTCTTTTAAAATAGTTATTTATTTACAGTCTCGTTTTTCAATCTTAATTTTAACCCCATCTTTTATTTCTTTGAAGACATTACACATAATTATTTTATATATGACACTTTTAGTATTATAGAGTCTGTTGTTTTTGCTGGCTTGTAATCACTGAGTGGTTTTTATTCTCCTGTGTTTGTGGTTTTTGATGGAGAGTTCACGTGTCATGGTAGTTTTGGGGAATTCTTTGAGCCCGGGGTTTAAAAATGGTTTCTCAGGGGAGGAGTTGTATATTTGCTTCTTAGACACTCAGGGAAATTTACTAACCCAGTGCTACTTTATACTAAATATTTGGATTGAAGTCTTTTGGACAACCCAGGAAACAAACCCATGTAAAGGCTAGCTTGTAGTCAAATATGAAGGGAAGATTTTTCCCTTCCATCACTCAGTGCCAATATTCAAGACAGACACATTTTCTGTAGACCCATGAATGGAGTCTTTGAGATTTAGCCTCCCTTTTTTCTGACATCTCTTTAGATAGTACACCGGAAATGTTTACATATAAATACTTCCTGATTGTGTCCTGTCTCCCCCTCCCACATGAAAACTTCTGTGACTCCTAGTACTCATAGTGGCCTATAAAAGTGAGAGACCCTAAAGTTTAAGCATCATTAGTTTCATGAGAGATCCACCTCTGCTTCAGAGTATATGTTCTTTATTTAATCATATCAAGTACACTAGAGCTTTACAAATAAGTATTTTTATCCTATAAGGTAGTTTATGGTCTCTTTTTCTGCAAGATATTGTCTTCTCTTTTTTACAGTTGAGAAAAAGAAAGCTCAGAGCAGTCACATGGCTTTCCCAGAGTTATAAAATTAATAAGTATTGAATGTGGTTTTTTTTTTTGTCTGGCTCTCTTTCCACTTTACAATGCTAATCCTCTATTTGATGATAGTAAATGCCTTTTTAAAACCTTTACTGTGTTCAAGGAAAGTAATAGGAAAAAGATGCCTTTAATCTTCTTATTTAATTGAATCTTCACAACAACCGTGTGTGGTATAAGTTATTCTTCCTATTTTACAGGTGAAGAAACTGTCAAGGAGACATGAAGTAATAGATAGATCATGTATTTATTAAGTGAGAGAGCTGGGCTACTTTAATTCCTATTTCTGTCACCTCCTCATAGTAATCTTCCCTAATCAGTGTAATTCCCATTCTCTACCAATTATTCCTATTGTTTCTTTCATAGCAGTTATGTGTATTAGCAATAATTCATGTGTTTATTTACTTAGTTATTGTCTGTCTTTTTTTAAACCAGGAGCATAAGCTCAATGAGAAGAGGGACTGTGTGTGTTACATTTCCTTCTGTACAATCAGCAATTAATTTAGAGCCTGAAACATAGTAGGCACTGAAAAAAAAAACTGAATGTTTAAAAGTCTGATTCTGAAACTCATTTTATTTTTGTTAAATATACTGCCTACTCCTTTCTTAAAAATTCTCAGTGAATAGAGTTTTTCTGTTATCTTGGAAATTCAGCCAAGTCCCAAAGCCGAAACCATAAACACGCTGAGTATCCCACATTCTAAGTTTAGAGAACAGCCAGTGGTTAAGGCCAGATACCTACTGGGAGGGCTGAGACCATAAAATCATTCCTCCAAAGCCTTCACCTCCACTCCTGTGGATATAAATCGATGTAAAGGGAGGGTGGAGGAGAAGATGCTGCTCTATTTGGAGTACTCTGTTAGTAAAGAAAGTTTACATGCTTCCCTCACTCCTATTGTTGTCACTAGGGGTAAAGGGAGAGGGCTCAAAGTGAGTAATCATACAAGTTAAAGGCATCTGCAAGAAGGGTCTATGGACATTTCAACCCCCATTAGGGTGTATGCTTAGTTGGTGGATTTGTCCACCTGGCTATCCAGTAGAAGAAATGATGTTGTGAAGAGACCACTTGGTGGGTGACTCCCAGGCGGAAATGGGGCACGAATTGGGTTTCCCTCAAGTATTTGGTTCCCACAAATTTTGGAAGATTGATTTCACCCATGCTTTCAGGTCCAGGTAGGTGAAATTTTTCTTTTTGCAGAGGGAGTCCAGTCTTGTTAGTATCATCATAATTTTGGCTGAGTTGGAGGCAAAAAAACAAAGAGACCCCATGCATTAGGAGAATGCAGCAAGATGCTACTACCATCCCGGGATCAGCTGGAAGATAGGATAAAATCTTGGTCAGGATGGTCAGTGCTGAGGGAGCTAAGGCGATGAGCCCCTGGTTGGTGGAGCTTACGGAAGCTACCGCCAGTCCAAGACAGTGAGCTTGGCCTGCCCTCAGGCCAGTGCTGCTGCTAACCTCATCCAATCAATTGGTAATTTCCCAAGTCCTGAAAAATATGATTTTGACAATTTTTTGCAGATATTCTCATTGCTTTTATGAAGGAACAGCTTTTCAGAGGTCCTGTTTCTACCATTTCTGCTGCTGGCACAGGAATGGAATGGCAGAGTGAGCAGAAGTATCTTTTGATACTTCTTTTGATAAGTGGAAGTTTTAGATTTTCATGAAGTCCAGTTTATCAATTTCTTCTTTTATGGTTAGAACTTTCTGCATCCTATCTAAAAAAATCACTGCCTACTCCAAGGTTGTGAAGATATTTTTATGTTTTCTTCTAGAAGCTTTTAGTTTTAGCTTTTAGGTTTATATCTGTGATCCCTCTTGAAGCATTATTTGTTTACAGCGTGCGATAGGGGTCAAGATTAATTTTGTTTTTCCAGCCAGTTTCTCCAGCATCATTTGTTAAAAGGATATTCTTCATTGATTTGTTTCAGTGCCTCTTCTGAAGCTGTACGTGGTTGGATCTATTTCTGGAATCTCTATTCTTTTCCATTGATCTAATTGTTAATTCTTTCTTCAGTAACCACATGCTCTCGATTTGTTTGTCTTTATAGTAGATCTTGAAATTGGGTAGTGAAAGTCATCCAACTTTTTCTTCTTTTTCAAGATTGTTTTACTATTTTATGTCTTTTTCATTTATACATAAATTTTAAAATCAGCTGGGTTTTGGTAGGGGTTGCGTTGAATCTATGTATCACTTTGTGAAGATTTAAAATCTTAATAGTATTGAGTCTTTCAGTATACACATATGATATCTTTATTTATTTACAACTTCTTTGATTTCTCTCAGTAATGTTTTGTAGTTTTCAGTATGAGGTATTATACATATTTTATTAGATTTATCGCTTAATAGTTTATGATTTTGAATGCCATTGTTAATGGTATTTAAAATATTTTATTTTTCAATTTGTAGTTGCTTGTATATAGAAATACAGTGATGTTTGTATATGGCTTCTGTACACTATGACTGCAAACTCACATGTTATTTCTGGTAGATTTTGGTAGATTACTTGGGATTTCACACAATCATGCCATCTGCAGATAAAAACAGCTTTGCTTTTTCCTTCCCAAACTGTCTGCCTTTTTCTTTTCTTTACTTTTTTATTCTCCCTTACTACACAGGCTAGGACTTCTAGCACAATGTTGACTAGAAGAGGTGAGAACAGACACCCTTCCTTTGTTTCAATCTTCGATGGGAAATGTTCAGTTTTTCACCGTCATGTATGATGTTACTTGTAAATTTTTGATACGTGCTCTTTGTCAGATTGAGTACATTTTTTTCTCTTTCTGGCTTGTTAAACGTTTTTATCACTATTTCTTTTTTTGCAAGTATGCCTGCAGGACACATATGAAACATGAGGATCTGGGTAGTGATGACTTAGTTGCTAGGGAGGCAGGGAAAATGGAAAGAACGTGTACACCTACAGGCCAAACTGGATGGGATGGACAGAGGCCATACAATGATAATGTAGACAAACTGGCCTGGAATGAAGAGACTTTATTTCTGTTCCTGGCTCTGCCACCAACTAGCTATTTGACCTTAAATAAGGCACTTTGCTCTCTAGCACTCAGAGATACAGCTGAGAGCCATGGTGATCTCAGAGAGAATTTAGTAGAGTTGCAAATGTGCCTAAAAGATTTGAAAAATAAGAAATGTGAGAAGAGATGAATGTGCCTGGACTTCTTTGTCTGCTAAAGATAAGGCTGAGGTTTAGATTGGTTTTATATTACTTCTGGTTTACTGCACCAAGACAACCATTCACCTGCTGTCTAGTCTCTGAGTGTCTGGACGTTCCTTTCCCTTTTCTTCAATACCACTAGCTCCTGGTTTCTTTAGCTTTATTGTAAGTCTTGAGATCAGTTGGCGGTTTGTTCCCTAACCTTACTTTTAAGTAATTCGTTTACTAAAGTCTCCATCTGAAACATCTGAGATGAATTCTCTTTTTTGCCAGGACACTTGCCTCGCTGATACAAGTTGGCAGTGTCTTCTCAACGTGTAGGGATGTTCTTGGGCCTCTCTGTAAGCCTAGCCATTATGCCTGGGCCTGACTTTAAGTTAGCTAGGTGGGTCTCTCTCTCTCTCTCTCTAAATCCAGTCCCCCATCCCCTATCTACATTTACAATATTCTGGATTGTGGCTTAGGAAAATTATTTTAGCTGCTTTGAATCTCATTTGACTCCATTCCTTTGGTTCCTGCAGGTTTTTGCATTTTTATGAGTCCCTTTTGAGGATGCAGATACCCTTATGAGGGACATATCCTAAACCATTTTCAGTTTACAAAATTGTGTTGGGCTATCTATTCAGTGATACCATCAGTTAAGCAAGATTGTGGTTGAGGCAGCGTAGGAGCCATGGTGATGAGAAATGAAGGGAGTAGGGAACAGTGTCTAGCATGGAAATGGGGAGGGGGGTCTCTAAAGATAAACTTTTCCTGTTGATAGTTTTACTGGAACAACCCCATGGAAATACAAATCCTTTCCCCTAAAATTTCTGTGGATTCCCAGAGGGCTTATGTTCTTAAGGTTATTTCTGTTCCCAGGCTTGTGCTTTTTCTAAATTTCTTCAATTTTGGATTATCTTTTTATCCCAGTAGGTAAAGTCTATTCTATATTCATTGACCTAGATGTAAAATTCAGCCCCTTCTTTAGTTTCCACATTCATAAAATCCCACTGCCTTTAAGGCAAGGAGTAGACTTCCCTGAAGATTTAAGTGCAGGTGGGAAATATGGAGGAGGAGACAAAGGAGGCATTTTCATCACAGCAATACAACAACTTCCAACTGAATATTAGACTGTGTCCTTAAATGTTCTTCAGTGACCCTTACACTAGGGCATTTCACTGATCACTTCATTCCAGTGCATGCCCAGGCCTTGTACCATCTTCAGATCCTTTCCTTCCTCTCCCTCTGTGACTCTTCTTCTTTTCTCTCCCTCTCCCTTCCAGAGGGAATGCAGAGTGATGGAACCATTGGAGCCAGACATCTGGCTCCAATCTTGGCTTTATTACTGTTAACTTATGGCGTATACAAGTTACTTAAACTTTCTAATGTCAGTGGTTCCATCAGTAAATGGGCATAATAAAATTATCTATTTCATAAGTTTGTCATGAGTATTAGAAGTGTGTAGTGGATGCTGTCGTTTGCTGCCCACATGCCTTCTCAGAACCATGTTCATTTTTCCAGCTTCCAGGAGTGCTGGATGTTGATGATCTACAGCTAAGCCCCTTTCCCAGGCATTGCTCCTGGCGTCAGAGAATTTCGTCCCATGATTATACTCTCACAAGGGGCTGCCCATACCCAAAGACTGGTTGATGTGGAGGTTCAAAGTCTTGTCTCTCCCTGAAATTGCGGCCACTCTGAAGGGCCACTCCAGCTCTAGAACTTCAGGTGAAGTCAACTGAGACTTTTGTTGCAATTACATCACTGTTTAGCTTCTCATTTTGCCAATTCTGCTTCCCTCACTCTCCCACAAACTCTCCAGGAAACCTGAAAGCTTGTCTCAGAGTCTGTTTCCAACCTAAGAGAAAATGGTTAAACGAATGTCCAATGCATACTAGGTGCCCAATAAATTATTATCATTATTGTTTGGAGAATGAGATAATTTATTTTAAGAGATCTCCCAGAATATTCCAGACATATATAAAGCTACACAAGGGATTCTAATTAATAGTTTGAACCATGAGTAGTGAAAATAAAATTATCCCAAATTTTGACTATGGGAAAATAGTGTTTTTTCTTGCTGAAGATTTGCCCTGAGCTAACATCTGTTGCCAATCTTCCTCTTTTTCTTTTTTTTTTCCGCTTGAGGAAGATTAGCCCTGAGCTAACACCTGTGCCAATCTTCCTCTATTTCGTATGTCAGTCACTTGCCACAGCATGGCTGATGAGTGGTGTAGTCCATGCCCAGGATTTGAACCCACAAACCCCAGCCACTGAAGCAGAGCATTCTGAATGTAACCACTATGCCATGAGGCGGCCCTATTGTTTGATTTTTTTTTTTTAAGATTGGCATCTGAGCTAACATCTGTTGCCGATTTTCTTTTTTTTTTTCTTCTTTTCCCTTAAGCCCCCTACAGTACATAGTGGTATATTCTAGTTGTAGGTCCTTCTGGTTGTGCTATGTGGGATGCCGCCTCAGCATGGCTTGATGAGCAGTGCTAGGTTCATGCCCAGGATCCAAACTGGTCAAACCCTGGGCTGCCGAAGCGGAACATGTGAACTTAACCACTTGGCCGCGGGACTGGCTCCTATTGTTTGATTTTTTTAAATGTTACTTTACTAGAACATATTCTAATTAGCCTGCTCCAATAGAAGCATAACCTTATTACTTAGTAATGGACTCTTACCTGAAACTCTTGCTTACTGTAATTTTGTTGTCTCTGTATATTTGATTAAATATCCAAAACTGATAGTGGTGCTGGTAGTTTATAGCCCCATAAGGCTAGTGGTTAACCTGTGAAAAGCTGGTATGTTATGATTTTATAGACCAAAAGAAAAGTTCACGCCACAGAGATTGAGATCTCATTAGCCAGTAGAAAGTTAACTAGTCTTCGATCAGATCTAGCAGTCTTTTAAGGCATTTCTTTCCTGACTGTTGTAAATCACAATTTCTTATATACACTTTGATTTTGCATTCATCTTCCCTGTTGGTTATCTCATTGAGTTAAATAAAACTTCGTCAGATGCTCACTATCTATTTGTATGAGGATGTTGTTTTTAACAGTAGTTTTTCATAGGAATGTCTTTCTGTTTAAGTATTATTAGTTTCCGAAGGGTAGACTTATGATAGGAAGGTATCCAAAGTCTCATGGGAGGAACTGGAAAAGAGAAGTCAACATTTTGAAGTTCGCCGAAACCTCTCCTACTAAATCCCGACTTTGGGTCTAGTTTTGAAGCATGTGTATTTGCTGGGGCTGCTGTGACAGAGTGCCACACACCGAGTGGCTTCTACAACAGAAATTTATTGTCTCACAGTTCTGGAGGCTGGACGTTTGAGGTCAAAGAGCCTGCAGGGTTGGTTCCTCTGAGGGCTGTGGGGTAGAATGTGTTCCAGGCCTCTCCTGTAGCTGCTGGAGGTTTGCTGGCCATCTTTGGGATTCCTTGGTTTGTAGATACATCACCCCAGTCTGCCTTCATTTTCAGAGGGTATTCTTGCTGTGTGTGTTTCGGTGTCCAGATCTCCCCTTTTTATGAGGACCCAGTCACATTGGATTAAGGGCCCACCCCACTAACTTCATTTTAACTCGATAACTTCTTTAAAGACCCTACCTCCACATAGGCTTCTATTCCGAGGCACTGGGGGTGAGCGCTTCCGCATCTGAATTTTGGGGGGACGCACTTCAACCTGTCACAGTCTGATGCCTTTTTCTCCATTCCCAAGGATTTCTTTTTCCCTCAACTGATACCTGAAGGAGGAGAACATCATTTACTCTGGAGAGAATCCCATTTAAGAAATCTCACCTTGTTTCAAAATGTGGTTTATTTCCACATCCTACACCAAGCCTCTGCCAACACTGCTTTAGGAATGTGGTTCTGATGAGTTGGGCTTGCGAAATCAATCCTGTCTAACAGATGAGTTCACAAGTTCTCAGGGGCATTTAGCAGCCAGTCGGCTTTACAGATTAAACAAACAAACAAAATGCCTTTTTGGTGTTGCCTTCATTTACATGGATATAATTAAATAAATAGTTCCAATGGCATTTGGATTGCATTTTTTTTTTTAATATGTTGGTAAATTTGTCTGAGGGGAGAGGGTGGTGCTTTTTAGTTTTGCATTAGGCTGTTTGGCAAGTTGAGGGAGAAGGATGATTTCTTTGGCAACCGTGGAATTCTTTCCTGTGACTAGAAGAATCATCTTCTGTTTGAATAACCCCTTTGAACTGCCTGACACGTCACGGAAGCTTGTTAAATGTTTATTGACTGAACAGAAGTGTCCAGGGAACTTGGAATATTTGAGAGCAATCAAATAAAAAGCACATATTTATTCAGAGATTTACCATATACCTAGCTCTGACTGCCAATGCCGTGTAAGAGAATGGTAACAGCACTGACTATTTATTGTGCTTACTATTGTGCCAAGCATCCCTCACATATTAAAAAAAATTATCTCGGCTACTCTATGTGTTGGGTAATATTGTTCTTATTTTACCTACAAGAAAGCCGAAGCTAGAAGAGTTCAGAGACTTGACTACATAGCTAGTGACTGGTAAGGTAAGGTGTGTTCTTAACCTGTGTACGCTAACGCCTTCCAACCTGGCCTCGCTCCAGAAGGTCACATTCTTGTTGTGGAGCTGGGGTAATTCTAATGGAAGCAATGACAAAATTAGCATGGTGAGAAGCTAATTGTATTCTATGTCTCTTTTGCTATGTGTGTGCTGTTAGCATTCTATAGAACTGTGGGGATGTGTAGTGGTTAAGTATGTACAATCTAGAGTTAGATGCCTGGATTGAAATCTCACTTGGACCTCTTCCTATCTGTGTGATCTTGGACAGGTAGCTTAACTGTTCTGTGCTATAATTTTTTTTAATTAAAAAATAGGGGATAATAAAAGTACCTACCTCATTGTGAGGGGCATATAAGATATGTAAAGTGATTCAGTACCTGGCAAAATGTATTTCCTACAAGAATGTAAGCTTCGCAAAGTCAACGGTTTATGTCTGTTTTATTCATTCATGTATCTTATGCATCTAGAACAGTGCTTGGTATTAAAGAGACGTTCTGTAAATACATTGTTGAAGGATTGAGTGTATTTCAATGTGTAAATTCCAGGGCTTAGTCACATTAGCAGACATAATGAAGTATCAGATGCCTGCAGATCTATGTAGAACAGTGGTTCTCAGCCCACAATACACATTAGAAATACCTGGAAGGCTTTTAAATAGGCTGATGCTTGAGTTTCCCATAGGCAGAGGTTCATCACCACTGCTGGAGAATCTCTGTGAAAGTAACAGCTACAAAGGCAGACTAAAACACGTGTTGAAGATTCAATACCAAAAGTGATTTTCTGAATGACTTAGAACCCTTTATTTCAATCATAATTATATCTTGAAAATGTCAATATGTATTAAATTGTCAAAAAATGCTTTGAGTTCATCTGCAATATGGGTTAAGATTTAGGCTTAAAGAATTACCCAAGGTTTGTTTCCCTGCCTAAATGTCTGGCGGGATATTTGGAATTTGAGTGGGGTTGGGGCAGTTTTTCACTGCAGGCAGCACGTCTAAATCAACCAGACAGCATTGTGGGCTGCTTTGAGTATAAGCAAAGTTAGTGCCAATTTAGGACGTATGGGGGGAAAAACACACCAACACACAATGATTAAGATCCGCCTTGATGTACCTGGGGAATTAAACCAAGGAGCAGAGTAACGCTTTAGACAGCTGGTTCCTTTTCTAGAACAAGGAGGTGAGTTCTTCAATCTCTCATGTGTCAGTTGCTTATCTTAGGAGACTTGCTGGCTAAGGGACCTCCTGATACTCCGCAGCTCCTCCTCTCAGCAGGCGGGCTCCTCATTCTCTTCTCCCACCAAGTATCACTTGGAAAGGGAGTTGGCAAGAGGTGGATGGATGAGATGTGGGAGCCATATCAGCCTGTACTCAGAGCAGAACCAGAGAGAATTGAGAGAAATTTGCAAAATGGATAATTAGAGGCTATCTTGGCTACGTGACCACTGATTTACATATTTGCCCATAGATTTTTAAAAATTCTCTTCATGAAGAGTGTATCTTGCATGTTTCCTTCAATAAACACAATAAAAAATATTACAAGTGTAATAATATTGTAACACTTTACAAGTGTTTTAACAATAGGATTCTATTTTAATGTCAATCACAAAGCCATTTTGACTGTCTCAGGCTTCCTAACAGTGAATTCTACCTCTGTTTTCCTTTATCTTGAAAGAGCTGCTTTGAAGGATTTCTGGCCCTTTCAGGAAAGAATATCTCTGAAATGCAAGGCCTGGCATATAATTCAAATCATCCTAATCAGATTTCTCAACACTTGATCTAATCAGCAAGCTGTTTTGCCTAGCTTCTTGGTCAAGTTCATTCATTAACTCAGAAAGCATTTATCGAATATATGCTGTGTCTACCCCTGGGCTAGAATGTAATAAGATTAGTAGATGAATTGAGCCCTGTCCTTTAGGAGTTTATAGTCTTATTGAATGAAGTGAGGGAAATAATAGAATGCTATTTAAAATGTATGATGGCTTTTATACTTTAAATATGGTACAGGTCTTTCATGGCAGGTAATCAACATTAACTGTGACTTTGAAACTGCATTATAGAGTATTTTCTTTTCGTATTTTAGAGTTCATATTGCAGTTGTCCTTTTCAAAGATTCTTTTGCCATTATAATCATCCTGCTGAAGTATTGTTGTAAAATTAATATAAAGAATCGTTGGCATTTCACGGCTTTACTGACTGTGGGTTTGGGATGATTCTGAGCAGGAGGAAAGAATGAAAAGTTGAAACCTCATTGATTTTTTATCAGACCAAATTGCAGCATAAAATCTCTGCCCCCTCAACACACACCAAGTTCTACCAGACTCTTAAATGTCACCTTCCACACCCAAGATGAATCCAAATAGAAAAATAACATCTACGAATTTTATTTGAGGCCTGAGAAATGATGAAATTGCTTTCTTATTTTGGAAGAAAATGTGTATACATGTGTGAACTAATGGAAAAAAGGATTTTCTCCATGGTTATTTAGAAGAATGGAAAGCTGTAGCCAGAAGTTACCTCCCACCCCACTGGAGTACCTACATATGTTTTTCCTATTCTCTTTCTTATGGAATGTCCTTTTGTAAGCCCCATTTACAATTACAGACTGGCAGCGACTTTCCTGTTTCTTGCTTATTTTCCCCCTAATTAATGTTTCCATGTGTAGTAGATAGACACTTTTCTTCTATTAATGTTACAGAAAACCAACCTTAAATTTGCATCAGCAATGAGAAATAAACCATCAACAAAAGCCTTTATTTGCTTAATCATTTCTATTCACAGGCCAGAAAGAGTCCCTTTCATTGCCAGGCTTGGCCAAGGTGGAATGTTTGCATGTCTCTTATCTCATAGCCACTGTGCTTTTCTAGAGACGCATGCGTGCCTGGCATCCTAATTTGATTATCTGAGCGATTTGCCCCTCCTGGCGGTCCTAAGGAGCAAGAGGAAGCAGGTTTTGGGAGTCAAAGTCTACATCTTTGGATGAGTTAAACTCATTAGTCCTGTGGTTTCTACTGTGACAGTAGAATTTTATTTCCTCTCTTCTTTTTCACTCTGATCACAACTCTCTGTGACTGTTCATGAAAAGATGAAGGGTTTGTATTTTCTCATTCACCCAAGATTTAGGAATTCTTCAGCTCTTCTAAGGCTGTGTGCTTAGGCACTGTTTGCTATTTTTTGTTGGAATGTTTCAATTTAGGTCATGGTGACTGTTAAAGATTCTAGATTCAACAGAGGTCTGGTTTTTTTGTGATGAAAACTGTGACTCAGAATCATCATATGGAGTCCTTCAAAGCCGGAGAAAAGTCCTAATGAAAAATGCTAAAGAAGTTCCTTGAACTTAGGTGGAGAAAAATGCTTGGGGGATGAAGATCACCCCTTAAGTATCTTCCAATATTCTCTTCTTATTGCTCAATGAAATGGAATATACTTTGGGGTGAAGGGCCAAATTGATGTTGTTAATTATTTGTTTTCATGAAAGTGAGGATAGAGAATATTGTGTCTTTAGACTGTCTTCATTAAAGAACTGCATACTTGTAATGACCCTTTGAGGAATTATATAAAGCAAGTACACTGCCTACTGCCCACTGGGAACTTCTGAAAATAGGCTACCGGCAAGTTTTTTATGATCACTTCCAATTACTCAAGACGTATCAGCTGAAAAAAAAGAGGGCAGGACATTTGTGGAGCTCTCAGACATGCCTGGTCATTGATTAGTAGCTGCACAAGCCTAGATTCCTTTCTGGATTCCTACTCAGCATTTCCTTGGGTTTGGGGGCTGCTGTTCATCTTGCTCAACTTTACCCAACAATTCCATTTCTGGGTGAAGTTTGCAGAGATTAGTGGTAGTACAGAGAGCCCATCTGCCTTCTACCGGCCAACAAAGCTTTTAGATTTTGCTCTGACTCCTTCCCCTTTCCTGGACAAGTTCCCTTTCCTTCAGTGGCTTAGTTATGATGAGACCTACCATATATCTGGCCATCACTGCCTTCCTTTTCCCTGTCTCACTGTCTGTAGCCTTGTTGCTCTGTATAGTGAGATGGGTGAAGGAGTCTGTGCATCTGGACCTCCCTGGAGACCCAGTGTGTCTGCGGGTCTAGTGTCAGAGATGGCAGATTCTTACTGCAGTGTTAACATCCTATGAGACAGGCTAATTAGCAGAGAGCTAATGGAGGTAAAGTGAATAGTGAGGTTACTGATGCTTTCCTTGGATGGGCCTGGATAAGTTAGTGCTCCCCCACCTACCCAAACATACCTGCTCCTGTCAACCTAAATAAAGAGGCAAACTGAGGCAAGCTCAAAATACCAGAAATTGCGTTTATTTGGGAATAGCAGATAACTGCAATTTGGGACGTGCAAACTGTAGGAAGCTATAGGTGAGTCCATTGATGGTTTGAGGAGAGCTGTTTTAATGGGCAAGGAGCGTAAAGAGAGGGGAGTCTATTCATAGTCCAAGCAGCAAGTTCATTGGCTTGAAGATGGGAAGGGATTTTTGGCAGCTGTTCATTGTCGAGGGTAAGTTTTGGCCTTCTGTAAATTAGGCATTTAGAGGAAGTCAGTCTCTCAGTTCTTAAGTTTCGTTTTCCTGAGTTCACATGTGTGAGATTCTCCATTTCATGTCCTTCGGTTCCATTTCAGATTAAAATCCTTTCACACTCCCGTAGAGCAGTTTGAAAACTCGCTCACAGAAGGAAGGCCCTGGGGAGTGTGTGTAAATGCAGACTCCTGGGCCTCACCCTGAGACCAATCCAGGACTCAGAGCTGCAGTCACCAGACCCACCTGATTGTAGTTCAGGTAGTTCTCAGAGCACACGTGGACACTCCTGTAGAGGGAAAGCCCCTCCCGCTTCCAGGGAGCTGCTTAGTTAGTTCATGAATCAGCACTCATATTTAAGCTTGAGACACTTGTCTGACATTTTTTGATGGAGCTGTTCAAAAAGTGAACTTCTGTTATTCATGATGATGCCCCAAGATCTCCTGGGTGAGCCCTGCGTTCTTCCTTTATCTTGCTCTTCTTATTCTCTCCACTATGCTCTTATCTCTCCTCCCTCCTCTTGGCTCAGCAATGGTCATATTAGCTTGCAAAAGCAACTCCTCTTATTTCTTATCTTTGCAGACCGAGGTCACGGCTGACTTTCTCAACCTCTTCTCATTCATTCCCTCCTTTCTGACCTGAATTCTGTTATGTTCTACAAACCTAAAATCCAACCAACGTGTTTTAGTTTTCTCTTACCATGAACCTTGGTTAGCTATCTTGGTAAGGTCTTTCAGCATGTACAATTTCTTAGCAGACACCAGTCAGTTTTTTCCCATTTAGAACCTCGAGCAAGCTCTCTGTAGAAGTCCTCTGCGAGGGTAAGGGAGGATGTTCTTGAGACGAGCAAGAGTGAACTTGATGCTGTAGCCAGCTTTGCTGGCACATGGAGGAATTTCAATAGAAGACCTCAGGAGCCTACTTCTCTTGCTTTTGGTCTCTGGCAGCTTTAAAAGTGTCCAAGTATTGTGACTGCTTCAGCTCTAGATCCTTTTCTGTAAACAGAGAGACCTGCATTCTGCTCTCTGCCCTGAAAAGGGGCTTACATTTTAATTTCTGGTCCTGAAGCAATATTGTTCAAAGGTGGTCCCCTCAGTCCTCCTGTCTTTTGAGACCTGCCATGCTCTACCTTCACCATGCCCTTTAGAGAGAGACATTCTGTTACATTTGCAAAGGTTTTCACACGTGGAAGACAAACCCAGGCATCATCTCCACCCCACAGGAAATTTTTAGCTCTGTATTACCTTCTGATGTTGGTTTTTCTTTGTGTTTTTTTCTTCTTGCTGCAGGAAAGCCATCTCCCGGGCAGGCCTGCAGCACCTGGCTCCCGCGCATCCCCTCAGCCTTCCTGTGGCAAACGGTCCAGCCAAGGAGCCCAGAGCGACTCTGGACTGGAGTGTAGGTGTCGGCGTTTTCATTTAAACATAATTCAGTTGCATGTGTGTCTTTCTCATCCTCAGGATTCCTATAGTTACGAGTAAGACTTATTTAATAATTTTCAATATTGCTGACTGACCCATCTTCAGATACCCAAGCTGTAGCTCCATTTTCCAACTCCTATGAAGTCAGTGTGGAAGACTAAAATAAAAATTTCATGAATCATTTGAAGCCCTGCTGCTTGGATTTGCAGCTGTGAGATGAAAAGTACCTCCATGCATGTGTTTTGTTTGGTCCTATCGAGTTGACGATGAATAGAGCTTACCCTTAGCAACATCATGGAATCAGAGTTTGATTTCCTCAGCTCAAGCTACCTTTTCTTTTTTGGTGCTTTTTTTTTTTTTCCTGAGAGAGGATGACCTCACTTTACATTCCAGACACTTCGTGTCCTCCCATTGGCTACCCTTCCTCCCCTCACCCAAAGGTAGATGGGTCCTGTATCAGTGGGTTGTGTGTATTAGCTGATTTTAACATTTGAGCTGATAGACTTGTACAAAAACTAATAATTTAAGCTGAAGATTGCAGTCTGAAATTCTTGAGTCAATTAGACACATTTATTGAGAGTCTTCAGTGAGTCAAGTTCTTGGTCAAAGACATCTCTAACTGTAGACTAGAAGGCTTTGCCCCTTCCTGAAGGACCATAAGGAATGGCATGAAGGTAGAGAAGCGCTGTTCTGAAATTCTGCCGGTCTGGTCTTGATGGTGAATCTTGTTTAGTATTTTCAGTTGAGTTTGAGCAGAGGAGGTAACCGATGTTCTTCTCCCAAATGAAAGAGCATGGCAGGGTGGGGAAAAGGAGAGGAGTTGTTTTCTTATTTTATTTTAATTTTAGCACATATGCCACAGTTTAATGTCTTTTTGTATTTTATAACATTTCTCCCTCTTTCCCAAGCACACACTTATTAACATTCTTATTTTACATTTTGGACATATAGCAATGCAGGCTGCCAGCATTTATGAAGTACCTGGCAAAAAACCGGATCTAATTGAGACGCAGCTTCTCCCTTGATGGAGTCCTGAGAGTGCTCAGAGACCACTTGAGCATACTGAATTGTGTTCAGGAAGAATGTTCCTCTCCTGGAGTTTCCTTTTATCCCAGGACAATTATTTAGTAAACTCTTAACCATAATAGAGTATGGAATATATTTATACTAATGTTTACATAATTAAAATAATTAAGTATATAAACAAACAGATAAAATCAAAGAGGAACATGCATGGACCAATGATGAGAGTGTGTTAGGAATCAGGCACCCAAAAAAGTTAGTTTCATGTTCTCGATGTCCCAAACAATTCTGCGATCTAAAGTAGCAGGACCCTATTTGAAATGGAAGATGCTAATGGAAGATAGTTTAAGTCATGTGGATGGAGACATACATTCACTCCCTTCTCTGCCAGTTGTGTGACATTAGTCAGGTCACTTGATTTCTTTCAGCCTCAGTGTCCTTGTCTGTAGACGGGGACAGATGTGGCCTCTCCCTAAGAGGAACTTCATGGGTATTGTTAGGATCCAATGTGGCAGTAAGTGTGAAAGTTCTTTATAAACTGTGTAGCCTGCATATTTATTTTTTAAGAAATAGAGTAGTTGATGCATTCATTTATCCATCACACATTTGTTGATTACCTGCTTTGTTCTAGAACCTGTGTCAATTCCTTAGGACTTTGAGGTGAGGAATATATGGTTTCTGCCTTCAAGAAGCTTAGAATGCAGAGGGCAGAAAAGAAATCGACAGTTGAAATATAGGGTGGTGACACCTAGAAGTACAGAGAGTCACTGGAGTGTGAGGAAGGATGCTCCAACCCTGTCTGATGTTGGAAACGGTTATCAGAAAACGCTTTTAAAAAGAAGTGTCCTGCTTGAGCTGAAGCTTGACTAGAACGTATTGTTTTCTGATTCCTGTAGAGAGATATGTACTCTAATATTTCATCAAAATGGTATTTTTGGCTGGTGATGGGAGGCTGCAGGACATAGTGGGGGAAGAGCAAATAGGAACTAAGTCCTCTGTGCCTCCCTCTCCTTTGACATGGGCACCCTGCCATGGTGGCTTGTTGGAATCATGGCATGGCAGGAAACACTTTGGGATGTTTAACAATGGATGGAAAATCGAAAGCCTTGTCTGAAGATACTCCAGCTGAGGGCTTATTTAGAGATCTGATGTGTGAGGAGTTATAAGATGTTACTGAAAAACACCGTAATTATGGGCTAATATTACTGTTAACGGAAGCCAAACAGTGACCAACCCTACAATTCCTTATTGCAATCAGGTAAAACATTTTTCTCAGAAGACAGGAAGAAGCAGATTGTTAAAAACATTTCAGTGACTTTTTTGCTAAGGCTCACCCTTGCTTCAAAATTTTTGGCTTTTCCTGACAAATGTGCTTTTCACCAATTTCATTTGTGTCACTTTAGTTTGCCCATCTGTTCGAGGAGTTAAACCAGTTCTGCGTAAAGTGTCAGCCCAGTCCTTTGGCTTGACCTCGCTCTCCTGTTCCCTTTATCCCACCCCCTGTCTGCTTCTCTGTGGGAAAGCAGTGTGACTACTTATCTCCCTCTGTCAACCCATTCTTCTGGATGAAATGTATTAAAATGATCAATCTTTACTTATTCATGGTAACCATTTATTGAGCACTGATTTTGCTTGGAGGCTCTTAAGAGTCTCCCAAATGAGGAGGAGGGTGGCAAGAATTTAAAAAATAAAATAAAAAAAAGGAGGAACTCCAATTCCTTAGCTTTGATGAGGTCAAGGGTCCCAATAGTGCTAAGTGATGCTCCTAGGGGCTGAGCAGGGCTGACAAGAGTCACCTTGTTCCCCTTCCCCGCTCTTGACTCTCTGTTGAAATTCTCTTTAGCTCAGAAGGAAGAATGTCATCTCAAAGGCCTATAGTACTGTGACCCCCTGACTTACGTCACCTTTCCTCTTCTCATTTCACCAGTGAGAAAACACATACTGTTCATGGCGTGTCTGGAGTTGCAAGGCAAGTCAGAGTAAACCTGGAATTAGGATCTTGGTCCCCGATTTTCTACTTATTGTGGAATCCTGGAGGGCCCCTTTCTGACTCTAGTATATGTGCCAAAGTCATCTGATGGGGCACAGTTGTTTCCTAAATATCCTTTGGCAAAAGGCTTTGAGGAGTGGCCTGCTTAGCAGAGGCTGAAACACAGGTGAGCACTGATTTAGTGAGCCAGGTGGTGGGCGCTTGTGTATTTTGGCCAGGAGTATACTATTGCAGAAGTCAGTTTTTATGCTTTGGGTACACCAACTTAATAATTTCCTTCAAGTATTCCATTTTCATAGTCTCATTTTCCTGCTTAGTGATATATACTATCTCTCTTTTATTTTTAGTCTGTTCCTCAAAGTCCAACAACTTCTCTCCTGCTGTGATTTACTCAAATGGTTTGTTATGACTTTTGGATTCTCTGCCCCACACAGTCTCATTTCCGTGATGACTCTTTGCCAGCATTTCTCTTGCCTGTGCACAGGGCTTTCTTACAAACCTTAGAGCCAAATTAGTGTTTTTTGGTTGTCTTTCTAGATTCTCAGTTAGCTTTCAGGCTCCTTGAAGGGAACGACAATGTCTTCTGTTTGTTTTTTCTTCTTTACAGGGGAGGGCACAGCATCATAGGCCTGGTAATTGTCTGGCTACTTATGTCAGAGAACTAATTGATTACGGCTTTTTTGCTCAATCAGCAAGAAGGGGACATTTCAGTGGGAGTCAACAGGCATTCAAATAATCTCCAGTTCCTGAAAGGCTTCGTAGACATGAATCAAAAGCCTGCTTGGAAAATAAATAGATTTATGCTATTTGAAGCCCAAGTAACTCTTTTTAAATTTCCTTGCTAATACAGTGTATCGTGTTAAATCTTAAAGCACACACAGTTGTTTCATCTTCCCATTCATCCCAGTGGCATCTTCTCTTTACCTTCATGGTGACAACTTGCAGGGGCTGCTGCCTCTGATGCTGTGCCATGCATGTCAGCCAAGCCAGTTTCGGGGAAAACAAGCTAAATTGCTAGAAAGGGAGTAATACTTAAAGAAGGAAAAAATATTCTCATCTCCTGGGCTGGAATCCAAGTTTCTAAATGAGTGAGTTAGCCCATTTAGAAATGTGTCTGTTGCACAGATAATACGTGTCTTCTCTTAAATGTCACATGCCTCTCCTGCAATGGGGACTTAATTTGGACCTGGAGATTTCTTCCCTGTTTTTAATATTACAGTAGAGAGCATAGGAGGCAGGTCTCCATTCTGTCTCCACTGTTTTGTAATTTGTTTTGGCCCATTGCACTGCCTAAAACAACTCTCAAAGCAATGGTGGAACAACCACCCTGGTCTTTCTTAGAGGGCACATTGGTTTTAAACCTTGATTTCAATTCACTTTCTCCTCGCTCACTGGAAAATTTCCTCCAGTCCCAAGAGCTTCGGAAATGAGAACGTCAACACAAACCAAGTCAGATGCTAAATGCAAACCACCTTTCCTTTCCTCTAGTTGACAATGCTAAGAAAAGAAGTGCTTTCTCCTAGGCAGGTGGAAACATAACACAGTTAGTGCACTGCATCACTGTTTGGGTCAGGGACAAGATTAGGGAAACAGAGTCTTCATGCAGGATTGGTTCAAACTGGGTTATGAAATGAGGTCATCTTATCTTTAGAAACCTTGAATGAAAAGCCAGGAAGAGGCAGGTGTGTGTGTGTGCGTGCATATGCACTCACGTACACGTGTTCTCATTTTAGTCTTATTTCCGATGGCAAGTCCTTGCAGACCTGTGCCTTCTTTATATGCTCTTTTACCTTCGGGTTTGGCTGTCATCACCGATGGTGACTCCCACCCCAAGATTTTGCCCCACTCCCATCCCCTTTTCAAAAAACATCAAGCTAATCAAGGTTTCAGATTGCTAAGCAGAGCATGAGGAACTAACCAACTATAAATCAGTGAAGGTCTTGGGCCCTAGTCAGCCATGTTAATAGAGGGACAGATCTAGCATGATTTCGTGCACCCTCACTAGTCATTTATTTTCCAAAATTGTGAGAGTCGTAAGTTAAATCACACTGGCTGCTGGGGGAAATCGTAGAATCCTATAATTTCACAGGTCAGTGAGAAGTATCTAGGTCTAAACTTCTGCCTCTAAGGAAATGATGATCTAAACTAACGCTGTCCAATAGAAATATAGGTGAGTCATAAAGTAAATCCTAAGTTTTCTAGTAGCCATGTTCAAAAAAGCAAAAAGAAATAGGTAAAATTAATTTTAGCACCATATTTTGTTTAACCAAAACTATCAGAAATATTACTATTTCAACATGTAATCAATATAAAAACTATCAGTGAGATGGTTTACATTCTTTTTTCATGCTAAGCCTTCAAAATCTGCTGCAAATTTTACACCGAAATACATCTCAATTAGTGCTAACCGCGTTTCAGATGCTCCATAGTCATGTGCTTTGTGGACAGCACAGATCTAAGCCCTCCAAGATAGATCTTACCTGTTATTATCTTGAAGATTTTCAAGGGGAGACAGTCCAGATAAACACTTTTTTCCTCTCTGAATTTATAAGGACATTTATATATGATACATATTTATAATTTTCTTATTATTTCAAAACATTTTTAGAAGTAAATATCTTCATTTGTGTAGATTATTTGCTTCTGGTGTCAGTGTACTCTATCTGTAGTGTTATTCAGCCTATAACATTCTCCCTGCCCCCCTCAACTTTTATCTTTTTACCTATAACCATTACTAGGATTTCAGTAGAACTCGAGAGCAAGGAATCATATCTGTCTACCTAGGTGAATCTTCATTCTTAGGTAATTGGATTCATCTATATATAGATCGATGCATGTAAATATATGTGTTTGTATAGAGAATTGTCTCAGCATTCACAAATACAGAAGAAATGTTATCTGCATTTAGAAATGGGAGAGCTATTTTTTCTGTCTGGCACAGATGGATGCTCTGAGATGATATTTCAAGATGGGTGTGTAGAGAAGAGAGAAAGAGGTTCCTGGGTGGGAAGAATGTAATAAACAAATATGTGGTGCAAAAAAGGGAAAATATGGCTATATTTAGAAGAGAGTAAAATGTATGAAGGTAAGGAAGGTTAAGAATAGACAGATTGGTGCCATTAAGGAAGCTCTAGCATGGGAGATTAAATTTGGATTTCATTTGATAAACAATAGGGAATCATTTAAGCATCCTGAGCAAGAGAGAGGCATAAACGTACCTATATTTTAGGGGAATTCATTTTGCAGCAGTGTAAAATATCAGAGAGAATGTCAGAATTAGAGTACAGAGCAGAAGAAACGAGGACTCAGAGATTCCTGTTTAGTGTATGGTAAGTAATTTGGGGGTAGATGTAGATAATAAAAGGAAATCCAGACAAAAATATGAGTAAAGAAAAGAGGCCTGTATTAGTTGGGGTAGACTAGGCTGCAATAAATAAAAGACTCGAACATGTAATGGCTTTCTACAAGAGAAGTTTATTTCTCACTTGCGTAACAGACCAAGACTCTTTCAGGTAGGCTGAATGGGGGAGTGGGCTCTGTTCCATATAGTTATTCAGTGACCCACACAGACAGTTGCTCTTACGTCTTTATCAGATGGCTTCTAAAATCAACCAAAGGTTACTCCAGGTGTCCAGTATGGGAAAAGAGCATGGAGGAATGCACGTGGGATGTTTTAATGGGCAAAGTCTCAGAACAGTACATGTCACTCCTGTTCATGTTCCATTGGTTAGAACTTGGTCACATGGCCACACCTAACTGCAAGGAGGCTGGTTAATAAGGTCTAGCTGTATGTTCAGGAAGAAGAGAAAAATGATCTCGGTGAATGGCTAGCAGTCTTGGCTACAAAGACCAAGGAGATAAACTTGGAAAATGCCAACATCTATGGATTAGGAGAGAGGAAGGAAAATGGCAGAGTAATTGCAGCAGTAATAGCTATCTTGAACACTGATTGACTTCTAATTGTGTGCAAGGCATTGGAATTTATGCATTTTCACATTTAAACATCACTCTGATCTTGTGAGGGAAGGACGGTTATGATTACAGTTACAGTAGGGAGTAAACTGAAGTTCAGGGAAATTAGAGAGGCCCTAGGTCATACACCTAGTAAGTAATAAGTCTGTCCAACTTCAAAGCTCACGTTTATTAATATTGAGCTAGAAAAGGATTCATCAAAAATGTAAGAAGAAAACCACAGTAGTTCATTTGTCTACCCTATTCTTGTGCGAATGCCACCCAGGTGGATATCTTTATGCAGAATTCAAGAGTCCTTAAGACCACCCTTACTTCTGATATCAGTTGCAGGTTCAAAAATCCCTGAGACCACACTTATCATTCCATAATTTACTAGAAGGACTCATAGAATTTACTGAATGCTGTTATACTCACATTTATGGCCTATTATAGTGAAAGAATACATCTTCAGATCAGCTGAGGGAAGAGGTGCATGGTAGAGTCCAAGAGAGTTCCACACATGGAGGTTCCACTTGTCCTCTCCCACTAGAGTCCAGGATAGTGCTAACTTCTCCCAGCTACCATGTGGGACATATTGCCAACTAAGGAAGCTCGTCTAAACCTTGGTGTCCAGAGTTTTAATTGGGGCTTGGTCACATAGACCTGGTTGACTGCCTGCATGGTTGACTTTAGCCTCTAGCCCCTCTAGAGGTTAAGCGGATATCATATAGCTCTAAGCTCTACCATGAATCATTGTTACCTTAGACTATCTGGCAGGGCCCAAGGCCCCCAGGTAAACAGAGATACTCATATATCAGGCAGGACATTCCAGACACTTAGAGAGATTATCTTTTTGGAGCTGAGGACAAAGGCCAGACCTCTCTTTGGGTAAGGTTACTTCTTTATTATATACTTTATTAGGCATCAGACAAGACAGATGTGCAAAAGGATGAAGCATGGGAAAAATGTAGTCTAACAAAAGGTATGCTTCATCTTTTTCTTGCATGACTTGTTTTGTTTTCTTGCATGCTTTTTTAAAAGAACTTTTCTTCATTTTGTGATTTTAAAAGACTGTCATGTCTTTATTAGGCATCCATTCTTCCTTATCCCAGTTTAGGACTCCAAACTAATGGACAGAAAAAAGATTATCCCTTTCTACTCCTTGGAGTTGCATATAACAAGAATATGTATTCATTCATTTATTTATTGATTCTTAGTCTTTCATCTTTTCAGTTCCCAAAATTTATTTATCGTCTAATACTTACCAGGCGCTAAGTTAAGTGCTGTACATTCAGGATTCTCATGGAGCTTAGGATCTAGTGTAAGAGGGAAACATTAATCAAGTGATCATGGCAATGAATTAATAATTGCCAACTGAGATAATTGACGGGAAGGGAACATGGTTTTATGAGAGAAACTAACAAAATAACTTGACTTAGATTTGGGGGTCAGTGATGGCTTCTTTGAGGAAGTAATAATCTGATGCCCCAAAGGTGAACAGAAATTAGCCACATAGAGTCAGAATAGAGAGGAATAAGCCATTTGGAAATAGTAAACAGAATATGCAGTAAATGGCCTTTGATGTGGGGACATTTGAGCAGAGACAAGAATGAAATGAGGAATGCAAAATGCAGGTATCTCATGAAAGCAACTTTTAGTTAAGGGAGCCGCAAATTCCATCGAACTGAGATGAGAGCTTCATTAGCCTGCCTAGAAAATAGCAAGAAGACCAGTGTGACTCCCAGTCAGTGACTGAGAGGGAGCATGATACAAGACAAGGTAAACGGGACAGGAAATGAGATTGCAAAGAGACAGAAAAAGAAGTCAGAGGCACCCAGGGACTGGGTAAGTGAGGACTTTGCACTCTTCCAACTGCATGGATAGCCACTGAAGAGTTTTGAGCAGATCAGTGACTTGATCAGATTTACATTTTAAAGCAATTACTTTGGTCGTTTTGTGGAGAACAGACCAAGGGGAGGAAAGAGTGGAGCAGGGACACCAGTTGGGGGACTCTTGGGATATTCCAAGCCAGAGATGTTGGAGGATGGTAACAGTAGAAGTGGTGAGAAGTAGTTGAGTTTCATATAGCTTTTGAAATTAGAGTCAAGAACATTAGCTAGTGGACAGGCATGGGAAAGAGAGATCTAGAATGACCTCAAAGTTTTTAGCAAATATTTGAACTGTAAGAATAGAAATACCATTTCCTGATAATTCAGGGAGAAGATTAGAGTAAGGACAGATTTAGGGAGTAAGAGTTTGGTTTTGAGAATGTAAAATTTTGAGATGCTAATTAGATCTCCAAGTGGATATGTAGAGAGGGCTGTTTTTTTATGAGTTTGAAGTTTAAAGAAGAGGTTCATATTGGATGAATAATTTGGGAGGCAACAATTAATTGATGGACCCTAAAGCCATGACAATTGAATGTAATAACCTCAGGACTCAATGTAGATAGAGAAGAGTAAAGATATGAGTAAAGATAAGAGGAAAGCCATTTTCGTATGGCTAATTTTCATATTTGTACTTCTTAATGACTATATAATATTCCATTTCATGTATTATCCTGCTTTTTATAAACATTCTTCTCCATTGCGCATTTGTGATGTTTCTAGTTTTTGATTATTAGGTGGTAGAAACAAACCTCTTAATGGATATAGTTTTTTTCTTCCATTAGGATTATTTCCTTAGGGTACATTCCCCAAAGTGAGATTACTAGGTGAATGTATGAATGTTTTCATTTACTCTATTGCTTCTTTAAAGGCTTGTGCGAGTTTGTTTCCTTTCAATTAACTTCAGGATCTATCTTGTTAGCTTTGAGACTACGCACTATATATCTGTGGTCTCAAGTCTCTTTCCTTAAAATCCCTCTGGGCTACCTTGTGCCACATCTCTCTCCCTCTCTCACCTTCTCCTTCTTTGGTGATTGTACAAGGAGAGAGAAGTATCAAGTCTAATAGATCTTCAGTCATGGACGAGTTCTAAAACCTATTATCTGGCAATCTTGAAGAGGTAGGGTAGAGTCTACTGGATTATTGGGTCTCGGACTCTGCTGCACATTAGAGTCACCTCAGAAACTTTGTAAACTACTGATATCCAGTTTTCACTTAAGATTAGAGAAAGCAGACTCTCTGGGGATGGTACCTAGGTATTCTCAAAAACTCACCAGAGCGTTTTAATGAGCAGTCAGATTTGAGAACCAGTGCTTTAGAACCACTGTAGCAGGAGACCTCTGTCTTCTTCTTTCCCTCTTTTAAAAGAAACGCCAGTCTTTCTAATCAGATCCCCACTCAAGAGCGAGGTTAGCTAATCCTAGCAGCCCTGCCTAAATATGAGGCAGAGTTTGTTAGCAAGCCTCTGCTTGCAAGGGGTGTGCAGTATGCAGGGAGCAAGCAGCCCCTGGCCTGGGTGAAGCTAGCCAGCACAGCGAGTTAGGGATGCGCTTGCAAATCTCTGAGTCCCTGGGTCTTGCCTGCCCCTGCCTATCTTCCTTTGACCTCCCAGGATTTAATTTCTGGCCTGCCTTGATTGGTATTATCAATGGTTTTTGACCTTTTCCCCACTGCAACATTTTATACTTCACTTTCTAGAAGAGTTGGCAGGATATTTACTGTGTTTAGGTTTCCCTAGTGTTTATTTTTAAAATATTGTCCTCATCCATCACTGTCTGAAAACTTTTGGGTCCAAACGTACAGCTGTTCTTCTCTTGCTTCTGTTATTTTTCCACAAGGTTGACTGTGAGGTGAAGCCCATTTTCCCATTGACTTCTTTAAAAAAAATTGAACATGACTTCCTACGGGGAAAAATGACCAATAGAGAAGACAAAGTTTTCATGAAAAGATGGTCACCCTTTGACATAGTGATGATTCTCATCAGCATTGCTTTCCTTTTTGGAATGGTTTTGAGGCACTCTGAGATGTGTAGGGCATGCCCCTATCTCAGGGTGTCCTTGTGCATTGTTCCCCATCCCTTGACATCTACATAGCTTGTGAATTTCACCTATTTCTTCATGTCTCACTTTCACTGTTCTAAGAGTTGGTGTCACCTTTTTTAGATTGTGAAGCATCTATAACCTTTGGTTATTCATGTCTGAAAAAATTTGAGCTTATGGGTTCTGAAAAGAAAGGTGTTGTATTTGAATCTGAAGAAATACATTTACTTTATGAAATGGATGAAACTTGGTATTGTTTTCCAGCTTCTCCTTGGTGTATATTTCTGCTTCTCTATGCTAAGCTTTGGGATTCAGAGGGATCTCATGTGGACATCTCTGTAGTGGATTATAATAAAGGTGACATGTATAAGATGGACTTCTAAATTGCTTGATAATTCTATAAAAGTCCTTATTGAAATCATCCTCTGTATTAGTCTGCTCAGGATGTTGTAACAAAATACCATAACTAAGTGACTTAAGCAACAGGAATTTATTCCTCACAGTTCTGGAGGCTGGGAAGTCCAAGAACAAGGTGCCTGTAGATTTGGTTCCTGGTGAAAACCCACTTCCTGGCTTGTAGACGGCTGCCTTCTCACTGTGTCCTCACATGCTCTTTCCTTGGTGTGTACATGGAGAGAGAGAGATCCCTCTTGTGTCTCTCTCTTAAGGGCACTAATCTCAATTACTAGGGCTCTACCCTCATGACCTAATTACCCCCCAAAGGCCCCATCTTTAAATAATATCACATTGGGGGTTAGGGCTTCAGCATATGAATTTTGGGTAGGGGGGGGCGGGACACGATTCAGTCTTTACCCCATGGAAAAATACTTGTATGCCCATGTACTTATGATGAGCAAGATAAAACCAGAGCAGTTTTCCTGTGAGACCTCTGGACTTAATCACTTTCCTTTATGGTTAACGCAACATAATGTTTTCCTTAATAGCTCAGAGCCCTTTTTAAGCAAATGAGCACAATGTACAATTAATATATAAATCTTTCATATTTCTAAGGTAGTGTGCCATAAAAGGAAAATGGAATCCTGTTCATCATCCTGTTTAAAAAAAAGTATTACACTTCTACCTCAATGAAACATTGCCCATTTCTGGACATAGGATTGTTGTACTTCATATCATTCATCATAACAGCTCTATTTACCATCAGAAGGATGTCAGTATGTTAAGAAGCAAGAAGATCATTCAATTTGAAAAATTTAAAATTAAATGGGCAAAGGCCCTACTGTCAGTAAAATGTTTGAATTAGTAGAAATTTATTATGCTTTGATTACAAACTAAGTTTTGAGAAGCCTCTGGCTTAGAAGTATAATTTACCCATTACTGATATAAATGTTTTTTCAAACAGTCTTTACTTAAAATACTTTAATACTACTATCCTCTTTCTTAATTTGCTAAGTAAAAGCAACTTTCACTGGAATTTTGCCTTCAATGGTCATGCAATCTGCAGTATTGGGCCTAGATAAATAAGGCCTTACATCGAACAGTTTAAGGGTTTTTTCCCTCATTTACTTAATATCTATTTCACAGGTTACCACATTTGTGGATAAAGCATCTATAGACCTAATGTGTGTTTTAGTTATGGCTCAAACAAAGTTTTTCCGAACACTTTCTTCCATTGCTATAATTTTTGTAGGACCAGCTCTAGCAGTATTTTCAGAGGTAAAATGAGAAGTGTTTAAACTCCTTGGATTCACTAAATTCCTGGCATCTAAAATCTAAATTTGAGATCTGTCTCCTTTATGCCTGAAAATAAAACTGAATTCAGGCGGGTCTTTTCCTTGCAGGAGAATGCCGTGAATGGAGAGCACCTGTGGCTGGAGACCAACGTCTCAGGAGACCTGTGCTACCTGGGAGAGGAGAACTGCCAAGTCAGATTTGCAGTGAGTGTGCTCCTCCCGCATCCGGGCTCTGTCCTTTCTGGGGAAGGCCTCCTAGTTGAGTCTGAAGGCAGCAGGGGTCACCATGACTGGATTTCCAAGGAGAGGTTTGAAAGAGCCTGTCCCTTGTGAGACAATGGACAGGCAGTTAAGTTAACATGGCTTTCAAGGGGTCAATTTGGTTGGTTTCAGGGCTTGAGTATGCAGGCCAAATCTTCATTTAATGTGCTACTTTATGATCATACCCAGGGTTGGTTTTTGTTTGTGTGTTGGGGGTCGGGGAGAGGGTGTGTGTGGAGGAAGGGTCTCTGTGGGAGCAGGAAACTTGTTTGTAAGGCAGTGTGTGTGGCGGAGGGCATCCTGGTGGGTGAGGGTGGGGATGAGCTGAAAGACCTGTGTGGTGGTGGGTGTAGGCGAGCAAATAATTCAGACTAAGTTCTGGAGGATAAAATTCTATACAAACAATCAACACTCAAGAGCATTGGAGTATCCCCTGCGTTTTAAATTTTACTTTGTGTTCCTAGTTAGAACAATCTGTTTAAATCTTAAAATCCTCTTTATGTTCTGTGAAAAGAGCATGGTTGCCAGGCAGTAAGTTATGAGGAACTAAAATTTTAGTGTTGAGAAAATGAACCTGAAATTTTTGTGTAGTTTAAAATTAGAGGTCTGAAAAGAGGGTAATGGGAAACAGTAAAGAAGAAAGAAAGATATATTCCTTCTTATTTGTGGAAATGGGCATCATAATCTACATGATCAATTATTTTCTTTTTCATGGTGTTTATCTATTATGTGCCAGAAAGATTTGAGGCAAAATGTAGGACTTTGGAATTGCAAGTGCATATGTTTCTGTTAATAACTAATAAGGAAGAAATTGAGTTCCCGCCAAACCTTATAGAAGAAGATAGCCCCCGAGAACTTTGATCAGGCTGCCTGGAATCCAAAAGGGGGAACCAAGACCTTTAAAAGTACATTAGCTGTTTGGATGCCTAGTTTATAGGTTTTGGTTGGAAAATTTTATGAGAGTTTTGGAGGACCAGGGTTTGTTTGAGTTAAATTGGGAATAGTTAAATGTCAGTGAAAGGCCCAGCTGTACAGGCTCTCCATTTAACGTCAGGAAACCTGGATTTGAATCTCAATGTTGCCACTCACTGTGTGCCATTGAGAACTCATGACCTTTGGATCTTGGCTACTAAAAGATAGAAAAAGACAGTAGGATTAAATTATTTTTAATTTTGCTTCCAACTCAAATCTCTACTTAATTGTTTGCATTTCTTTTAATCTGGTTGTAAATTCAATTGATTTAAATATCATTTCAACTTTATGCATATGTATTTTTAATTAAAGTATAATTGCTTGGAATTTGATTAAATTAGCCAAAACTAAGAGAGGCTCAGCTGTTTGGACTAAAATGCTATAAATAATGAATTAACATTAGGATCCTAGTTAATTGCATAAACACTGGTCTCGGGATTTTGGATAATATAAAATGGAAAATATGAAAGCCAATCTTACTTGCATATATACTTTTGAACTATTATCTACTGATACTGCTGCCAGCTGATGGACTGTAATTTGTTATGGAGTTCTGCCTTAGTTCCAAATTACTTCCTTTGATCCTTTTCTGGTGCTCTTTTAGGGTCAGCGCCACATGTTACCTCTCTTGGCAAATATATGAACAGATACTCCAGATCCTCCTTAAATCGTGTATCAGTAAATAGCATTGCTGTCCTCTAACTGGTTGCAACTTGGACACTATTACCTCTAGGCCAGGAAAAACGACAAAGAGTAAAGGAACTTTTAGGTAGAAGTAAGGAAGTAATAGAGTTGTGAAAATCGCCAGTGTTCTTCTGAACCTTCCTCATAATTTTGTCCCAAATACTTGGCTCTATTTACTCACTTTACAAAGTGTCTGGAAGATGAAGCGCTCTCCTCCAAGAAATGTTGATTAAAGGAAGAAATAAATCAGTGAGCAAGTTGAAGATCTAACTGTATTTCCTCATTATAAGCTCCTGAAAGCTCAGTTTCTTTATCTATAAAGTGGGGGAAGTGTTGTTTTAAGGATTCGATGAGAGAATGCCCTGAAAGGACTTACTTGCCACAGTGACTGATATAAGAAATTAAAAGGAAAAAAAAAAAAAAACCCAGGAAGGACAGGAGTAGACAATTCACAAAAGAACTACCAGTGGCCAATATATCATTGAAAAATATATACAAAGTCACCCAAATTAAAACAACTATGAGGCGTCAACCATGTGTGCCCATTAGATTAGCAAAGGCTAAATGAGGCTGAAATGGGGACTCTTGTTGCCAGCTGGTGAGAGTGTGAATTGATCGATTTCACAAAATTGTCAGCATATAGTAAAAGCATTACAAATCTGGCACTCTCTCTCCACCTCCTTTGGGCATCACATTTTGGGAAGGACATTGACAAGCAGGAGGAGACCCAGAGGAATGTGTCCAAGTTGGTTCGGGGTAAGGAACGTTGTAGTAGAAGGAAGAGTTAACCTGGGCTGTGGGGGATTATTAAAGGTGTAAGGGAGAGAGAATGGACCCATCTTCCAGTGTTTGAAGAGCTGCCTTGAAGACTAGGAAGTGTCTTGCTCTCCATTGTTAGGAAGGTAGAACTAAGTTATATGTATAGAATCTACTGACTCTAACAGTAGATCTTACACTTTGGTGTAATAAACATCACCTGGAAAACCTGTTAACAATACAGATTACTGTTTCTCTCTTTACTCCAAATGCTGATTCAGTATGCCTAGAGTTAGACTTGGGAATCTGTGATTTTAACAAGTGCCTGAAATAATTATGGTGCAGATGGTCCATAAAGTTAATTTTGAGAAATACTGTATTTTAAGGAAGATCTTTAACAATCAGAGCTGTCCAGCAAGGGAACAAAGTGCCTGGAGAGATGGGCTCAAAGGATGTGTTTGCAAATAGGTTGGACGGCCATCTTTCAAGGATGCTACAGACGGGGGTGCTCGTCTGCTTTGAGTAAAAGGTTAGACAAGGAAATCTGCAAGAGAGCCCCCAGTTTAAATGTTCTATTTGCAGCTTTCTTAGGATTGAATGACAGTTTTATAAGAAAAAAGCATGCATAAATAGGTTATGTATTATATTCTCATTTCTTTTAATGAACCACATTTGAAGAAAGCCAACCTGTTGGGTTGGGGACCAAATTACCATAACCAGATACTATCTGCAGGCTTCTAAACAGAATGCAGGCAGAGCGCTTGGAGGAGGAGTGAATCCACCTCTGAAGACGAGCCTTTCACTGCTTACCCTTTTTTAGCAAAGCAAATGTCACAAGTAGAAGTTAAGAGAAGGGAGAAGTCAGTGTGGGTTGAGATAGACAGAGGCGGCTTCATGGAAATGGGGCTACAGCACAGTTTTGAAAGACGGGTAAGATTTATATAAGTGGAGTTGAGGAAGGAGTACATTTCAGGCAGGGAGAGGAACATGAGCAAACTCAGAGGCAGGAACAAGCATTGTACAGGGGAGGAGGCAATCGTGAGACAAGCATGAGCACACCAAAGGGCGTGTGTTAGGTAAGAATGGAAATAAGGATGGATGGGGGTGTGTGTGTGTCCGTGCCTTCTGAACCGAAACTTGGAGTGCATGTCATAAATGCTCGTGTGCTTGTGAAGCATGACCATATAATATATTGTCTAAACCAAGACAGTTTTGAGGGTGAAAGTGGCTGCTATTAATAATGGTGCTGTAACATTAAGCGCAAGCCAGAACTGCGTCAGGGAAACTGTCACCCTAACTTATGGTGACATTGCAATAATCTAAAACCAAAGCATTCTTGCAAATCCAGGACCTCCTGCTGCCATCTGGATTGATATTTAGGGGCTGATGTTGGAGGGCAGTGAAAGCAAGGCAGTGACATTACAGGACAGTGTAGGAGAGTTTGCTCCAAAGCCTCGGGGCTGAACCAGATGACCTTTAAAATCCTTCTTCATCTGTGTTTCTCTAGTGGCAACATTTAATACTGTAGGATGTCTGTGGACAGATATTTAATGGGATTAAAGATGTTCCCAAATCACTGACAGTCCCCAAATTAGTAACTGTTTCTTTTCCTGGCCTAGAGAGGAGAAAGGGATGCAAAAGTAATGAAATTGGAGCAGAAGGATGGCTGTTTCCCACCGTGATTATGGGGGGAGGGGAAAAACAGAAACAAAATTCCAACTAGGACCGCTCTTGTTTGTGATATTTATTTAGATGGACATTTATTCTGTGTTTATGGGCTGAGTACCCAGTACCAGAGACTTCAGACAGTGTTGAGAATGACGGTTAATTGTAAGCGACAACCCCACAGCTTAGTTGGTACACTCTGTAAAAACCATTCTCATGCTTTGTTGATAGGATATACAAAGATGTTCAGCCAAATATTTGTTCTCAGAGAAACTCACGCCTCCGCTAATAATCCATAGAGCTCATACCAGTGCACACCTATTTTTATACTTAAAAGACACTTGCCAACATCAATATGTAGATATACACAACTGTCTAGATACCTGTGGACACAGGGAGGCAACCTGGGTAGGAGGAAGGAAATGGACTTCTGCTAAGACTGATCTGGGTTTGAAAACCCACTGTCCCATCTCTGTACTGAGTGGACTTTGGACAGATTGTTTCATCTCCTTTTACTTCCGTTTCCTGATTGAAAGTATTGTTATTAAGATCGGCCTCAGTGATTCTTATTCTGGATGAGCATTGTATTCACTAATGAAGCTTTACTTTTTAATTTTATTTTTTCAAATGGTTAGTTCCCAGCCTGGATCTACCACATCAGAACCTCTGGTGAGTGGACCCAGGCATGAATATGTTAAAAAAAAAAAAAAAGGAAAACCACTCTACAGATGATTCTATGTGCTGTCACATAGAGTGGAAAGAGAGCCACTGATCTACTTCATAGAGTGTCAGGGCCAAATGAAGTGGCCTGGTCCTTGCATCTGGCACGTAGGAGCTGTTGTGGGTTGAATTTTGTACCTCAAAAAGATATAGTGAAGTCCTAACCCCCATTATCTCAGGATGTGACCTTATTTGGAAAAAGGGTTGTTGCAGGTTTAATTAGTTAAGATGATGTCATACTGGAGTAGGGTGGGCTCTGATCCAATATGACAAGGGTCCTTATAAGAAGCGGAGAGGACACACGATGATACACAGGGAAGAAAGAGAAAGCCACGTAATGACAGAGACAGAGATCGGAGTGATGCAGCTACAAGCCAAGGAGCACTGAGGACGGCAGGCTATCATCAGAAGCCAGGAGAGAGGCCTGGGACAGTTCTTCCTCCAAGCCCTCAAAAGGGTGCTCTTGACACCTTGATTTCAGATTTCCTGGCTCCAGGGTTGTGAGAGAACGCACAGCTCTGCTGTTTGAAGCTACCCAGTTTGTGGCACTTTGTTAGGCAGCCCTAGGAAATGAATACAGTAGCCATTCTGTAGGGTGAGTTGCCTTATCTGGCCACACAGATAGCTCCACAAAGCTCACAGATGCACACACACACTTGATTGAGGACCATGGTTGAGAAGGATGTGGCTTTCTGGATAAGTGAGCAGACGAGCAGGTAGGTGTCAGAAGCTGAGAGCGCTGGGAAGAGAGCAGGTAGATGGTTAGGTGGGTGAGAGGATGTAGGTTGGGTAAGAGAAAAAAAAGCTGTCAGACTTCTGAATGCTGTTACCAGATCTATCTTCTCTATTTTTAAATGTGCTTGTGTCACCTTCTTTTTGTGGGTAGGCAAATAGACACTGTTTTGCTTTTGTTATTGTTTCATTCATGTGTTTTGCTTTAATCTTTTCCTTGTGGGTAAGATTTAATGAAAATGGCAAACCCGACCTGTAACACCTGACCTGAATTCCAAGGTATCTCCCAATATCACTTGCAGCTTAATAAATATCACTTTATCGAGTAAATGAATGAATTGCATTGGGGAGGCCATGTGACATGGGGCTGAGGGGGAGTGGAGAGTCAGGAACCACACAGATATGGAGAGAAAGAGATCTGGGGGAAAATCCCAGCTCTTCCCTGCTTCTAAGTCTCAGGTTCCTCTGTAAAATGATGATGATTATGTCTGCCTCTCAGAATTGGTAGAAGGATTAAATTAGTTGACAAATGTTAATATCTTCCCTCCTTCTCTCCTATTCCTGCTTATAGTTCAGTGTCATTATGTTGAAGGAGCTAATTAGTAGTTTGGTTGGACTTTGGTTTCCACAAGACCTTATGTTTGGGATTATTCTGTCAAGCCCCAACACTGAGACTCCTATGCTTTCACCAATCGTTGTACTGCTGTGTGTAATATCCAGAGTCTCACTAGGTCAAGGGTGGGACCAAGTGAGTGTGACAAATAGGAGTAACCTTTTCTGGAAAATGTGTCACAGGCCATGTCTTCTTATTGGTGGGTCAGAAGCCTCATCATTGTAATCGAGTACCAGAGCATCTGTTCAACAGGTTGCTGGCCATGTCCCTGGGTTCTTGGGAGAAACTTGTAAGAAGAATACCAGGGCAGGAACTCTCTGCCCTATTTGAAGGAAACTTTGGGCTTTTTGTTGTTTAAAAAAAGAAAGATCCTGAACCTGGTCACTCTGTGTATTTCATCTCTGGAAGATGGGTGCACCGGACAGTGGCCTGTGCGGATGCTGGTTCACGTGCATCTGTGTGCTGTGGGTGAGAAGGTGAGAGAGTCAGTGCCCAGTGTGCATTGCTGGAGACTTTCTGCCCATCTGTGCCTTCAGGTCTGGCAGGTGTACACTGCAGAGCACCAGCACTGGACTCGAGCCTCGCAAAGGCCCAAGCCCGCCTGCTTGCTGCTCCTGTCCTGTCAGCCTCCCATGCCGGTTGTCCAGCACAGCAGATTGACGATCTGCACCTCCAGATGGCAGCTTGGCTGAGTGGGGTGTGGGCTGTCAGAGGGAACCGTGAATGCAGCAATAAAGCCCAGGAGGCTAAGCCAGCTTTCTGAGTTGTTTGGGTGCCAGTCGGAAGACTCTGTCTCCAGGGAGCTGCCAAGGCTGCTCTCTGCCAGAGACCCCTCCCACCATTAGAATATTAAGGAGCTAATGAATCAAGATGACTCAGGGAGAGCATAGCCATCAACAAAAATAGTTTGGAAAAAGCAATTGCACAGACAGACTTTCTGCTCCTGACGCCCTAGTCAGTGGGTATGAGTGGAGGAAGGGAGTGGGATTGTTCCTGCGGGTGCAAGTGATGTTGCCCTGTATGTGTCTGGCCAGATGATCGATCATTTCCATGAGATCATCCAAGTGCACACTTAGAACTGTGTTTGGCACATGGCAGATCCTTAGTGTGAGCCATTGTTACTATTACAACTATTGTTACATAGCTATGTGCTGCACAACGACGTTTCGGTTGATAATAGACTGCATATATGATGGTGGTCCCATAGGATTAGTACCATATAGCCTAGGTGTGTAGTAGGCTATACCATCTAGGTTTGTCTAGGTACACTCTATGATGTTCACACAACAACGAAATCACCTAACAATGCATTTCTCGTAACATATCCCTAATGTTATAACATCAAGTTACACATGACTGTAATGGCAATTACTTGGCATAGGGCCCAGGTATTTGAGGAGAATATAACACTGGTCCTGCCCACTTCATGCAGTAGAGATAATGATAGGATTTGGAACCCAGGAGCTTTGGGATTCTGTCACTCCCGCCTGGGTGCCCCTGAATCAACAGTACCATTGTCTATTTGCACAGTACACTTTTTCCTTTAACCAAATTGTGTTCTGGAGAGCAGTGAACTCATGTAACAATATGCGGTATTGTTCATTAAAAGAGGCTTGTGATCAAAGAAGTTTAGAAAACACTGAACACCTTTAAATACAAATATGTATTATGTATGAAGCTCTAAGAAGGGCAAAAGGTTTGTAGGGTTTCCTATTTTTTCTCAGAGGAAGGGATGATCGTTGAACCCATTATTTTTCCCACAAACACCTATTGGTATCTTGTGGGATCTCAGTATTCTGTGGAAAACTGTTTGAGAAATGCTCACACGATGCAGTTTTCCTAGAACTTGTCAATGTTGATCAATAACAATAGCCCTCTGGAGTGGTCATTAGAGGCCGTTTACTTCCACTCAATGGTAAAGGGAAGAAAAGTCAGAGAGGCTTAATCTCTATGCCGAGCTTCATAAGTTTTCTGTGTCTGTGCAATTCTCTTGCCTTTATGCTTAACTGTCATTAAGCCATGTGTGTGTGTCTTATTTTATTCTTAGAATTTGAGCCTCTGAGAATAATTATCATCTCTTCTGCAATGATAATTTTAGGCCGAGGCTGTGTTTGTGTGTTTGTATGTGGGTATATGTTTGTGTGGAGTGGTTGTGTTGTCATTTAATATTGGTACCATCTTGTTACTTAATAAAAATAATTTGCATCTGATTCAGCATAGAGTTTACCTACCATCTAGGCAATGCTCAGGTGTACGGAAATGCTTTCCCTTCTTCCAGTGTTCCTCAGTGCCAGGGACCCGAAACAAGAGATTTTAGCCAGTATTCTTGTTGCTCAGCGGCTGCGATCTTGGCTGAAGCATTATTTGTGTTAGCAGTTACCCCAGACTACCATGAGCCCCCAAGTTGGCATTGTCTTTGTTTTTTGGGAGCTTGTTGTTGTTACCTACCTCATATACCAGGAAGATACAGATTTCAGAAGGGATGCCTTTAAAACACAGGAAATGGAAAAGGCTGCTTTTGATGTCTTCATTTGAGGAGGTGTGTGGCCTTTGGAATCAAATCACCTGGCTTTGAACCCAGTCTCTGAGATTTTCTAGTTGTCATTGTTCTAAGCTCTTTAAACCTCCATTTCACATCTGTAAAATGTGGGTAATACCTGCTTCTTATGGTTGTTGTGAAACTTAAATGAGATAATGCGTGTGTAGCAATTAACAGCATGGCAGGTCACAAACCCTCGATAAAAATTAGTTACTATAGTCGTTCCTCCTTGAGTGAAAATGGTTCCAATGAATTCTCAGAAACTGAAACCCACAGGCAATGCCAGAGTGCTAACTTTGGCGGACCTTATAATTATCACCTCTCTCTCACTGAGTAAAAGAGAGGATGGATCTCGTGGAGTGAAACAACCAGCCCAGCTGATAGTCTATCCTTGACTCCGTGACCCTTCTCCATTCTGTTGATCTTATGTAGCACATATCACTTTCTATCATTAAAAAGTATGTTACTCACTTACCTGACTGTCTGTCTGTCTCCACCATTAGAACAGAAGCTCCATTTAGCTCTGGTACTCTGCCTGTTTTGTACTCTCCTGGATCCTCAGCACTGAGAATGGTGACTGGGCTGAGTAGTTATCCTGCATTTTTCATGGAATGAATGAATGAGTTCAATGATGTGATTGTTGAGAGAGATGCATACGCACACAGACACCTGTCACCAGATCAACCCTGCCATGTAAGTATCATTATACTTAGAATCCCAGACATTTGAATTCCTGCCTTATTTTTAAGGCTTTTTACAGGGAAATTCAACACTCACTGCTAGCAGGCTATTGTGAGGTTTTAAGCCGTGTTTAGCCAATGTCATGTCTACTGCAGCCCATCTTATTTGATTCTCATGGAGGATGAAGCCTGCTGTTTACCATTCTTGGCACAGGCAGTCATGGTATGGTCATCATTAGTCCATCCCCATGGGGCTTTCATGAGAACGGATCATCTAAAACAATCATGTCAAATATGTTTATTGTCATCAGTCTTATTCCCCTAATCCATTACTAGGAAAGAAAATGAGAGGGAAGTAATGGATTGTAATAGAAAGAGATGGCTTTGAGTCGGAAAGACCTAGGTTCCACACCTAGTTAATCTATCTTGGGCAAGTTGCTTAATATCATAGGGTCTCAGCTTCTTAGCTGTAAAGTGGGTGAATAGTACCTACTTGTCACACAGCTGCCCACCTTGAGTGGCTGAAGTGAGCTCTGTTTATAGTTCACATAATATATATATATCACACTGCTAGCCTCTTGGTAAATACTCTGTCTGTGGTAATAATGTCCTAATTGAAAAATGGTATGGGTGAGTGTGTGTACGTGAGTGGAAACCACATTGCCAATTGGAGATACAGGGCTGGATGAACCACGATTGAAATAGTGGGATTCCTGGGCTAGATTGGCTAGAAGACCTTGTCTTAATTATGTCATCAATAGTTTAGGATATAGGAAATGGCAATGAAAGGACAGCTAATTTACCACGGCTTGGTATGGCTTCTTAAGTAGATATAATCTTCCAGATTAAAGCAAATGTCTCCAAATTATTGTTTAGAAATCTTAAACTGTGAACTTTGAAAACCAATTCCATCTATTTCCACAAAGTAAACTGATAATGAGAATGTGTTAGGATTCATGCTGCAGATAAGTTGATGCATATGGTACTATCACACCAGCAAGGATTAAAAGGCAAACTTTGGTGTTTTCTGGTTTATATTAAACCTCAGATCTCTGCTATGCCCTTGATATACTACCCCAGAACTAGAGAAAGCCAGTAAGACAACACTGAGATACCATTTCCTGTCAACTTATCTTCATTATAACGTCTGTAATATGTCCAGTCCCTCTCACTCATATCTTTCTGCTTGAAATTTGTGAATGCACATGTGTTTGGGTATGCAAGGCTCTAATTGTGTGAATTTCTACTTACTAGTGTCTGTGTACTTGTAATCATATTTATATACATTTTTTGCACATATAGTAACAGTTCAATTGATCTATTGTAAGATCTATGGCAACTTTGATCTGAGATAACTTTGAGGAGAGTATAAAAATTGAACAGGGAGCAATCACAAAAGCATCTGGAAAGAACCAAAGACTGGAAGATAGCATAAAATAAAGCTATTGACTGGCCCTGGTTGTTTAAGCCAGGACCTGTTGGCACCTAAGCTGAGAAGCATGGAGACAAATGGGAATAAAGAAATAGGAGAAGACAAGCAGGCAGGAGAAAAAATGAAGCAGAAACAAGAGATGAGAGCAACAAAGTACAGAGACAGTTCATAATAATAGTTATGGAAATATGAAATGTCCTAGGGTAAAATGAGAACCAGGAGTGGGAAACAGAATTATGGATTTTTGTAGATTTCTTCAAGTTCGTAAGGCTGCATCATGCATCATGCATTTATATGTCATGACCATGAAGGAGCAGACAGAAGGAATGTCTGTGCAGTATAGCACTCTCGGGCCAGTCAATGAAGGGGCACTCTAAGCGTTACACAGCCCAGCTCTGAGAGCAGTAGTGTGTTGGTATCTTTCCCTTAAACTTGCGCCAGCCTATACAGATTTATCAGGCCATTGACTATACTTTTCATAAGTGATAGCTGCAATATGTATTTGTTTCGTATCTCAATAACTGTACGTGAGTTTTACGTAGATTTACAAAGATAGTCGTGGTGTGCACTGCTTACCCAGTTGAGTTCCAAGACTTAGACTTCTCCTAAGATTCCCATGTAGCTTTCTCTCGAAGCCCATCAGTACCTACCACTTTCTGCCTATTAAAAAAAATGTATTAAATTCACTAACATAAGCTACTTTTAAACCACTCTTAAAGAGGATGATTTGGTACAAATTTTAATATAAGTATAAACTATTGAGTTACAGGCATGTACCCTTTCTCCCGTTAAAATGAACCTTGTGTCATTCTGACCGTAGCTTTTTCCACTCCTAATATAATGATCACAATGTGATGAGGTATCACTCTTTATAACCAGTCATCAACTTTAGCTTTGAATTAACACAATTTCTAGCAATTCGGTTCTTAACAAATTGTCTGTTTCTCAGGTGAGCCCCAATTGGCTGCTTTACAGGAGGAGGAAAGGTTTTCATAAGTTGCTCTTGTTCTCATGTTCAGCTCGCAAAGTCCTTTCCCTTCCCTTAGCTTTCTGCACTAAGATTTCAGTTTTCTTTCTCTTCAAATGAAAAATATAAACTACACTGGCTGTTGGGGAAATATAAAACTTCTTATTCTTTTCCAAAAAAAGATGTGAGAAGGCCCTTTTCTTCTTTCTCTGTGTGTCGTAGGGAAGCTGTGGGCTCCACCCTTCTGGGCCTGAGCTCAGGTGGGTCCTGCTTACCCTCTGGATTCACAGGCGCATCTGAGATACTCATGGAAGGCGTCTCTAAAACATAAACACTTCATGTGCAGATGGCTTCAGAGGATGCGTTCCTGAGAGCACAACAAGATATGCTGTTTGAAGAGCATATTAAGTGAGTTTTATTGCAGTGCTTTAGAGGCAGCCCCAGCCTTAGCCCAGCGTGGGATTGTAGTTTGTGTAATCAGAGGGTATACACACACAGCACGCTGACCGGAGGTGTAGGAGTGGAGCCATCCTGGGCTCTCAGTTATTCTACTGAAAGACATGAGGCTCAGGTGTGAGAAATCTGTGTTAACCTTCAGGAGACTTGCGTGTGACTGGAAAGAGGGGTCTGCTTTACTCTGTAATCACTCTTACTTCCCTGCCTTCTTTTCTGTTTCCTTCTCGTCACCCAGTTCAGGCCCTGATTGCCTAATATGTGAATTATTACTGTGGACTCTCATTACTTATTCTCTTTCAGAAAAAAAAAAGCCGAAGTCTTAACTGTGACCTGTAAGACCCTGTGTAATCTGATCTGCCCTTGTTGTCTGGCCTCATCTCCACCTAGTTTACTCCCCACCCGCATCAGTGGCCCCTTTGCCACTCAAACATCCCAAGGCCTCATGCCCCTGGGCTTTGCACTTGCTATTCTCTCTGCCAAAATGCTTTCCCCCAGATGTCTACATGGCACATGCCTCCACTTCCTTCAGGTGCTTCTCAAAATGTATCTGCTCAGTGAGACCTTTCCTGGCCAGCCTACCTACAACTTCAACTTTCCCCTATTCCTCGAATTTCCTATTCCCCCGTTCTTTCTTTACTTTTTCTCTTTAGCACTTATTTCTATCAACATATTACATGTTATACTTATCTTTCTTGTTTATTGTCTGTCTCTCCCAGGAGAATGTCAGCTCTATGAGATCAAAAAAGCGCTTTTTCAATGTTTTGTTCACTGCTGTATCCCTAGTGCCTGGCACCTAGTAGGTGGTCAGTATTTATTGATTGACTGAATTAGTAAATTACTTATCTCATTTCCTTTTGTCTTCTTCCTTCTGCCTTCAGATAGTGCTGCATACTGCCACCAGATTAAGTTATTTTTGGCTATAGAACAAAATTTTATTAGTGTTCTGATGCCCATTCGGTTACAATTTGTATTTCTCAGCCTTGATTTAAGGAGTCAGCAATATTTTCCCAATCCACCTTTCTAGCCTAATCTGCACCACCCAACCAGGACTTCTGTTTGGGCAGACTGGTCTGTTTGCCGGCCCCACTTCTATCCAGCAGGTTTCTTCCCCAGCCCACAGCTGTTACCCAGACACGTATTCCAAGGTTTAACCAGCCTGTAGGTCTTGGTGGACTCACATGAGCAGCAGTACTACAGACTTTCTGTTCTTAGCTCTGCCCATTTGTGTAAGACCTCGGCCTTCTGCAAAATAGTCTTTCCGTTGAGTATTCTGGTGCTCCCCAGAAGACAGCTCATTTCTGCTCAAAAAAACTGTTGTTCAGCTGTAATCAGCATGAAGCCTCCACCCTGTTTTTCCCTCTAGTGTTTGTAGAGGTCTTCTGTCCCTCGCACGCCTTCAGGGTGCCTCTTCTTCTGGGATTGCCTATTGTGAGAATGCCTATGTCCTGGGAGCAGGGGGGTTGTCTCATTATTCCAAAGCCACCAGTTCTCCAGACTGGGGCTGGGTTGGGGGCTTAAGTGGGGACCAAGGCTTTCTCTGCAAACCCTTTCTCCTTTCCTCCCTCCCTTCCTCCCTTCCGGAATATCTGTTGAGCTCCTATTTTGTCTCAGGAAGCGTACTTGGTGTTGGATTATAGCAATATGAAAACACACAGAGGAGTCTGCATCTTCTTGTACCTCTATGACTTTTAACTCTGGAGCCTCTTTGGAATAGTTCTGCTATGCCATTTCTCTTGCAGCCTCTCATGGCACAGCTCCTCTGGCTTCTTAACATAGCCAGTGTTCCCACTCCTCACACCTGTGGACACCCTACTCCACCAGATCCCCCCACCAGGTGCACACATAGAAGCTTCAGCACTCGACCATCAGACCTGGTGCCCAACAACTCATGGAAATGGCCTCCTGTGAGCCTGGCCACTCGGTGCCCCGTCTGACACAACAAAGCCGGTCTCAGTTCCTTTTAGGAGACATCAGTGCCTCCTACATCGTGAGACTTTGGATCTTCTCCTTGCTGGAGCATCCTCAATTTTTCAAATGTATACATCTTTTAAGGCCCAATTCAAGAATTTGCTTTTCTGTTAGGTCCTCTTTACTGACTCAGCCTCCAAGGTTTTACCCTCCTCTAAATTATAACTCTCATCATCTGAGCTGTTCATTTAGCATTTAGCCATGTGTGGCCTTCTCCTGTTTATGACCTTTTCTTTCAAGTTCTTCTTTCTCCTCAAGTGGCTCACTAGCTTCTCCTAGAATGGACAGAAGCTTCTTCCTCTCCATTTCCTGCACAGCACTCAGCATTGCATTATACACATAGTGGTGGTTAAAAGTATTTATTGACTAACTGTCCATAAATATTCTTTGGAAAAGTCAGTGGTTAACAGATTGTTTCAGCCACATGGAAAATTCATTTATGTAAGACACCTCAGACATCATGATTCCAGAGAACTGGCATATGCAGATTTAAGTGTATTGGTATATATTGGAACATTGCATGAGTATTTTTGTATATTAATTTACATGAGTTCCCCACCCAACCTCCTGTTGTTCCTGCTCCTTTTTCTTTCAGATGTTCTGAGGTAATACTGGCATTGTTAGGATCTAGGGTATCAATGGTGAGGGGTTATTTCAGAGGGATTCAGCCCTCATTGAGCCCTTGTCTATGCAGAAGACATGCACAAAATACAGGGTCTTGACAAATAAATGTCGTGACTCTTCAACATAGGCCAACAGTACTTGGGCTGAGGGCTGGGCCCCTTTAACACAGAGCGAGGTCTCTCTGCAGAGACCCTCTGAGGAGAGCTTCCCCTCGGGCCACAGACTTCTCTGAACATGTGGCATCTTTGCTCCTTGGTTTGGGGTCGTGAAATCTTGTTGTCACAGGCAGACTTAGTGATGTAGTGAGGAACCATAATAGGAATGTGCTGGAATTTCACTCATCCACTGTCCTGGTTTGTCCAAAATGTCCTGTATTCTGTTTGAAGAAAAGAGGAGCCAACACGAGTGGCAGTGGAGTCTGTGCTTCTGCCCTGAAATCACATTAATGGAACTCCCAGATAATGTCATTCTGCATTTTTCCTAATACCAATTTACAGATTGCATCCCAGGCTCCCCAGAGAAGGACAACTTGCCAAGTATGCTTGTCATTTCTTCTAATTAGGTTTTTAAATAAATCAAAGAACTCTTGTTTTCATTTACTTTGGATTATACAGCAGCATTTTTTGCTTGTTCATGTTGCCCATGGAGGCAGTCCCCACTGAAAGGACATGGAATTCCTGACACTCTAAAAGCTTAGGAAGTTTCCTCCCCTCTACTTTCCTGAGCATTCCATTAAGCCCACCCTTGGAGAGGAAAACAGGAGGCCTTGCCTGTGCCCCGTGCCCCTCCTCTCTACCCCTTCCCCCACGGTGCCCAGTAGACAGAGCTTTGTGTCTGAGAGGGAGTACGAAGGGAAGATAAAATTCTTCTCTCCTCCCGTGCTGTTTTTCCCTTTGCCTGATTCCTAGTTCTCCCTTAGTTTTATTCCTCAGCATGAATCTTCTGATCTGGGAAAGGTGAAGGGGCTGAGAAATCACTGGGGAGAAGACAGCTAGGTGGGAGCTTGAGGGTAAGTCCCTCCCACCGGCCTCATCTGCCCCCCTTTTCCAGCTTTTCTCCACTTAGCGTCTCCTCCAGTCCTTTCCCCAGAGTGCCTGCTCTACCCTCTTCCCCACTCCCAATGTGGTTGGGTTCCTACCTGCAGCCCCTTCCCTGGCCATTCATCCTTCTATCACTGTGGCCTCACTGCAGGGGTGAGGCTAAGTGGAAGGAAGCAGTGATTCCTTCATTAGGTGTGTGAGCCCAGGTCTGGACTGATGCTGCAAGCCCCAAACTTGGCTTGGCCAGCAGCAGGCTCTGGCCTCTGAGCTCTCCTGAGACAGGGGGACCAAGAAGGGGTTACCATGCTGGCCCTGAGGACTATAAGTATTTCCTCCTACTTTTCCACTTCTGGTCTCTAGTAATTGAACTTGTAGAGGTGCATGTGTTGGTGTCCTTAAGAATACAGCAGGAGAGACATGGTCAAGCAGGTAGGATCGTTTGCCCATCTTCAGGGAGAGATAAGGTTTGGTGTGTGTCTTATTGAGAAGGGGCATAGCTAGCCTTGTTGAACCATGCTTCTTGGGGTCAAACTTCAGACTATTATGGGTGACATTTAATTTCAGTTACCTTGGGCAGCAAGGAGGCCCCAACTCTTTCACAAATCGTAGGCCTGTGAAACTAGGTTTCCTTTTCCTCCTCCCTTCCCTCCCTACTCCCTTCCTTCTCTCTCTTTTTCTTTCTATCTGTCAAACCCTATTAACTACAACCAGATATTCATTACTACTTAGCAAAAATCACATCTCTTGCTCAAAGGAGGAAAAAATAACTTTCTTGGTGGTATATATGGATCTGGGTCTTACAACCAAAGGAAGTGGGTGGGTGGGATAAGATTAAATAATAAACTCTGTATCAGGGACAATTATATGCTTTCTCCCACTGCTTGCCTCTTATACTTTTGTCCCCACTCCAGCCACCATCCCCAGCTCCAGTGGTCTAGGCTGTGACGATTTTATTCCCATGCTGGATATGAGCTGAAGTTTGGTGAAGAGCTGTCACTGCCTCAAATACCAGCAGTGTCTGCAGCACGGGAAACGTGTAGGGCCAAGTCAGAGCTTTGAATGTTTTCTCTTAGAATCTCTGTTGTGTCTGCTAGTTAGATTATGCCTGCTATCCTAGGGCAGAGTGTATCATTGTGTTATTATTATTTAAGTAAGTGTTGATCATGACATGAAGAGATATGATCTATATTATATCCTATATCATCTTAGTTTTCACAGATGTGCCACACACGCACACACAATTACAAATTAATGGATTTCCTTTGACAAATCAGGAAACCCTTAGTAAGGGCAGTGAGATTACTTTGCTTGGTATTTAAAGCAGTAGGCATAATTGACCTTTAAATTCATAGAGAGAATGAATTATTAAATTTTTATAATTTTAATTTTTGAGCATGTTTGGGTCCCAGGCTGTATTTATTTTTTAAATTATATTTTTGTGCTGAGTTCTATAACAAGTATGTCCCGATATGAAGAATAACAACTCAGCTGCTGCATTAATTTTAATGACTTTTCTTGATTTATTACCTTTCATTGTAAAGGAAGCATTGGCTTAAATAAGAGAATTTTAAGAAAAAGCGAATATTTAACAGTATTTAGAATGTCTAGATTTCTGTGTTTTACCTTTGTATTTAGTTTAAATCTTGCCAACAAAAGTTATAACCAGGCACAAAAATTCTATATAGTTTGAGCAGTTTCTGCCCAGAAGCTTATTATCCAGCTACTTCAAATCACTTTAACCCATTGAAACATAGTCATAAACCAAGAAGTCAGCAGTTAAGACTGAGTCACTGGAACAGTTTTCATGAGTTGAGGAACTAAAATCTGTGTATTTTATTACTATGGAAAAAGACATGAGGCCTTTGTTGAGAATTTATTCACTTAATTTTGCATATGATTATAAACCTCAATTATCTGGTTTCTCAGACTATAAACTATTTAGAAGCTGTCATTTAGGAAATTGGGAGAAACAAAAGACTGGCACATTGACTTTGAAAGGGTATCTGGTCTGACAGAGATTCAGGAAACAGAAAAATGACTGTGTTCTTTGTAGTGAAATGTATCATGTTTTAGTGTTTATTAAGAAAAAGTCAGATTATGCTTTTTTATATCCTGCCTCAAAAGGCACAGAAATATATAATTTTATATTTTATGAAGGTCTTTTAAAATTCAGTACTGTTTAAATAAAATGAGTTTTGTAACTTAGAAACACTTTATTTCACTTATTATCATCTGTAGAACTTTGCGCTTGGATTATTCCAGATGGATGATGTTGGTATATTTACATGTTGTCCCAGGAAGCTGAGAAACGACGTCTTAACTCAGTGACTCTCAAGCACTTCTAGCCCAGATCCTTTATACAAAAGAGCTTCTGAGTTCAAATTCCAATGTGGAAAACAAGGCAAAGGAGAGGTATTCTGGTTTCAGAGAGTGCACGTGGATCCCTGAGCCTGCTGGGTGCTCTTCCCACCACCCTCAGTGACTTCTTTGGAACCTCATGGGGTCCCTGCAGCTCTGCAGAAGTAAATGCAGAGCGCAGGGCCAGGTACAAAGCTAGACCAGGGCAGGAGTTACTCGTAAGGAAGGAGGTTTTCACGCATCCTTAAATCATTTCCCATCAGTGGTTGTCTCCCATGAGGAGTGTTACTTTGCTGGTCTGCAGTGTAATCGACCAGGGGTTTTGTGCATAATGAGGAGACTGGAATCAACTCATTTCCGTAGCATCCATGTGACTCTGATTAGCCACATGACTCAGGTACCCCATGCATTTTCTGCAGGTGGCGCTTCAGCAGCCACCTGTGCCAGGAGACCCAGAGGAAACAGGAGAACAACAATAATTTGCTTATGGGCACTCTGCTCCTGAAAATTTGCAAATTCAAATTGTATTCTTGTTGCCTTGAGTGCTGCTGCTGCTGCTGCTGCTGTTCTTTTGTTCTCGTTCTTGTTCTTCTGCCCTCCTCTCCCTCCTCCAACTCTTCCCCCTCCTTCTGTCCCTTTAGTAGTAGACCCGAGACACTTTTCAGTAGTGTAGCTAGAATGCTTTGCTTTCCCTTATCCTTTGTTATTTGCAGAATAATTGATTGTCAAACTTATTTAATGTTCCAGACCATGTTCTTTCCTCAGGCAGAGGAAAGCCAAGAGTAATTAAAGCATCTGCAAGCAGGGTAACTAAACCTGTCGGCTGGGATCTAGACTACGAGCTTAGCGGCTATAGTACTGCCATGTTCTGGGTACTTTGTTGGTGTCTGACAACCCTCTGGATACCCCATGTTGAGTGAGCAGAGCCATCGGGGAGGCAGGAGAGAGCTTCTTTCCTAATACTGCCCCTTCCAAGGTGGTTGCCTGCAGTCCTTCCAGCCTCCTTTGGTAGCAGCAACACCTTATTCCTTCCCATCTTCCTGCCACAGTTGGCTCAGAAAATAGATGTCAGCAGGGGCAGCCATGGATTGGAGGTGGCGAGGTTGCCAGCAATCTCCGCCAGCGCCTTTCTTCAGGGAGGGACTCAGGGCCTTTACACTTAGATGCTTTGAGAGACGACTTCACAGATTGGCTTTGTTTTCATAAGTTTCCCTCAGTGTTCAAACCCAAAATTATTCCTGCAGATCCGCCTTCTCGTCTGTCCTTTGTCGAGAGGCCTGAGCGTGCCTAGCTTAGATTCTATGTGGTACTGGCAGTAATGAATCGAGATCCCACCGATTCCTCTCTCTCCCTGCTGCTTGTTTTTTATTGCTAGAGGAAAGATAAACCTCAAAAAGTATTTGCATTATGAATTTAAACTGGTACTGACTGTCAGAGAGGCCAAATGGTATAATGCTTACAGGCATAAGCTCTGGCGCCAGACTACCCGGCTGTGTGGGCCCTATTGATCTGACCTCAGGCAGATCACTTACTGTACTTCAGTTTTCTCGTCTGTAAAATGGGAATAAGAATTGTACCTATTTCTTAGGGTCATGAGAATTAAATGAGTTGCTATTTGCGAAATGCTTGTGAGAGCCCCTGGCGCAGAGCAAGTACTAAGATCATATTAGCTGCTGTTGCTGCTGCCGCTGCTGTTATTATTATTGGGTGTAAAAGTTAGACTTGTCTTCTTGCTTTCTGGAAGATTTGGGCAGAAACTCAAGTAGATTAGTATAAATTTGTGCCTCGGATAGAAGCCTAAATTGACTGTCCCTTGAAATGCAGACTCTTTGGCAGTCGAGAAAGAATGCTTGTTTTTGTGTGTGTGTGTGTGTGAGGAAGATTGGCCCTGAGCTAACTCTGTTGCCAACCTTCCTCTGTTTTATGTGGGATGCCGCCTCATCATTGCTTGACAAGTGATACTAGGTCCACGCCCAGGATCCAAACTGGTCTACCCTGGGCCGCTGAAGCAGAGCACGCAAACTTAACCGCTACACCACGGGGCCACCCTGAAAGAATGCTTGTTTTGAACTTCGACCTAACTTTAGATGTTGTCTCTGCCTCCTAACTGCTAAAGTAAAAATGTAAAAAAAAAGAGAGTGTAATAATGCCTACATTGCTGGGTTATAAAACTTAGAAATAACAGAATAAAGAGCCTAGTTCATATTATATATACTCAATATGCGTCAGCTATTATGATTATATTTTGAAGAGAAAATCTAAGCCACCCTAAGTCATGGAGATACTTGGTGGGTCAAAGGACTGTTGACGAAGTTTGTTGTATTATTGAATGTTTAAGATGAAATTTTAAGTTTGCTTTGTAGTATAAACAGTTGCAGTGTTTTCTTTATTTACATATACTCTCTTTGCTACCGAGGACCTCTTCAGGACAGACAATGATAACATTTTTTCTTGTGTTTGAATTGAACGTTGTAGAAATCGGCTCTCAGGAGGAAGTGTGCGGTCTGTAAGATCGTGGTCCACACCGCCTGCATTGAACAGCTAGAAAAGGTGAGACAGCGCCACCTGCTGCTAGTTTTGCTACCTTGCAGGTGTTTGGACTTCAAAAAGACCAGGTGTCCATTTCTATTTCCAAATTTTGAAAACAATCCCCTTTGAAAAATCTAGACATCCAACATTATTACCAGATTAATACCGGAAAGACAAGGCTTAAGATTTATTCACTCTATTGTTTGCTGAAGTATAATTTGATATCATTTTACGTTGACTTGGGAAATAGAGAGGAAAGCCTGGTATGCGCTAATTTTCTTCACAATATTAAGAATTGTTATTCACCCACAGGATTTTCCACAAGATGCTTTTTCTTAAAGATGAAAAAAAAATCCATAAGCTCTTTAAAATCCTTGTTTAGGTATGTCCGACCTTTGTGAGTTTACTTCTTCCTAAAGTGGCTGCGAAGGACAAAGCCAGGCCAGAAGCCGGCTCTCATTCCTTTCTCAGAGCAGCACTCCTGCCTGCACAGCATTTATGTGTGGGTGGGGCTGGTGGTGACATCCTGGTGGTGTCTTTCCTCCAGAGGAGGTGGAGTCTGCGTAGTCCGTTTATCTGTCACCTAGGGAAGTGAAAGGCTCCAACCGTGGGTTGTCTGCCATCCTCCTTCCTTCCCCGCCTCCTGCTCCATTTCCTCGTGCTGTTCTCTGTGCATTATCGATGCTCTTGAGCTGCTATGTGTGGAAATATTTGAGTCCCCTGTGACATTCGTTTAGTTTCACTGACATATTACCAGTTGTTGCCAGCTGATATTATGTGGGAATGACTACTAGTATTTTATCTTAATATTTTTTTGCTGTCCCAACCACATTTACTTATGTCCTTCATTTCTGCACTCCTTTCACCTCATCTAGCAGCTAAAGAAGATGTAAATGTATTGGGAGATCTCCCCATCTGAAAGAAAGGCAATGCTGAATGCTCAAATATAAAGTGATTTTTGGTGTGTGTGGAAATAATCATTTCTCAAGTTTATATTTTCCTACTTTTCATATCTGAAATACAGCTGGATGATTTCAGCTGCCATATATTTCCTCTGACTCTTTATTATCTCAGTTTCTCAAATTTACAGTGTAAGAGCATTATTGTTTAAAGATACTTTGATTTCATCTGTGAGAATGAAGAGACATGGAGTGGAGATATTGAATCACTTGGAATCTCTGTAGATTATCTAAGGTGATGGCTTCAGAAGAAATCATCCTTATTCTTGGGGGATTTTGTTTTGTAGTCTCGATATCTGTCATTGTTGGTTTTTTTCAGATAACTCATTCTAGTGTGATGCTTATCCCTAATATAATGCACTTTTCTTTTTAAATGACAGATTAATTTCAGATGTAAACCAACATTTCGAGAAGGGGGCTCAAGATCGCCAAGAGAAGTGAGTATTTCAGAGCTCTATTTCAAATACCACCTTTCCTTTCCCATTTATTCATTCGATTTGTAGATGTTCACAGGGATTGAAAAAGTCTATCTCCCTCCATTCCACATCAGTTTCTTGTTAATACATCAACAAATACAGCCAATAAAATCCCCCAGTCTTTTCAGTGTGTGTATACTGCCCTGTGGAATTCCTACTGTGGAAGGTATTGGCGAGCTAAGGTCTTACTGAATGAACCAGAGAGTAGGGGCAGGGGTGGTGGTAGAATTGAAGAGGTAAGAAAGAAAAAGCATTTTATTGTCTCTAGATCCATTTTAATTCCATTTTAAAATTTTGAGTGGGTAGACGTTATTCAGGGGGAAGCATAGTTACTGAGTATTCCTGTGAACACTGGAGTCAGACGTCTGGTTTCAAAATCAGCTCTAATGCTGTCTGATTTTGGGCATCACACCTAATTTCTCTAAATCTCAATATTTTCATCTGCTAAATAAACAAATGAACAAACAAAAAATAAAAATAATAAATAAATACACAGACACATATATATAAAATTACATTTAGTGCTCAGCCCCTGACCTTACAGAAGACAGACAGGTAAACAGGAAGTTACAGTGAAGAGCAGTTGCGGCTCTGTTTGTGGTAAGCAGAGGTCATGACAGGAGGACAGACAGGAGGAGAGCACTCAGACATATTTGTTTGTTCAGCTTTTATTTCGGGGAGACCAAGCCCAGTGTAGGAAAAGTTAGAGGTTGAGATGGTCAGGAGAGGATCTCAGCCCTCCTGGGTTAGCCTGGGTAGCTCCAGGCCCCAAATTGCCCTTCCCAATTGGCAAAATAAAAGCCTGCAATTAACAGAACCCATCCTCCTTAGAATAGAGTTGAGCCTGCCCAGCTGTTAGCATCATATATGGTTCTCTCCATAAGAACAAGTGTGGTAAAGATAACTTTTGGAAAGTATACTTTCTCCATTCCATTTACATTCCCAGTGAGATTACTTTCATTTCCATGTAGAGATTTACCTCCTTGGAAACTCTCCCAGCTCATGTACTCCTCAAACTAGCCCTGTGTAGTGGTGAATCGGAGAGAGGGAAGAGGTCAGAGGAAGGGCTTCTTGGAAGAGGTAGCAACTAACTGAGACTCCAGGGAGTCATCTAAGTGAAGGTTGGGAGGAGTTAGGAGGTGAGTGAGAGCCTTCTAGACAGAAAGAACACATGCACACAAGCACAAAAGTGACATAAGAGAATGTAATGAGTAAGACATGAGATCCATGAGATGGGCAGGAGCTACTCCCTGAGGCTCCTTGTAAGCCAGGCTACAAGTTGAGTGTTTTCTCATCACAGTCGGTGGGGGTGGGGCATTAAACTGTTTTAAGCAGAATATATTAGTCTGGCTACAGGGTGGAGGGAATAGCATGTAGTTCAGGAGTAGCAATATTGGAGGAATGGAGAAAATTTAAGGAGCTATTCTAGTAATCTAAGCAAGAGATAGTGATCTGAACTAAGAGTAACACTGGGGATGGAGAAAATTGGTAGATATGAATTTGAAGGCAATAAAATTGACAGGATGTAGTCCTTGATTGGATTTTGGACACAAAGACAGAAGATCCCAAAATAAACCAGGCTTCTGCCCTGGAAACCAATTAGATGTTGGAAAATGAGTTGATTTGAGGATGGAGTGGGGAGATGATGAGTTTAGTTGTAAACTCATCTCAAGTTTGAGGTGTCCTTGAGGCCCCTGATTGGAGATGCCCAACAGAAAGCCGAGGGGGTATATGAGTTTGGAGTTTGTGAGGAAGATTGAGCTACAGGTAAGACATTTGTGAATCATGAGAATACCAGGATAGTAATTAAAGCCATGAGAATACATGAAGGGGTAGAAGAGGAATAGATGTCTGCATACAAAGAGGATCACTGACTTTTTAGTGACAGTTAATGAAAAAGGACACTGTGAAAAAGAATGCTCTCATTGTTACTGACCGATAAAAGGAGATTGGGAGAAAAAATGGAAAGACAATATGCTTGGAGTGGAGGTTGCTGAGAGAGGAAAAATAGTTGTCCCCCTCGGTTGTCCTCTCCCAGTGTGCTTGTCCATTCTGACAGCAATAGGAAGATTATAAGTCGTACATAGGGTGAGGGAAGTCTAAGAAAAATGATAGGGTTGTGGGTACCCTCGATGCCACCCAAGTGCGCTATAGCATTGGCCAGAAAACAACTCAGTGATAGCTCAAATGAAGGAGAAATTTCATTTAGGAAAATAGATGGACTAGTTTTGTGTTTTAAGATGGAGTTATGAATTTCCTACCAGGGGATCCATATGTCTACTTTTAACTCCCTGTCATTTGATCTCTCTCTCTGGATAGATAATTGTAATTGCATGCTCATTTTACTACTGTAAAGTTTTCTGTTTTTTTTTTTTTTTTTTGAGTTCAGTAGCTGTATCACTTCTAATCTATGAAGCTGGATCCTCCATAAATGGTTTGGACACCTTCTGTTGTGATCTTATCTAGAACTTGATATTTCTTCTTTTCCTACATTTTCAACTCCACCCCCCTTCTAGATTATTTTCATCACCGTAAACATGCTCTATTATCTCCTGTCTTAAACAAACAAAAATATTCCTTAACTGCCAACTGTGTCTTAAGTGCTGCTCTGATTCTCAGTTTTGCGTTCATTGCTAAACTTTTGGAAAGTGCTATCTACATAAATTGTTTTCAGTATGTCACCTCCTAGTCATTTTAACCTGTTCTGATCTGATTTCTACTCTATCAATTCACTGAAATTGCTTTTTGTCAACGTTGCCAACATCACCCTGATGCCAAATCCATTAGATATTTTTCTGTTCTTTTCTTATTCAGTCTTTCAAATGTATTCAAAATATTCAATGTTCTATCCTTCTTGAAATGCTTTCCTGTCTTGACATCTTTGCTCATTTTCCTCTTATTTCACTGGATAGTCCTTCTCACTCTTTTTCATTGCTTCCCTCTGATTTCTACATATTCCTCTGGGCTTGGTACTTAGCCATGTTCTCTCTCTGCATACTCTTGTTGGGAGAGCTCATCCAGTCTCATGGCTTTAAATATCATGTCTAGGCTGACAACTCCTGACTTTACATTCCTAGTCCACACTTATTCTTGAAGTTCCATTTGACATGCTCATTGAATGTATCACAGTCATTTCAAATATGACGCATTAAAAACTGAACTCACTATTTCTATCACCATAACACTATTTTTTTCCAGTTCTTTTGCACCTCAGATAATGAGATGGCTATTGATCCAGCTCCTCAATCAAGAAAACTGAGGGAGGGGGGTCGTATCGATTCCTTCTCTCATATACTCCCCACATCTAATTCATTTGCCAGACCTATCAATTTTGTTTACAAAATATATCTTCAACCATCTGTTTATCTCCATTTCCATTGTCAGTGCCTTATACTAAGACACCATGATCTCTCCCCTTTGACCACTGCAGTAGCTTCTCTGTGATTCCTTTATTTTCCCCTTCAATCCACCATGATTTAAGGGTGATCTTTTAAAATCAAAGTTGGATTATGTTGTTCTCCAGCGATTTCCATCGCATTTAGAGAAAAACCACACCCCTTGTCTTGGCATGATAAGTCAGAAGTCCTTCATTCGTATTTTGGCTCCAGCCTACCTCTCCACACCCATCTGGCTGCCACATGGACCCTTAATTCTTGAGGCACGCGTCAAGATATTCCCCACCTTTAGATACTTGTGTATTTTATTGCTGTCCTGGAAATCTCTTTGCATGGCTTGCTTTTTCTTATAGTTACCTCAGCTCAAATATCATCCCTTCAGAGGTCTTCCTTGATGGCCACCTCTAAATAGGTTGTACATTGTTCTTTATCAAAGTGCCCTGTTCTGCCCCTTGAGAGCACTTCGTATTTTGTAATTATTTATGGGCATTATTCATTTGCTTGTTTGTTGTTGTCCTCTTGTTGTGTAAGCTTTGGGAGGTCACTCTTGGAATTTGTCCCAAAGGCATTGTACTAGGACACAGAGGATGCAAGCAATGAATATATGTTGACTGAACGCATTTATAAAGGGATTAATTTCTCCCAAATGTCTAAGAACTCTTGGTCCAAGACAGCAGTTTCAAGATGAAACTTATGACAATGGCCCATTTGAGATTTTTAATTGAGACTTTAGGTAGTTTACTTAATGTAAATAAAAGAACAATCACTTTAGAATTAGTTTGACCTAGGTTCGAATGACATCTCTGCCTGTTTTCTACCTGGTGGTGTCTCTAGAGCTGAGATCTAGAGCCCGGATTGTTAATCACCGCACCCTGTGCTCTGTGGAGTGTCTGACACTTGGAAGTTTTTTAAATGAATGTTGGTTGGATTTCTCTAAGTTTAATCTTTCTGAACCTCAGTGTTCTTAGACATAAGCTGTATGGATTGGTCTGTAATTTCTAAGATCCTTTCAAGAGCTCTATGAATAATATTATGAATTGAAATGGCTGTTTGAAAATAATTGAGCAATTATAGTTCTGCTAACAATACTGAATATGAACGCTGAAATAATGTATCACTGAGGTTTTTAACACTCATGAGTAATAGCCCTTTCCTTACCCAGTTCTTGAAGATAGTATATGAATAATTCAGAGATTATTGGTGAACAATAAAAAGATGCTACGGTCTTAGAAGCTTTGTTTTGCTATTCATATTTGCAGTGTAAGAGTCCTGAGTCTAATTTCAGTTCAGCAAACTTAGGAGATATTAATAGTCAAAAGGAAATAGTGTGAAAAATTAAAGTGCTTGGGAAATAGGATTAGAAAACAGCAGTGATTCCTTAGATATATTTTCCCCCCTGATTGATAAAGGCAATTGATGATCTTCCAAAAGGGTGACTACATGATTTAATCGTCAAAGAAATTAGGTTGAGAATTCCATTCAATTCAACACACATTTAATGGATGTTTACTTTGTTAAACTGTTTAAGTAGTGGTAAAATAAATTTATACTGGGGCAAAGAAGACCTTGAGTAGAGGATGATTGGCATCTCAAATTAGAGAGCTATAGATTGGAGGCAGTTACTTGGTTTCTTCTATATTAGTGCTTTTGTTTAAGTTACTTTATCTATGCCTTAATTTCCTACCTAGTATTTCCTGGGAAGGATGATATTAAAAATGTTTAACAATTTGCAGAGTCATAAATATTAATATTTAAATCAACAATTTAAAAATCTTCTCTTTTCTTCCCTAAATAAACTAAGCTATATGGTATTATAAATCTGCTTACCAAAGAGTATATGTTACAGCACGAATGATTCATAAGTCAGTCATAATTTCTAAATAATTGTTACTTTCTGGAAATTGTTGGTTTAATCTTTTGATTAGAGCTGTCACTAGCTAAATAATCCCATGAGTCAGCCATGATTTCACATAGGTAATTGCATCAAATTCTCCCAATGTTTCCCTCCTTAATTGATAGTCATTAGGTGATTTATAATCTCCATAAGCAGAGAATTTCTCTTACCATCAATGATACTGCTCATTTGTCCTCAGCTTCTGCTAAACTAACAGTAATTATAGTAAATTTCTCTCTTATAATACTGTCTGACTTTTTTATATTTTCTGTATTTCCACTACTGACAGCCATTGAAATCATTTATTGAAGGAGCTTGAACCTGAGCTTTCAAAGCAGAGGAGAGGCATTAGTGTAAGAGCATGGGCTCTGCTGACAGCCTGCCTGTCTTTGAATCCTTGCTCAGACCCTTCTGTTTGAAGTAACTGCTCTGTACCTTAGTTTTGTAATCTGTAAAATGAGTACGATAATGATAATTCAAGTAAAACCTTCTGATAATATGTCCTACAATAATATGAATTGGGATATAGGACAATTGATAGCTGCCTCCAGTCTTCCCCAGCCCTTATTCCTAAACAGGCAGTGGGTTAAAGCTCTTATCACTCTAGTGGGTGCAAAGATGACGAGGTCAGCCTCACCTGTGAAGTAGAGAGGTGGAGGAACCAATACCTTCATCCTCAGTAGAATTTTTGCACTGAAATGATGGTATGGACACTGATAATTGGGCAGGCTCCTGAACTTGCTACCACTGTCCTGAAAGCCACAGACAGCCATGGGACCCAGAATTGTCTATGTTGATATTTAAGCTTGCGTAGATGACCACCATCAGTTGGGTGCAGCCCAGTCTTCTGAGTTAGCTGGGGGAACCCAATGGTATTGCCCAGGCAACATGATTTGTTTTCAAAAGAGAGCTCATTGGGACAGAATCCTGGAAACCTGTTACGCCAAAAATTAACATTCTAGTTGCTTAATAGTGAGGAAGTAGAAATGGTCTCCAGTGTTGAGGGGGTGGAGTGGGGTGGGTGCTAAGGCAGTCAGGGAGGAGCTGGGGGATAGTAGGGGCACTAAACTGCAATTTACCAACCAATATAGAAATATTTCAATATCTTTAACAACTCATGGGATTTACTGATACATATCAATTGAACAGCACCTCTACTCATGAAAATTCTCTCAAAATTAAAATTATTACATGTAAAGCATTTAAAAAAGTGCCTGGTACACGGTTAGTACTCAACAAATGTTAACTATTATTATTACATTCTTTTTGAGACCAATTTAAAAATCGTGTCCTTGTTTTATTAAACTGATGCAATGAGAAAAGACAAAAATTAGACTGATTACTTGGACCATTATGCTTCTTTATATCTTATTATAGTTAAAAGGCCATTATTATTCATCCAGGATCTTTGTTTAGTTTTAATTTAAATTGATTTGACATTATGAAGAGAAATAGAGGTGGCATTTTGGGATTGATAATGCTAACGCTTGTTAGAGGTGATTTTGTCATTCTGAATTTCATGTCTTGCTAACATTTTTTTTTTCTCGACACTGATCTATTTCCTATGTACCTGTACACTTAGAACAGTGCCTGGCAGATAAGTAGGCATTTAGTAGTTGACTGAATGTGTATTAAAGGACCTTTTAAAGGGAAAGTGTGGATTGTGGCCTGACAATAGGCATGTTAATCTCAGGTAAAGTACGTTTTCTAAGAAAAGGGCAGGAGAAAAAGAAGTAGCAAGTATTTTAGGTGTATTGGCCTAAGAGAGATGGATTGTGTGTAAGTTGTGAGGGTTCTCCTGCACCATTAAGCCTGAAGACAACTTTTCTTCTTATACTGTATCCTAACAGCAGTAGTGATGGATGCTCCTTGACTCTGTGCCTTAGGAGACATTATCTATTTGGGAAGAAAAGGACTTTCTGTGTTTCCTACAGCCCGAGACAAGAATAGACCTTGAAAGCTGGTCTAGTTCAGAGCACCCAAGGACAGTTTAAATACACTATTACTGCAAAAACTTCATGACATACCCACATCTCTTATCTTTATCAACTCTCTCCTTTAGCTTTTCTCTTCCTTCACTTTTGCTAGTGAAAATTCTCACCATCTATGTCCTGGTTCAGGAGATTCATTTCTTTCAGAGAACTTAATTTCTTTAGGTTCTTTCTAGCTTGAATATTTAGTACAGTGCCTGCCTGACGTATGAAAAGCATTAAATACATATTTTTTTAAAAAATTGGACATTGTTGTTTTAGCTTCTCCCCTCATCTTTTCAGTTCTCTAAGGATACTTCTTTTACCTGCCTCAGTTTCCTTCCAGTATAAGGTCCTCTGGCATGCTCACACATCTGCACAGTGTTTACTAAGAAGAAAGCAGAGTAACGGCAATTTTGATATGGCCATTTGCCACGAGGAAGACACAAAGGGAGGACAAGATAAATGGTTTCTACAAATCTGAAAGATCGCTGGAGATGGAGAGTTAGCTTTATTTTTCCAAGTGGATTCATGTTTATTGTTAAATCATCCATACACATTTGTGTGCTAATATGGGCTTGGATTATGCTTTATGGAAATCTGTATTCTTAAGTCATTTTAAAAACTAATATTGGGGTTTGCAAATTTAAACATATTCATTTACTTTCGTCTTCCCACAGAATTTTGTGCGTCATCACTGGGTGCACAGGCGTCGACAGGAGGGGAAATGTAAGCAGTGTGGTAAGGTAAGGCTCCAAACCCCATGGCCATCACAGGAGGCTTCCCAGGCCTTTGCAGGCACCTGAGGTAGATGAGTCCTGCCACCCGAGTCTAGAGCTCAGTACGTCACTTCCCTTCCGAAAGGCTTTATTTCTCTAGCTTCCCTTTCCTTAAGAGGCATTTTTGTTGTAGAACTCACTGCAAGAGGCAGTGGTCTTAAGACAAGGAATTAGCACATTTTAAGACAGATGGATGCACGTTTAAGGAGGATTTCATTGTTGATAGTTGAAATAACAACACTTCCTATCTTGTTAAAACCCCCTCCTGAGGCCTACTGGCCTATCATATTCTTTGATCACCAATAGAAGATCAATGGGTTGTTGAACAACACCGCTTCCGTTGATATATTATCATGGATGAGCAGAACTCTGTAGAAGAACAGCACAGAAGTAGGAAATGTGTCGCTCTCCTAGGGCATTATCCACTTCCTGGAAAGAGATGCTTTTCTCCTCTGTGGTTATTTTTGTCTCGTCTCTATCTTAGTATGACTGGTTACAGGCCCCTTGGGGTGTGGGGCTGCTGGGAAAAGTGAGATGGGGATCTGATAGCTGCGTGCTGTGGAATTCCATAGATTCCGTGTTATTGACCCCAACGGATTTGGGTTATGGCTTTTTTCAGTGTACAGAGGTCTACTTTAGGAATGAAAGGATCTTCTGGGAAGGTTAAACTGGTGATGAATCACACTACAAAGATTTTTCTTTTAATGATATCACCAATAAGCTGGGCTCAGTAAAGGGAAGTTTTGATTTGCTAGAGAGTGAGATAATTTGAGAGCATATATTCCTTATCAATTAATTCTTAATTTCTTTCTTTACTCATGAGTTTCCTTTCAGTCAAGCACTGGGGTGAGTTGAGCAGTATAGCATTTTTGACAACAGAGGGATACAAGGAAATACTGGCTGCCTGAGGTAGAGGTGTTGAGGGTGAGAGAGACCTGGAAAAAGTCTCATTAATTTTTCTGTTTTTCCCAGTGCCTGGAAAAAAAAATCATACTGTAGCCATTGGTTACCAAGTTTTTCTTTGAAAGGCTACACACCTTAGCCTCAAGGATATGGCCATCTGTTATAACTGGTTATCTCCTCCAGTTCAAACCAGTGACTCTCAGCTGGTTCCTTTCTAGCCTGTAAAGAGGACAGATGAAATAGGTTGAAAGGGGGAGGAGGTAAAAACAAGGAGATGAGGAGGAAGGGAGAGTAGAAAGAGTCATACCCACCATTTTACTTTGCCGGGAAAAAGGAGGTCAGCCCTCTACTCTCACATGACCTTCCTTCATTGGGTTCATCTACCCTTCCCTTTCTGGTATTGCCTTGGGGCTTATGGATTTTCTCTTACTTAGTGGACTGTAGACTATCTACAACTTCCCCATTATAATGTGTGTTTGTGTGTGTGTGTGTGCACGCGCGCATGTGTGTGTGTATGTAAGAGAGAAGAAACAGAGAGGCACAGCTAATTTTGAGGGCAGAGATGTGAAGGGTGGGAAGGATCTAGATGAACAGGTTCTTCACTTTGGAAAAATATATTCACTGGAGAACAGTAGCTGGCACCTCCCTCACAACTTTTGAGCCATAAAAGAGTTGGAGGAATTTTATTAAAAGAAAATCAATAAACATTACATATATTGTGATAAGTATTCCCTAGCGTCTATTACATTTCCTCCTCTGGCCCTGTCTTCTATTGGCGTCGTCAACTGAATGGGAAGAACTGGACTTCCTATACTCTGAGTTGCTGCGACCATGTCTCCTTTCCTGCCCAGTGTTCTCAGGCAGCCATCTTGGAATGCTCACAGCTCTGTGCTTGTCACAGCTATCAGCAAGAAAGTCAGTGATCCCAATTCTTCACATAACATTCTCATAATCATGTACAATTATATTCATTTCCTGTGTTTATAATCTAGCTACTTATGAGTTCTCAGAGCCTCAAGCAATTATGGCATGATATAGTCTTAGACGCATGTCTCCTTGCTGTATGATAAATGACTCTTCTTTAACTCCTGGTTCCTGCCTTGGATTAGAGGAAAACTAGTGGCTCAGTTTCTATTCACAGATTAAGTGATTGAAAATTCATTTCAAACTTTGCTGCTATGCATAATTTTCATCAGTAGGGTTGTACATTCTTATGTATCCAGAGATTTCTAAACCACCCCCCCCCCCCCACACACACACACATCCCTATACACATTATTCCATAATTTTCCCATTGGGATGGGGTGAAAAATACTTCACTTGGCAAAACGTTTTTTTTTAGAACTGGTGGTTTGCAAACTTTTGTAGTTGTTAAGGAGTGTTTATGGTTAAAGAGTGTTTGTGGTTTCAATTTCTACTTTTAAAAATCAAGAATAAAGTAAATATTTGGACTGATTTTCTCTCAAGCTTTGAATATGTCTTTGGCTGAGTGTGTGTGGCATTTAATGAATATCAGACGAAAGAGCTCAGGATTCAGTTGCCCAGTTGCTGTAACATTTGCTGACTACTACAGGCTGAGATGTTTATGAGAATTACATAGTTTTATTCATAGTCCTACATTATGTAAGAGTCAGGGTCCAGGCGGAAAAGAGATGGCACACTCACACTCAAATTATATGATTTGATGAGTTTTTAATAAAGAGAATATTTAACATGTGTGGACAGAGTGTGGAGAAACTGCAAGTGATACTGAAGAACTCTGAGACTAGTAAGAGCAGGGAACTATGGTCCAGCCAAGTCAGAAGAGGCAAGGAGATGGAGAGGACCTCTTCAAAGGACTTATAACCTTTAGTCAGGAGGCTTAGCCAGGCTGAGGTGACCTACTGTCTTGAGGAATAAATATCCCAATATCACTCACCTTTAATCTCTGGTGGCCAAACCCAGTAGAAACCAGAGCATGAAGGATACTTTCGAGGCAATCCATAAAAGTCAACTTTTTACAAGGGGGTGTAAGGTAGAGAAAGATAGAGAGTGGATCTGCAGGGGCAGTGGGTTTAATCTGCCACATATTGTTTAATGTAAAGCTGTATTCAATCAATGGGTAAAGGCAGGATGCATACTTATTCTGCAAATGTACCTCTTAGTGATCTTCACCACATACGTCTACATACTGCATTCATTCAATCCAAATTCACTCAACACTGAGTTATCCTTAGTACTCTAATTCATCAATATGTTGAGAAAAAGTATAGTCATGATTATAGCTAATTTGACTTTCCTTTTTGAAGGAACCAAGCATGCAAACTCAGCAGTGTACCAATTGTGGAAATATGCTTGTGAATCACAATTTGAAACTTTATCTCTTGTTTCTTCATTTATAAACATATGTAAAGTTATAAAAATAAATGAGTTAACTTTTTTTGTGTATGAGAAAGATTGGCCTTGAGCTATCATCTGTTCTAGTCTCCTCTACTTTGTATGTGGGATGCTGCCATAGCATGGCCTCAAGAGCTGTGTAGATCCGCTGCTGGAATCTGAACCTGTGAACCCTGGACCGCCAAAGCAGAGCACGCAAACTTAACCACTATGCCACTGGGCTGGCCCTAGAGTTAGCTTTTTGAAACTCAACATTTCTGAAATTTCAAACAGCAAATCTTGAAAGCAGTTTTTAATACAATAACACATAGTTAAACTTTGTCCTACATTTGTGATACCTTCCAGTTTCCTAACCAAACATGCCACGACATCATGAATTATTTGTCCATAAATCATATGGACTTTCATATGTAATTAGTTTAAGTAAATTAAACAGCATATTGCATTAATTAAATGGGAAAATGCCAAAACTACTCTTTATTCTAATGATTGTTGTTAAAAACTAATTTAAAATGACCTTATGGTCAACTTTAAATATTTTAATATTTAAAACATATGCATCTAAACAAAGTATACTTAATAGCATTTTTGTATTGCAAAAATCACAAAATGATTAAAAACATTCCATGAGGGTACAGTTGAGATATTATATGAGTTGTGAAAGAAGAGTACAGAGTCTAAAAATAATGGAAAATATTGAGCTTTTGAGGATGTTTCCTTATCAACTTAAAGCACCATTCTCTGCTGATCTGAAAATATATGTGCCCTGGGGGTCAGCTTTCAAGAGACCCTGCAAGGTTAGGGACAAGACATGGAAGTTCAAGGATGAGGATCCATGCACTGGTTAGACAGGTTTGGTTATTTGCCTGTCCGTGTGTTTGTCCAGCTATAACAAAGGAGAGTTCTGCTGTTAGCCTCAGGAGGACCATTGAGGAGGTGTAGAGGGGGTAATACAACAAGGGCAAAGAGATTCTACCTCTCCATGGAGCCCCTGCCAACATAGCTGCCGGAAGCCTGACTTTTCCTTCTGTCCTTGGCTGAGTATCAAGAAAGGAGACAAGGGCAACCACCATTCTACTCTCTGCTTCTGTGCTTTGACTATTTCAGATTCCTTGCATAAGTGATATCATGTAGTATTTGTCCTTCTGTGCCTGGCTTATTTCGCTGAGAATAATGTCCAGATTCATCCTAGGAAGGGGGAATGGGGAGGTATTAGTCAAAGGGTGTGAAGTGTCAGTTATGCAAGATGAATGAGTCCTCTAGATACTGTACAGCACTACAGTGCCTGTAGTTAACAATACTGTATTATATACTTAATTTTGCTAAGAGGGTAGATGTTATGTTGTGTTCTTATCACAAAAAGCAATTTAAATAAGGAGGACAGGAGATAACTTTTGGAGGTGATGGATCTGTTTATGGCATAGATTATGGTGATAGTTTCACAAGTGTATACTTATCTTGAAACTCATCAGGTTGTACACATTAAATATGTACAGCTTTTTGTATATCAGTCATTCCTCAATAAAGTGGGCTTTTAAAAAAAATTTTATTTTTCCTTTTTCTCCCCAAAGCCCCCCAGTACATAGTTGTATATTTTTAGTTGTGGGTCCTTCTAGTTGTGGCATGTGGGACGCTGCCTCAGCATGGCTTGATGAGTGGTGCCATGTCCATGCTCAGAATCCAAACCGGTGAAACCCTGGGCTGCCGAAGTGGAGTGCGCAAACTTAACCATTCGGCTGGCCCCAAAAGTGGTTTCTTTTCAAAAAAGCGGGGAGATGGGGATTAAGGGCTCAGAAGCAGTGCTCCCTGCTGCAGTGCCCAGGTGGCTAAGTCACTCAGTTCTCACGTGTAGAGCTGTTTCTACTGCCACTGCTCCCCTGGTCTTTGGCGTGGTCAGTGTCCTAGTAATTACAGCTGATGTGATTCTCTGGTCACTCTGGTCCCCATTGCTCTTTCTTCAGAAGTGTAGGCACTAGGATTGTGCAGAGGGAGGAGTTGAACTGCAGTGGAACCACAACAAAGGCTGCAGCCAATCCCATAAGGAGCTGGAATAGCCCCTCAAAGTTACCCTGCCTTCACCAATCATTGGATGTGCGCTGTCCTTGGCCAAGGTGACTCTTTTAGGCTTAGGGCAATTCCTAAAGATGGAAAGGTGCCTCCTTTGAGAGCCATCAACCTCCAACACTCCTATCAACTAGAGGAATGAGATGAGTGAGAGGCCTGTTACTATAAGAGTGGGTGATATAGGGAGTCTGGACTATCTACTCATGTATCTTGTGCACTTTGATGCTTTTCACGCCAGATCCCAGATGTTCCCACTTGAATGTAACAATGATTGCAGCTGGGCCTACCCAACCTTATGAACTCGTGATCTCACAGAACCCAGCTTATGACCACCTGGTAATTTGTGGTCAGGTATTCCTCCACCGGAGCATAATAACATGCCAGGAGCTGTTTTTTGAAAATATTCAGTTCTTTCCTGCAGATAGCACACTTTTGTTTTCAGAATCCTAGTGTCTATGTTGTGATTCTCTTATTGGTGCTTGTCATAAACTCCACAGGGCATCTTTTCTCCTCCCCAGTACCTCTAATAGCATGGGGTCTGCTGGGTTGTACGGCCCAAGGGATGGGCTCTACTTTCATTGCAGACTGGACTTGCTGCAGAGCACTTTTGTGCTCTGGGCTCCACTCTAAGCTGGCAGCAATTAATATTGTCCAATAAGGGAATTGGGGCAATATCCCCAGGAGTGGACTATGCTGCCTCCAGAGCTCAAAGAGGCCTGCAAAGTGCTGTGCTTCATTCTTAGCAGTCAAAAATGTAATAATTTGTCCTTTAGATTAGACAGAATATTCTAGCATGCCCTGGACCACTGAACCCTTGAAGCTTCACTGATGTGTAGGACCTCTGATTCTTCATAGGACTTGTCCCCCCACCTTCTGTTTTACCAAGACTTCCAATGTACTTGCCATTTCTTGCTCATCCACTTTAACATGATGCCATTGATAGGGTGGACCAAGTGGTTTTCTGCAGAGTGTTCATATGGTTCAGGCCCCTTTGTGGTACATTTGGATAAAATTCAGAAGAGTTAAAAGTGCTGGCTCAAGACTGTAAAAGTTTACTCTTGAGAAATTCTGCTTTATCCAACTTTAAGTCCTGCCTCCTTTTGTCATGTACCCTCAGGACCCAGTCTCATACACACTTTCCCATTCCTGCTGGTATATATTGGTTAGGTCCTGTAGCTAGATCTTTTGAGATGTAGTCCTTTTTCTCCTTTAGAAGCCTCTACACTTTCCTGGATGGGCACATTGGTGTGAAAAGGATATTAGGTCATTTGAGATACTAGCAGGAACAGTAGATGTAACCCTAGGATGGCATTTGTAAACTTGACCAAAAAGCAGTCCATGTTAAGTAGAAATGGCAGAATTGCTGTGATAGAGGAAGGAGCCACCAAAATCTCATGGAAATAGGCATGCTAGAGTTGCTATATTAGGCACAGCTGGAAAACTCATCAGTTGACTGTTAAAAACCCCAAAGTGAGGTCAAAACTATTTCTAGATAGCAGAATCCTTTCTTTCTCCAAGGCATACGTTATATGATGATATTACTATGACATAAATTCATGAAGCCTGGAGGGACAAAATCTGAGTAACTTTCATAAATTTTGTAATTCTCTTTCTCAGCTGTCTGGGGGCTGTTACAGCAAAAATAGTCTCAGTTTACACAAAAAGAAAATGTAGATAGTTCTATCAGCAGAGGAGCATTTCCCTCAATTAGTTAAGGGTAAAGAGTACAGCCAATTGTTTCCTGGAATGTCGTATCATCAGCAATATTATAGATTATGTGACTTCTCTGAAAAGCTGGAATGATTTGCTGTTGGTACGTGTGGTAACATCAATCTTATCTTTTAAAAAAGCTGTTTTTGTTAAAAACAATTTTTCCAAAAAACCAGCTTGGTGAATATTATCAGCACTAAAATTATAATTTTTATTGGTAAGGTTGTCATTTATGGGTCAATCAGAGCTGGAAATTAATTTTCATGGATGATCATTATCATAATTGTAGCTGGTTGCATCATTATGAAAAGACTTTCCTTTAAGGAACTTCCCTGATATTCTAGAACAAAGATAGAAACCCAACAGTTCAAGTTTTGTATGCAGTTTGGGTCATATTGACTAGAACACTAAGTATCTGTATAAAGCATTTTTGTCCCAGAATCAAGATGTTCATAAAAATATGAAATGTTAACATCATAGTTAAAATAGCTAACATGTAAATTAAAATATAAATCAGTAGCCATTGTTTTAGGCTTAATTCTAATTATACCTTAATTCCAAGGTCCCAGGTGAAGCTGTCTACTTCCATAGAGTCGTCTGCCTCTGCAATGGAAAAGTTCTGGATATCTTGTTTTAGGCTCTTCATACAGTCTGACACATTTGTAATGTGTACTACTGAGTATCCTGTGCCCCAAATTTTGTTTTTTTTCCCCCTCAGGAGATTCAATTTATGATCTGTAGCTTGTAGCAGGGGCTTTCAGATCGATTAATGGAAAAAACAGAAACTGTCTGAGGATAATAAGGCTGATTGGCTCTGATTAATGTATTGTAATTACCAACATTAGAGTGGAGGAATGCAGAATGCTCTATTGAAAAATAACAAAATGTCAATCTATGTGTATAAGTCAGTGATTATCCTGAAGCGATAGCATATTATGGACAATAAGGGCACTGATAAATTTTCAGAGCCTTTAATCAATGCCATAAAATATAATTACACCAATAGACAAGAATTTAGATTTTTCAAAGATAATTCAAATAAAGTATCTGTAGCTTCACATAATTTGCAGCACTGTCAGAAGCTATAAAGATATTGCTTACTGTAATTCCATTTATAAAGACACTATTATAATTCAATTTAGATGACCACATATGTTTACATTTTGAAAATCTTGAATGTTTATAAAAAATTTTAGCTTAAGACCAGTAAAATCAGTATAGCAAACTTAGGAAGTTCAAGTAAATTAGGATTTCAATGAGTAAATAAACCCTAATCATGCACAGACTAGGATAGTAGTGCTGCCATTTTTAGAGTGTGATAAAACCAAGAAAAGCCATATTACAAAACTAGCCTCATATGCAGTGATTCACATTGCGAGGCAAGGGTACACATACCAGTGGAAAACTGAATAGTTCGTTGAGGGAAAAAAGTCATGGTGGCTTTGCTACTTAAAGATTGAAAGGTGCACTCTGAGTAGGACAGAATTGGTCCATAGTCTGAGATATATGGTTAAAACTGGGGCCATTTTAGTCAGAAAAAAGTTTTCAATTAGATTTGTGTGATCCTGCATGTGGTTCGCTCAAAGGTCAAATAAGTGCCATTTTTTTTTGGTTAGAAAAAAGTTTTCAATTAAGCTGGTATGAGTCTGCCCCTGGGTCACTCAAAGGTTGTAGTTATTTATCAGCTTCAGCTGCTGAGATGCTCATCTGGCACAGTTTCTCAGCTTCAGCGGCTTGAAAGCTGTTGCACTGAAACAGCACAACCAGTTTGAGATCGTCTAGCAAAGTTCTGCTCTCACTGGGGAAATTTCCTTTTACTTTAGTGAATTTCAAATCGCTGTGGTATTTATTTCCCATTGGATACATTTACAAGAGTGGTATAACAGTTTTATTTTAAAAGTTCGCTTTCATTTTGCTAGAAATAATGAACTTTGCATCTAATTAAACCTATGATGAACATTTTAGATATTAAATATAAAATATGTAAAAGAGTGTACATAGTTTTCAAATAGGATAGGGAGTATTTGAGCAAAAATGTTCGAAGCTCTTTGTTTTAAGATAATATTGATTTAGTCTTATTTTTAATTCCTTTGGGTTTGCCTTTTTGTAATACTTCGTGAGCCTTGAACGTGCGATTGGATGTGGAGAGGTGTATTTTGTTGTTGTTTAAACCACATATGTTTACATTTTGAAAATCTTGAATGTTTATAAAAAATTTTAGCTTAAGACCAGTAAAATCAGTATAGCAAACTTAGGAAGTTCAAGTAAATTAGGATTTCAATGAGTAAATAAACCCTAATCATGCACAGACTAGGATAGTAGTGCTTGGAGGCAAGAGCGGTATCGACTCTTATGTTAGGTCAAATCAAAAAGGGAATCAGGTCAGGAGATTCCCTCACTCAAACTTCAGTTAAATACGTAAACAATGAAATAATTTCAGTTTGTTTCAAGTAAAGCCCTTTTTTCTGGTTGCTGCCAAGGCCATAAAACTGAGTTCCTTCGGTGTATGCCCTAGATTGCGGAAGAAAAAGAGACAACAAAGCTTTAACTGCTCGTAATAAGTGTTTAAACTTTATTCCAAGGACGGAACTTGATTAAAAAACTCAACCAAAAAAAAAGTGACCTTATTCCTCAAGGTTCTTGGTATTTATAATTCTCAAGTCAGTTAGATGCAGAGCATCTGACCTCACATTCCTATTTTCTTCTTTGATAATGATGAACAAAATAGCCCTTAATCACAGAGTCGGTTGAAATTCAGTCAGGGCATCTGTCAGTGCCATAATATCAGATTTGGGCCAGCATTTAAAATTGGGTAATTAGGAATCTGGCTCTTTTTGCTGTGCTGAGATCCCAGTCAAAATCTCCCCATTGCAGGTGGTCTGTGGGAACTTGGTCCATGAAGGCTCTGATGTGGTTCTATTTCTGTCTCAATGTCAGACGATAACCCTGAAGCCATGGCTGCTGTGACTCTGCCAGACTAGAATCCAAAACAAAGCGCAGAGCTGATTACCACTGGGCTCATTTCCAAGGGACCCACCACAATTCTGCATCAGCACAGTGCCCAGCGCCCCAGTTGTGGCTGGACTTGTTGTCTGTTTATGGTATCAGCCTGGCTGTCAGGACTACAGTGTCTGTTTCTCCCTGAAGCCAGAAGGCCAGTATTGAGCAGAAGGGTGGGCTAATACACTCACTCAGTACCATCGAATAGAGTATTGCTTGTCACGTTAGACACTGTAAGACTTTGTCAGCAAGATGGTGGATGAGGTTCCAGTTGATAGATCTTAGCAATAAAATTACTCCTTCATTTATACAGTATTATAAAGAACTTTTCAAATACCTTGCCTCGTTTGATGCTTATAACTACTCAGTGGTGTAGGTGAGGTTTGTATTTTGATTCCCATTTTCAAGTGAAGGGAGAAATCGGAAAGGTTAAACGATTGATCCGAGAACTGTTCTCAGCTGTGCCATCTCTCCATCAGCTTCATTTTGATATACAATCATGATGTATGAATTGATGGAATAGTAGCTGGGTAATAGCATTTAAGACTGTTTACTAGGACGTTTGATACAGCAACATTCAGCAGATTTCTAGTTGTTGCTACTGCTGCTGTCATGCCACCAATTCTATCACATTGATTTTCAGCCATGCAGCATGTCAATATCACAGACTTAAAAATGAAGATTAGAATCCTATCATGTTTTCTGTGTCCATGGGGGTTGGAGGAGGGTGCAGGGAAAGGGTGGTTTCGGTTAGGAATTTGAGATAGCATTAAGTTTGTAATTGGATCAATCTGTAATCGGATGACTCTCTTATTCAATTAATCAGAAAATATTCATGTCATGCCTATGATGTTCAAAGAACTATGCTAAGTTGTGGAGACCTATTAAGAAATATTACAAGGACTTCTCTCAAAGAGCTTATAATTCTGTTAGAAAGATAATACATGTGCACATAAAATAACCAGGATCTTAGGGCAGCTGTTCATTAATACCAAGGAGAGTAAGGTAGTAAGGCCTATTGTTTAGGAGGAGAGATCACGGTGAAATGAGGTGATCTTGGAAGACTTTTTTACGTTTTGTAGTGAAAGTAAAATTCAGATGCTGTACGTGAAATAGTGGTAGGCATTCTACTTGGTGGGTTGGGAATAACAAAACAGCAAAAAAAAAGTTGGCAAAGTGGGCAAAAAAATGGAAATATAAAAGAATAAAGTTGTGGAATATAATTAAACCCATCTCACTATAGACAGGAATTTATAATAGTGAGGAGTGGGAGATTGATGTAGAAAAATTGGCTGGGAAAATTATGGATGGCCCTGAATGCCAGTATGAATAGTTTGTTCTGTAAACTTGAGGAAAGGAGTAGTTATTTGAGTATTTTGAGATGGAGGCTGATATGTGGAACAGCATTTTCCCTGGTGGCAGTACCCAGGATAGAATGAAGAATACAGGGAGAAACAAACTGTCCATGGAGAGACAAGTTAGAAATGGAGCAGATATCCAAATATGAAGAGCTTGATGCCTGCTGGACATGGGGTCCAGGTGGGAGCATCCAGCTGTGCAGCCAAGATTGTCCTCAGGAGTCCCTGCTCAGGCACTGCACCAGCTTCAATATACTTCTTATTGGCTGCTAGCTTCTTTCCTCGCATAGTCCAATTGTTGCTATAGCTCTAAAGAGAAATTCTATTCGGTTTTTATTTTTACCCAGTTTATCAAAAGTTGCTTGAGAGATGTTGAGGAACTTTTCAAGTGACTCTCATGTGAAGTCTTTCCTGCATATTTGATGCCATCTTATTTCACATTGAATAGTTTATGCCTCATCTTTGAAAGGACCTGCATACCTAACTCTTTGGCCACTGGACTTTGTGTCCTCTCTGTAAGCTGTTTCTGTCAGGCAGTTCTAACTCTCAGGTGTTGCATGCTCTGTGGGTTGTTGCTGGCCACCACTCCAGTAAACATGCAGACACCAAACCTGTTCTAATAATTCAGTCCATGTGTGTTTTGCAAACAGTGCATCCTTTTGTAGGGGAAATGATACTATCGTTGACAAAAGGAGGCATAGCAAGACTCATTGTTTGGAGGGACATGAGAGTGTTAGGGGTCCTGAAGACCACCCCAGTTTGGATGATTCACTAGGAAGACTCATAGCATATGTTACTCACAGCTATAATTTATTACGACAAAAGGACATAAAACAAAATCAGTAATGGGAAAGGCACATGGGGCAGAGTCTGGAGGAAGCCAGGAGGAGCTTCTAAAAGGCCTCTCCTAACAGAGTTTCATGGGATGGGTTTAATTCCTCCAACATGAATTGTGACAACACATATTAAATATTGTCTATTAGTCTCATTGAGACTCAGTGCCCAGGGTTTTTATTGGGGGCTCATTACATAAGCACCCTCTGCATAGCACGTATCTACCTTCCAGAATCCCAGAAGGAAAACAGGTGTTCGGCATCAACCACGTTGTTTGTATAAACAGGCTAGGCACAGTGAGCCACCCTTAACTGTTCTGGGCATTGGGAAACCCTTCTAAAACCCAAGTTCTCAGATGCCAGCCAAGGGCCCACCTTGCAAGCCTGCCTTTGTCAGGATAGCCATCTCAGGATTGTTATGTTCACTGCTCTCTGCTGAGAGTGATTATATGATCACTTAAATTGTTGAGAAAGGGTTATTGATGGAGAAATTTTTCAAAATCCAGTAGAATCTGATGTTAAGAAGAGGTTATGTTTCTGGAAGTAAGATTTGAAGTTGGGGCAAAAGAGAAGGATTCAAGGAGGAATCACAGAGCACAGAGGACTGAAACTGGTCCTGGTCTGATGTCCACAGGCAGGAGATTGGGAGGTAGAAGGAGAACCTGGATGTGTTTTAGGAAACCAAGAGAGGTGAGAGTTCAAAAAGGAGGAAATGCTTTGTAGTGTGTACAGTGCTGCAGATAGGTAGGAATTATGAGAACTGCAAAAATGCCATTGGGACTTCTTTTAAGAATGTGTTGATTTTTTAAACTTAGAATTGTCTGTACATATCAAGCAAGACTTATCCAGCCAGTGCCTTAATAGCTTTCCTGCTCATCACATCTTTCTGTGTTTCTTCTGATCATTTTACAAAAGCCCTGATTTAAAATGTTTTTGTCATTGCTCTGCATTAGTTTGTTTGGGTTTAGATTCCACAGGCAGATATAAATGGGTCAGCTTTGGGGAGGCTAAAAAAATTTTTGAGCATTACTGCATAATTTTCTCTGGTAATTATTTAGGGACCACAGCAGCCCAAGAAGCACCTCTTCTTTTCTTGATGGAAAAGTAATTCTGCTTGTTCACTTAAGAGGATTGTGTTTGTCATTCCATTAATCTCATTGCTACTTGCTGGTGAAGAATAAAAATTGAAAGCTGCTGTTTGGAGTCCTGAGATCCCAAGGGGATGATGAAAGTGTTTGGATTTCCTCCTATGCCCTTGGACTTCTCCCAGACCCTGACTTCTAGGTCCTAACTCTCTGATACTTCATTTCTCTCTTTGTGGGTTCTCAGATGTTCAAGTAGTGTAGAATCTCTGAAATGGATGATCATTGTTGTAAAGAACCATGTGAACCAATAGTGGCTTTTCTTTTGCTTATAATAAAAACATATCAGAACCGCATTTATTTGGGGAAAAAAAAAGCCCACAACTCTTTCTGTGACTGACTTTGAGTAGTTAGTGGTATAGCAAAGACTGTGCCTCCTCTCTCATGCTCCAGGTGGTTCAGGAATAGGGAACTCTTGGTGTGGTAGAGGGTGGAGAATGTGACATTTGCAGTCCCAGTTACCTTGAATGGTGGGGATAGTTCTAGCTATATTCACTTCATTGGACTTTAAGAGGTCAAATGCCTGTTGTGATTGAAGTGGTTTTAAATTCTCTGTCTCTTGTCCTAACATCCCAGGGCTTCCAGCAAAAGTTCTCCTTCCACAGTAAAGAGATTGTGGCTATCAGCTGTTCCTGGTGCAAGCAGGCGGTAAGTTTTGGGAAGAAATACAACAAAGTAGACTCACGTTTTATCAACACAGGCTTATGTCATCACTTGAGTTCTTGTCTGTAAGTGGAAAGTTATCCTAATTTATGTATTATTTCTCTCACATAGGATCCTTGGAGGAAAAAAGACGGATTAAAACTGTAGAACTATAGCAGATATGAGCTGGGAGAAACTATAGAGATAAATTAACCCCTTCATTTACATACATTGAAGCCTAGGATCAGAGCCTAGAAAATCCTCTCCTGGTTTTGACCCTGGGTCTGGAATTGAGGACTTCTCACTCCTAGACCACTTTTTCTTTCCATTACACTAGATTGTTGACAATTCCTCCTTTGGTAGGAAGTGGCGACATAAAGCAACGTGCCATGTGAGATAATCCCTCTAACACAGGGGTCCAGGCATCTTGGTTCTTCTGTTTTTGATGTAGGTGACTTTCTATGGGGCTGTGTTAGGATAAGCGTGATCTTGTGCCTGTCATTTAGGTTTGGATATTGTTATAGCTGTCTATCTGCTCGTTGAAATGTAACTCTTCCTTACATTTGAACGTAAACAGTTGTGCAGCACATAACGTTTCAGTCAACGATGGACTGCATGTGCGACGGTGGTCCCATAAGATTAGTACCATGTAGCCTAGGTGTGTAGTAAGCTGTACCATCTAGGTTTGTGTAAGTGCACTCTGTGATGTTCCCACAGTGAGGAAATCGCCTAAAGATGCATTTCTCAGAATGTATCCTTGTCGTTAAGTGATGCATGACTGTATATTCATTAGGATCCAATGGTAATTTCCCTATTTTTTCTCTTTTGTCTATCCTCTTTCCATTGTTAACACCTCTGTCCCAACCAGATGGCTCATGTTCTTACTTGTTTGCCTATGTACTTTTCTTTTTTTAACCAGACAATACGTACTCTAGCTACTGGGTTAGCAACTATGGCCCATAGGCCCAATCTGACTGACTGTGCTGTCATGGCAGAGTCAAGTAGTTGCAACAGAGGTAGTATGGCTCCATAAGGCTAAAATATTTACTATCTGGACTTTATGTAGAAAAAGTTTGCAGACCCCTGCTTTAATTTCTCAACTCAGCTACTCGTTTGAGTGACTGTATAACTGGGATATATTGTCCTCTCATTGCACAGCCAACCTGAAAAGAAAGGGCTGGCGTGTTTCAGCTGGTTAAGGGTTTGCATGAAGACTTCAGCCCTCTACACACATCAGATTTAACTAACCAAACAAGGCCATGGGGCAGGAGCAGATGCATTTAGTTGAAACACATAAAATTGATACTTTTGTGGATCAAAAACTTTTGACTTTTGGCAATTCCATAAGGGTCAACCTAATAACCTCTCTAGAATAATTTCCCTGGACCCCACGTGTCAGGAGAACTGGGTAGGGATGTATTGGTCTGGACAGTTCAGCACTTGCTGTGTTACCATCCTGCCACATTTTTTATTCTTGGCATCTCCTTTCAGTTAATTGTTGCAGATAGTCTTTGTGCTTCTGTTCAAGAACATGTTGACAAATATAAGGTCATCCTGGTCCTTGAATGAAACTATGCCATCAAGGCAATATTTCCTCCTGGAGAGGAAGAAGCAGATTCAGGGTCCAGATGTCCCTGGTGGTGTGCCACGATATCTATGCTGCTGGTTTCCCTGATCTGGTGAGACCTTACTTGTGGAATGGCATCATTGGCAGCAGTGGGCTCAGGCTGTATCTGCTTCCTCCCCTCCAGCTCCCAGGCTGTGGTTAGATGGTTTATCCAAGGTCAATTAATTTGGGAACTCCATCCCACTTTACAGTGAACATGTGTGCTGTCTTCATTAGTGAATAGTCCAATTAACTTACTACAAAGACAACTTTGACTTGACCATTGTGGCAGAGCTTTGGTCCATTCCCCATATCTTTGAGTTTCCCAGGGTCTCACACTGTAGAAGGTGATTTTGCAAGGACTAAAAATACAAAACATTTCAAGACATATTACAGTGGTGGTATATTTTAACACTACAGGTAATCCTTTCCAGGATATCTGATGTCAGACAAATAAGTGCCCTCAATGGGCACATTCTGCAGCAGAAAAAAACTGGGTTTGGAAGCTGGGTTTCCTGTGTTCAGGTCCTGACTCTACCACTTAAAAGTTGTGCAGTTTTGGACATACCTCTTAGTCTCTCTAGATTGGAAATTACTCAGGTATAAATTGAGAGAGTTGAAATAGGTCATCTCTGAGATCGCTACCGTTTTGGAAATGTAATGGCCATTCATTTTGGGGGTCTATTTGAATTGCTAAAAGAAAATCACTTTTGAAGAGGTATTCAGGTAGCATTTCTCTGGTATATCAAATTGTTTGCAGATCGTCAATAACTGGTGGTATGGGGAATTATTAATTTATTAACCTGTTTTTCATGATTAATTGATTTAGTAATTAGCTGCTAGATCATGTCAGATCTTGAGGATATGCAGAAATGATGAGAAAATCACCCTGATGTGATATCCTCAGAGTGGCCACATTTGCCAATTTTCCTGAGACAGTCGTAATTTATGTCTGTTGTTCCAGCATAATTATTATCAGTGCTCCCTTTTATTCTTAAAATTGTTCCAGTTAAGATGATAAATTATGTGATCACATTAAGTATAATCCGAGTAGAAACTGATGTTAAAGTTTTAAAAAATCACTATGATTAAAACTAAGACCCGTAATTATTGTGTAATGTGGATTTTATGTTTATTAGAAAACAAATGTTACCAAACATCATTGTCACTTTACAGCCACACAAAAGATGATTGAAGATGTGTTTGGCCTAAGGTCACTCAGTGCATTGTGGTCTAGAGTAAAGCCCCTCACACTGGCGTATGGTTATGATCATTACTCTACGTTTCTTTCCTTCCTTTAAACAAAACAAAACATTTAGACTTGCCCAGTGTAATAGGCCCACTGTATTTCTTAGAGGCCCTAGAAACCCAACAGAAGCAATGTCTTTGTTCTTTGTTACCTCTTGGATTAACAACTCTCTGGAAGAGGCATCTTCTTTCCTGAGTCTCTTAAACTGGAAGGACTACCTGGGAAGGATTTACATCTATGGATAGAGAAAGGACAGGCAGATGGTAGGTGCTGCTTTTCTGCTTGTCTTCATTTCCTTCTCAGCATTATCCCAAATCAGCTGAGTCTGTGACCAGCACAAGTCAAGTGAAACAAAATTATCTGCAAAGTTAGGATTAATAGAACCCTCCAAACCTCTAACATCTTTGTGTAAATATCCTATTAAGAGGTTATGAAGTTTTCTCTGGCTTTGTCCTACAAGATTGATATCAACTGTTATCAGTTTGTAAAGTGAAATGAATTGGAAATCTGGTCTTGAGCTTCTGGAGCTGGTTGGGCCGTGATAAGGAACATGTGTCCTCGGTGTGTGCATGTGGTATGTGTGTGTCTCTATGCATGCATGAGCGTGCGTGCACGAACTTATTCTTTCTTTTTGCAGCTTGCCATTTGCACAGAATTGTTTATTGGCTTATTTTTTTCTTCAGTTTCACAATAAGGTGACCTGCTTCATGCTGCATCACATTGAGGAACCCTGCTCCCTGGGGGCTCATGCTGCTGTTATTGTCCCACCCACCTGGATCATTAAGGTGAAGAAACCTCAGGTAACTGCCGGGACCCTGGTGCTGCTGGGCCAGTGCAGAGAAAAAGTGACTGCTGCTTCTTGCTTTTCTCCCCCTGACTAGTCACTGGGTTCCTATGATCTCTGCTCACTCATCCCCATGGTCCCGTGCTTAGCTTTCCCAGTTCATCCCATTAGCATTGGGTTCTCTCATGGAACCAGCCTCCCTTTCCTAAAGAAATCAAAGTTCCACAGCAGGAAAGTTTCCTCTCCATTCATATGCTAATGATGCTCTCTTTGATGGGTGTTCTCCTGAGTTCCTTAAAGTACTGGTGGTGGGTAGAGCTAATTCCTTTACAGCTGATTCTTATACAACTCTCTTCTCTTCCAGCCTGGGCATCCCCAGGGAATGAATGTGAGGGCAAACTGTGCAGGCTTCATTGTTTGGTTGAGATTACCACCACTTCCAACCTGAACGGCAGACTGTGGGTCATGACCTTCCTAAATACACAAGGCCTGCTTAGAGAGCAACACACTTTTCTTAAGGCAAAGTAGAATTTATCCTCTTAATACCTAATCTCATTCTGTATTCAATCCTTGTTGTACTTTCTGTCCTAGATAGTCTCTACTGCAATATTCTGGGAAACCTTGGTAGTTTCTCAACAAGGTCATAATCTTTGATAGAAACATTTCTACCTTTATACTATACATCTTAAACAGCTCCAAGTTATGGGATGGCAGACTTAGTGCTACAGGGAGAAGATTATGCCTCCCCTAGGGTGCAAGTACCTTAGGAAGTCTTATTGAATGTAATATCTTTAAAAGATAAGGCAATCTGACTTCATATGGTCTGCAAAATCATGCAATTCATCCTCGTTGACTCAGTTTTACTTAAAAACTGGTGGATTAAGGATGCTGTTTTACTTTGTGTGTTTAATATAAAGTTTAGCCTTTGTTGGTGAGTAACATTTAGGAATAATCTTTTCAAGTTACAATCCATGGAAGCCCCTTGGGAAATCGTTTCTAGAGACAAGTACAGTGTCTACACATTAAAAAAGAGGGAATCTAGTCCTTTCATTTTCCATTTTAGAACCAAATGCCAAGAAATGTTAAATGAGTTGCCCAAGGTGACATAGCAAGTTAAGTACAGTACTGCATCCGAAATTCAAGGGTACTGATTTCCCATTTAGTGTTATTTTAAAATCTCTTTAACATTTTTACTTCTTTGTTTTTTTCTGTAAAATTCAGTAATCTCTCCATGAGCTTTATATTAAATATTCAGTTAAATCAACATGTTTTCATCGAGAACCATGATGGTATCAGGAAGGCTAGTAGGCATTGTGATGTAATACATGATCCTTGCTCTGAAGAATCATGTAGTTATCTTAAGGAAAGATCAGAGAGAGCTTCATGAAGGAGGCGGGGTTTATTCTGCCTCTTTAAAGGTGGGTGGGATTTAGATAAGTGGAGAGGAGAGGAAATAGCAGGCAGGAAAATGGCATGAGGAAGGGTACCGGTCCAAAATTATGTTCATGGGACTATGAGGCTAGCTTGACTGCAGTGGAAGGTTTATGTAGGGGTGTGCCAGAGATGAGCCTAGGGTTGCTCACGCCTGACTGGGGGGAATTTTTGATACGTGTGAACTTATCCTTTTAAGCAAAGGCGTGGTAGAGTGAAAATTGTATTTTAGACAAAAACAACTAGCAAGAGTGTGTAGGATGACCTAGTGGTGTGGAATTTTGACAGACTAGAGATAGACTAGTTAGGGAAATCAGAAGATGATACCACTTTGCAGGGAAATTATAAGTTTACTTTTCTAAACTTTAAAAAAGACTTTTTCCTACAGAAAATTTCAAGCAAGTGAAGAGAGAGAAAAGATTGTAGTGAATTCTTCTATAATCATGAACTTGTCTGCCACTGTTGTTTCATCTATCCTCTGCCATACCACATTTTTTTTTTTTTAAGATTTTATTTTTTCCCTTTTTCTCCCCAAAGCCCCCCGGTACATAGTTGTGTATTCTTCGTTGTGCGTTCTTCTAGTTGTGGCATGTGGGACGCCGCCTCAGCATGGTCCGATGAGCAGTGCCATGTCCGCACCCAGGATTCGAACCAACGAAACTCTGGGCCGCCTGCAGCGGAGCGCGCGAACTTAACCACTCGGCCATGGGGCCAGCCCCTGCCATACCATATTTTTTGTTTTCCTAATTAATTTTTTTTTATTCTGGGATTCACATGCAGTTGTAAGAAATAACACAGAGGGATCCCATGTACACTTTACAAATTTTCCCCTCATGGTATTATCCTGCAGTATTATGTACAACATCACAACCAGGATGTTGGCATTGATTCAGTCAAGATACAGAACAGCCTATCACCACAGGTATCCATCGTGTTACCTTTTCATAGCCACATCCATTTTTCTCCTGGTTCCACCTCATCTACTCTGTCTTCCTGGAAGTGGAAGTCTCCCCCTTTTTTCTTTTGCTACAGTATTTTAAAGCAAATTTTAGCATATCATTTAATCTGTGAATACTTCATTTTAGAGAAGCAAAAATAGCATTTTAAAAAGGCAACCATATACCATTACTTCACCCATCAAAATGAATAACTACTTAAAATATTTTCTGGTTGCCTCAAAAATAACCTTTTTACAGTTATTTTTTTCAAACCAGGATCTAAAGTCCACAACTGACTTTTTGTTGACATATCTAAGTCTCTTTTAATTTCTGACAGTCCCCTCTCACTTTTCATGCCATTTATTTATTGAATAAATTGGGTCACTTTACCTGTAGAATTTCTCATTTTAATTTTGGCTGGTTGTATCCTTATTGTGTTTTAAAATGATTTCCCTTATTGCCTACATTTCTTGTAAAATAATACTTAGATATATAGACTCAATTAGATACAGGTTTGATTTTTTGGCAAAAGGACTACACGGGTGGTGGAGTGTATTTCTATGGTGTTGCTTTCAAAGGAACATAACGTCAGGTTGCTCATTCTCAGTGGTGTTAGGATTGATCAGTGAATTCAGGAGCTATCATCCTAGTCCAGCTATTGTGAAGTTATCCATCAGCCTTTCACCTGTTGTTTTATCCATTAAAGATTATTACCTAAAATCTTTTGTTTCTTTAGGAGTTGCCAAAGGGTGACTCCAATTTTTACTCCTCAGTTTTTAGCTATGATTTTCCTATGGAGAGACCTTTCCCTCATTACCAGCAAATACATGACAAGCGCTTGAGTATTTGCCTTTATTTGTAAATTTTCAGAATTATACGTTGATACCTTAGCAAATTTTATTAGGTAGCTAAGAGTGGCGGTGGTTTTTAGAAAGTATCATTATGAATTATGAACTTACATTATTATGTGATATATATGATGTGTTTCCATACACTAGCATCATTATTCTTCTTAAATTTATATTGTTTCATCTTTGACCAGTTAGAACTCCTTCCGGGTGGTTCCTGTCTCCATTTTTCATGAACCATGAGGTTTGTGATAGCTTCCTTAGTTTCGGGAATAACACCATGTGCCAGGAACATCGTGTGCATTTCCTGTCCATACCTGGAATCAGCCATTTCTCTGAGGAGTCTTGGTTACTTTTAATGGGAGATGGTATTTACAGTTCACAGTCTGGATGCTAAAGTCCAGATTTTTTTTCATCATGTGCCTTTCTGTTGTCTTCTGTGTTCAGGACATTTTAATAAGAAGAATAAGGAGAGCTAACATTTATTGAATGCCTTTATATGTGTTAGGAAACATTTTAAGTACTTTACATTCAGTATCTCATTTTATCATCACTGTACTCTATGAGGCAGGTATCCCATTATTCCCACTTTGCAGCTGAGGAAAGTGAGGAATAGAGAAGTCAAATAAATTACCTGGGGCTATTTAGTTGTTAAATAGTTTGAGGTGGCATTTGAATCCAGGAATTCTGATTCTGGAAACCAAGCTTTTAATGATTTGTCATGCTGCCTCACTGTCTAACTATTGCAAGCCTGGCTGAATCAGATATCTTTAAACATTTTGGTGGTTCTTCCTCCTATGGGCTCCAAAACTGTCAAGTAACTTAATCAGTTAACTAAATTCTATTTAAAAGCTGGTGTATGATGAGTTTGGGGGCCTATATAGTAGTGGTTAAGAGTTCTAGCTCAGGACCCAGACTGCCTCGATTTCTAAACTTGATTTGCCACTTAATAACTTGTACAAGCTCAAACAACCTAAATTCTTGTTTCAGCTTCTCATCTGCAAAGTGTAAATAATACTAGTACTTAATGCGTAGGGTTTTCATGAGGACTACTGAGCTAAGAAACAAAAAAATAAAGCACACAGAACAACAGCTGGCTCATTGTAAACACTCAAATGTTAGCTCTTGTTATTTTCCTTCTTGTTGACTTTTAGGAGTGCAGGGTGTATCAGGTGAAGCACTGGAACGACAGGTGACAGCAGTGGATAGTCATACAGGGGTCAGGACAGGAGTTATTGATCCCTGAGCTATCTGTATTACAATCAAAGAGGATGAGATTTCTCATGGAGAGTGTAGAGAGAGAGACAAGAGTAGGGGCCACAGCATGGCGTCTCCTGTGCACTCAAGCACACCTTGCAATACGACTATAACTGTTGTATTTTACACTGTAGTGGGATTGTGTGCTCACTAGCATGATGCCTACCTCATGGGAAAAAGTCAATAAAAAAGTAGAAGAAGACTAGATGGGCATCCGCATGCAGAAAGTGAAAGGAAGAAGAGAGTCCTGCAAAACAGGGATAGAATTATGATAGTATGGAGTTTCATTATTAAAATTGGAAAGAAAAATAGGGCAGTCATCTGTTACACCCTGTAGACATTAGAAAAATAACAAGGGTTGTTATCAAAACTGTAGTTTGTAGAGTGTGGAGCATGGGTGACAACCTGTTAGCGATTATGTGGAAGCAGTAAAATTAGAGGATTAATTGGAGACATGGGAAATGATTAAAAGAGGGAATTTGGAAGGTAGATGAAGAACAGCAGATAAAATGTTTTTCCAACTTTTAGAATTCATATCTCTTTTTTCTATACATCGATAATATTTCTATATTCTATTAACTGCTTAAAAATGATAAAGAAGATATTCTTAATTGAATTAAGTAAACATTTATTTAGCCACATTAAAAGATGCTGTTATATGCAGTGGGAGGTCCAAAGGTGAATCAAATGTTCATCTGATATCCACAAAGAGTATATACTCTCTAGTGGGAAAACAGATACAACCATCTAAATCGCTGGGCAGAATGTGGATTCTGGAAGAGGAATTCAGCCACATGTAAGTCTAATGAAAGAGTGGCCTTCTGGTATCTGTGAAGGTTTGCCTTTTTGATTCATGTGCATCTTTTAGGAGAGAGACACACAGGGTGGTGAGAAGAAGGGATGAAACAGGTTGGTTAAATCAGCAATGGTCAGTGAGAGGCCTACACATCTAAGGCAGACAGTGGTAAGTGCTACCTAAGATGTGGGAACATGGAGTAGGGTTGAGCAATTTCAGTTGTGGATATCAGTGGAGGCTAAATGGAAAATATGTCATTTGTGTTTGGTCTTGAAGGATGCAGGAGGTGTCACTGGGAAGAGGGATAAGGAAGGACAATGCAAGTTGACAGGTCATACTGAGCACAACAGTTAGGATGGATTATCAAATAAAGTCAGCTTTATTTGTGATGTTTGTCTCTAAACAAATGATTCTGGAGAGAGCAGGAGTAAAGGAAATCTACTTGGATGTATAATGATCAGGAACAGTGGGTTGTAAAGAGGTGGATTTAAACCACATATTTTCCTTCTCTGTTAAAAGATGGCTGGCTCTGAGTGGATAATTACTCTGTGACTAGTTGTGGAATTGGGAGCTGCGTGAAACCTCGATGGTAAGGAGAACGAGGGCTGCCTGGATGATTTGCTTGGTTTCATCTCCAAATTATTTGGAGAGAAGAAGAAGTTAAAAGATGATGGAAGTTAGATGACTGTAAAGAATTAAAATTAAAACAAAACTAAATTTTAAGAATCAAGCCTGAATCTGTTGATGTATTTAAAGTTACAGTTGTCAGTGTTTCTCCTCTGGACTGAAAGTGTTAGAGGATAATATTTTGATTGGATAAACAAGTTAAAGACATTCGAACACTAGTGTAAGTGCTTGGAGCTGATGGAGCAAGACCTGCGTTACATGAATTTTTTGTCTGGTCAAGTTATAGGAGACCGGAGGTGTGTGTTTTTAATAAATGACATCATTTTACACATAATGCTTTAAAACTTGTCTTTCCTAGTTTAAAAAAAAAAAGAATCTTGGAGAAAAGTCTCTATTAGTATAGATGGATTTAACTCATTTTTCAACTGCTGTATATATTCCATACTATGGATATGTTACAGTTTATGTAGCCAACTCCCCACTGATGAGTATTTACGTTGTTTCTAATAGTTTACTTATAAACAATGCCACAATCAGCTTCTTCCCAGCTTTGTATGGGCCTTCTTCATGCTAGTCTTTTCTTATTCCTTATGACTGGATAATCTTAAAATGCTGGAGGACCACGGACTATAATGGCAATGACCAACAATATCCCTCAAGATTGCCCAAGCCATTTCCTTTGGTCAATTCTAAAGGTTAATTAATAATCACTGTGATTTAGCCATATATGCCTAATTGAAGCTGCTTAGACCCTGTCCTTACTTTTAGAATGAGTTTCTTTATTCTTCTGCTTGCCTATCTTCAGAACAACCTTTGTCCCAGTCGTGCAGCAGAAGCGGGACAGAGTGAGAACGTTCTTTAATAGACAAAGTCCATGACTCTCGGTCCTGTTATCCATCAGTTTTGTCCAGTGTATGATGGGGAACAACTTCATTTGGGATGATGAAATGAGAAATCTTCTCTTTAAATTGATTGTTAAAACTGGTCCTTTGTGATCTCTTAATCTGGGAAAATCCCTGAAGAGTAATAAGACGTAGTTAAGATTCATTCACAGCTGAACGATTCACCCATAGAAATTTCTTAACAGCCCAGGAAGGAGTCGTAACTGCAATAAAGATTTTGTTGATAGGATTATTTCTGTGGCAAGGTAATACTGCCCCGATACAAGAAAACAAAAAGTCTTTATCTTTTCTTAAGACTTTAACAAAACAGTGGGCACAGAATGCACAGGGGTTGAATGCTGTTGGAATCAGAAGAATGCAAAAATCCAAATGAGGGTACAACATTTCACTGTTTTGATAATGTTGAACTGGCAAATTGAACCCTTATATCGTGGAGTCAGCTGCCCCCGATAACAAGGATGCTTTGTTTTAGAACACAGGACAAGAACTGAAGGTTTCTTGAACATATCACCAACGATTCTACACAATGACTCCTTGGTATAATTTTTACATTCTTGAAAAGCATGCTATTTTGTTTAAATCTCACAATAATACTGACCAAGGCAGGGTAAGTCATATTGTAGAGGAGAAGGGCTAGGTGACTTGTCATGGCTGAAACACAATCCAAATCTGCCTTCACATCCATCTACTCCTCTTTGCATTATGCTGCCTTCTGAAACAAGTTATATGTTGAAACAGATACATATTCACAATGAACAGAAGGGAGCCTCTGGAATTTTGATGTGTGCTGTGGCATTGCATACTACTTATCTTCTGCTATTTGACTATCTGTAGGGCTGTAACTTACTCAGAACTCACATACAAGCATCCAGATACTGTAAGTCAATCATTGTGCTCGATCTTTGCCGCTTCTTGTTCTGTGAGATGAAGAAGGCTTCAGATACATTTTGCTCAGCAAGGCTCAGAAACACTTGTATTTGCTACTTTGTGTTAAAAAAGACTGTTTTGTGTGTCTGTTCCCTATTAGAGTTGAGTTCCTTGCCTGCTCTGTTTTCAGACATGAAGCCTTATTTTGATGTGTTTTTCTGTTTCCCAAATGTGTTTGATCATCAGAATCACCTAGAGAGCTGTGATTTCTGTGTTCAGGCAAGTTTAGGAAGTAGTCTTAGCCTGATCCATTAGCCTAGCTCTTGGAGTTTAATTGTTGAGTCCTGTCAAGAACCAAGACCCATAGTGTGTTCCTGTAAGCACTTGGCATCCCGCATTGCTCTTGGCAGGAAATGAACTAAAACAGCAAAGAAGTTAGGAGACACGCATTCACTTCCTAAGGATCCTTTCCAAAGATCAGAAAAGGCTCAGTAAGTGTTGAAAATTATAATAATATTGATTCACTATTTCAACAATGATTTGAGTGCATACTATGTGCCAGGCATTTGTGCTAGGTGCTGGGGATACACAGCTGTGAACGAGGCAACTCACATTTATGGAAGTGCTTGTCATGGGATGGATATCAAGCTAACTGCTTCACATACCTTTTCTCGTTTAAACTTCACAACTGTTCTGTGAGGTAGGTATTATCAACTTCATTTTAAAATTGAGAAACTGTTATTTCAAAAGTTTGACTGACTTGGCCAAGGTCAACTGACTTGGCCAAGATCACTGATCTGGTAACAGGGAGATTCAGAATTCACACCCAAGCTGTCAGATTCCTCAGCTTATGCTTCTTATCCCATTGATCTTCTGCTTTGCCATGGTATATATGTCTCCTCATTCTGTCCTTTCTACTTTAAATAGAGTTCGCAACCCTGCCTACATGTTAGAATGGCTTGGAGAGTTTAAAAAAAGTATCTTTGCCTGGGCTTCACTCCAAACAGATTAAATAAGAATATTTGATGGTGCCCAGGTATCAGCATTTTAAAAAAGCTATCTGGGTGAGACCAATGTGCAGTGATTGTTGAGAACCACTCAGCATCATTAATTGCCATCAAAGAGAGACTGTTGCTGTGAGCCTAATAGTTTCCAGCATTCTTCCTGGATCATTTGGCTGATCAAACATTTAAAGGTTCTAAATTATTTTTCTTCCCTTTCAAATAAACTGAAAGTAGTCAAAATATAACAAATACTTTAATGCAAATGTTTCCCCAAAGAGGGACATGAAAATAGATCCACCTAAGGAGAAATACAGAAACTTGGAGATCTCTTTGCAGGAGAAGTATAGTCTAGAGTGAATGATGAGAAATAACCTGAGGTCTAGAACACCCATGAAGTTCTGGATCTCTTTTCTGGTGAGACTCAGAGAACCTGAAGATACATTCTTTAATCTGATGGGGGAAGAAAATCTTGGGACAAATGGTGGTTGAAGAAAGTTTCCTTCATCCTTGGTGAGCACATGCCACAAATCAACTTATTTTTTTTGTGTGGTCCAAATGAAAGTAAAATAAAAGTTAAATAGTTCCCATCATGTGTTAATATAAGTATAGACTAAGGTTTATTTTGAATGCTCTAAGAAAAAATACCCTAAGAAATAGAAGAATATATATCTAAGTTTCTTCAAGTTGTTTGAAAACCTTTAACTGCTCAAGCAATGCATGTTGTATATACATATATAAACTTTTAAGTTAAGAATTCTGTGTTTCAGGCTTTCAACACTTGGGTTAAACATCTATGATGTGGTCGTAATATCTTGCCTTTGTAAAGATGGCCATCTATTACTTACTGACTCTCCACTAATTCAATCTGGTTTTGCTTTGTCTTCAACCAGTGAGTTGTGACTGTCCTGTAAGAGAAGTTCTTCTCAAAGCATCTGTATCAAATATTGAGTAAATGGTTAGTTAAAGTAATCACAAAGTTGTGGTCCATAAAATCCCTAAAAAGAGAAAGACAGGGAAAGTAAATTTGGGGTCACTGTATTTCAACCAATTGGAGGCACTTCTATGAGAAGAAAACATCAAGGCTACCAGGGGAGGGAAGACTTCTTAAACCAATGAGTCTTTAGACAGAGAAAGGGCAATGACTGCCATTCTATTATGAGTAACTTAAGGTGACTCTGTGTTTTAAAACTCAGCCCTCAATGCTGATCATAGGCTAGTTGGATCATAAAGTTCCATTGGGGTTGAGTCATTTTATGACTATTACTAGAACAAGTCATTACCAAAAAAAAGGAAACAGAAAAAAAAAAGAAAAACATGAAAAATGGCCTCCTTTTTTACATTTCCACATAGGTGATCTCCATACCAGGAGATGAACTTGAACTTGGTTGGGCGGGAGACGGACCTGGTTGGGCGGGAGACTGGAGCCCCTCAGAGAATTTGGGATTCTTCCATTTTTACTGGGAGGGTTGGCAGGTATAACATGTGTTGTTATGTGAAGTCCATGAGAGCCTCCAGGGTTCTAACTCCCTGCCTCTCCGTGTGGTGGGGAGTCGGTCGCTCACTCTGAAGCACTCGACTGATTTCTGTCTGTGGCTTACCCATGAACAGTGGCTTGGAAGTGTCAAAGCATGAGAAGCATGCAGTCGAACAGCATGTGCTGCCATCATCTTCTACATGGTTCTGCATGGGAAAGCTCTTGGGCTGTCTGCCTCTGAGCTCAGGTGTTTGCTTCTTTTCCTACAGAACTCCCTGAAGGCTTCAAATCGGAAGAAGAAGAGAACAAGCTTTAAAAGAAAAGCCAGTAAAAGAGGAACTGAAGTAAGTGTTTCAGCATTATGTTCCAATGAAATATGTCCTCCTTTCCATAGCTGTCTCTGTCAGACAGGATGTGGCCCAAGCTTATTTTTCTTACGTATCTCCTACCACTCTTTCCTCCTTCACTACACTCTAACCACACTGGAATTCTTTCTATTCCTACAAAAAAGAAAAAAAAATAACATAACCTCCTACTGCTTCAGAGTCAGAGCATTTGCACTTGCCTGGAAAATTATCCCAAAGATGATGATGATGAAGATGAAGATAAGAGCTAACAGTTCTAGAATACTTAATGTATACAGAGTAAAATCCAAAGCATGCCTTAATTCCCAGGGTCAAATTATAGTTTGAGATACTTTCTTCCCAGATTTATATGGAATGTCCTATTAAGAATAAGCTCCATGAAATAAGACATAGGGTTTTTTTGGGGGAGGTGGTAGTGGTGGTGGTGGTGGTGGTGGTTTCCCACTTCCTTTGCTTTGGGGCTGCCCTTCAAGCCATGGGTGTATGTCTCAATAGTGCTGCTTTCTTCTTTCAGCAGGAAAACAAAGGTCGTCCTTTTGTAATAAAACCTATCTCTTCTCCTCTCATGAAACCCTTGCTTGTGTTTGTGAACCCCAAGAGTGGAGGCAACCAGGTGAGTCATTTTTTGTGAGTTTAACTTAGAAGTTTCAGTGCTTTTTTGAAAACACAATTCCCAGCACCAATTAAAATAGCGCCACTAAGGCCTCAAGCATTGGAAGACAAACTGGTTTCTCAGGGGCAAGGTTATCATTGCTCCAGCAGGGGATAGCCTTACATATTACAGGGTAAGCAAAACCTAGAGTTTCTATGATTCATTCCTTTGCTTGCAGATAAGATTATACCAGGAGTACTCCAAAAACTTAACTGCTGGCATTCTCCTTACAGATTTTCAAGAAAGGTCATTCTAGAATCTCTTAGTTAATGTTTCAGGGTTTCTCAACTCTCATGGTTAGGAAGTTCTTCATGAACTTATCTTTATTTCTTCCTATTGTTAAAATTAGGCCAGATTACTTTTGTCCCTATCCTCAGAGAAAAGAGAGAACAATGACTCATCATAGCGATAATCATTCACAACAAACACCATTAACAACCAGCACCACCAATGCTATCAAAAATGTCACCTTCTCCAGGTTCCATCTAGTTCTTGCCCAAATCCTATAATGCAGTATCAACCCCATTTGAGGATAAAGAAATAGCTTTCGAAACGTTGTTTAATGGGGCAGGCCTGGTGGTGTAGTGGTTAAGTACTCTCAATCCACTTCAGCAGCCCAGGGTTTGCCAGTTCAGATCCTGGGCATGGACCTACACACTGCTCATCAAGCCATGCTGTGGCAGCATGCCACACGGAAGAACTAGAAGGACTTACAACTAAGATATACAACTAGGTAGTGGGACTTTGGGGAGGAAAAAAAAAAAAGGAAAGTTGTTGAATGACATACCTGAAGTGACATATCTGTTTAAAGGATAGATTTTTTTCTAGAATCCAGGTCTTTGTCTCATCTAATTCTCTTCCCACTCTCTGAGGCTTCTTATCAATACTCTCCTGTGGGCTTTGGTTTTCTCTCTTATTTTCATGTGAGATTGGGTGATAAAATATTTTCTCTGCCCATTAAGTTGTGTACATTTTACATTTTGAGGTAAGATTTTTTGAAGTTTCCCATGAAACAACTGAAGATTCAAAACTATTCAGTCACCCTAAACAAGGAAGGGAGTCGTATAATTAGGATTGACCCAACAGTCTGAGATAATGTCCTTACTGCTAAAGATAATGGGCATTTTCCAGATTGTGCTAGTTACAATCAAGCTTCTCTTATGGGAGCTTTTAATTTAAAGAAAATGTTATCCCTCCTTTCCTCTATTTCTTCAAAATTCTTGGTCACTTGCTTTGTTAAAAATTTCTATTAACATTGTAGAGAACAGGGAAAAGAAATGTGTTGTAAGCAGAGAAATAATGTATTTTCAACGTCCTGCTTATTTTGAGTGCTGAGCGCTGATTGTATTGTGATGATGGTGATCCTAAGAGTATCAGTGGAGGAGCACCTGGAGAGGAGTTTCTTGGGAGTGAGGTTCAATTTGCCCTGAGCCATACCTCCTCTCTAGGTCTGGTCTCCCTGTAGCCTCAGGAGGGTTGGGGGTGAGGTTGGGGACCAAGGAACAGAGCAAAGCTAATATAATTGACTCCATAATTTTGGCCACCTGAGTACCACATGCTAATTAATGCCAAATATATTTTATCATAACAATCATTATATAAAATTCATTTATGAAATCATAAGCTTTTTTTCTAGGGCATACAGAAGCTTGTAGGTGGTTCCTACGTTTGAGGAGCAGACAGTCCGGTTAAGATGTAGCCTGTTCTTGTTCAGTCCCTGTATAAATTGTTAATGACAGGGACTTCAGAGATGATCTAACATTGCTTCCTATTTCATTACGTTGAAAACAGCTCAAGGGAAACCGAAGTAAATTTTCTAAGCATGTATTGTTTGTTAATGACACAATAGGGGAAACTGGGAAAAATAATTCAAGCAACATTAACTATATATGAGTTCTAAATTGACTGGATCAGACCAAAAGTGCTGTGGAATTTCAGAGGCAAGAAGTGACTTGGGAGTGGTAAGGAAATGGTGTCATGGATGTGGCTGAAATTGAAGACAGACACTGCTTAGTTATGCAGAGGAGAGAAAGCTGGAGTAATGCCCCTTTCCTTCTCTCTACTGTGGCAAATTCATGTTCGTCCTTTAAGGCTCAGGAGCACCTTTCCGAACCATTTTTCAAAATTAATTGCCCTGTCTGCTATGCTCCCATAGCCCTTGGTACATCTGTATTATGTGAATCACAACATGAGTGCTCTACATGTGTCTGTATTGCTAAATATAAGCTCCATAATGCCAGGGGCTGCACCTTTGAACCTATGATTTCTAGTACATTGCATGTAGTAGTAAACAAATTATTGTCTAATAAGCAATATGAATAGAAGAATGGATGTTGTGATGAAAATGATTCATTTGGAGGACAAAATGAGGGGAACATGTATATTATTAGACATGGTTAAAGATTAGAATGAGCCTATGGAGCAGTGTCTTAAAACTTGGCTGAAGATTTTGGATTTGTACAAGGGAAACTAGTCTTTTGCTGTTTAAAAAGTTTTTTAGTTTTTAAAAATATTTTATGTATTGAACAAAGGAGAATATGGTGGAAGCATTTTTAAGGAATATTGATTTAACACATTGAGAATATATGTAAGTCAGGAGGCGATCCACAAAGCTTTGGCATAAATTGGATAGATGGATAGATCCAATGGATGTGTGGATTGATGAGTGCATGGATGGATGGATGGGTGGGTGGATAGTTAACGGAAGAATGGAAGAATGGTGGTTGGGTGGGTGGACAGGTGGATGGGTTGATGAGTGGATGGGTGGACAGATGGATGAATGGATTACTTAAGGGAAATAAAACATCATGATGAAGATTTTACAGCAGATTACTTGAACAGTGGCTTTCTTATTGATGAGTATTCACGAAAGGGAAGGATTATTTTGGGAAAGAGGTTGAGATGTGTTTGAGGAATTTGAGGTGACAGTAAGGTATTCCAGTAAAAAAATAGGCAGTCGTTAGAAACAAAAGACTTAAATGACTTTGCTATCATTTTATACATTTTGGCTTGTGAGTGTGTTGTCCTAATGATGTTACTTCCGGAATGTCTAGGATTCACAGAAGTATGAGAATCCAAACCAAAAATGAATATTACATAACTTTAAATTTTTCTATATGCTTCCTCTGTAAAATAGAATTCTTTGCTAAGCCTAGTAAATATAAAGAACATGGTTTCTAACTCTAATGTGAAATGCTGAGAAAGCTGTAAAGAAATCCAGACACTCATGTACAACTGGAATCATTCAAACTAACTTCCTGCTGCTCAATCTATTTATGGTTCCATCCTCAGTCTTAGGAATGCGCAGCCTGATGCCCTCATTGTAGTGAGTAGGGAAGACTTGTGGTCAGAGGTTATCTAACTCTGCTGTTGGGACCAGCCTTTCCCTGAGCTGTGGCTGTAATGTGCACTTAACATTGCAGGAGAGTGTAGATTCAGCTGCACCATGGGAAGTCAGAGGATGAATTAAACGATCCCCGTTTGGCGAACAATCAGAGGAAGAGAATTTCTCATTCCGCAGCTCCCTTATTTCCTCTATACTTTTGCCCTCCCCTGCCCCGTTTTTTCCTTCTCACCCAAATGAACCATAGTTGAGACAAAGCAGCAAAAGAGAGCAGAGGGTGGCAGTGAAAATCAGGCAAGTGCACCCCAGGAAAGTGAAACAGGGGTTAACATCCCTTCTCACCTGGAGTTTCTCCTTATAGAACATTCTGTGCTCGCACCTTACATAGTATGATGTTCTGTTGTGAGAAGGAAGACCGTTCACTTTTATTTACCTCTAGACAAGTTAAGAGATTAGTAACATGACCTCTACACCTGTTTGACATCCTAAGTCATAAGAACCTTTAAAATACTACTCATCAGAATTCTTACTTGGAAATTTTCAGTTTCAAGAAACTTCAGTCCAGAATTAGTCCAGTGGCTTTCAAACTTTTGTGTAAATAAAAAACAAGGAGACACTTGTTAAAAATGCTCTACCCCATAATATCTGGCGCAGTGAGGCTGAGGTGAGGCCCGGGAATGTCCATGCTTACTAAGCATCTCAGGTGATTCCGATATAGGTGGTTTGTGGAACACACTTAGAGAAACATCAGTTATTTCAGAGTCTCTGAGAATACCTGGGGCCTGTGTGGGGAGCACAGCAGGTGGGAATTTATCTGAGATGAAAAGGTATTGATTTGTTTGGAAAACAGCATCTTCCCTTGTCCTTACTATCATCAAGGCTGCTCATCTCTTGGCTTAGAGCAGTGCTTTTCAACCCTGGCTGCACATCAGAATAACCTGGGCAACTTTTGATGTCTTCCCCACCACATAGTAATTAAATCAGAACCTGGAGGGGAGGACCCCTTATGTGATATAAGGTCCGCAGTTTCTTGTGTAGCCTGTGTTGAGAACCCTGGACTTTTCTTCTCTAGCTTTATTGTGCCTATGAATGGCTTGGGGACCATGTTAAAATGCAGCTTCTGAATCAACGAGTCACGGGGTTGCTCTAAGAGTCTCCTTTTCTAACAAGCTCCCAGGTGATGCTGTTGCTGCTACTCAGAGACCACGCTGATTAGCACAGGCTTACTGCAATTAACAGAGAAATACTGTGTTGTTTTTGTTATCGAATCTTAATTTTTGCCCTTTCATAAATTTATTCTGCTCATCTGCTTCTAGCTATAAAGCACTCCCCTCTCTTCTGTTCTTGAAGCTTAGACATCAAACTTTTTAAAAAACACTTGCTTAGGCCCCTGTTCTTTAAATAACTGGACTGTATTGCCATCTGCTGGCAAGTAAAATACCTCTTGCGTTTTTTCCTTCCTACGGTATTTTTGTGAATGGAAAATTGCCAACACTTAGCAGGAATATATTGAGAGGAACACATATAGGGACTGCTTCTATGTCCTTTTAAACAATCCTGTCTTTTAAAGATAAACTTCACAATAATTTTCTGTTTCTCCAACATTCTTAAGGTGGAGACAATACTGGGTGTTTTGCAGAGCTTTAGAGGTTGGCAGCACTGCTGTTACTGCTGGGATCTGAATTATTTGAGGGAATAAGCACTGGAATTGGGGACCACGGTATCGACTTTGAGTGTCTCCTGTGGAGAAGAGGTAGTAAGTGGAAGATAGAGTTTACTCCCACATAATCCCCTTCTCTGTGTGGAAACCTGAGGGCTCAAGAAATACACCTTCTCTCTTAGATTTATCTCTGCTTTAACTTCAAAACTTACTATTTTTCTTGGATGCTCCTGACTCATTAACATCTTTCTACCTGAGTCTTCTAGTCCCTTCCAATATCTCTTGATGCTTCCTGCTTTCACATTCTCTCCCTCACACTCTCATGAACTTCATCTTCCGGTAACATCGATTATGAGTTCAGGGTTAAGCAGGTGTTTTGACCACGAGAGTGATTCCAGCTAGCCAGTCCTTAGAGTTGAGGGGTTCAGACCGTGGCTTCGCACACTTTTCAATGTGAAATTCCAAGGTTGAAGTGTGGCTTGAGTTGGACCCCTGGATTTGAGCTCCCACAGACCTTCTCAGTAGGTGATAGAAGGAAGGGTGTCCAGTCTGTGGACAGGCTCATGCTGACCAAGTTCATACTACTATCTGTGAATAGGCTTCCCCAGACCAGGTCCGCCACTTCTAAGTCAAGTGCAAGTCAACCAAGGTGGGAAGAAGGAGGAGACGAGAGTAAATAACCTCAAATATTTGAGTCTGCAAACTGTTTCTAAAAACTTGAGCAAACAACCTCAATGAAGATGTTATTTTCTGCGATGCTCAACCTGGGGATAAATCAAGAGTCATTATGTTTAGATAAAATTTTAGGCTCCTAAAGCTTAGAAAAGGCTGACAAGAGGGTGGAGGGGCAGTCAAAACCTTATGTCAAAACCCAATCACAAGATCTTCTTGTTGAGCCAGCCTCAACAGATGGAATTAAAGCAATCAAACAATAAATCTGTGGAAAATACCTTTTTCCAAGTCACAATATTGGGAATGTGGGGGCGGCTGTCTTAATCTGTTCAGGCTACTATAACAGAATACCATAGACTCGGGGGCTGACAGACAGCAGACATATTTCTCACAGTTCTGGAGGCTGGGAAGTCCAAGATCAAGGCAGCCACAGATTCGGTGTCTGGTGAGAGCCCACTTCTTGGTTCATAGACAGCCATCTTCTCAGTGTGTTCTCACATGGCAGTAGGGACAGAGGACCTCTTTATATAAGGGCACTAATCCCATTCATGAGTCACTAGTCACCTCATTACCTAAGCACCTCCCAAAGGCCCCACCTCCTAGTATCATCACATTGAGGGTTAGGATTTCACCTTATGAATTTGGGAGGAACACAAACATTCAGTCTATAGCAGTGCCTAAAACCCAAACCAAGCCATCTAGCCCCTTTGATAAGTCTGGGACCTGAGGTCTAGCTTTTTAGTCTGTAGCTAGACTGATGCTTCAAAATGAAAGTCTTAACTTCCCTGCTTAGAGCATTTCAGTGACTTATTTCCTGTAGAATAAAGCCCAAGATCCTTGGCATACATGACTTAATCTAAACTCTCTTGGGTGGTTTTGTCTCCCACCACTCCTGCCTCACAGGTCAAAGACTGAACAGAATGAAGTTTTTCATGGCGTATCTTGTTGTTTCACACATATTGTGCCTTTACCCTAAAACTTCTTCCTCTACTCCATGTGGAAAGAAATGGTTAACCCGTATTTCAAGACAAAGTTCAAGTATCATATGTAAAAAGCCTTCATCTGATCCCCAAATGTGGGCTTAGAGTATCTCCTCTGGCCACTCATACCTCTCAGAAGGCATCTCTACCATAGCATTTACCATTTTAGTGAGCTAACTGATTTCGTATTGGTCTCCTGAGTGTACACATGGGCAGGGTAGGAGCCTCCTATCTGTTGATTAAGTAAATGAGGTGTTCCTTTGGTGGTGTTTGGAGCCAGTTTGAAATAATTACTTAACCTCTTCCTCCCATGAATTTTAATTTTTCTTCAGCCTTTCTTATTGTCTGGGCAGTTCTTTCCATGATCTAGATAATACCTCAGTGACATAATCCAAGGCTTGCTTATTAACATATCAGAATGTTTCAGCCTACATGAGAAGATTGGTAAGGTATTTGAGCTGACCCCTTCTTAATTGATTCTCTATACCCCCAAATCATTACCATTATGTTTTCTTTTATGAATAATGCATAGAACTTCCTCTTGAGAGCAAGATCTTCTGTTTCATCCATCTCTCTATTCCCCCACCTAAAACTGTCCTTAGCACATAGTAGGTGAATGGATGAATCCTGTTCATTTCCCTCTAGAACAATCTACCTGTTTTCTCCTGTCACACTCTGTTCCCCAACACATGGAATTGGAAAGAACAATTTTTCACACTGCTTCTTTTTGTCACTCCATAGAAATACCTGGTCTCACAATATCTTAAAAAGTTCTGTGGTCAATGAGGTATTGTATCTACAACCGTATGTATGGGAACCGTCTCCGGAGTGTATTGGAATTGATGTGTAAGCTATTTTTTCATTTAGAGAAAACTGGACTCGCGCAAAAGTTGCAGCTTTTGCATTTGGCAGATGGCGTGTGATAACTATGAGAGTGTTTGGGACTTGTTAGTGAATGACGCTTGTATAAATGACTAAGTAGATTTAATCCTGCCAGTGAGAAAGAAAGAAATTACTCTTTTCTTAGTGAATTAGTATTTGTCGGACCATTCAGTTCTATTGAATAAATTACCTTTATGAAAGCTCTAAAGTAGCTTATGCTAGAGGTAACAGCAGAGGTAATAGAACTGACTTAAACATGTGATAGGCCTTTTTTTTCCTCCACCCACCAGTACTAATTTAAAAACAATGCAATGCTTTCATTCAGACACTTAACTATTTTTGCTAATGAATATATTTTAGAAAGATTACTTTAAAAAGAAGTAATTATATCATGTCTGAGTGTAGACTCTGATAGAGTAGCCATGTATGGTTATGAAGTTATCACCACACAACTCCAGAGGGCGTTATTCCAATAGGCTGCAATGTAAATGGTGCCTCCTGGAGGTGTGCAGTGCAAAATTTGCCTGCCTCAATACCCTTTCCTCAGAAGGATAAATGGAGATAATTAGGTGTTCCTACTAACACAAATTGAAAATGAGCAAAAACAGGATGGTGTGGTCACTCAAACTTTCTGGAAAAATTTTAGTTTAAGAAAAGCAACCTCTAAATTCTTCTTATTTTTATTTTTTGAAAGATGTTAATTACCTAATATCATATGCCTAGTAGGAGAAGCTGAAGCTGAGAGATGCACTCTGCCGTAGCCAAAGATGGAAAGGAGCAATTAACGTCAACAGTTCATCTTGCCCCAGGAATCTAAAACTGAAAAATTAGTTTTCTAGCGAGTCAGTTGGAAATTTTTAATAAATTGATTGGTCATTAAAATGACTCTGGTGTTACCTATTAAACATAAAAGATTACTTAAGATAATCCCCAACTGACTTGATAGCAAGGCGTGGTGTGGGAAGAAAGAGATTCATCCAATTTTTAGTTAGTGTTGTGTAACTAAATCTATGTCTGAATTTTATAGGAAGCAAAATATGTCATTTGGTGAAACTGAAGGATTAGTTGTAATAATTAAGGATAGGATGCTATTCCTAAATTTATAGCAAGCACATGATAAAACAGAACTTTTAAATTATAGGTTTGGATGAACTGTGGAACAAAAGACCTGCATTGGCCCCTGTAACAACTGGCATAACAATATGATAATTATGAACTACACTTGAGCCCTCACACCCTTGAGTGTAATTTTATGAATAGACTAACAAGGAGCAAAAAAAGAAAGGGACTAACATTTACAAAGGCCTATTTTGTACCGTATACTGTGCTGGGTACGTAACTATTACTAATTCATTTAATTCTCATAATCACCCTGGAAAGTAGACATTGCCCTCCTATTTTTGAATACCAAATTTCTGCAAGATTATAAATGCTCACAATCACCCAGTTAGGGCACCCAAGTTAGTTCTGAGTCAAATATGCTATTTCTACTTAGATGACCCTCAAATACAGTGAGGTAGGTACATAAACTTAGGAATATTTATTGCTGTGGTTGATAATGACCTAAGATGAGGCACACTACTCAATTTTAAAGCTCTTCTGATATTGCTTAATAAAAAGATATTTTTCCTTTCTTCTTTGCTCAATTCACTTTAAGAAATGATCTCCAGATCATTTGTATTTGCCCTGATGGTCATCTTAATAAATGTCACAAGCACTTAAAACACTCCAAAAATGTTCTTGTGAGAGAGAAATGTTTGGCTTGGACAAACAGATATAGACATGGAAATTGAAAAATGTCAAAGTAAGGTTTGATACCACTAACTAGAGGAGTTATATCTATAAATATATATATAAGTATATGTTAAATATAAATATATGTTATATATATAAATATATGTTTATATATAAATATATGTGTGTATATATATGTATATATACATACACACACACAAATGGGGAGCCTGTGATAATTTTGCTTCAGTTAAAAAAATTATTTCAATAAAATTAGTGAATACTGTCCAGATTTCAAATTATACAAAGACAATAGTAGTGTTCACAACAAGGTAAAAATTGTTGAATTACATAGGCTGACTAATAACTTCCCTACAGGATTTCTATACATTAAGTAATGGTGGTAAAACCTATAGATACTATTCATTAAGCACTTATTGTATGACAAACACTGTGAGGTGCTCCTCAAACATTATTACATTTAATCTTACGACAGGTCTGTGAACTAGGCATTTTTGTCTCCGCCTTAAAGAGAAGGCAGCTGAGGTTAATGAAATTGAGGAATTTCCCAGAGTTACATAGGTTTAACAGCAGTCTAATCTGGGCATTCAGCCTATGTGTATCGATGGCCAAAGTCCATGATTTTAACTACTTCTCTATGCTGTTTCTAATTAGATATTATTTAGATAACAGGATTTATTTTTATTTTTTAAATGAGCAGCTAATATTTGGAAATTTCTTCCTATTGTCATTTTTTTTTCCTTCCAGGGAACCAAAGTCCTGCAGATGTTCATGTGGTACCTGAATCCACGGCAAGTCTTTGATCTTTCTCAGGAAGGGCCAAAAGATGCGTAAGTCTGGAAATACCCTCCGTGGGCCATACTCTTTTAGGCAAGTGGGAAGGACTTGCTGCTTTGGAGTCATATTTTATTATTTGATTACCTTGTGAAATGTTTTCTGACCATCTCTCGTCTATTTTCTCATCTGCTCTCCTCCCTTTAATACTTGATCTGATATTTCCCCCATTGCTCTTCATTGGGTTAATTCCCTTCCAAACCATCTTCTCAGCTGTTCACTCAGTGAATACTTCTAGTGTGTTTGCTGCTTATGTGCATGCAACATTATTAGCAAGTCTGTGAATTGGGAAAGGATTGGTAATTTTTCTACTTATGCATGTTCAACCTTGGAGATGTACATTAATGGGAATGTAAGCATATCTTTGTGCAGAATGGCCATATTTGTTCATAAATATGTTCATGATTTGAATTCAAGGCTGTGCGTGTGTGCATCTGTGTCCATTTGAGAGATTAATTGATGGTGCCTGTGGATTCTACACAAGAGTAGGGGAGACGTTTTAATTCCTGCTCAAGCCATTTTCTGGGATTCTCAGAAGTTTCATGCTCTGTTTTTGTTACAAGTATTGAATATAAAGTCTAGATGTAGGTGACGTGTATCCTGTATCTTCCCCTTGGTAGAGGGGTACGTGGTGGGAAAGAGCAGGGTCATTTCTTCTGTTGTCTGATTCTCTTCCTAAAATCCATCTATTAAGATGATTTCGATGTCATCTAATAAACGTAGAACTTTAGGAATACTAGTTACTAGTTATTTTTAAAATAAGAAACAGTATCAAAGGTAAAGAAATATCGGTTTGGATGATTTCTAGAGAAATAATGTTCCTGTATAAAATGGATAAATTACATATTTTAAACATACAGGAGAACAGTAAATATGAAGATGTATTTCTACCATAATTCTCTTAATCTATGAACTTCTTGGCCACTAGGGTTTGCTATCAGACTTCTATAGTTTTTTCTGTATTTGGATGTACTAAGGCAAATCTGCTACCCTGGCTTTTGACCTTTCAGATGCTTAGTTTCTTAAGATTTTATCACTTTAGACTTTAGGTGGACACTTCATATATCACCACAAAGAACATGGCAGGACAGGAAATATTTTCAGAAAAAAATAATATTTGGTTTAAGTAGGTGATGTTTTCTAGAACAGAACTATTAACAGCTTCACTTAAGCAAGCGTTTTAGCAGGGTTGGTATAATTGCATTTTCTTGAGAGCCTTTATGAAAGATAAATGATCTAACTTCAAGCAGACAAATTCAAAATAAAGGAAAACTAATAAGCTTTCCCTCTTTGGGCTGAGGAGTACAAATGGTGGTTTGAGTGTTAGTGAGTGAGTTGAGAGAGAGATGGAATTTTGGGTGTGGTAGTGACAATGCTAGTAGGGTATCCTCCCCCCCCCCCATTTCTCTGAAAAAAGTTTCCTGGGATTAAGAGTGGGAAGTATAGGTTTGAAAAATAGACAGATTCAGGAAAAGCTAATAAAATATGAGGAGGAGACATAAAGGACTATTGATTGACAATTGATGATTTGTCTTTGAGAAAGGAAGGAGGAGAACGATGGGAAAAGAAAAAGAAGTCAAAACTAATGAGGAAAATAATGTGAGCTGACACCTTAATAGGAATTATGGGAAATAAAACTCTAGGACACCCTAAAATCCATTCCAGTGTCAGCAATTTAACAATGATGTTTGCTGCCAACCTCTGCTACAGTTGTTGGAGTCAGTCTTTTATGATTACTTGGTAACTAGATTTGGTGGTATTGTGTCCCTGATTATACATTTTCTCTAGTACCCCCACTACCACTTTTTGCTGTGCATTTTCTCTCTTCTGTGTATGGCCAGTGCTGTGATTTTTTTGTTTACTTTTCCTTCTATTTCCTCTACAGGCTTGAGTTGTATAGGAAAGTACCAAATCTGCGAATTCTGGCCTGTGGTGGGGATGGAACGGTAGGTCCTTGAAATAGAATCCAACTCCCTGATTTCTTCCATCTTTATTTTGTTTTCCTTATGGCAGATCTCTTTCTTCATTCTCACCTCACAGTCTTTCCAATCCCCTAAAAAACACACGTCTTTCTCATATGAATCATAGGCTCTAAGGGTTAGGAGAGAATTTGTTGTTATCCTCATGGATTCATACTTGGTCTTTCTCAGCTACGTTTCACTCCCTCAACTATACTGTATCCTTTCCTGTTCCACAAGGTAAGGATGTGGTCAGATCATTATAATGAAGATTATAGATGACTAAAATTCTTTTAATAATAAAAATTGCTTATTTCCATTTGTTCTTAATAATTGATCACAATTATTAAGGAGAAGTATGTGGACACAATTGAATTCTTGCTTTTTTGTTTTACTAGTAGAAATAAAACTTAGAATATTGGCTCACATTGGTTTGTCTTAAAGATCATTATTGTTCTTATTTGTGTTCATTTTTGAAGAAAAGGTGGAATTGGACTGAAGTTTGACATCATGGATATATTTTTCTCTGTCTTGTATATTTCTCCATTTTTCCCTCTACTTATATTGGCATATTTAGCAAAGACAAAGAGTTGAGAAAAATCACATTTAGATTCTGCAGTCCACTGACTTTTTCTTCTGTATTTGGAGTCTGCTCTCATAGGACCTAGGATTTTGTTATGAGCTATCTTTGGCTTTTCCTTAATCTCCCTAATTAGAATGTTTTATTCTCAAAGGTAACAAGGAAATCTAATTTGATCTCTGATGGCACATGAGCATTTAATGCAGCATTGGACACACGTTAAATCTAATAAATGCAACTGGAAAAAATAGAACAGTGATCCCACTGGTCCATTTAGATATTCTGAGGAGAGGAAAACTTTTTTTTAAGTGAGAAAATAGTGTTTACTGTTCGTCAAGATTTGCAATACACATTGTTAGCTTATAAATTTAATTATAAAGTCTTACAGCAAAGAAGCCGAACTTGTTTCACTTTGTTTAACCCAGTGTTTTCCAAAATTATTTGACCAGGGAAATTTTTCCCCCACGATGCCAATTAAATTTCAATCAATTGTAGTGTTCTAGGGACATATATTTAGTGATATGCTAGAGTGGAATTTTCACAACTTCTTTTAGTAAAAATTACATCTAAACAAATCCTCTGGGGATGGAGATACACACCACACACACACACATGCGTGCACACACACACACTCTCTCTCTCATGCTGTGTTCTTCCTAGCTCAATCATCCCCCCAGATCACTTATCTTTAATAAAAGGATAAACTCATTGTGACCCTTTATTATAGTCATCTTCCTTATTTTAGAATGTACTTGTTTTCCCATATGACTTCAGCATCCCACTCACGACTTTTCTAAGCCTTCTCTAAAACTTGGTGACAGCAGTAGACAAGTTGAGGATATGCCTGGTGTCCTGAATTCATATCTTCCTCTTTCTTAAGTGGCAATGACCTCGAATCTACATCGGCTACCCATTCCATCTCCACATCTTGGTCTTCATTGTCTTCCAAACTTCCCCATTATCCATTGAACCTTCCATCACTCTCTCTCGCCCCCACTGCTTTCTTCTTCCTTTCCTCTACTCAGCAGATATGTGTAAGAAGCACTGTTCTAGGTTATGTGGTATCGAGATGTTTTCTGCAATTAGATAAGTATTTGAAAATATGGGATTTCAAAGCATAAAGGACAAGAAGAGAAGACAGCCAAGCCCAGACACTTGTGAAACACCTATAATTATGGAGTCGAAGTCAAAATTCAAAAGAAAAATGAAAAGATAGCAGGAGAAGGACCATCAGTAGTCTATTCTGTCAAGAAAACAAGCCATAAAAGGAGTTTCCAGAAAGTCAGTGGTTATATCCGTAAGGAGAGACTGAAGAATTACCATTGAATTTGGAGACCAGGAAGTAACTGGTGGTTTTCAAGAAAAAGTTTCAATAGAGTGTCAGAGACAAAACCAAGCATGATGAGAGAGATTCGGTACATCCCTAAAGAATCCTAATTACCAGATCCAGTTACAGTGTTGAGTGTCTGTGAATACACTCTGGTGCCATTAATACCACCCTTCTCGACACACAGACTACTGATTCTCCTACATTTTATATCCTGTCTTTTCTAGCTCTCTTATTTAAATATGCCATAATTAATGGGTATTCCACAAGGCTAAATATAAGTTTTCTTTTATATTCTAGGTAATTTTTCCTCTTAGGGACCTTAACTATGTTCCTAACTTCAGTTTTCACATTCTTCCACATAACTCACCAATGCACTAGACGTTTACACTTGGGTCCCTTGCAACAGGCATGTCTAAAATAAAAGTAATATATTTACCCTAGAGTTGGTGCATACTTTTGAACTAATTATTTTTGACAATAGTAACCTTTATAGTCCAATCACTCAGAATCAGACTTTGCTTATCTTGTACCTTGTTTATATTTTTAATTTTATCAGTTTGGAATATGAAACTTTTAATTTTGAGTGAGGGTAGAGTTTATATAAAGAAGAAGCATCCTGATAGATTCACGAAAAGAAACTGCTGGCAAGTGAAGTATAGTTCTTGAGAGTTTCAGGTGTATATTTGACATAAGGTATGCAGCCTTTAGTTGGGGAGCTTATCTGTCACTGTCGAGGCTGTCAGAATTCTGTCAGTATCATGGCAAAGTTCAAGGAGGAATCCGAAATGGAATATTTTTGACTGATTAGCATGAGGATGTATTAACCCTCACCGTATTAATTTAAGTATGCAAATTATTATTTAATATAGACATCTTGCAGTAATTTGGAAATAAGTTCTTAGGCTTCAATATTAGTTACTTTAGTTTTATGTTATTAAAAAATATAAGGATGCAGAGTGATGTATCTCCCAATATTGCACTTGGAGGTGGAAGAAGTGGTTCTGCCACTATTTCTGAGACCTTTGTCAGGTGCCTTAACCTCTTTTAAGACATTTGAAATCTGCAAAGGGATACATTTGGATCTCTAAGGATCTTTACAGCTGCAGCATTATAATAGTATAAACCATTGCTGTTCAAGAGAACTGTAATACAAGCCACATTTTCAATTTTAAGTTTTCTAGAAGGCACTTAAAAAATTTTAAAAAGCAGGTAAAATTAATTTATAATATTTTAACCCAATATATCTAAAATGTTATCACTTCCACCTACAGGCGGTATAAAAATCATTAATGAGGTACTTTATGTTTGATTTGTGCTATCTGTGAAATCTGGTGTATGTTTCATCCTTACCACTCCTCCACTTTGGATTAGACACATTCGAATGCTCAGTCCCCACTTGCAACCAGGGCCCAGGCAGTGGACAGCACAGCTGTAGTCTCTTTGTAACTGGTTTACATAGTCCTGAGGTGGTCACATAGTTGCAGGTATCAGATGGGCTGGCCCCATCTTTGATCTCTAGGCTGAGAGAAAACTCAGCTAACTCTAGAATGATTGCAAACTTTCATGTTTATCACTCAGAAATAGTTGCTCTTTGGTTGTGTGGTAAATTTGTATTCTCTCCCTTCCTTGGCCACGTCTTCACCCATCCAGCTCCCCATGGCTGTCACCCTGCTTAGATATTGAAGAGCATGTGAACCAAGACACCAGAGGCACACACACTCTCCCTTCCTTATGGCTCCTTGAGGTGAAACATGATCAGTACTTACCTGTCCCCTGACCTTGATGAACTGGGCTGGGTCAGCAGGTCCACATTTAACCATGTTATCATCTTTTCAAAGACCTGGAGTTAAATGAACTTTAGCCACCCAGTTCATGCTTACTTCATGTTCATTTTGGCTTCCGTAAATGAGGATACACCCTAAACATTAGGCACCCCCATGCCCTGACTTATTACAGCCACAGCATGGAAGAAAGCATTGTTTTCCTTTAATTGATAGGGGCAAGCAAACCATTCCAAGCCCCTCTTCTCCCTTAGCCTATGTTTGTCCCATCCTCTCTCAAGAGGAAGCGCATGGTACACCCTCAGTAGCAGTCATTGTGAATGTGTGAATGGATATCCTAAATCTACACTCTGTTTCAAAAAGCTCATACCTTTACTCTTATCTTGATTCCTTAGGGCTGATTTTAAACATTTCTTTTAACACACAGTAACCTTGTAAGCTATCAAGTGCAAATGAAAATGAAAATATCAAAGGGAAGAATCGTAGTGTACATGTTAGAAAGGGACACCTGGGCATCGAATCCTGCGTCTTGATTATCTTTCAGAGTTCAGAAATGTTGCCCTTGTTTTCCTTTGATTTCTCAGTATGAATAGCCTTCACTTTTTTGCCTGCCTATAAGGAAACGTAACGTGCATCTACTCTGTTCAAAGAAAGTGTCAATTCACCATCCTCTCCACCCCTCAGCTGCCTCTAATGTAAGTATATTGCAGAATGAAAGCATTGCTCAAAATGCACTTGGGAAACACACAGTGATAGCTAAAGCCGAACATGGACAGGTGGTGGCAGCATTGGCCAGCCACTGCGGCGGCATGGCTGTACTGCTAGGGGCAAAGCCAGGGACCTGGTGTTCTAACTCTGTCAGCCCCGCTTTTCCTAACACAAAGACAGGAAAGAACTCTGCAAACTGGAAAATGATTTTGCCCAGTCCAGATAGCTTTCTTCAGTTGTGATGGAAAATATGCCAAGTGCTGTGTGTTGCAACAAATTAAGTAATTTAATTGAAGGGGTGCTGGATGCGCTGGTTATTGCCGTCATTTGGAAGTTACTTGTATTTCATGGACAGTGAATTAATCCCCTAACTTTCCTGTCCATCTGAGTGTCAGCATTCCTCATGTGATTTAGAATTTTTCTTTGCAGGCTCATCTTCAGAGGAAGTTGTTTTATTGTGTTTGATTTTTCCCTTTTCTTTCTCTGCATCACTTCGCTGTCGCTTTCTAGTAGTTTGAATGGTTTCCAGGGCTCTGAGACGAGAGTCAGGTTTTCTATAGGTGGCTAAGTCGCCCATCCAGAGGAGATGTCAGGGGTTTTTCAAGTATGTCGGTGAACTAGTGGGAACATGGGGCCACACATTAGAGAGAGGCTTTCTCAGGACCCTCCAGCCATAACAGTTCTCAGCTGTCTATTGGTCCTGGTCTCAGGCTGGGGTTCTTCACACTCCTCCTGACCAGAAAGGGGCTTGGCTCCAGCACAGCCTCCTGTCAGCAAGGGGCAAACTTTTATTCCCCATTATCAGACAGAAGCCCACCTCCTGACTTCCACCCCTTACTGTTTTGTTTTGTGTTTTGTTTGTTTCTGGTGCATGAAGCTTTTTTTTTTTTGCTGTTATTATTGTGTCTAGAGTGAAATGGGGTATTGAAGGTGTAAGCTCATAGCATTATCTTTACCAAGAAGAGAGAGACACGTTAACTAAGCATAAGAAAAAAGTTTCAAATTTAAATCTACCTAAAAGAAATGGACTGACTTGTGAGTACAAACCATAAAGGGAGGCTGCATGATCATTTCTCAGGATTGCTTTCTTTTCCCTGCTCTGTATGGATGTTGAATTAGATTTCCACTAAGTGCCATTGCATTTCTGAGAGTTCTGGTTCTGCTCAGGGCTGTTTGCATCTGCTGTCAGTGATCCCTGATTCTTGGGATTTCTGAGTTTTCATGTCCTTTAAAGCCCCTTCTTATAGTTTAATAGGAGCATCTGCTTTTACTGTGTTTAGTTTGTGCTTTTAGCAGCACGGGAACAGTATATGGCACAGTCATCAGAACTATTTTAACATCTGGTATTATTTTTTCTTTAGTAGCAAGCTTTGTTAGTATTGTGTGTAAAAGAAGAGCAAAAGCAGCACTGGGTCAGAATCTAAGGAGTTTTCTTGGAGTAAATTGCCCAGTTTGGGGAAATGGAGGGACTTTTCACTCTTTTGTAGATCCGGATTTTTAGTTCACCGCATTGGATGAACATTGTGCTTTGCCTTTCTACAAGGTAAACACAATTTTAAACTTCTTGAGGGATGGGCAAGTCTTCCATCCTGGGAAGTAATCATTGTGGAGGAGAAAGGATTTTAGATGGGAATCAAGGGACCTGCTATGACTCTGCCACTTCTGATTATTTAGTCTTGAGCAAATTATATGATCGCTCTGCACCTCACTTAATAAATCTGCAAATTAACTGAATTTGATCAAGCAATTTCTAATATTTCTCCAGCACTCCAAAGATTCCAAAAGTCCATGCCACTGTCTCTGGGATGGTCAGGCCATATCCAGAACTGGGTTTAGTTTTTTATTTGAAGGTTCCTGGCATCAAAGTGGTTAAGAGGTTGGCCTTTGGAGCTTGGCATAGCTAATTTCGAATGCCAGTTCTACCACATGAACAATTTGATACTAAGGAGGCCATTGAACTTCCTTCCAAGTCTCAGTTTCCTTACCTATAAAATGGAGATGAAAAATATATTGATCTTTTAGAGTTCTTTTAAAGTTTAATAAGATGCCTCATTAGAGAACTTGGCTCAGAGACTAGCACATAGAAAGCAGTCAGTAATGTCACTCTTTTATGTTATTGTAAACTCCTTGAGAGCACTCATTCTACTTTATCTATCTTAGCCTAGCTCATTTATCTTTTTATTTCAGTTGCTTAGTTCTGTGTTTTATATGCAGTAGTGTTCAATAAATGTACTATTAAAGCATAATTTTCAAAATTTGAAAAAAATGACCCTCCTACACATCTAGAATGAATACATGTCAAAAATTTACTTAGCTCTTTTATGAAGGAACCAGCACTATGATAAAGCTGATTTATTGGAGAAGTAGAAAAAATGGATTGTGCAGTTTGTACCAAAATAATTTTCCTAAATTTGAGACAAAATTGATTAATATCCTATGGGGATATAAAACCATAGCCTGTTAAAGTAATCTTCTCTTCTCAACATCTGTATCTCTAGAGGACAGAAAGCTTCAAGTTAACCTACAATTGTAAAGTTCTTAGATCGGCCTGTGAAACACTAATATGACATTGTAAGGATATACAAGTTTCTTTTTGCTATTTCCAAGTTTTGGGTAATTTTTCTAAATAGTCGTAATAAGACTAAACTCAAAGTATTGTTTATCCTAAAAAAAGATTAAATGAGAATATGTTTCTGCTATATGAGTATCTATTTTCTGCCTAAACTTGTAATAAGCACTAGGTCCATCCACAATTATGTTTTCATAATGTTTCATTAAGAGAAATATAGGGATATTTAGGAAAACTACTATTTCTAAGATGATACCATGGAGGATAACTATTTAACGAGCGCTTAGGTGGACCAGGCACCAGATTACGGGCTTTAGATATATTTTTATCTATAAACAATCTTGTAGGTAAATATTATCTCCACTTTGAAAATCAGGCAAATGAGTCTGTGAGGTTAAATAATTTAATCAAGATTAGGCAGCCAATATAAGCCAGAATTGAAATTCAGTCTGATTCTGAGTCTTACTTCCTTCCAGTGCCCTACGTTATATATCTCCCTAAATTTTAAACTCTCCTAAATTGTAGAGTAGATCTCTAGCTAAACATACAGATGAAGGGGTCCGATTTTGCTGGTATGATAGTATGTACAAAACAGTCCTTTTCCCTATTTTTTTCTTTTAAATTGGCACCTGAGCTAATATCTGTTGCCAATCTTCTTTTTTTTCTTCTTCTTCTTACTCTCAAAGCCCCCCAGTATGTAGTTGTATATTCTAGTTGTGAGTGCTTCTGTTTGTGCTATGTGGGACGCCACCGCAGCATGGCCTGATGAGCAGTGCCATGTCCGCACCCAGGATCTGAATCAGCGAGACCCTGGGCTGCCGAAGCGGAGCGTGTGAACTTAACCACTCGGCCATGGGGCTGGCCCCGAGACTTGCTGTTTTGAAACCACCTGAGATAGGTGGTCTTTCTGTTCCCTGGCCACTGGATCAAAACATGTTTTAAAGAAACATAAAATCATTTCACTTAGCTCTTTAAAGCTGCCTCCTCTCAAGTTGTCTGCTTTGTAACTTACCTCTTTCTTCTCTCTCTCCTGGCCCCCAATATGCCTGTAGGTGGGCTGGATCCTTTCCATTCTGGATGAATTGCAGCTGAGCCCTCAGCCTCCTGTCGGGGTCCTTCCTCTGGGCACCGGGAATGACCTGGCTCGAACTCTCAACTGGGGAGGGGTAAGAACTGCTCTCACGGGCTGCCCATGTTATCAGGCATCAGGGTCCCCCAATCCACAGATGTCGTAATGGAAGGGGAAGATGCTGCTGCCTTCCATGGAATAAGTTAGAGTTGAGAATCCAGGTGCCCATGAACCATGATTTTATCTAGTAATTTTTTTGGTTTAAACTTACAATCATCTAGAGGAGAAGGGAAAGTTTGGTGTTAAAGAAAAAATTAGTGGCTAGTACACAGGCTCGGGGATTTTTGAGGTATCCATTAAAAGACAGTGGGTGGGTTGGCCTCAAGTCTTCCTGTAAAACAATCACACAGACTTGAGTTGATTCTGACCCTCAGCACTAGACAGAAGAGTAAATCTGGTTCAGATCTACAACCCTTACTTTGGGAGAGTTATAACCTTTTTTCTGGTCAGTGTCATCATGGCTTTGGCTATATAGGTAGCCAGCTGTCCTTTCCACCATGGAGCCAACTTCAGGCAAGCTTAGTGGAAGTAGTTACCTGTCACTAAGCAGCCATTTCATTTCTTTATTTTTTATACCACTAAGATAGTAAGAAGGCACAATATGCTAATATATGCAGTCCCACCAACTTTTTATTGGCTCATATGAGACCATCACCTGGGCTGGGCTCCATCAAAATTATCTTTGGATGTTAGCAAATATTGATCTGGCCTTGGGTGAACAAACTAATCTCTCATAGGTCTTTTTTTTCAAGTAGGCAAAGTATATATAATAAAAATATTTACATGAAGCAGCTAATGTGTTATCAGCGTTAACTCCTCTTATCCAAATCAATGACTTGACTATCCTTAGTAATCATGCTGTTGGTAATGTCTGCTTAAGGAGTAAGTAGCTCCCTAACTGGGCTGTTTCTCAGTCAGACTTGCCTTAGGTCCTGGAAGGAATGGGATCCTACTACAACGTTAGGGAGAGGTGAGAGAAATGGATTGTTAATAGAAGAAATTGTCTGTCAGATACCACCTTGATCCTTTTCCCCTTTTCCATACACACTTGTTCTGTATATTCTCCAAATTCCTCTAGTAGGAGGCGTGGGGAGTCCTGTTTTTACTCTGATAAGAACAACCATCCAGCATGGCCCCCAATGTCTCCCAGTAACTATTGATTCTTGGTGCCAGCAAAAATTATTCCTCAGCTCAAGCCAGCGAGAGTTACTATTTCTGTGCACATTACCTGTGACTGTTGTCTTAAATTCTAAGTACCTCAAGGAAAATAGTTTACTCTCCCAGCCTTGCTAATTGCAAAATAAACAAAGAGCTATAGCAGAAAGGCTCTTCCTTGTGTGAAATAGCTTCGGCTACACCATTTACTACTCTAGGTGGCAATGAGTGTGTTCTTTGATTCCTTAGGGCTACACTGATGAACCTGTTTCTAAGATCCTTTGTCAAGTAGAAGATGGGACAATTGTACAGCTAGATCGCTGGAATCTCCATGTGGAAAGAAACCCAGACTTGCCTCCTGAAGAACTTGAAGATGGTGTATGTAAGGTTAGAGAGTTCTTTCTTTAGCAGAGAGGAATGCTGGAGCATCTGTCTGAGGCACAAGGAATGCATTTCTGGTGGGAGAGTCATGTGCTGATTCCTTCCTATGAGAAAACAGGATAGTGTTTGAGTTTATGGCTAATAGGGCTGTGAGTATAACACTTCCCAATGATTCTGCCCTGTAGACTTCTAAAGACCTAGATTTCCTAGCTGCTTCCAGAGCTCAGGGAGCTGTTCTGTCCTAAGCTTCCACACCAGAAAGACATGTATCCACTTTTTAATCTTTCAAATTCATAACCTATGAGAAGATGAAAAATATATATGTTTGGGAGCATTAAGTACATGGTCTTTCAATAGAAAGATAACCTCCTGAGATTTCTGGTCTGATTTTAAATATCCCTTATGTTTAGGAAGCATCAACTAAGCCAGTTGCATCATTTGATTGGGACTTGAAGACACCTAAATAAATGTTTTGACTTAACGTTTTCTCTTCAGGGATTGAGCTTTTATTTCAACCCCAAACAGGCCGGGGAATATAGGTGTCAATGTGCTACTGTAGAGCTTCAGTGGAACATTTTGTTCTATGTTCTGGTCTCAATTTCAGATAAATTTGATAAGTTGCTGAGGAGCCACTTCCTGTATATTATTTCCCATTTTTCTTCTGTGACATTGTTTTCAAACTTCTGTGTGCACAAGTGTCTTCAGGTGTACCTGTTAGAAATGCAGATTATGAGGCTCAGTCCCCAGAGTTCTGATTAAATAAATGCAGGATTAAGCCCCAGGCATCTGTACTTTAAATAGCATCCTGATCTATTGGATTATGCCTTTGATTGAGGCTGAGGTTTCATGGATGTTCCAGCCTTAAAACCTGATATCATTTAGACCAAACCAATGCCCATTAATTCATTAGCATCATGATACTGACCAATCGTGATAGGTGCTCAGCTTTCTTATTTAGCTAAAATAGGTTAAAACATGTTTTGTCTTGTCATCATGGTTTTTTCACCTAAATCATAATCTAGAAACTATAAGGTTTTTAGTAGATATCAAGATTGCTCAGCTGAGCTTGAGTTCATAAGGTCACAATGCTGTTTAAAAAAGTATCATCTTGGGATATGATATTTCTTTCTAATGTATTTGACTTACAGAAATTGCATAGAAGACTGCCAAAGTATAAAATAAGTGTATCATATGGAAATTTTAAGATTCTTTCCCCACTTTACTTGGAATGGCTAAACCCTCAATAGAAATCTATATTCTCTTCAAAACAGCTTAAGAAATGGAAAGACTTCTTGGTGCAGCCAGGGAACGTTAATCCAGATAATTAAAGAGCTTTGAAAATGGATTTTTGAGGAGACGTGTAGGAAATTGGGGCAACTTTTACTGGAAAATGTGAATAAGAACTTACTAACAGGCTAAATTGGGATTTTTTTAGGGGATGGTGACCAGATGTTCACCTAAGTTATGAGTAGATGTTAAGACATGGATTAGAATTGTAGCCAAAAAAACATAAATGGTGGAGATGAACATGTCTGTACTTTTGGCAGGATTACCGACCCTTGCTGTCATTACTAAGGACTGGTATTTTGTTTAAGTGCAGGAACTGGACATTCTCAAATATGAAGCCAGGAGAGTGAGACATGGTTTTGGCATTGTCTCTCTGTGTTTAGTTTTTGTCTCTGTTCTCCAGTCAGTTGTAACCATTTCTAAGGGCTGATTTGATTTCTGAATCATTGTAAGCTCTGATTCAGGGCCTTCCGTGGGGGGAGGGAGTCATTCTTTATTTCCATTAGAGACCAAGGCAATCCAATTTCTGTATACTATCTCTCTTGTTCTCTCTCTCACTCTCCATCTCATTTCATTTTTCTCTTATGGGACAAGGTTCTCACTGTAGTCAAACAGAAAATCTTACTGACCAAGGGGCATATGAAACAATGTAATAAACTTACTTTTGACATCTTGAGGGTTAAACATTTATTTCTAATGGAAGAGAAGTGCATTTCTATCTGGAGGATAAACCTGATATTTATCTGGAAACATTATCAAACTGAGATAAAATTACCTCTCTATTTGCTTTATCATCCATTCTGAGTTGTAGAAGGAAAAGTAAAAGAATCACTATATCCCTTCTAGCATTTGCCACATGCTTTTCTAATTGTTCTAACATTGAACAGAAGCCGTAAGGTCACATCAATTTTGCAATTTTAATGCAGGACTTTAGGCACATAGTTCGTTCCCTCCTTTACTCAGCTTGCAGTAATAACAGCCAGGGACCCTCAGGACTCTGGGAAAGGGAGCCAAGGCTTGTGCGAGCATATGTGTGTCTGTGTTTGCATATTTTATGACCGTGTTAAAGATATAAGGTTTAATAGACTAAATAGGAATCTGAATACTGATGTGTGTGTGTGTGTGTGTCTATATATATGTTTGTTTTTTTTGTTTTTCCTCTAAGTCGAGAAGAGCTGAATGGCTTTCACTGCCTTGTTACTTATATGACTTGTCAAATAATATGTTTTTTGAAAATAAGTGAAAGGTAAATAAATTAAACATTGCTCATTTTAAGTTGCAATATTAATATACTAAGCAGAAACTCTTGAAAAAAGAGTATCCACTGATTAAGTAGGTTAGACACGATCCTTACTGAATTTACTTTCTAAGTTTGCTTAGTGAATGGTTCTTTGTAACTATTGCAAATATGTATCCCTCCGCTTAATAAAGTTCCTTATTACCACATGCACAAGAATGATTCTCATATAATAATTTGTGTTCGTATCACTTGTTTCCCATACTATTTAAAATTCTTGGGAGTATCATTTGAGTTGAGCTTTCACTAATGACTTAATTCAAAAATCCTGTGTTCTTTCCCCAAAACACCGTCTACCTTGAGTTATGACTGAGCTTTCTCCCAGGAACAGCCCCAGAGACACATGTCTGGCTTTAGGTCATATTTTTCTCTTTCTGCCTGGTTACACACAACTTTACCTCTGCCTTTGTTCATCATTGCAGCTTCCTCTGAATGTTTTCAATAATTACTTCAGCCTTGGATTTGATGCCCACGTCACACTGGAGTTCCATGAATCCAGAGGTGAGGACAACGTCTCATTTCCATCTCCCAGGGAGGAAGTTTTCAGCAGGTGTTTTGCATGTTCCCTTTTGTTTGCATATCACTTATGTGTTGACAGTGTCTTCCGTGTTGTTTCATTTTAACCTTCGGCATGACCCTGGGAGCCAGACCAGATAGGAACTTATTACAGATGGTAGCCTGAGACCTAGTTGTTTAGGGTCTCAAAGATGGTAAAGGACAGGATCAGATGTATGCGCCAGGTCTCGGGACTGCTAATCTTTAAGTTTGACTAGAAACTTTGAAGTTAGTGAACTACTAACAAGTGATAAAAAGAGATTTTTTCACTAAAATCATTAGGATACTCACAGCTTCTCAAATCACCGATTAATAAAGTCCAACACTTCATAACTAGGGCCATTGAAATATGGTAGCAAAAACATAAAGTCCTCCCTGTGTGCATAAAAGAGACACCTTAGAACAATGGGGGCACTATAGGTGGTTTAGGTTGAAAGAAAAGGGTATATTGGTGATTGGATTAGGTGTGGAAGGTGCTGAGAAAACCACTGGATGAGATAGGTAGGAATGAGGCTGAGAGGTAATTTGAAGCACTACAAGAGATGAAGTCAAGATTGGGGGAGCAAAACAATTTTTTGAAAGAGAAATAAGATGAAATGATGTGGTTAAATATTTCATCACAATTTTCTTATGCCGTTCAGAGCTGAGAAAGTTTAGGGTTTTGGCTTGTGCTTGGAAGCCTCAATCTCTCGCTCTCTCGGTCTCTCTTAATCTCTCTTCCTATTAATATAACTATACTATAAATCTATGTCTATGCCTGTATCCATAACTATATCTGTACCTAGTCCCTTGTGAATATGTTAATATATAACCAAAATAATGGTAGGCTCTAGGTTAGTAAGTGATTTGTGAGATGAAGTCATAAAGGATCTTCTCCTCCAGATTCTGCCACAGCATATGTGGTTGTAACTCACAGAATTTGAAATAGAGTACTAAAAGCTGGGATTCACATGTTCAGGTTCCAGCAATATTGCAGAGAAAATTCTGATAAAACTTTTATGTACTAAAGGTCAAGAGTGAAGCTGTAGGATTAAGGTTGTTAGAATACAAAATAAAAGTGAAGTACAAACCTATAATTCTCTTACTGAAGTCAGCAATTTTGGTAGACTTTGCCTTCCTGGTTTCATGGGCTTTGAGGGTCAAATGCTGTGCCAAATAAAAGCAATACAGATTCAAGAGAGAGCCATAGTTTGGCCTGATTAGCCAGAAAAATCACAGATGGAAAGGTCGGTTGATAACAAAACTATAAATATCAAATACCCAAATCAGAACCACCACCGCTCTCCCCACTTCTCTGCCATAGACAGTTCTTGGATATTAGATATTCAGAGGGTCCTCCGTTAGGGCTGACATTTATAACCTGTTGTCCTTCCTTTATTTAAGGAGAGTTAATTTGGGCAAGTAAATGGAGATTTCTTTCTCTATTTCTTCCCTTATTTTTTTCCCTTATATTCCTCAGGAGACTCTGGATCTGGACTTTCTAATAAAATCTTTAAGTTTCTTAACAATACTTGTAAAGTAATACAGTTATCACTGATGCATGAATCTCCCCAAATAGGCATCCTGGCATGAAAAGTGGCCTAAATGTGTAAGTGGCCCACAATGAGCTCATTCAAGGGAGCCTAATATTTTGCCTAATCAATCTGAAAGTTACGCTAATGATACATTTCCTTGTACTATGATGAAACTTCTGTGCCTCACAGTGAGGGGGGAGCAGAGGGAGACATCAAGGTGGAAAGACCAGGCTAAGAAGGGAATTCTTGTGGGAAAGTGATGTTTTCTTTTATTTTGAGCTATGAGACTGTTTCATTTTAGAGAGGAATGTGCGAATTGTGGTGTATATGTGTAGATGCATAGTTTTATATGTGTGTGATTATAAAACCATTGTCTAAAAGATACCAAGTGTTAATCTTTGAGTAATTTATTGCTGAGGCTTGGTGTAAGTGCTTTAATGCAATATGAAATGGAATTGCAAACATTTGCCCTGCAGGTAAACTAGAACACTTGAGGCAAACCAGCCACTGAGGAGCTGATCAGGGAGAATTGATGTTGACTGAGAATAGTAGCTACAGCATTCCTGAAGATGGCATAAAGATGGTACAAGATAAACATCCACAAAATTTTGAAACCAGATTGTTGATATGCCTAGACCAGAGGTGTAGACTTCTTAGTATCTGTTTATCTATTCTTCCTGCGTTAAGTTAAAATCATTATTTGTGATGAAAAGTGTACTTACTCAAGATAATATCCTTTTTTTTTTGTACTGTTTTTTGTTTGTTTGGATTTTCCATATTTTTACCTGGATAGTCAAGAAATCCCAAGCTCACCTGCAGAAGGAAAAGAAAGATAGCAAAGCCCCATTTTCAATAGGGGTAGAGTTACTTATTTTTGTTGGTAGACAGTGAGTGGCTGTAATCAAGTCAAGAACACTCATGGTTGAGACTTCAAACTATTCTCAAACACAGACACTCACAGTTTGAGACTTTGTGACAAAACTTGTATCACTTGCCATAAAATACTTGGAGGGCAACTCAAAGCCTCATGAGATCTATTATAAAAAATAACCTATCATATATCACTCAAAAAATGTAGCACTTTAAATTGGAAATTACGTGAGTCCATCTACATGAAATGGGTAATAAATACAAATCTTGCTAAAGCAGAATCTTTAAAAATTGCTGAAACAATTTTTGGCATAGATGTGAAATGTTTTGTCAATTTGGGCTAAATGCAGATTTTTGCATTACTACCTATATTGTCTTTCTTTTAGAAGGGACAATTAAATAACATATATTTTGAGACAGTTTATTGGTGGCATCACTGTGTAAATGCTTTTAGAATTATCAGGAGAAAATCAAGCAAAGAGTGAAGATAGTCTTAACATTTTGATTGACTGTATATAAAGAATGCAAGTGTTTGAATAATTTGGGTTTCTGTATTTGATCAGAAAGAAGGTATACGCCATTTGATTGGAAAACAGGGATGCTTTCCTTTTCTCCAAGTGGCTAAACCATGCATGATTGAACTGCTGCTACTTGCATGTCAGAAAGCGCAATCATTTGGAACAGAATTTGGACATGTAATAGGATTGGTCATTTAATTGTCAGTTGGAGCCTTGCCCAGAACTTTAATCATTATTGCATTATGACAGTGCTTGAGGAAGTACGTTGAAAATATTCCAATCTATTAATGTATAGCCATGTTAACAGTGATTATCAGGTGGCAAAGTTAGGTCTCACTTTGACGCTATATGAATTAGATTGTCATTTTTTTGGATATGAAGGATATTAAACACACCAAACTCTTGTTCTGAGATTGGTTGCTTAAATTTTACTGCTTCATTGAAATTACTTATTGTTCAGAGGAGTTGACCCTTGTGCTGCAAGGTCAAAGAAATACAATTATGACTCTAGAAGAGGCAGCATTTAAATTTGATTTAGCATTTACTATTTTCACTGAATGTACAGAGGCATGCAGATCAGCACATTTCAAAGGATTATGAATGTTTCATGATTCATGTGAAGAACAGACAGATTTCTTTAAAAAGGTGTTATTTGCAGTGGATTGCTAAATTTCATTGTCACCATCCCTGCAAAGGACACACTGCCAGACTCTTGTCTAGGTACTGAGACTCAAGCATGGTTTGCCCTTGAGAAGCTCTCGCTGTCCAAGGTTCTCTGTCGGTAATCTTCTCTTCCATCTTGAACCTCTGCGTGGCACTTACTGATCATTCAAGATTCAAGTGTACCTGCCTCTGGAACACTTTTCTGATCATTCCCTTTCTGTGTTACCACCACCTCATCTTATATAGACATCTTTTTCTGGCATATACAAAATGATGGTTTACTTTTCATTTTCAGACCTTTCTCCTCCAGTCTAAACTCCATGGGGGCAAAAGACCACATCCTATTTATTTTTATATTCCCTGTGCCAAGTCCAGTGTCTGTCTCAATAAGTGTTTGTTACAGTAATAGAATGTTTAATTGGAGGAAAAGCCCCATCTATAAAAGATAAATAACAACAGAAGGGAATACATAGAAAGGGAAAAGATTAGTTGTATAGGCAGTAAATAAAATAGGAATTCGACAGGATTGTTGCCAGGGGAAATGTATCGGGAAAATTTCCAGAAAGGGTAGGAGATAATACAACTGGGAGATAAAGGAGGAGTGTGACGTAGACAAGAAGTGAAGTGGGCGAGGATGTTTCAGACAGGAAAGAAAAGTACAGAGGGACAAGTCAACTTGCGATGAAGATGAATTAGATGACCAGTTATTACATAATTAAAGATTTTTGTAGTGGTGTTGGTGAAATGAAGATAATGTTGGTAAAAATACATGTCCTTAATGAGAGATGATATTGGAAGGAAGATTTTTTAAAATATGTACTGTGGAATTGAAGGTAGCAATGTTACTATAGGTATAGATTTTGGAGTCATTTATGTTTACATAACTCAAGTCTTAAGATTGGGTAAGTATCCAATGCAGAGAATATGGAAGACGTGTGAGTTATATGGGGTCCAAATTGCTTATTGATAAACATAGTGTTGAACTTATATTTACGAATTTCTTCCTAATTTGCAAGACAAATTACAGACGAAATAAGGGTTTAGGAGCCCATTCTGATGGCACACATGTTATTGTGTTTTGTATGAGGATGGGATTAATATATTAAATCAATGGAATGGATTATACCCAGAGCCTCATCATCATTATAAATGGATTACATCCAGAGCCAAATCATTTAGATGATTTAGATGATGAGATTTGGAAAGTTTGAGCTAGTGAGATTTAGATGAGATTTGTGGATTTTGAGTTGATGCCATATTGGGGATGAGACCTTTGGGGACCTTGGAGGAACTAAATGTATTTTTCATATGTGAAAGATGTGAATCATGAAGCCATAAGGGTGGATATTGGTAGGTAGGATTTTGGCCTCCATAACCTGTGCCATTTGATGTCATGTTGTTGTTAATATATGTCATGTAAGGTTAATAACTAGCTGGCCTTAAGATAGGAAGATAATTCTGGATTGTCTGAGTGCGCCCTTTGTAATAACATGAGCCCTTAAAAGCAGAAGTGGAAGATAGAACAGGAAGTGAGAGAGATGTGACAGAGGAGGAAGTCAGATAAATTCAAAGTGTGAGAAGGACTTGATGTGCCATTGCTGGCCCTGATAATGGAGGGGATTGCAAGCCAAGGGATACAGGAGGCCTCTAGAAGTTGATAATGAACCCTAGCCAACAGCCAGCAAGGAAAAAGAACTTCATTCCTACAACTGCAGGGAAATAGATTTTGTCAACAACCTGAATGAGCTTGGAAGTCAATCTTTTCTAGAGCCTCCAGATAAGAGCCCTGCAGGCTGACATCTTGATGTTGGCTTTATAAGACCCTAAACAGAGGACTCAGGAGAGCCCAGTCCAGACTTTTGGCCTAGAGTACTGTAAGAAAATAAATGGATGTTTTAAGCTACCAAGTTTACAGGGATAGAAAACTAATACAGTTAATGTTGGTGTCCAGTCAGATTGTAAATAAGTTAATGGTGTAGACATACACAGTGAGTGTTTGGATCTCACTATCTCATACCTTCTTCTTGTGGAAGAAGAGGATGGGCAATTTAGGAATTGCAGCAATAAGCCATGGATACTTCCACTGTTGGGATCTTGGGATACTTTGAGTATTGGTATTTCTTGAGCATGGCTTTTCATGGTTTACCTCATACCAATTAACAGACACAACTTTCTTAAGGAGAAAGAACCTTAAACTTTCTTAATGGCCCTTTCTCAATTCTGTATCCCCCTTTTTCTTGATATACGTAGTTGGGATCTATATTCTTTGATCCTTTTCAAAGATATATCAGTTCTTACACATGCACATAGACATGTTCAGCCGCTCAACCCTTCCCATTTAGTAGCCAGTGAGGAATGATTGAGTACTGTTATTTGCAGGCTATCCCTTGCTTTCTTGTGGCCTGGCTTCTGTAGGGTTAGTGGCAAAGGTCTAACACTAGCAGACATCTCTCTTAGCTCCAGCCAACTTTTGTTTCCAAGTCTGATTTGTTCTTGGAATAGGGTAGATATAAAAATGGGAAAAGGATCCAGTTGCTAAGGAGGCCTCAATATGGGAGTCAATTGTATAATATACTATTATATTATTAGCGGAGAGATAACAGCATTTTACCTCACATCTTTTTTAAAAAACCTAGCCCTAAGAAAGGATAAATGAGCATATAGGATAAGATAGCAGAGGGCGAAACATTGACAGTGAGTTCCTTTGGAATGTCTTAGAATTTTATTAGAATTTAAGGAAATGATATTTCTTTTAGGAATTTTTAATCCCTTGAATTCATGTGAACATTGTTTGATGCAGACTCTTGTTTAATCTTTTTGTCCTCAGCCTTAATAACATACAAGAACAAACTCAAAATTGAACCATTTTTTCAGCCAGAGCCTTTGCTGTCATATGCCCTGAGTCAATTCAGCAGGTCATCTGCAGATCTATATTTATATATCTCCACTAAATCAAATGATTTTTCAAGGCTTGTCACAAACAAGAGCATAGATGGTAGTTAGTTTTTGCAAAATGTAAAAGCAAATTTTCCAATAAGTTTTACCCAAATTCCCCATATTTAATTACATTTGGAAGCTGCATACCTAGTTTATAGTAGACATCCTCTATGGGGGTCAAAGCTAATAATCACCCCTCCCTCATTGTCCTCTCACCCCTGCCCTGTATCCCTGCCAACCCTCTAGTTTGGATAGAGTTCAGAGTGTCTCAACCTTTAATATGCATGCAAATTACCTGAAGAGCTTGTTAAACCATGGATTCCTAGACACCACCCCATAGACATTCTAATTCAGTAGGTCGGGGGTAGAGCCTAATAATTTGCATTGGTAACAAGCTCCCAGTTGATGCTGGATGCTGCCAGTTTGGGGCTACACTTTTATAGCGCTGGACAACTGGCCTGTAACTAAGGGAAAGATGTTAATGAAGCTGTTGGGTCTGTTGGATCTGTGGGGGAGGAAGGGAGGGCAAGGAAGTAGGGGTGCTAATCTAAGTCACTACCTTTAATGAGGTCTCTATAACCAAACTGTCTTTTCCATTTCACAGAAGCAAATCCAGAGAAATTCAACAGTCGTTTTCGAAATAAAATGTTCTATGCAGGGGTAAGTATATATTTCATTTTACAATTATTACATATCACTTAGTAGTAATTCGCTGTTGGTAATAAAGTTGCTAACTATATTAAAAATAATTACAGACACATCTCAGATGTTTACATATATGTCCACATAAGGTTAACGTTTAATGTCTTGGTTTAAGAATAAAAGTAAGATGTATGTCTTCAGTTAGTTGGCAGAAAGAGAGCTGGTGTTTATCATCTTTGAATTTTAAAGCCCTAAGGCTCCATGTTGTACCGAGGGGATGATACTGAAGGAGTGATGTGAAAAGCAAACATAAAAGCCATCTAGAGAATGGGGAAATTAGATAGACTGAAAGAAGTATGGAAAGTCTTGGGGAGGAATGTAGTTGCCACAGGGGTATATTTGCATCAATGTTTGCATGAGAAATTGACGGAGCATGGGAAGTCTTTGATGGAACCATATCTAAGAGAAAAGGGGGCTCCTTCTTTTTACTTCTTCTCCTCCTCAGGGATGTCCCTGGGGGTGATTGGCCAGCAAGAAAAAAAAGGCTTCTAAAATATTGATTTTAAAATGTGGTTTAAATTTATATCACTGGATAGAGGGAGTCAAAGTAAAAGGGGATCAAGCAAGACATTCTCAGTGGCAAGTTAAAGATTATATCAGCACCTAATGGACAAATAGGAAAGTTAGGAAAGGTAGTCAAAATAAATCTCCATACTGACTCCTGGACTGATCTACACTTTCACTCTCCTACTGTGATCTTAAATCTTATTATAGGTTATAATGTGAAAACAATGAGAAAGATTTCAACTTGACAGACTCTGCACTACTTTACTTTGGATTCAGAGGAGGAGAAGTTGTTTTATATTTTTGTATAATTGAGAATCACTAGGAACTATCTATAAGATAGAAGCAAAGATTTGGCATGACCATGTAATTAAGAAATTTTTTCTTTATTTCCTTGTGGTGTAGGCAGCTTTTTCTGATTTCCTACAGAGAAGCTCTAGAGATCTTTCCAAACATGTTAAAGTTGTCGTAAGTATTGAATGTGTTGACTTATTTCATTTAGATATGAATATGTATGCCGCAACAAAGGAACTCCAAACATCAGTTTATATGCTTAGATTAATCAGTGGACTACATAGAACATTAAGTGAATTAAGTGTAGTTCATTCAACATTTATGAGCATTTAACTATGTGTTGGGCACTGTCTTAGTTGCTGGGGATGAAGATAAATAAGATGACTAGCTTCATTTCTGAAGAAACTCACAGTTCAGTCATGGAAAAGGGCACATAACTCATTGTAGACTGATATAGTAAACATTGTTAGTTGACTACCTATATAACGTGGTGGTGGCGCAGAGGGAGAAATGGAAACTGACCGTGGTAGGGTCAGGGAAACCATCAAAGAAACAATGTTGAGCTGGGTCTTGAAGTAGAAATAGGTGCTCACCAAACAAATACCTTTATTCCAGGGCTGTCTGAGGAATTTCCATTTTAGAAAAATGCTTTGATTTCATTATTTTGTCATGATTCACTCTCCAACCTGGTCAAGGTTCTTCACCACTGAATGGATTTTTTTTTTTTTTTTTTTTTTTGGTGCTGTTTCTTCCTGGGTCCCTATTCCAGGTTTTGGACACATACTGCTTGGAGGCAAGGGAGAGAGGAAGTTATCTTTCAGAGACTGTGTTTTAAAACAGTATAGAATTAGTTATTGAGAAAGAAAATGTTTTCTTATAGTAACCAAGTTAAAAGAGGAATGAACATGACATAGTTGTACATACTTGTATAAATAAAGGAGAAAATGGAAGACAGAAGAGAAAAATATATAGATGGGGAAGAAAAGGAATATAGCAATACTTGAACTTCTCATGGCATAGATAAAGAATAGAATATGTGACAAGAGGGGACAGAACAAAAGATGTCCATGAGAATAGAGAAAAATATATGATCTTAAATTAGTGGGTATATAGAGGAATACAGAGGAGCATGAGAGGAACAAATTAAAATTTATGATCACCAATGAAGCATATATGAGACATGAATCTCCTGAATCAGTTGAAATAAGAGACCACTGGTGCTAACAACTTTTGGCATCTCTTTCAGATAGTTCAGCTCCTTTACAATGGCAATGAAAAGCAAGCATCTTTTAGTAGTAGAAACTCTTAAAAATGAACATACTGCCTTCTTAAAGCTAGATACAAGAAAGACACTTGGTCCATTGAACTATGAAGATCTTTATTGTGGTAACATTATGGTTAATAAATTTAAGTTGCAGAAACCCTACATCAAACTTCCCCTGTTTCTTCACTCCTTGCAACCCAGCCAAAAATAAACTTTTTCTCTCCTTCCACTATTTTTCACATTTAGAGGAACAGCAGCAACACGTGTGCAGAGAGCCAGTGAGCGGCGGACAGTGGTCATATTGAGCGGCATCCACTGTTCAAGTCAGCTGGATTGAAGTTAAACTCTATAAACTTCTTAACTACTAAAGAGTTTCTCTTCCACGTCTGGCAGTCCTCTTGATGATGAATGTCTCGTACATGGTTGGCTATATAGCAAGGATTAAGAGAAGCTTGCGGAGAGGCCAAAATGACAGCCAAATAACTAGGAAAGATTTGATATAAGCCAATACATGTAATATTCCAGGTGGATTGGCTTATGTAATATCTTTTTTATGAGGAGAAAAAAACATTAGACACTAAGTCTAAACATTTGGGATTCAGTCCTAGGTCTACCCTTATGAGGTATATGACTTTGGGGGAAATCATTTAACCTTTCAGAAGAGTTTAATTTCCTCATTTAAAACAGACATAACAAGACATGTCTTTGAAGTGACAATTATTGACCAGTGTGCTGTGACACAGAGGGACACAAGGATGTTTATACAATGACATAACTGTATGCTTTCTTGAGTGTGGGATGGAAAGGATGGAAGGTTAGCCAGAGCAATTAGATGTATATTTAACAACAGACCATCTTATCTTTGCCACAGTGTGAAGTCAGTGTTTCTGAGGTAATAGTTAATAATCTCTCACATAAATGTAAAATCTTTATATGAATACTATACCACAAAACAGGACAATAACAAACCTACATACCGCATTATTTGCCCTATTTTCCCTGTTTTCTTCTTGTTGTTTTATTGCCTTGTCACTATGTGAGCTTGTACACAGGAACATTTTTGCATGCAAATATTTTCCTTTGTGTGTGTTTGAAATAGGGGAAAAGTTGAAAATTACTGTTCTAAAGAGTTTTAAAGTTTAAGTGCAATAATGTGTAAGAAAGCACAATATATTGTGAGGTGCCCATCCTTCTATAATTTGATGAGTTCCCAGAATCACTGATGTGTTTCCTAGGAGGTAAAAGTAGAAAATTAAAAAGCGAATTCTGTTCTACATACGATAATATCAAGAATACTTTTTTCTGTAATGCAACAATACTGCTTTGCATGCTACGAATGTATCACTTCCTATTTTTAGAAAGTTTTAGTTGCTGACAACAGTTAATTTTGATAATTTAAGACGTCTACACTTTTTCCTTCATTGGTATAGTCATCTATTGACTCATTTCAAGTCCTTAAATAAATCGGGAGACTTGATGTTTGCTTAGTATCTGAGAGTCTTGTAAAAACCCTTCAATCGAGGTCTAGAATTTAATTCTTATCTAAATAACATTGAAAGGACTTTGTTTATTTAGGACTATAAGATTTCCTGGGAACAATTTTTGAGAATGCTCATGAAAATTAGGCTACATCAAGATCAGCGGGGGAAAGAATGAGACCACCTTGACTGTGAGCAGAATCGTTGTGCTTAGATTGAAGCTCCTCCTAAAGAAATCTTTAAAAATTCACGGGGAGCTAGGGAATACTTCGGTCCTCTCTCCAAAGGAGAAGATAATGGGAAATTCTGTGACGAGGGTGTCAGGAGAGCAAATATAAAAGCAGGCTTTATACCTTTGACGTTGAAAAGTCTATAGTCGTGACTAGATTGTTCCTCTTTTGACTCTCGCCGCCAGTGGGAAATGAGAAAGGAAAATGAAAGCCTTTTCTCTGATTAGTCAGAGGATACTGTTGAGGAAAGCACTAACTGATGAGGGAAGCCACACAACAGCGAATTGAGGCCCAGCTAGCCTGAGGCCCTTGAGACCCAGGGTCAAGTCCAGCCTTCAGTAAAGCAGTTTACCTTGGAAGACCAAATTCTGTAAGAGGTTAAATTTATAGGAGCAAATCACTAATGGAGATAATACTAATTTGTAATCAATATTTTTAAAAAAGCTTGCAGTGTATATTTCTTTTAAATAGTTTTCAAAACATGTTTAACATTTTCAAAATAAAAATTATCTCAAAAAGCAAATAACGTAAATGGTATATTCATAACTGTTGTTTGAATCAGATGACTGTGGTGGAGATGGCTACGGCTTTATCTTGAGGCTTCATTATTTTTATTCTTAAAGCATTCATAAATCTTGTAGTGTTGGTACTGCAAGCCTAAATATCTAATAATAATCCAAGGTTAAAAATGACAGTAGTTCCTTTGCTTGTGAGAGCAGAGAAAAGTTGTTTTGGTCAAATGGAAGCTTTATTTTCACTTTAAATAAAAACAGAACCAATCTCTGAACCCTGGGTCTGGTGATAAATTTTCAGTCATAGTACCAGGCATTCACTTAAGCAGAGATAGGCACAAGGGGAAGATCACGATATATGCTATGGTGAACCTGATTATCTTTGATAATTTCTTTAGACTTGTGACTACTTCCAAACCCTTGCTTTTTCTGTTTTGATTGTTGCAGTGTGATGGAACAGATCTCACTCCAAAGATTCAGGAACTCAAGTTCCAGTGTATAGTATTTTTAAATATACCCAGGTAAGCTCTATTCATATTGTCCTTCATTTGATGTGAGCTTTGTTTGACTTGGGGTAATCTGTTTTCATTATAGAAAATTTCCAGGAATAACCAATGAAAACGAGTTATTTTAATGACTTATTAAGGGTTTTGGGTCTGTTAATTTTGTTCTCCTGCTTGGTTTGCGTAGTGTTCTCTGTGGTAGGTGTTTTTTTGTGTGAGATGGCATGCCTAGTCTGCACTTACCCGTCCTTGTGAAACCCAGACACCCTCTGAACTGGAACATTTTAATTGAATTCTCAATTACTGATCTCCCACCCCCAAGAATGATAGATTTGAATAAATCCATGTTCTCAATGTCCCAAAAGCTGTTAGGACACTATCCAGGCTGATTTTAGTATGGAATTCATCCACAATTGTTGCCAGATGATTGGTTTGAAAAAACTAAGATCAATTAGAGTAGCATTTTCTAGCCAGGATGTCAACTCTCTTTGGTGCTATTATATACCTCAGGAGAAAGAGGTATTTAAGATTAGCTAGTCTCAAAATAAGCACATTATGTCCGTGGCATAAAATTAGATTCTAGGCTCCCTAGCCAAGATTTTGGAAGAGATGGATCTCTGACCCTTTGTTACTTGCAAACCAGACAACTTAGACACAAAATCTGTAAATATGTTCTATTTAGACTAAATTTAATTGAAATGAGAATTGTATGTAACTCTATGGCTAGGGAAACATATTATAGTCTCCTGATTACTTTGGCAGTGCTCAGTATAGTTGCTTACAATCCTATTCCAGAAGCATTTTCATCTTAGTTGTTTAAGTGGAGAGCCTAGATTCTCAGGAAACATTGTTTGTTAGCTTTATTGAATTTTTTTCTCTTTTCCTTACTTTCTCTTTCTTCTTGTTCCTCTCCCTTTCGCCCTTGGATTTCACTTCCTCTACTTTTTCAATTTCCTTTATTTCCCCCTCCTTTTCTAATCTTATATCTTCTCTTCATCCCTTCTTCACTCTTTCATCTTCAGTTACTTTTCCCTTGTCCTGTGGGCACTTATTATCCTACTTATGTGTATAATGTTGAATGCTTCCCCACCTCACTTCCCTTTCCTTTTTCTACTCACATGCACATGTCTTCCTCCAAGACCAACTGCTGAAACCACCTATTGATAACTCACAATATGTCATAGAAAACTGACATATGAATCACTGAGTGAGAACTGTTGATAAATAATTACTTAGGAGAGAGTTGGGCACTATGGATTGCTTTTCTTGTGAAAACATGGCTCATTTTCACAGATTCCTATTTTGGAGATGACATATCCTTGTTCTTTTCTGTTGGAAGATGTACATTAAGAACAGAAAACTGTTCTTATATGAAATAAACACTGGATCTAACTATAAGTCACTCTCTAATGATGATCCTGAGGGGAATGGAATAACTTCATTCTGTTTTTACTCTTGTCTTGCAGATATTGTGCTGGCACAATGCCCTGGGGGAACCCAGGAGATCACCATGATTTTGAACCTCAGCGTCATGATGATGGTTATATTGAAGTCATTGGATTCACCATGGCCTCCTTGGTGAGAAATGCAGCTATTTTATTAAAATGAAATGTTTAATCATTTCACAGTCCTTTGGTATAATTTTCTCTCCTGCTTTATCAATTTATAAACTTTATGCAATATAGAGTCTCTTGAGGAAAATAAGAACAAAAAGTTAATTCTTTATGTCGCTAAGAAAATTGGTGCACATTTGTTTGAACTTCAAAAATAAATGAATATCATTTAATTTTCCTGATTAATTTTCTACCAGAATGAAAAGCAGAATTTTCATGCTAATTAAAAAGCATTATGCTAGGGCCTGGCTCCCTGGTGTAGTGTTCAAGTTCATGTGCTCTGCTTTGTCAGCCCAGGGTTTGCAGGTTCAGATCCCAGGCAGGGATCTAGCACCACTTGTCAAGCCACGCTGTGTCAGCATCCTACATAAAATAGAAGAATATTGGCACAGATGTTAGCTCAGTGACAATCTTCCTCAAACAAAAAGAGGAAGATTGGCAACAGAGGTTAGCTCTGGGCCGATCTTCCTCACACACACATACACAAAGCATTATGCTACAGACATATCCTAACATTGATGCAGAAACCTAGCCATTTGATATTTTTTTGTTTCAATGAGGACTTGAGTGTTTAGGTAAAAAGGAAAGTGATCATTTGTATTCATCTTCATCTTGCCTGCTTGAGCATGAGACGAGCATCTCTGTTATCACAAAATTCGTGAATAGGAATCATTATTATGACATTAATGAATATTCAGTGGCCACAGTATTGAGATTGCTTTGCATTTTAATTTCATTTGCTTGCATTAACAGAGTAAATTTATAATGTAAGTGTAATTTCAACCAGATTTTAGCCATGCATTTCAACTTATTATTGAATGATGAGGAAACCAATTAAACCAATTAACCAATGCTTATCATTTTATCTGGTGTAAATCAAGCCACACTATCAATTTATAAAGCAAATTAAAATAAACCTTCTAAATACAACCCTTGGTTTGTGCTATATCTTATGCTTGAAAAGAAGAAGGTTGTATTTCTTGTTCTAAACAAACCAAAATAGCTCTTTTTCACTCAAGTGGATTCCAAATGACTTTTCCTCAATCACTTCAAATTAGTGAGATATAACAAAAGAACCTATTGTCAAGAATGTCCATTACTGATGACGTCAGCAACATGGCTGAATAGGCTCACCCAAGACTCTCTCCCCTCCAAATTACAACCAAAGAGAGCAACTGCTTTCCAACCAAAAAAAATCCTAATAACAGAAATCGTCAGAGACCCACAGCAGCCAAACAATGGACGGTGGAAAAGCTGGAGCCCCCCCTCAGAGGAGCTGGAACAGGGTAAGAGAGATCTTCGCTACCTCCCCTAGAGACTGGGATTGTTGCTGCAGGTGAGGGAAGGAGTGGGGGAGGGCTGTGTGTCTGCGGGATCATCCAGGACTCCCACAGACCCATGCAACGGAAACCCTTTAATGGAGAAAGCTTTCACGTGGGGAGACCTCATCAAGCCAGGGCCCCAGGGAACCAGAGAGCGAGAGCTGATTGGAATCCAGGTCTGCATGTGGGAGAAAGTCCCCCTCCCCTCCAACCCGTTTTGTGCGCCGCCATCACGGCTGAAGGCGGAGGGCTCAGAATGCATGGCTCTTGACACCCATCTAGTGGCGACAGGCTGTAACTGGATCCAAATAATAGCATTATGCACAAAAAATGCTCCTCTAGCATCCAGCAATGTATAAAAGTTCCAGACCAAAAGGAAAACAATAAAAACACAGAATTATGTCCTGAGGACTTGGAAATAGGTAAACTAAATGACAATGAATTCAGAGTAGCTATCATGAAAAAACTCAATGAGGTAAAGGGAAATATAGAGCAACAAGTCAATGAGTTCTGGAGTTACTTCACAAAAGGCATTGAAACTATAAAATACTAGAGATGAAAAATGCAATAGATCAGATAAAAGAGAATACAGATTCCCTGAATGCCCATGTAGACATCATAGAGGAGTAAATTAGCATAATCGAAGATAGACAGGCTAAATGGCTCCAGATAGAGGAAGAAAGAGAAGTAAGAATTAAAAAAACTGAAGAAAGTCTCTGAGAAATAGTGGATGCAATGAGAAAATGCAATTTAAGAATAATCTGAATTCCTGAGGGCGTGGAAAAGGAAAATGGAACAGAAAGTGTGCTCAACAAAATAATAGAAGAGAACTTCCCAAATTTAGAGATTGAGAAAGAAATGTGTGTGGAGGAAGCTTTCAGATCTCCTAGATTTGTCAATGTAAGAAGACCTACTGCAAGGCATATAGTAGTAAAAATGGCAAAAATGAATGACAAGGAAAGAATACTCAGGGCAGCAAGGCAGAAGAAAATAACCTGCAAAGAAACCCCTATCAGACTTTCAGTGGATTTCTCTACAGAAACCTTACAAGCTAGGAGAGATTGGAATGACATATTCAAAACTTTAAAGGATAAAAATCTTCAGCCAAGAATACTCTATCCAGCAAAAACATCCTTCAGATATGAGGGAGAAAGTAAATCTTTTCCAGACAAACAAAAGCTAAGGGACTTTGTAGCCAAAAGACCTCCACTACAAGAAATCCTCAAGAAGGCTCTCATTCCTGAAACAAGAAAAAAGGGGAGAAAGGGGTCACAAAACACAGAGTAGGGAAACAAATAGATAGAATCAGAATAGGATAGCAAATATTCAACTATAGCATTAGGATAAAGGGAAGGAAATCGCCAAAGCAAAGACAATCTTATCACTCTAACAACAAACTCACAACACAAGTTGGAATAGGAGATGAAAATAATAATTTAGGAGGGGAGGAGGAAAGGGACTGAATCAGTCTAGGCTAAGGAAGTAAGAGACCACCAAAAAATGGACTATATTATACACAAGATTCTCAATACAAACTTCAGGGTAGCCACTAAACTAAAAAACAGAACAGAACCACAAAACATAAATAAGGAAAAATCTAAGAAACCCAGCATAAGAAATTGCAGAAGTCAATGGGTAGGCTAAAACACACAGGATGAGAAACAAAGGTAACGCAGGAAAACAAGCGGCAGAATGACAGCAGTAAGTCCTCATGCATCAATACTCACCCTCAATGTAAACGGATTGAACTCTCCAATAAAAAGACAGAGAGTGGCAAAATGGATTAAAGAACAAGATCCAACAATTTGTTGCCTCCAGGAAATACACCTCAGCTCCAAGGACAAGCACAGGCTCAGAGTGAAGAGGTGGAAGGCAATACTCCAAGCTAATAGCAAACAAAAGAAAGCAGATGTTGCAATACTTATATCAGGCAAAACAGACTGGAGGATACGTCAGGTAAAGAGAGACATAGAGGGGCAATATATAATGATCAAAGGGACACTTCATCAAGAAGAAATAACGCTTATAAATATCTATGCACCCAACACAGGAACACCAAAGTTCATAAAGCAACTATTAACAAACCTAAAAGAAGATATCAAAAATAATACAATAATAGTAGGGGACCTCAACACCCCACTCACATCAATGGACAGATCATCCAGACAGAAAATCAACAAAGAAACAGTGGAGCTAAAAGAAAAGCTAAAACAGTTGGACTTAATAGACATATATAGAACACACCATCCAAAAACAGCAGAATACACATTCTTCTCAAGTGTACATGGAACATTCTCAAGGATAGACCATATGTTGGGAAACAAGGCAAGCCTCTACAAATTTAAAAAAATTGAAATAATAACAAACATCTTCTCCAATCATAATGCTATAAAGTTAGAAATTAATTACAAGAAAAAAGCTGAGAAAGGCACAAGGATGTGAAGACTAAACAATATGCTATTGAACAAGCAATGGATCATTGAAGAAATTAAAGAAGAAATCAAAAAATACCTGGAGACAAATGAAAATGATAACGTGCCAAACCAACTCATACGGAATACTGCAAAAGCTATATTAAGAGGAAAATTCATCGCAATGCAGACACATCTTAACAAACAAGAAAAATCCCAAATAAGCAATCTTAAACTAAACCTAACTGAATTAAAGAAGAACAAAGCCAAAAGTCAGCAGAAGGAGAGAAATAATAAAAATCAGAGCAGAAATAAATACTGTTGAAACAAAAGGCAGTAGAAAGGATCAGTGAAACAAAGAGCTGGTTCTTTGAGAAGGTAAATAAAATTGACAAACCCCTAGCCAGACTTACAAAGAAAAAAAGAGAGACAGCTCAAATAAACAAAATCAGAAATGAAAGAGGAGAAATAACAACAGACTCTGCAGAAACACAATGGATTATAAGAGAATACTACAAAAAACTATATGCCAACAAAATGGATAACCAAGAGGAAATAAATAAATTCTTGGACTCCTACAATCTCCCAAAGCTTACTCAAGAAGAAGCAGACAATTCGAACAGACCAATCATAAGGAAAGAGATTGAAACATCAATCAAAAGCATCCCAAAGAATAAAACCCCAAGACCAGATGGCTTTCCTGGGGAATGCTACCAAACTTTCAGAGAGGATTTAATAGCTATCCTTTTCAAGCTATTCCAAAAAGTTAGGGAGGATGGAACACTTCCTAACACATTCTATGAGGCCAACATCACGCTGATACCAAAGCCGGACAAGGACAGCTCGAAAAAGGAGAACTACAGGCCAGTATCGCTGATGAAGATAGATGCAAAAATCCTCAACAAAATTTTGGCAACCCGAATTCAGCAATTCATCAAAAGGATCATACATCATGATCAAGTGGGATTCATACCAGGGACACAGGGATGGTTCAGCATCTGCAAATCAATCAATGTGATACACCAGATCAACAAACTGAGGAGTAAAAACAACATGATCATCTCAATAGATGCAGAGAAAGCATTTGACAAGATCCAACAGCCATTTATGATAAAACTCTGAACAAAATGGGGATAGAAGGGAACTACCTCAACATAATAAAGGCCATATATGACAAACCCACAGCCAACATCATACTCAATGGGTAAAAACTGAGCACCATCCCCCTGAAAACAGGAACGAGACAAGGAGGCCCTCCATCACCACTCTTATTTAACATGGTATTGGAGGTTTTGGCCAGAGCAATCAGCCAAGAAAAAGGAATAAAAGGAATCCAAATAGGGAGGGAAGAAGTGAAACTCTCGCTGTTTGCAGACAACATGATCTTATGTGTAGAAAACCCCAAAGAATCCATTGGAAAACTTTTAGAAGTAATCAACAACTACAGCAAAGTTGCAGGGTATAAAATCAATTTACATAAATCAATAGCATTTCTATACTCTAATAATGAACTAACAGAAAAAGAACTCAAGAACACAATACCATTCACAACTGCAATATAAAGAATAAAATACCTCAGGGTGAATTTAACTAAGGAAGTGAAAGACCTATACAACGAAAATTATAAGGCTTTTCTGAAAGAAATGGATGACGACATAAAGAGATGGAAAGACATTCCATGTACATGGATTGGAAGAATAAACATAGTTAAAATGTCCATTCTACCTAAAGCAATCTACAGAATCAATGCCATCCCAATCAGAATCCCAATGACATTCTTTACAGAAATAGAACAAAGAATCCTAAAATTCATATGGGGCAACAAAAGACCCCAACTTGCTAAAGCAATCCTGAGAAAAAAGAACAAAGCTGGAGGCATCACAATCCCTGACTTCAAAACGTACTACAAAGCTACAGTAATCAAAACAGCATGATACTGGTACAAAAACAGGTGCACAGATCAATGGAACAGAATTGAAAGCCCAGAAATAAAACCACACATCTATGTACAGCTAATCTTTGACAAAGGAGCTGAGGGCATACAATGGAGAAAAGAAAGTCTTTTCAACAAATGGTGCTGGGAAAACTGGAAAGCACGTGTAAAAGAATGAAAATTGACCATTCTTTCTCACCATTCACCAAAATAAACTCAAAAGGAATCAAAGACCTAAAGGTGAGACCTGAAACCATAAGGCTTTTGGAAGAAAACGTAGGCAGTACACTCTGTGACATCAGTATTAAAAGGATCTTTTTGGACACCATGTCTTCTCAGACAAGGGAAACAATAGAAAGAATAAACAAATGAGATTTCATCAGACTGAAGAGCTTTTTCAAGGCAAATGAAAACAGGATTGAAACAAAAAAACAACCCACTAACTGGGAAAAAATATTTGCAAGTCATACATCTGACAAAGGCTTAATATCCATAATATATAAAGAACTCACACTACTCAACAACAAAAAATAAAACAACCCGATCAAAAAATGGGCAAGAGACATGAACAGACATTTCTCCAAAGAAGATATATGGATGGCCAATAGGCACATGAAAAGATGTTCATCATTGGTGATCATCAGGGAAATACAAATCAAAACTACACTAAGATATCACCTTACACCCATTAGAATGACAAAAATAACTAAAACAAATAGTAGCAAATGTTGGAGAGGTTGCGGAGAATAAGGAACCCTGATACACTGCTGGTGGGAATTCAAATTGGTGCAGCCACTATGGAAACAGTATGGAGATTCCTCAAAAAATTAAAAATAGAACTACCATACGATCCAGCTATCCCACTACTGAGTATCTATCCAAAGAGCTTGAAGTCAGCAATTGCAAAAGTCCCATGCACCCGAATGTTCATTGCAGCATTATTTACAATAGCCAAGACATGGAAGCAACCTAAGTGCCCATCAACAGATGATTGGATAAAGAAGATATCCAATTGTATATTGGATATATATACAATTATATATATACAATGGAATACTACTCAGCCATAAAAAAGAACAAAATCATTCCATTTGCAACAACATGGATGGACCTTGAGGGAATTATGTTAAGTGAAATAAGCCAGATAGAGAAAGACAATCTCTGTATGGCTCCGCTCATATGAGGAATTTAAAAATGTAAACAAAGAGAACAGATTAGTGGCTACCAGGGAAAAGGTAGGGTGGGGGGTGGGCACAAAGGGTGAAGGGGTGCACCTACAACACAACTGACAGACAATAATGTACACCTGAAATTTCACAAGATAGTAACCTATCATTAACTCAATAAAAATTAAAAAAAAAAAAAAGAATGTCCATCACCTGAGATGGTGATGTTGCTTGTTAAATCTGCCATCTCTAGGATGAAATCACTGTTAAGTAAAAAAGATTGGACTGGAATTGATTTACTTTTCAGGGTTGTAGTTAATATACAGTTCTTTCTCTCCAAAGCTCTTTATGCTAATTACAGGCGAAGACTCAGCCAAGAGCGAATAGGAATAAGTGCAAAGAAGAATTCTTGGAGGTGACCAAAAAAAGCCCCAGACCTGGGCAGATGTGTGTTACTCATTCATTTATTCACTGATTCAGTGAACATTTGTTGAATGTTTACCCTCTGCCAGAGCTTCCTAGTCCTGGCTGTGTGGTAGAAGGTCTCAGGGAATGTCTGAGAGAAGATGAGCCCTTACCTAGGCCTGGGAGAGCAAGGAGAATATTAGACACTTCCCCATTGCTCTTTGGATCAAAATCTAAATCTTTACCTAGCCTGCAAGACTGAATTTCTCCTCAATTCTCTAGCCTTTCCTATTGCCCTCTTTGCTTTCTTAGCTCAAGTAGCCTCTCAAGTCAAGCTTAGTTTTGAACAGCCCCTGCTTTTGTTGCACCACAGGGCCATTGCATATGCTGTCTCTCTAAAATGTTAAGTCTTCATCTTCTATAACTTCTCAGTCCATATCTGTGTCAGGTTCTTTTTATGGTCTTGTTTGGGTTGTTTTTGCTTACAATTGTGTAATTAGTGTCTGAGCAGGAAAGAGATGGCACACTGAAACTGGGTAGTTAGAGGAGAGTTTAATGGAGGGACTCTTTACAAATAGTGAACTAGGTTTATGAGAAGGAACAATGGGTCATGTGTCATTTTCCTGAGCTGAAGGAGCAAAGGGGAGGGAGCAGTCAACTGTACCAGAAAGAGAACTATTTGGGAAGGACTACCTGATAGGAGTAGTATTTGCTAAGCAGAAGCAGCCAGCCTGTGTCAACCTGGTGGGGAGGGAGCCGGGGACATGAATACAGTGACCTCATTCCTCTAGCCCTCCAGATCTTCCGCTGGTGCCTCCCTCTGGAGAAGTCTAACCAGAAGCCAGAGGACAAGGAGGCCACTGAGATGAGTCAGCCTCACAGGGCAAAACAGAGGGCAGGGAAGGGTGGAGTGCCAGCCAAGAGTGGCAAATGGTAGATATCCATCACTGTAGTGTGTCTTTGGTACACAGTGGAGAGCCTGATACTTAAAGTTGGCAATGAGTAAATGTGACAGAATGAATGAATTTTGCTGGGAGGAGAAGGATGGGGCTTGGCATTCTGAAAAAAGGGAAATTTACGTATACTTGGAAGTATGAGAGATCACAGTCCCCTGTGGGAACTATAATTAGTTTTATGTAGTTTAAATGTAAGTGAGAAGTGAGAGTGGTAGATGATGCTGGAGTAGTAGGCTGGGGCCAGATCATGGAGCGCATTATAGAATTTATCTAGGAGTTTTGACTTTATTCCAAGGTCACTGGGGAATTAGTAAAGTGTGCTCTATAAAATACATATTTATTTTGGGCAAAGTTCAATGTAAAAATAGATGAAATAATATATTAAGCCTTTGTGTACCATCACTCAGCTTCTATAATTATCATCTCATGGACAATCTTATATGTGTCTCCATCTATGACCTCCTCCCTTACATTTTGAAGCAAATCCCAAGGATTATATCAGTTTACCTATAAACATTTCTGGATGTCTTTTAAAAAGATTTTGCTTTATGAACACAAACATATTATGCTATTTTTAAAAATTAAAACAATACCATCTGAATATCACTAAATATTTACTCAGCCCTTTAATTTCCAATCGTCTCCCAAATGTCGACTATTTATGCTCTGTTTGTTTGAATCAGGACCCCAAAAATTGATTTGCTGTGATTGATTAATACCAATCTTAAGTATCTATATGGTTCTGTTCATCTCTTTATTTTTTCATTTATTTTTTGAAGAAATGAGGCTATTTGTTCTGTAAAGTCTCCCTGGGTCTGAGTTGTGCTGATAACTCCCTGAGTTGTGCTGAGGCATCAATTAACATGTTCTTCTCTCTTCTCTATTTCCTCTAAGTTGATAGTTGGATGTTGATGCATCAGATACATTTTTTCCCACAAATTTACTTTGTAGGTAGTGGTTTTTTTTTTTTTTCCAAAAGAGGATAGTTGATGTCTAGTTGTCTCTCTTTTTTTGTTAATAGTCTGATGAATGTCTGGATCCAGCAATCTGTCCTTCTTCATTTATTAAATGGAATATTTCTATAAAGAGAAATTTCTCTTCACCTATTATTTGATTACTTTTGTGTTATATTTTCGTTACAGTTTGTGTAGGAAAAGCACGATAAGTCATTCTTTTTCTTTACACATTTTCAAAACAATAAGTTAGTTCAGTAGCATCCAGATGGTGACTGTGGTTTTAAAATGGCCTGGAATTTTTGGACACTTATCCCATGAAAGGTTGGGTCTATGTTCCTTCCTCTTGTACCTGGGTGGGCTTATAAATACTTGGCAAATTGGGTACGGTGGAAGTGATGCTGGGTAACTTCTGAGGTTGGATCATTAAAGGCCATGTAGCATGTGGGAAATATGGGCAATATTGGTGGTCTCTAATAAATAGGAATTTTGCAAATTCAAGATAATACCAGTTATTTAAAATTTCTCCCTGCTTTCATTCATTTACTGTTAGTTATAAATATTTATGGAATGTTTGTTAACTCCATAAACACTTATTGAATCCATTAATGACACACTGCTGGGTAAAATGGCTACGAAATGGACCAAAAGACAAGCCCTGTTCTCAGGGTGCCCACAGGTCAGTGCTGTGGGGGGACACGAAGAAGTAAGCAAGCAATTGCAGTCGGACATAGTGAATTCCAAGAGAAAGGCACATGTGAGGATGGAAAGGAGAACTGAAAGCAGAACAGTGTTTATAAAATGAGAATATCAGCAAAGATTCCACAAAGGAGGCAGGAGTCTCTGCACCTGAGGTTGCGAGTGGCCGTCCCGTAGAGGGATTAGCCTGAGAGAGAGTGGTATACTCGAACTGCGAGAGTGGCTCAGAGTGACGATATATACGGGGCATAGAGATGTGGATGTGGAGAAAGACAGGGCAGAAGAGGTTTTTTAAACTGTTAATGGAGAAGTTGAGCACGATGTCATGAGACAGGATCAGATTTGTGGTTTAGAAAGAGCACGGTGATGTCAGTGTGGAAGACGACCAGAATCTCTATTACTGGAGGCAGATGGATGAATCAGGATGTTAGTACCAAAGCCCAGGTGAAGACAGAAGGAGGCCTGGAAGCCTGAAGTAAGAAAGTGGTGATGAAGATGGGAGGGATTGGTGGATACAAGAATTACTTATAGTGACTTATTCTGGAGGATGAAAAAGGAGTATAAATGAATCCCAGGTAGTTAGCATGGGCTGTTAGGTAAAGGGTGAATATATTACATAAGGCAGAAAATGTAAAAGAAAAACAATATTGCCAAAAAATGAACTCTATTTTATGTAAGTTAAATTTGAAACCCCTGTGAGACCTCTAAGGCGATCTAAAAAAGAGCAATTTGAAATACATGGTTAGAGCTCAAGGGATCCCTCTATATTGGGGAGAGTGATTTGGGGGTCTATCAAATCCTTCGCTCTCCATCCTATCATTAGCAGGAAGGAGAGAAAAATAATAGTAGGTGGGAGTTGGTGAAGAGAAAATGGATTCCTAAAATTATATCAATTATTTTTCTCTCTTTACATGATATAAATAATAAAATACATACATACCAGCTAGCATCAAGTGTGTAATTAGACCTCAGATTCTAGTGACTCTAGAATGCTTCCAAGATAATAAAACATTCTACCTAGAGAAAGAGTTAAATGTAATTTATATTGCAGTTTTGAACACCCTATGCTCTCTAAATAATATTGGCATATGTTTCTATATTTCATGCACGCCTTGCTACTCCTATAGCAGTACGCTTTTGTGGTTTTTTTCCACTCAAGATGAAATTTATTTTCAGCCCTTCAGTTTCACGTTTCTTGAAACTCTTCTATAGATTATTTTTCTAAGAAGATAAATTATTTGAAAACTTTTACATCTGTGTAAGATGATTACATAAAAGAAGAATGTAGTCATTTGGGTATATGTGTGTATATTTTTGTGTATTTAAAATATTCAGAGTGGTACTTTAAGAAAGATTTGAAATAGAATTACTGGAATGGGAAAAAAGGTTTGTTTCCTTTAGACTCTTTATCTTGTAATTGCAAATTTCAGTGCAGAAGTCTTCAATTCATTTTACTGGTTGAAACGCATTCCTACTAATTAAGATGATTCTTCACTGGGTGCTTGGTAACCTGATTACCTTTTCGGATTCTACACAGACCATAATCAGGCACTGTAATTTGTATTTATTTCTGCCATTATATTTGTGAAGGTCCTTTAATGTTGAGTCTGTTCTAAGTACCAATTTAAAACTTTTCAAGGCAGTTCAAAGCGTTATTCAGATTGAGGAATTGGGAGCCTAATTTGCTATGCATTGTGAAATCCAAAGATTTCAGTTTCCTAAACTTTAAAGAGAGCATAGCCAGTGTTCTTTTTTGTTAATTGAAAGTAAAATATGTAGGCTCCTTTTAATGTATGAATTATAAAAGCAACAGGTTATTCAGTGAGAAAAATTACATGGAGAAATTCCCAGGGTTGAAGTTGTACACATACCAGATAATAAAACCTCTTATTTACTTTTTTATAAAAAAGTGATTTTAAATGTTTGCTTATTTTGATAATACACATAAGTATAAGAACTAAAAGTAAAAATATCAGTCATAAGCACATGATCCATAACTATTTATATTTTGATGTCCTTTCTTCCACTTGCTTTATATCTATGTTTTTAAATATATAGGAAATCTTTATTATAAGTAATACTCGTACTACAAACGGCTGCCTACTCTTCCATTGTATAATATGTCTCAGTTTGTGTAATAATTATTCCTTTATGAAAAGTTTCCTTTATGAAACTTCTAGGTTTCTGGATTTGGGGTAATATAATTAATATAATTGTTCATAAACCTCTGTTCACGTTTCAAATTATCTTCTTATGACAAGTCCCCAGGAAAGAAATTACTGACTCAATGACAAACATTTTAAAGCCTCTTAACAAAAAGTATAAAACTACTTTCTAGAAATTGTGTTGTTTACTTGCCCAACAGCAATGTACAACAATACCTGATGAGGAGTGACTGAAATTTAACACCCACCAGTGCTGAAAATGTGTTAATGGATAGAGACAAAAAGCTATTATAATATTAATAGTTGATGAAGCAGATGAGAGAATAAAATTCCATCTCTAGAAAGAAATTATGTACGTTTGTACAATTAATTATGTACTGCTAAACAACAAAAAATGAAAATAAGGACAAGTTGTTTATCTTTATCATTACCTTTTATGTCTTTTTTTTGAAGTGTCTGTGGATTTTGCATATTTTAATGGACTGTTTATGTTTTATTGTTGAATTGAGGAAGTTATTTACATATTCTGAACCCAAGTCTTTTGACGGATATGTTTAGTGTAAATATATTCTCAGTCTATTCTTATCTTTTTCCTTTCTTAATGTTTCTTTTGATGAAGTTTAAGCATTTTTACAAGTTCTGATTTTATGAAGTAGGCTTATTTTGTGTTAGAGCTTTTTTTGTCCTTAAGAAACTTTGTGTACTCCAAGAAAGGTTGGAAGATATCCTCCTTTGTTTTCTTCTTGGAGATTTATAGTTTTAGCTATTATGTGATTCAGCTCAGATTAGTTTATATGTATTGTGTAAAGTAGATATCAAGATTCATTTTTTAAAAATACATTCATTGAGTTATTTTCTAGCACTATTTGTTGACTAGACTTACCTTATCTATAGAATTACTTTGGTGCCTTTGCCCTTCAATTGTAGGTGGGTCTCTTTCTGGACTCTGTTCTGTCCCTTTGATTTATTTGTTTATCCTTATTCCAGTACCACACTGTTCTGCTTACTGTAGCTTTACAGGAAGCCTTCAGTCTGGTACTATGAATCGTTTCACTTTATTCTTAGAGTCTTCTGATTATTCTGTATTTTTTGTACTTGTATATAAATTTTAGAATCAGTTTGACTGTGTCTCCAAAAAAACTGTTGAGATTTTAATTGGGATTGATTTGAATCTGTAGATAAATTTAGACAGAATTGGCATATTAACAATACAGAGTGTTCCAATCTATAAACATGTTATATTTCTCCATTTAGTTAGATGTTCTTTAATTTCTCTCAGCAACATTTTGTAGTTTCAGGCCAATTTTCAGGTTCTTGTACACCCTTTGTTAAGTTCATTCCTAAGTAGTTTATGTTTTTTGATGCTATTTTAAATAATAATGTTTTAAATTTCACATTTATGGTTGCTAATATATAGAAATGTAACTGGTGTGTGTATGTGTCTGCATACGCACACGTACACATATATTTATTGACTTTGTATTGCAACTTTGGTAAATCCACTTATTAGTTCTAGTGGTTTTTTTATAGATTTCTTAGGTTTTTCTATATGCTCAGTCATGTTTTTTGTGAATAAGGACATTCTTACTATTTCCTTACACGCCTTTTACTCCTTTATTGAGCTGGCAAGGGTGTTCAGTAATATGTTGAATAAAAGTGGTAAGAATGAACACGCTTGCTTTGTTCCTGATTCTAGGGGGAAGCATTTCATATTTCCTCATAAAATATGCTGTTTAGTTGTATTTTTTTAAATAAATGCCTTTTGTGTAATTAAGGAATTTTGATTCTATTCCTAATTTTCTGAGAGTTTTTCTAACAAATAAGTGGTGTATTGTATCACTGCTTTTTTGTATCTGTGGGAGTGACATGATTTTCTCATTATAAATTCCATTCATTTTGGGGGGGGAAGGTTATACTAACCGTGCATCTCTGGGAGAAGCTCCTCTTGATGTATTATCTTTTTTTATATTGCTGAATTCAATTTACTAATATTTTGTTAATCATTTTATGACTATGATTATGGAAGATATTGGCCTACAACTTTATTTTCTTGTAGTATTTTTATTGGGCTTTGATATAAGATTGTTCTGGCCCCATAATTGGGACAGAAAATGATATTCTGCTCTGTCTTCTTGAAGAATTTGTGTAATATTTGTATTTTTTTCTTAAATATTTTATAGAATTTCCTAATGAACCATCTGGCCTTGAGATTTCTTTGAAGCAAGAATAGATAGAAAATTATTCATATTTTCTATTTCTTCCTGAGTCAATTTTATTACGTTCAACTTTTCAAGGAATTTGTCCATTTCATCTAAATTGTTGAGTCTATTGGCATAAAGTTGTTCACAATATTCTATTGTCCTTTAAATGTCTGTAGGACCCTCTCCCCCATTCCTGATACAAGTAATTTGTTACAAATCTTTTTCTCATAATTTCTTGTTTCTTCCTTACTTTGTGCTATTTCCGTATATTTTACTTTTTCATACATATAAATCCCACATTTCAACGTTCTTCATTTCCTCCTGTTGATCCAAGTTTCCGTCTGGTATCGTTTTGCTTGAGTTTGAGGGATGTCCTTTAGCATTTCTTGTAGTGCAGGCCTTCTGGAAATAAAGAACTTCAAATTTTATTTTTCTGGAAATGCCTTTACTTTCCTCTCATTTTTTCAACTGTATTTTTATGAATGTAGAACTCTGGATTGACGAGTTTATTAACTTGTTTCAGCACTTTAAATGTGTTATTTCATTTTCTGCTGGCCTCCATATTGTATGATGAAAAGTCAGGTATAATTTGTATCATTATTCCTTTATATACAGTGTGTCTTTTTTTGGTTTGTATTTGAGATTTTGTCTGTATCTTTAGTTTTAAGATTTTCTCTGTGTGGTTGTGTTACTTTCCTGCTGCTGCTATAAATAAATTACCACAAACAGTGGCTTAAGCCCACACAAATTTGTCATCTCACAGTTCTGGAGATCTGAAGTCTAAAATGGGTTGGTAGGGCTGTGTTCTTTCTGGAGACTCTGCGGAAGAACACACTTCCTTGTCTTTTCCAGCTTCTAGAGGCTGCCTACATTCCTTGGCTCATGGCCTCCTATCTCTCTGACTTCTGCTTCTGTCCTCACTTCATCGTTTCTGATGCTGACTCTCTTGGCTCCCTCCTTCCATTATAAAGATGCTTGTGATCACATTGACCTCCACGTAAACCCAGAATAATCTCCCTCTCTCAACATCCTTAATCTAATCACACCAGAAAAGGCCTTCTTGCCATGTGAGATTTTCATAGTTTCTGAGAATTAGAACACGGGCATCTTTTTGGTGATTGTGGATGTTATTCTAACTTCTGCAGTGGTTTGCTTTGTAATTAGCTTCACTGATCTTCTTGGACCTGAAGCTTGTTGGGGTTCTTTTTTCAATGAATTTGGAATATTTTCATCCATGTTTTTTCTGCTCCATCCTCCCTAGCTTCTTCTGGCGTTGGATTACATGTATTTTAGATTGTTGCTACTGTCTCACAGCTCATGGAAAAAAATAAAACATTTTTGTCTCTGTTTTTCAGATTAAGTAATTTCTATCAACCTGTTTTAATGTTCACTGAAACTTTTCTCTGCAGTGTCCAGTTTGCTCTTAAATCCATACAATGATCATTTTAATTTTTTTCTTCGTTAAAGGATCACATTTTCTTCTTTGCATGTCTGGTACAATTGATTATATGGTGAGTGGATGATATGTTATATAGAGTCTGGATTTTGTTTTATTGTGACCTCATATGTATTTTTGTATTATTACATTCTATTCAGTTCTTCTCTTCTTGCTTCACAAGATACAAAATGAGTGTAATATAAGGGACTAATGCTACTAGCATTGTGCTAAAAAAAAAATCAATAGCGTATGTTTCTGCCCAGGTGTATAGAAATCTGTTTTATCCCATTACTACAGGATCTATTGTTGATTATATGATTATACTATGCTGACTCTCTCACAATTTGACTGATTTCAGAGGAGCGATTGTCTATGGAACTAGTTTTAAAGCGTGGAGGTGAATTTTTCCAAACCACACCATTGTGTCCCCCTCCTTTTTTTTTTTTTTTTAAAGATTTTATTTTTTCCTTTTTCTCCCCAAAGCCCCCCGGTACATAGTTGTGTATTCTTCGTTGTGGGTTCTTCTAGTTGTGGCATGTGGGACGCTGCCTCAGTGTGGTCTGATGAGTAGTGCCATGTCCGCGCCCAGGATTCGAACTAACGAAACACTGGGCCGCCTGCAGCGGAGCGCGCGAACTTAACCACTCGGCGACGGGGCCAGCCCCTCCTCCTTTTTTTTTAACTGTCTTCTACTTCATTGTATACCCTGGCTGTGCATTAGTCCCGTGGCTAATATAGTCAAGGTAAAAAAGAGGACTCTTAGTGAGATTTGGTGGAATTTGAGAGCATGAAGTTATAGGTACAACCTAGAATCATAAAATGCTAGTATCAAACAGACTGTAGCAGCATACTGAAATCTCATCACTTTACATATATGGAAACTGAATTTCTGGAATTATTTTTGCTACAAATAGTTACTCATATGGACAATAATTAAGGAAACAATAACATTACTACTGCTGATAGTATTTAGACCCCCGACAGCGTGTATTGTGGTAGGACTTTAAAACACAGCCATGTCCAGAAATCTTAATACTTGATAAAATGAAAAAAGCAATAAAACTTAATGATATTGCTTCATGACAATAAAACAGCTTGCAAACACTTGTATAGAAAAATATAGGTTGGATGATAATGGTGCCACTGCAAATTGTGTAAGTAAAGTTTCTCACCAAATGACTAGGGTAGTGTATCGGAGAAAAAAAATCATGTGAGATAGTTCAATTGATGGTATTTAATACAGAAGACTAGTTATGGATGTAGAGGAAAAACTGAAAAGAGGGCAACAACCCTTAGATAACAATCCATAGATTAGCAACTGCAGAAATTCTCAACCGCCTCCAGGGCTGGAGGGACAAAGGGAGAAGATGGTGTCATTAGCACTCAGGAGCCAGGGCCGCTTGACGGTGGTGGAACCTTGGAGAGGTGGCCATTGACAGGCTATGCAGTGAGGGTCATCAGGCGGGAGCTAGAACTCTGGAGAGTAGAATCAAGCCATGGGAGTTGGAGCCACTGCTGGGGCTGCCCATCAGAGCTGGGACCATAGAGACAGAGGTGATCTGGAGAGAGTGGTTTCCAGTGAGATATGAAAGCACAGACATGAATCAACCACTGTCAGAGACACTGCTTGAAAAGAGAGAGACAAGGAGAAATATTTTTCTCTCCTCTCTTTCTGCTGGCTAATTTTTATATCTATATTTTTGTTTCTTGTTCCTGGGCCTTTAATACATCTGAGTTTATACTTGTATATGATGTGAGGTAGAGTACTCATTTTATTTTTCTCTATAAAGTAGTATTCCTAACACCATTTACTAAATTACCCATTATTTCTTCCATAATTTATAATACCACATCAACATAGTCCATATCCTCACTCATATGGATCTAATCTGTTCTCTAGTCCCTTCCCTTGGCCTTTATATCTTGTCTTATGCAAACACCGCTGTTTGGATTACTGTATCTTTGAATGTTATATGTCTTAATATTTAATAAGGGTAGTCTATTGCTCTTATTTCTTCCAAAATATTCTCAGCCATTTGTGGACTTTCATTCTTTAAAATAGAATTTTTATTATAGAATCAGTTTGACAAGATTCCTCAAAATAGTATTTCTGATATTCAATTGGAGTTACATTGACTTTGTATATTAATTTGGAGGAAATTAGTATCATTAGAGTATTAAGTTGTCCCTTCTATGAATATGGCATGGCTCTCCGTTTATTTAGGTCTTGCCTTATGTCTTCAATAGAGTTTTAACATTTTCTGTGTAAAAGTTTTATGCATTGCTGCATTGTTTTTGTTGACATTATAAATGTCATCCTATTTTCTATTATTTTTTATTTAGTTATTGCTAGAGTAGGGGAACGCTATTGATTTTTTTATGTTGATAGTGTATCCAGCCATCTTTCTTATTAGTTTTAATTCTTGGCCTATGAATTGTTTGGTAATTTCTATGAATCAGCTGATAACAGTGGAAATGTTAGCAGGTTTGCTTTTTTTCTTCCAAGATTTTTTTCTCTTATTTTATTTCCTTGACTTATTGTGTTGTTCAAGATATCCAATATTATTTTGAAAACTTTCCTAGCTAGTGAAAAACTTTGTCCTGTGAAAGGAGTTCTTCTAGAGTTTCTTTACTCTGAATAATATTGTCTCTATGTGTTTTGGTAGATGACATTTATTAAAGAAGTTACTTTCTATTTCTAGTTTTCTAACAACTTTTATCTTAAAGGCACTGAACTTATTTTTTCTGTGTCTTTTGAGATAACAATATGGTTTTTCTCATTTAAGCCATAAAGTGGTAAAATTACAATGATTTATTTTCTGATATTGAACTATCATGAATTCTTGCAGAAAACCATTATAGATCACAATTTAGTTTATATGTAACAGACTAGCAGAAGCAATTTTTGTTTTTATGATTTTGGTATGTATGATTATAAACATAATTTAGGCTAAAATTTTGTTTTCTTATACTGCCCTTATCTGGTTTTATCATCTCAGAAGACGTAGCATCGTATTATCTAAAGCAACCTGTATTAAATGGACGCTGTCTTTTTAAAAATTTGGGTAGGATTGCTCGTACAACATAGGTCTGCTTGGCACATTTGGGAATGGGGGGTAGGATGAGATATATTTTTGATAACTCTTTCAATTTTTTAAATTGACTTAATCTATCCAATTTCTGTGTTTATTACACCAAATTTTGCAAGTTACATGTTTTTTCCTCCCAGAAGTTTCTCTTTCTTACCTAGGCTTTCCACTTTATTGACATATAGGCCTTCATAACACTCTTATATGATTTTCAAAACTATTATATTTTTAGCTATCCTCTTTTGCTTATTTTATTTCTAAAAATAGATTGTCAATTTAAAAAATTGAAAGAGCTAGCAAATATATCTCATCCTACCCCCCATTCCCAGATGTGCCAAGCAGACCGATGTTGTACGAGCAATCCTACCCAAACTTTTAAAAAGACAGCGTCCATTTAATACAGGTTGCTTTAGATAATACGATGCTACGTCTTCTGAGATGATAAAACCAGATAAGGGCAGTATAAGAAAACAAAATTTTAGCCTAAATTATGTTTATAATCATACATACCAAAATCATAAAAACAAAAATTGCTTCTGCTAGTCTGTTACATATAAACTAAATTGTGATCTGTAATGGTTTTCTGCAAGAATTCATGATAGTTCAATATCAGAAAATAAATCATTGTCTGTTTTTCTATTTTTTTGTTGTTTAGCCCTACAAGGCTACTTTGTTAGTCATAAAAAAATAACCCAGGTTTTAGTATTGTTGATTGTCTCCATTGTTGATGGTCCACGTCACTGATGTCTGCCTTGGGCATTTCGTTGCAGGACTGAGCCTGGGAGTCAGGGGCTGGAAGCAGTGATGGGAAAGGAGGGAGAGGAGGTTGTGCCCTTACTTCTCTTCTCCTCCCCCAACCCAGGATTGTCCATCCTTTCCATCTGAAGCAAGTAGAATAAGGCCTTGAGTAGTAAGAAGGGAGGGTAAGACTTGAAGATGGAGAGGAGTATTCTGGGGAGGACTATTGTGTGGAAAGATAGAAAGTCTCAAGCCATTCATGTGGAGGGAAGGAAAGTTGTTATGGGCCGAGGGCAGTAAATGGCAATGGATGTGCTTAGCTCAGGGCAATGGATGCATTTTCCTCTCAATCGTATGCTACCAGAAAGGCAGTATTTGAAGTTTTCACAACAGTAATATGTACTAGGTTGAACAGATAATTGACTGTCTGACGTTAATAAACCAATGTATTATTATCAGTAAATGATTCATTCTAGCAAATCATGGGGATGCTTGTGGCTGTTAGGACCTGTGCCTTAAGAAGATAAGTCTAGACTGATCTAAGTGTTGAAAAGTAACTATTTCTAATAAATATTTAAAAATTATCTTTACTCTAACTTGTTCCAAAAACAATTTAATGTGCCTGTGCTGACAGTAATGGAACTGTCTTTATCCTGAAAAGCTAATTCCAGTAGATCCTCTTGAGCCTGTTGGGTGATCTTGGGTGGATTCTGATATGCAAGTGGGACTGTCATTGACAGCTGTTCACCTCTATACGTTTGTGGTATTCGCTGCTGTTCTATTGTGGAGGCTGAGAAGACAGCTTAAACGTGCTCTGCATTCCTTTGTATGCCTTCTGATCCCAAGAGGTTGAAAAATATTTAGGCAGTTTTCAGTCCTGTTAAACTCAGAGGAATAAGTTCTTACCTGGCAGGTTCCGCATTTTTATTTGTCAGTGGGCCTAGTCAAGACTGGGAAGAAAAGAAGAAAATGGGATTTCTTCTAGTGTTTGAGGGGATACAGTTTTGTCAGGAAAATATTGGGCTAAGAAGTCCTCAAAGGCAAGGGAAATATATTGAAAAGTTCTAGAGATGAGATAGTGGCTCAAATCCATAGATTAACTTAAATAGATCCTTTAAGTACAGCCAGAAAAACTTTCAGCTGAATAACAGAGGATCAAGTGATAGGTCAAAAAGAATTTTTGTAAATTCTCACTGCATTCTCTTCGGCTTTCTTGCTCTCCTACTAATTGAATAAAATTTATGTAAAGCACACAATAGAAGACTTTTTAACATTGAAGGTGTTCAATAATAAGTTATTTACTTTTCAGTTTTTATTCTATTTTCTTTCTCTCTTTTCTGTCCCTTGGTGTTCCTTCTCTCTTCACGTTTATAGATAATCAGGTTTCTGTTGTTCAAATTAATACAAGTGCAAAAATAATTCAAAACATCAGATAAATACAAATATCTGGCAGCCAAATAAGTGGAAGTTGACTTCCAAAATCTCAGTTAACAAGATTTTTTTCCCATTTGTAGTGATGAGACATATGGAAACAAGCTGATAGTATATATTTTTTCTTCTTTTTATGTAAATCTTTTAGATTTTGGACTAGAGTTAGTATTTGGTTCCTTTTTTAAGTTTAATTCATTATAAATTAACTGATACTCAAAATGCATTATAATATATCCTTATTGAAAAACTATTTAACAGTATCTATAAAGTTAAGTATATGTCTAAACTTATGGCATAGCCATTCTACTCATTGTAGGGACCCAAGAAAGTATGTATCCACCAAGAGATACACACCAGACAGTTAACATCAATAATAGTCCAAAACAGGAAACAATCAAGTGTTTGCCAGCAGAAGGTAGATAAATATACTTTGCTATATATTACTCAAAAGTAACAATGAGCAAAAGATGTCAGACACAAAGGGGTACATATTGTATGATTTATTTTACATGAAATCCAAGTCTAAACGAATTGAATCTCTGGTGATAGAAGTCAGAATAGTGGTTTCCAACTGGTTGGTGGGAGGAGGTTAAATAGATTGTGAAGGGAAACATTTTGGTTGCTGTAAATTGCCTAAAAGCCTGATTGGAATCAAGATTCACATATGTGTGTAAAAATATTCATCAAGCTATAGAATATAATTTGTGTGCTCTATGCATGCTGTAACCAAACATATATTGTATTATTTTCATTTATCCCTAAAGGGGTAAATAGTACCAAATGTGTGTGTGTATATATGTTTTTGTTTTTTACACTAAGGTGGGGAAGTTAGGCTAGTTTGTTGCAGACTTTTAGCGTTGGATTAGCTTTTCATTTCGTGGCAACTGCAGTGAACTGAACTCTTATTGTGTTTGATTTTGATCCTCAAACTACTTTACTTTTCACAATGTTTTCAATTGAGTAATATTATTTTGCATTTCATTGATCTTATACAGAGTAGAAGTAGCTTTAGGAGGTTTCAGGTAAAAAAGAAAAGCTTGCCCAAGTTTAAAAATTAACCAAGGATAGGGTGCATATTTAAATATAATATATATCACTGTATATTTATTATATATTACATATTTATATTTAAGTAATATATGTTATATTTACATATATATTTATATTTATTATAATGTGTATTTATATTTAAACATAAGTATAGAAGCTATCTTAAACTTTGTGCTTTATCTCTTTTATATTTTTTCTTCTAACTTACATTGTTTATTTAATGGAGATAACACAAAGAACAACTTTTTTTTTCTTTTTTTTTATTGAGTTAATGATAGGTTACAATCTTGTGAAATTTCAGTTGTACATTAATGTTTGTCATTCGTGTTGTAGGTGCACCACTTCATCCTTTGTGCCCACCCCCCACCCCACCTTTCCCCTGGTATCCACTAAACTGTTCTTAGTCCATAATTTTAAATTCCTCATATGCGTGGAGTCATATACAGATTATCCTTCTCTCGCTGGCTTATTTCACTTAACATAATTCCCTCAAGGTCCATCCATGTTATTGCAAATGGAATGATTTTGTTCTGTTTTACAGCTGAGTAGTATTCCATTGTATATATGTATCACATCTTCTTTATCCATTCGTCTGTTGCTGGGCACTTAGGTTGCTTCCGTGTCTTGGCTATTGTAAATAATGCTACAATAAACATTGGGGTGCATAGGACTTTTGGGATTGCTGACTTCAAGCTCTCTGGATAAATACCCAGTAGTGGGATGGCTGGATCATATGGTAGTTCTATTTTTAATTTTTTGAGGAATCTCCATACTGTTTTCCATAGTGGCTACACCAGTTTGCATTCCCACCAGCAGTGTATGAGGGTTCCTTTTTCTCTGCAACCTCTCTAACATTTGTTACTATTAGTTTTAGATATTTTTGTCATTCTAACGGGTGTAAGGTGATATCTTAGTGTAGTTTTGATTTGCATTTCCCTGATGATCAGCGATGATGAGCATCTTTTCATGTGCCTATTGGCCATCAGTATATCTTCTTTGGAGAAATGTCTGTTCATGTCTCCAGCCCATTTTTTGATTGAGTTGTTTGATGTTTTGTTGTTGAGTTGTGAGAGTTCTTTATATATTATGGATATTAAGCCTTTGTCAGATATATGACTTGCAAATATTTTTTCCCAGTTAGTGGGTTGTTTTTTTGTTTCAATCCTTGCCTTGAAGAAGCTCTTTAGTCTGATGAAGTCCCATTTATTTATTCTTTCTATTGTTTCCCTTCTCTGAGAAGCCATGGTGTCCGAAAATATCCTTTTAATACTGATGTCAAAGAGTGTACTGCCTACGTTTTCTTCCAGAAGCCTTATGGTTTCAGGTCTCACCTTTAGGTCTTTGATCCATTTTGAGTTTATTTTGGTGAATGGTGAAAAAGAATGGTCAATTTTCATTCTTTTACATGTGGCTTTCCAGTTTTCCCAGCACCATTTATTGAAAAGACTTTCTTTTCTCCATTGTATGCCCTCAGCTCCTTTGTCAAAGATAAGCTGTCCATAGATGTGTGGTTTTATTTACAAAGAACAACTTTTGTATTAAACTAACATGATTAAATTAAGACTGAAAATACATAAAGGCGAAAAGTGGCCATCAATAAGAATTTATGGTTACACTCATCAAAAGTTTAGAAATTTTAGTTCGTTTGTATTAATGATTTATCTAAGCTTTCTCGTGTTACTCATGGCTAACAACTTTCAATATGTTTACCAAAGACCTTTTGGTTATATATCCTGAGTAGCTCTTAAGAACTAACTACTTGCTTCCTTTCGACTCTTGTTTTTACAGGCAGCCCTGCAAGTTGGAGGCCATGGAGAAAGGCTGCACCAATGTCGGGAGGTCATGCTGCTAACTTACAAATCCATCCCCATGCAAGTGGATGGGGAGCCCTGTAGGTTGGCCCCAGCCATGATTCGGATCTCCTTGAGGAATCAGGCCAACATGGTACAGAAGAGCAAGAGGAGAACGTCCATGCCTTTACTCAATGAGTGAGTCTGCCCCTTGCCTACCTTTGTGAACAGGAAGACCCTGGAGAGAACGCCGAGCATGTGCATGGTCTGGGGGCCTCACTGCATTGAGAAAGGAACAAAGTCCACAACACTCAGCAGTTCATTGGCCTCTCTCACAATTTTTCTTCATGTTTGTTACACAGTGACCACACCCTTATTTTAGAAATCATTATTGTATGCTAGAGAGAGAATTCTTCTTCGCTGACCACTAGAGTATATATTTCCTGGGACCAGCGGAAAATCATTGAGTGTTTCTAGGGTCATACAATGCATCCAGATAAATGTGTTCTTTGTTTTCTTTTGTTTTAAGAAGGCATGCTGTTGGCCTTTCTTTACCCAGGTCACTTGGAGAGTGTTGGTTTCTTTAATAGCAGGAGGTTGGCAGGGCTGGATTTTGAAGCTTGCCTCTCTGCACGTTGCATCCCCTTCTGCCTATTAGTGAATTGTCCCTTCCCTGAAGCCCATTTTGGGGTCCTGTGTACTCTGGTGCTTCAGCTCAGTTTGCCATTCTGGGTGGCATCCTATTGTCTAGATTTAACTTGACCAACAACTCAATGCGGAAACAAAATGTATCACTCCTGGACCCTTTCCTTAGGAATTTTGATAAACTGATTTGAGAAAAGGTGATAATGACTAGATATGTAGAGTGCATGTTCATTTTATAGCATCCTTTAATTTTTGATTGAAATGTCTATTTGGGGTTGGAGAAAGAAGTGGAGAAAGATGGGGATTTAGGGCATCTTTTTGAGCATCGTCTGTATATCCTGCCCCCATACCTAATCTGTCTCAAGGCTGTTTCGGAGCTCAGCCTTGGGGCATTCTTCTATCACAGTGAGGGACCCTCCAAGGTGCTCCTTCTGTTTGTGGCCTGTGATGCATGGTTACCTATTTGTACTGAATGGCTGGCTTCCTGCGGTGCCTGTGAAGCAAGGGCATGCTTTGCCACCTATTTATTGAGTCAACATGACAATCTACAGAAGTGCCTAGAATAAACCGATGTCACAGGGGCCATAGCTCACTGCCAAAACTTGACTTCTCCTCTCCTTCTGAGATGGCACATACAGAGGAGCAGCATTAGACAGTGGTCTGAAGGTGTTTTAGTTTTAGGCACCTACTTCTGTGTCTGAACCTGGGATGAGAGATCCTCTCGCCTCTGTTTCCTCCTTTCCCAGTTCCCAGCACTTTTCCTAGATCACTATTCAGAGGGCTTATCTGGTTGTATTTCTTATTTTGTGTATATTTTGCAGCTAGTGAAACTCTTAGTGCATTCCTGATGCTTTCTTTTCTCCCTGCCTTTACCTTCTATTAGGTTGAATATACAATTGGCGAGTTTATATGTTAAAAAAAGTAGGATGTCAGCAGTCGTATATGGGTGACCATATTCTCTCTAAAAACGTTGGAGTTAAGCTATGAACCACTGGGTTGGGAAAAATTTCTGAACTACTAGGTGAAAAGCCATCTCAGATAGTACTGTAGCCTAGATTGTTTTGAGTCACTTGTAGATAGTTAAAGTGTAATAGAGCTAAAAGTTCTTAATATCTACAGGCAAAGAGCTCCCATTCTTGTGCCTGGTACTTCTAGGTTTAATAACCTTATCAGACCTGAAATTGTTTTCAGGTGTTTAGTTTCAAACAGCTCTTGCCCGTGAGAAAGAATCTGTGATTGCTCAGTAACTGTAATCTTAAAAATTCATTTTGCCTTTCTTCACATATAAAAACAAATATAAATCATTTTCTTTTTGTACTCATGGCACATATGACTTCATAGATTTAGCTGTACAGGTGTTCAAGAAACCGCCTCAATTCAAAATGCAGTTGCTTCCCACCAGGAGGCCGTGGTGCCTCCATCCGGGCAGCCTCAGGCCATATGAAAGACCTCTGTGAAATGGCAGTGAGAGGATGCTTTTCATTTTTAAAAACGAACATATAACAATCTTAAAAAATAACAAAGATATTTATTACTACTTATTATGAAAATTCTTTCAACATTACATTTTTAGAAAATCAATACAGATAATATGTTGTCAAAAGGAAGTGCAAAACACCTACTTGCCATGTAATGTTTAGAGAAGCCTTCATTTCTCTCCCATAGCTCTTATTCATCCTCTACCATAAGATTGCTTCTTTCTACTTCACTAGAAATCCTTGTTTTGAAATCTGACTTCTTCCACTGGGTTTCCAAGCGGAGTTTCCAGTTTGAGGGCATCCTGGCCATTAAGACCTTTCTACAAGTTTTCCTCAATCAGTTCTCTGTTTCAGCCATGGTTGTGTGAAGTTCACTATTGCAGCCAAGGCAGAAAGAGATAATTGAAAGATTTTTTTAAATTTCCTTCCTTCATTTATTTGTGCTGCCTTTTTTTCCCTTTCTTCCTTCTTCCTTTCTTATTTTTTACTTATTTTGCTAACTGTTCCTTCTATTTCATTTGCTTTTCTTCTATGGGAAGAAAGAACTTGTTTAAGCTGTCTTTAGAATTTTAGTTTAAAAACCTCTGTGTGTGCTGGGGGGTGTTCTCAGTCAGAAGAGGGTAGCTTTCAGTTCATCTCAAGGAATTACCCTCCTTTCACATCGCGTGTTAACTGTGACTATTGGAGCTCGAAGTGCTGTGGTTCCCTAAACAACAGACTCCCTTTTCCCCTTGAAAGCTGATATTCCTCCCGGATTGGCCCTTTCTCTGGGAGATTGCATTTGCACCCCTGGTTTCATCTTTGATTGATAAGCTAATGATTTCACATCTGTGTCTCCAGCCCAGCCTTTCCTTCTAAAATCTGAAGACTCACACCCAGCTATCTTAGTTGGCATCTTTACCTGGATATCCCATTGCAACCTCAATCTAGGAGCTAAAACTGGTCTCATTAACACTATTCCATTTGCTTTCTCTCTTCACCATCCATGAACCTTTTTCATTCACATTTGTGTGGATGGAACCACTATCCACTCAATCGCCATGTCCCGGCCCCTAGAGTCATCTCACTCACCTCCACTTTCTTTTTTTTTTTTTTTTATTAATGTTATGATAGATTACAAGCTTGTGAGATTTCAGTTGTACATTTTTGTTAGTCATGTTGTGGGTACACCACTTCCCCCTCCGTACCCTCCCCCCACCCCCCCTTTTCCCTGGTAACCACCGATCAGATCTCCTTCTCAATATACTAATTTCCACCTATGAGTGGAGTCATATAGAGATCGTCTTTCTCTGACTGACTTATTTCGCTTAACATAATGCCCTCGAGGTCCATCCACGTTGTTGTGAATGGGCCAATTTCGTCTTTTTTTATGGCTGAGTAGTATTCCATTGTGTATATATACCACATCTTCTTTATCCAATCATCAGTTTCTGGGCCTACATGCCCAGAAACTCACCTCCACTTTTACATGTCCAATGTGTTCTTTGAAATCTACCTTCTATTTATTTCCCAAATCTTTAACTCACACACCATCTATCCCCTCTGCTAGTTACTGCTTTAGTTCAAGGGCCGTATTAGTTACCTCAGCAGCGTTGCTAAACTATACTTATAATTCATTTCCTTCCAGTGTTGCTGCCCTTCACACAATGTCATTTCCAATAGACTAGTTAGTATGATCTTTCTAAAAGTGTGAAGCCTATATTCCTTAGCTTTATAGACCTTTTTGATCGTTGCCTTCTTCATCCTCATCTTCTGATGCCCAGGAGATACTTGCTATTCCTGTCTTATGCATCCTCATATTTTTGCACTTCAGTTGCTCTTCTTGAAATGCCCTCTATCTCCTTTTCATCTGCTCAGTCTCACTCAAGTTCAAGACTTCATTGACATATCGCTTTCCCTAAGAATCCTTTTCTATCTACTTCTAGCTGTTAGATACACCTACATTAATCCTATCGTGCTCTCAATTACTTCCATCACAGCATTTATCAGAAATAGTGTAATCCTTGGTTTACTTGTCTCTCTTCCCTGCTCTGTGGGGAGGCCCTGGGGCTTTCCTCTTAGGGTCCCCACTGCCTGCCAGTGCATCTGACACTTACAGTTATGTTTTGAATAAGTGGCTCGCATGTGGATCAGATCTGTAGTGCTATATGTTACATTTCTCAGAAATTATTTAAAAATAATTTTTTCTAAAAAAATATTTCTTGGCTTATAATCCCATTTGCTATTACTATATACAAACTAAAAGGCTAGACCCCATTGTGTTCAGCAGCCCCCACCCACATTGGTCCAGGAGCATATCTCTTTTTATCATGGCTTATGCATCTACTCGAAATATGCACTCCGGTAAATATCTTCCCCCCAAAATGTAATAGAGGAGATTTATCTAGGTTCATATTCATGTACTAGAAACATGATAGCCAGATAAATTTGACTATATTTTCTATTTGAAAGGCACCTTTGAAGGATATCAGAAATTTAAAATTACTCAGGTGTTTAGGGAGATCTTAAACCAGCTGTTATCCTGAGCTCACTAGTAATTAAGACTACATTGTTAAAGGTGATTGTGTTATCCAAGGGCAAGATCTCTATTTGGAAAACTTTGAACTGGGCTGCTGAGAAGTGTTACTGGGTATAACTGATAGTCCTTTGAAGATAACAAGGCATTAATTCATGGGTTACTTTATCTGAGAATTTACGTACCCAGAGGGAAAAGGGGATGGGGGGAGCTATATCTGTTGCAGGTACAGTGAAACTGTTCACATGGTCTGAGAGAGGGGACAGAATAATTGTGTAAAAGTGACAGAAGTCTTTGGGCTTAGTTTCTTAAATTCTGCGTCTTATCTTTTGTAATAGCCACTGAAGTCTCTCCTTTATAAAAGAAGGGAGAAAACGGAGAAGTCTAAGGTTTCACTCTTCTGCCAAGAGTATGAGTGGAATTATGGCCTCACTGTGATGAATTTAGGCTTTCTGGGTTTTACCTTCGTAGTTCTTAAAACGCCTGTGTTGTTTAACTGAAGGAAGTTAAAGTTTTTGTTGAGTCACTCTTTTGAAGATGGTTGTCTTTGATACAAATATTTCTGCAATGCCCTGAATCATGAGGACTGTGTTAAAGGATGCAATTTATCTTCAGTCTCCTTAAAGATGAGTTGACTGTGCCAGACCACCACTCTAATGTGTATATGGCTGAGCGTGAGTATGTGAGTGTGTGTGTGTGTATGTGTGTGCGCGCTCATGTGTGCTTCCTCCTCTTGGATGTCCTGAATGACCTAGAGCAAGAGAGGAACATGCCAACCCTCCACCCCCCATAGCCCTGCCCAGCGTCAGCACTCCCTCCGGCATTGCCCGTGCCCTGCCCCGTGCTCTAGTCTGTGGCTTGCCTTGAGCCGGCCCCTGCCATGTGTCCCGTTGGCTTCGTTGCTATCACTGGCTTTTTGGATTATTTCTGTGGCTGGCTTGATTTTCCTTTTCTTTTCTTTCACTGTTTGGTGATGCGCTCATTTAATTTCTGTTTAAATTTTGTGTGTCTCTCTTTCTCTCTCCTGGCTTGTTCCCTATCTGTCCACGCTGTTGTGCTGACTGTCTTCGCTGCTCATTCCCTGCTGCCTCTAGCATCCATCAGGTGCAAGCTGCGGACCTGCGGAGAGTGTCTGCCCCCCCTGGCTCCTTCACCATGTGAGTACAATGCTGTTCAGTTTTTACATTTGGTCTCTCGCCCTCATCTCTTCCTCAGAGTTCGACTACCTGCGTCTTTTTCCTTCACAGGTCTGCTTCTCAAAAAACCGCCTAATGTAATTGCCTCTTTACTGCTTCTCTGATTTGAGACAGAGCTGTGAAGTTCTGTGTGTTCTATTTGTCTCAGTCCTCTGAGTTCACAATTTAATTTTTTGGTTAGATATTTTAGAGCCCATAGTTGCACAGAGTTGTATGAAATTCCATACTAAGCTTTGGTTTTATGGAAAGTTTGTAACACCATTAGACCATTCCATTAGCGATGGCTCAGGGGTGACGTGGAAGAAGGAAGTGCCTGCTGCCCTGGATTTGTGACGGACCCCTAAAATCGTGTGGAGTTTTGAGTGTGTGTACACACATCTGTGCATTTTTCTGGGTTGAGGATCCATAGTTGTAATAAAAGATGTGACCCAAAACTGTCACAGAGTTAGCAAAACGCATTTTATACATAGTTAGTAATTTGTATGTACACTCTATGCTTTTATTTTTTTTCTGGTGAAGACAAATAAAAAGAAAATGTTTTTTAGTACTTTACTTCAGGATTCTTTTATATTGTTGCCTCTGTCTTGCTCTTCTTTCTTTTCTCCATCTTACGCATACTTAGCTAGCTTTTGTTATGTTTCAGGTACTGTTACAGATGCTTACATATATTATCTAATTTACTCTCTCAACAACCCTACGCCATATGTGTTATTATTATCTCCATGTTGTGCACGAGGAATCTCATGCACAGAGAGGTTAAGTAACTTGCCTAAGGTCACACAGCTAATAAGTGGTAGACTGGGATGCAAACTCAGGCAGTCTGACTTCAAAGTTCATACTCGTAACAATTTATAATCTACCACCTTTCATCTATTAGGATCCTAAGTATTTCTCAAGGCCCAGTTGAGTGATTGCCTTTTCAAAGAATTCTTCCTTGATTCTTGCTGTCAGAATTAGTTACATCCTCACTGGAGTTCACTACTGATGTGCTTGTAATGGTCCTCAACGTTTAATAGATTGATATTAATTACATTAGCTCTATATCTTGTGCATTCCACACTAGACTTAGGCTACTTGAGATCATTGATCGTATCTTCTTATGAATCTTTGTGTTTCCAGCCCTGGATCACAGATCTTAACACGAAGTATTTTGAGACCAAATATAATGGTTGGTTGGTTGGTAGAATGAATGATTGAAAGAATACATGTGTAAATTGACGTGTACGATATCTAACATGTAGCGATATGCCAGAGGGATTCCTAAAGTTCAGTTATATAATCTTACTTTCAACCTCAACCTTATAGGTACACATTTCTTTGTTCATATTTTAACAAATATTTTTTCAAAAATACTTATTTTGCTGTGCTCTGTGTCAGACCCTGTTTTGTGCTTGGCGTCTAGTGGTCAGCACAACAGAACACTACCTTCATGGGCCTTACAATTGAGTGGCCAAAGAACTGATAGGAAATTAACATTTAATTCCCACTGTGGAGGCCATTGTGGCGTACATTCTACATTCTGCGTAGGGCCGGTTCAGTAAACTGGAGTCCAAGGAAGGGCTCTCAGTGACCACTATCTTCAGTGGCTCTATCAGTGGAGTTTGAAGAGTTGACAGTATCAACATCAGAAGTGCATGTGGTCTTTGTCATATTTCACTGTTTAAGTTTTGATGTGTTTGCGTTTTAGTCATATAACTTAAATGAGGCTGTTTGTTTCTTATTCCGGATGTGTACACTGTCGTAAGGTCAGTTTGTCGTGTTTATTTTGATAGGGTACAATAGGCAGAACACGTAGGCATGGCCACTTTAAAACCTGAATATTCATCTAAAATATTTTATATCTATATGTGATATATTAAGTATTACATTTATAGATTTTATATCTGTATATAACTGATGAAATATTTATGTAGTAAAAATTTATTAAATTAGAGTATTTTTAAAATTAGGTCACAAAACGCTGTCACATAGAGCAAGGAGCATAGAGAAAAATCTAAGCACAACAGTGAATATTGTGTCTTTATGTATTATGGCAGTGGTAACTTAGCTTTGACCCATTCTCATGCTGCTATTTGCTATATTCAGCAACCTTTAAAAATCACATTAATGTTGCTTTGGATGCCAATACGTATCCAATACATAACCCTCTCAACTGGTTTTCCTAACTGACCATAACATGTTTGAGACTTATCAATGTTGTTGCACCTATCAATCATTTGTTCCTTTGTGTTGCTGAGTAGTATTCCATTATATGGATATTTCTATTTATTTACCCGTTTACCTGTTGAAGGACAGCTGGGTTATTTCCAGTTTGGGGAAATTATGAATAGACCTGTTATGAACATTGGTGAACAGGTTTTGTGTAAACATAAGTTTTCATTTTTCTAGGTTAAACACCTAGGAATGGGATTCCTGGGTCATATGGAAGTGTATGTTTAAGTGCATGAGAAACTGACAAACTCTTCTCCAGAATGGTTGTACCATTTTGCATTTCCACCAGCAATGGATGAGAGTTCCAGTTGTTCCACATCCCTGCCAGCATTTGGTATTGTCAGCATTTTGAAAGTTTAATCGTTTAATCATTCTAACATGAGTGCTTTTTCATGTGATTATTTGCCTTCTATCATATACTCCTTGGTGAAGCATCTTTTCAAATCTTTTGCCCATTTAGGGGGCTGTTTGTTTTCCTCCTGTTGAGTTTTAAGGATCTGTCATATATTCTACATCCAAGTCTTTTGTTAGACATGTGCTTTGCAAATATTTTCTCTCAGTATATATCTTGTCTTTTCATTTTCTTAACAGTATCTTTTGTAGAGCAAAAGTTTCAACTTTTGACAAAGTCTGAATTATCAATTTTGTCTTTATAGAGTTGTGCTTTTGGTGTTATGTTCAAGAATTCTTTTTTTCTTTTTTTTCTTTTGTGAGGAAGATTAGCCCTGAGCTGACATCTGTGCCAATCTTCCTCCATTTTATGTGTGTGGGATGCCTCCATAGCATGGCTGATGGGTGGAGTAGGTCCACATCCGGGATCCAAACCTGTGAACCCAGGCCACTGAAGTGGAGCATGCAGAACTTTAACCACTCGGCCATGGGACCAGCCCCCTTGAGAATTCTTTGTTTAATCCCAAGTCATGAATATTTTGTCCTTTGTTTTCTTCTAGATGTTTTATAGTTGTACATTTTGCATTTAGGTCTATGATTTGTTTTGAGTTAATTTTTGTAAAAGATGTGAGGTTTAGGTTGAGGTTAATATTTTTTTCTTTTTGCATACAGATGTTCAGTGGTTTCAGCACCATTTGTTTAAAAGACTTTTTCCACTGAATTGCCTTCACATCTTTATAAAAAAATCAATTGGCTATAGATAGAGAAGCGGATATAGAGATGGATATATTTGGATTGATAGATATCAATTTCTGGACTCTATTCTGTCCTGTTAGTCTAATCTATGTATTTGTCCTTTTGTCAATGCCATGTTCTTTTGATTATTGTACTTTTAAAATCTTAAAGTTTATTTATTTTCTCCCAATTTTATTCTTCATTTTCCAAATTGTCTTGGCTATTCAGTTCCTTTGTCTTTCCATATAAATTTTAGAATCAGCTTGCCTGTGTCTCCAAGAATCTTACTGGGACTTTGACAGGATTTGCATTGAATTTTTAGATTGATTTGGGGAATATAGACATCTTTCGTATACTGAGCTTTCCAATCCATGAATACTGTATGTTTCTCCATTTATTTATTTTGTGCATGATTGTTTTGTATTTTTCAACATACAGATCTTATAAATGCCTTGATGGATTTGTGCCCATTTAGAGGAGCTATTTTAAATGCTAGTTTTTAAAAAGTTGGTTTCCAGTTGGTCATTTGCTAGTATATAGAACTGTGATGAATTTTTATGTGTTGACCTTGTATCCTTTGGACTTACTAAGTTCACTTTTTAGTTCTAGGAATTTGGTAGAATTCTTAGAATTTTATACATAGTCACGCCTGTTGTCTGTGAATAGGAATAGTTCTATTTCTTTCTTCCCAATTCGTATGCCTTTTCTTTCTTTTGTCTTATTGCATTGGCTGGGATTTCTAGAATGATAAGAGTGTTGAGAATGGACAGCCTTGCTTTCCTTCTAATATTAGAGGAAAATCATTTCATCTTTCACCATGAAGTACGATTATTAGTTGTACATTTATTTGTTGAAGTATTTTTATGAAGACATCTGGGAAAGATTACTGAGAATTGGAATTATTTGTTTTTTTAATGTTTGTTAGAATCTGCCAGTGAAACCATGTGGGCCTCAAAATTTCTTTTTTCCCTTTTTAGCTCTAAGTCTGGTTTCTTTAGAAGTTAAAGGACTACATGGGTTATCTATTTTATCCTGGGTGAGTTTTAGTTTTTTTGTAGTCTTTTGAAGTTTTTGAGGAATTGGTCCATTTCATCTAAATTGTTGATTAATGTGTGTAGAATTATGTGAGTTCTATAGTGATAGTGCCCTTTATTCCTGATATTTTCCTCTTCTCTCTTTTCTTCTATGTCAATCTTAGTAGAAGTTTATCAATTTTATTGATTTTTTTTGAAGAATCAGCTGCTTTTGGTTTCATTGATTTTTCTGTTGTTTTTCTGTTTCCACTTTCATTGATATCTGTCCTTATATTTATTATTTCCTTCTTTCTACTTTCTTTGGGTTTATTTTTCTCTTCTTTTTCTAGTTCTTTAAAGTGGAAGCTTAATTATTTATTTGTTTTAGCAGGCAATTGACTCAGTTGAATTCAGGTCACACGTTCTGACTCACCTTCTGAGGGTTGTGGCTACAGTGTTGTTTTCAAAGCCTTTGCAGTACTATTCATATCCATCTGGTTTATGTACCACCAAGCTGCAGTATGAGATTTGGATGGAAAGCCTACTCTGTAGTTCATATCCTAAAGTCTATGGTATGATGTTTATGGTCGGATTCACACATTTGCAAGCTAAAGATGAACCCAAGAGTTCATCAACACCTTTATAGAGTTGGTTTCCTGAGCACCTCCTTTGCTGTTGTCATTCCCAGTACTTTCCAGTTTCCTGGGGCTCCCTTTTTTGGTCTTTCAGCCAGAAAGTTAAGACTTTAGTTACCTTGCTCTCCTGCATACTTTCTGCAATGGTGTTCATGTCCAGTATCAAGCAATAATATGGCAGAAAGAGAAAAAGAAGCAATATAGCTTTATCCCATCCTCTTGGGATCACAGCTCCTCTAATCACAAAGGAAGGTTCTCTTCCCTTACATTTTTAAGCACCTGAAGGCCTTTGTCATTGCTGCTGCCAGCATGACAAAATTGCCTGCTTACTGGGGTGTAAGAAAACAGAAGGGGAAAAAGTATAACAAAAAAAGGAGATTTCCTTGAATTTCTCTGAGCATTCAGAGTCCCTTTCCTTCCCTCAAACCAGAGCTCAAGGGCTTTCTTAGAGCTTTCTCTGCCTGCGACTGTTGTCTGTTTCAGGCTTTCTGCTGCCTAGAGTCCACACCAGGGTTTACTGGAAGGAAAAGGAGTGAAGAGCTCACCACCAGTTTGATGGTATTTTAAATTCTGGTCTTCTTTCCCAGTCTGCTGCTATCATTTACTTTTCAGAGTTCTCAAATAGCTGCTTTATGAATTCTGTCCAGGTTTTATAGCTGCATTCATTGGGAAATAATGGGTGTGCTTGCCCACCTTACCCAGAACTAGAGGGCTATCATACTCTATCCTCTTCTTACCCACTGCAGTTACTCTGAGTGTCATAGCTAAACTAGGCAAAACAGCTTTGCAGAGAGATCAGTGTATTTTGAACTGTAGCCTAAATATGCCATCTGACACAGCAGTTACCATTTAAATATAAACAAGATGTTTCGCAATGCTGAATTGTGTAGATTCCTTTGTTACCCTTGGGGAAGGCAGAGTTAGACACAGATCCATGAAAAAAGTATGAATTGTCATATTTGACTACAAGCTGAATATGATTCAACATTCTAAAATTGCTTTTGATAAATGAAAGCTTCTTGGTAAAGGATGAAAGTAAACTGATTTTTGTTTCAAGAAGAAAGGGAGTTTTACTAAGAGAAAGAGAAGTATTTTTGATATGTCTTTGTTTTTTATGGTTCTGAGTTGAGTTTAAGAATTTTCTTATTGAGAAACTACTAAGATAAAGCTGAGAATCTTCAATCTTGGTGACTGAAGAAAACATAACTTTGTCATAGGTAGTTTAACGTTTGCATGCCTCTGGCCAGGGAAGTAGAGGATCCTTTGAAGACCCTTCTAAAATTCTGTAATTCTGTTCTCCAACTAGTCACATTAAAGATTTTGTTTTAACATTTTCTTGAAAATCTGTAATATGCTATAAGAGGTCTGTTCATTTTGTTTATTTAATACTGGCCTTTTAGTTAGAAAATAAGACTCCTGCTTTATTCAGAATCCTTTCTCTTTTCCTTTCTTCTTTCTATAAACTCTACTCTACCATACTCTGGAGTCTATCAGGGAGTAGCAAAAACATTGCCAAAGTAGAAATTTACATGTATGCCTTTGTAAACTATGAGATTTACTTCTAAAGTAGCCAAGAAGATCCATCAGACATGGTTTGCCTCAGAATGAATTAAGCTATTGGTGGCTAACACACAAACCTTCATGAGAACCTAAGGGTGAATAGCACTTCTGGGCCAGATGAGCTTCCAGAAGAATTTTTCATTCATGTCTAGGCAGAAATGTGTCCAGGGGCTGGCCTCATGGCTGAGTGGTTAAGTTCACACGCTCTGCTTCGGCAGCCCGGGGTTTCACCGATTCGGATCCTGGGCTCAGACATGGCACCGCTCATCAAGCCATGCTGAGGCAGCATCCCACATAGCACTCCAGAGGCACTCACAACTAGAATATACAACTATGTACTGGGGGGCTTTGGGGAAAAAAAGAAGAAAAAAAAAAGATCGGCAACAGATGTTAGCTCAGGTGCCAATCTTTAAGAAAAAAAGAAAAAAGAAATCAGTCCAGATTCTGATTTATGGATTATAGGTCTAAAGTTATGCTAAAATTCAGGGCATGACCTCAGACTACGAAAATCTGTCCCAAAGGGATCTAAGACATGAAGTAGGCAAGACTTGCCATGGGACATGACAGGGTCATCCTTTATCCCTAGTATTGATCAGGGAGGCCAGGCCCTGTATTACCTTGGTACACTTAACTAATGTCTTACCTTGTTCTCAGCAAGAATCCAAGTGGAGTTTTTAAATTTAGCCCAGGAGGTAATATGTGCCTGATATTATGCTGAGCACCTTGAGTTTTGATCCCACTTAACAACCTAATAGCAGTATGTGGTAACAATAGCAATTGCTATTATTCCCATTCCGTAGGTGACAAGACAGAATAAGAAATGTTAGGAAACTTGCTTGAGATCGTATGCCATAAAGTGATAATATTATCGCCCAGGGCTATCTGCTTTGATGATAGCATTTAAGGCACTGAACTCTGCTTTCAGTTTAACCTCTGATCATTTTCCTGTGTATGTGTGTGTTTATTTTCAGGTGTATGATTTACATATTTTAATAAAATCGCATGATGTAAACTTCTCTCCTTTTTAAGAAAACTTGGATGAATAATAACTTAGAATTCAATTTTGAGTGTTTCAAATGTGTGAATCTTTGGGATTACAGGTTTGCAGTTCAAGTGTTAGAAGAAAAATGTCAGAATGATAAACCCCAGTTAAAAATAAATTCTAGTTCAGCTGAAGAACTTGGAGAGCCTTTTAGAATCATTAGTGATGGTGTTTGGTCTGCAGACGAGGCTTATTGGGAGGGGTCATGCTCGCATCTACAGTGGATGGATGGCACCTGTGCTCTTCTCTTAGCCAAGGTAAACACAGATTGCAGCAGCTGGTACGGTTATGTAAAGGCATAATACATTTAGGACTCCCTCAACATTTAAAATTATATCTTGTTGCTTTTAACATTTATTTTTAGAGATGAATTATTCATGTCTGCGTAGGTGTGGCAACAGTCTTACGAGTCGGCACGTCTCGTGTGGTAGAAGGTCACTTCTAAATTGAAGCGAATGTTTACTCGGGTGTTGGCATGAGATGCAGGGCATAAGGAGGCCACTGCAAGGTCAGCTTCAAGGGTAAAACATATTTTTAAAATTTTAAAAAGTCAAAATAAAAGTTAAAAAAATATGACTTTTGAAGTCCCATTACTTCAATAAACACAACAATAACTTTTTTAGATCATTCTACATACTTTGACTTTTAGAAGGTGAAGTGGAAATTTGGGTCTGAGTATCCTGAGCAGTGACGTCAAACCAGCAGAGGTTTCCAAGCCAGGTTGGAATTTTGGAAAGTGAAAAACTGGATTCTTCTCATTCTTCTATTGTGTGTCTTTTTATAGACAATAGCCTGAGTAATAAAACAAAATGTCCTGGTTCGCTTAGTGCGTCTTTTCAGTGGGCATCTGGATTAGCTTGCTAGGGCTGCCATAACAAAGCACCACAGACTGACTGGCTTACACAACAGACATTTCTTTCCTCACGGTTCCGGAGGTTAGAAGTCTGAGATCAAGGTGCTGGCAAGGTTGATGTCTTCTAAGACCTCTCTCCTTGGCTTCTAGATGGCCCTCTTCTCTTTGTGTCTTCACATGGTCTTCCCTCTATGTGCATCTGTGTCCTAATCTCTTCTTATAAGGACACCAGACAGATTGGATTAGGGTCCACCTATATGACCTCATTTTAACTTAATTCCTCTTTAAAGACCCTGTTTCCAGATACAGTCATATTCTGAGGTGAGATTAGAACTTCAGCATATGAATTTTTGGAGGACGCAACCCAGCTCATAACAACATCATACTAGATAAATTTGATTGAATTTTAGTTTTTTTCTTGTCACCACTGTGTGAAGGCTAAGCTTTGTGTATATTACTCATGTTGATAGCTTAATTCTTTAAAATCTTTTTTTTTTTTTGTGAGGAAGATTGGCTTTGAGCTAACATCTGTGCCTATCTTCCCCTACTTTGTATGTGGGACGCCACTACAGCATGGCTTGATGAGTGGCGTATAGGTCTGTGTCTGGGATCTGAACTGGCAAACCCTGGGCTGCCGAAGCAGAGCACATGAACTTAACCACTATGCCACAAGGCCGGCCTCTAAAATCGTTTTTGTTAAATGGTATAGGGGAGCTGAAGGACGTTGCTCTTTTATTTATAGGAGATTGTCAGTATAAATTATGTGGGTACAATACGGTTGTTGACCTCTCTGGACCCAAATTCATTTTCTGTAAAATAAGGTGGTTGAACAATATGAACTTTAAATTTTTGTTCAGATCTGAATTCCTAAAGCATTATTATAATAAAAGCAACTATAGAAATACAGACTATAAATACAAAAGGAAAGAAGTAATTTTGCTAGGCTTTGTGAATAAAAGATCTGTTTTCAGATGGACTCTCCACCCAGGGGAAAAAAAAAGCTTAATACTTTTGGAAAGTATTCATTGATATCTTTAGATAAACCATTACAACTGCAACGTTATTAACAGATTTACTGTGCTCAGAGAGAAAAAAGAAGCATTTCAGTTTTTACTCCAGTACTGCAATAATAACTGATATCATATTCCACCATAGAGTAGGAAGAACATACCAATAACAAAGAAATGTAGACGTTTGTTTTGAGCATTCCAAGAGGGTATTTATTTTGGATTGCTTTGCTGAGGTGGTCATAAATTGCAATGCACATTTCTTTGTAGGAGAATTTCAATTTAATTATACCAATGCAATTGAGTTTTCCTAGTCTGTCATAATACCTTGAAACACTTACATGATGTGAAAAGAGAGCACACTTTTAAAGGCATAAAAAGAAAATACTTGTTGATGCTAGATTTAATTAATCCGCAGAACTCATCAACACATTTTGTGTCAGAAAATGAAATTCTAAAAATGAGTTCAGCAAGTTCCAAAGCTGTAGCTAAGATATTTGACTGAAATGAAAGTGGCGTTGGAAGAATTAGAAATGGTACAAAAAGGCCAAAGCTTTTCAGCTTTTTGTTACAGAGAACTATAATTATTTTATTTTTCTTAATTAATCATTTAGACTCTACTGCTCTCAAGAGGGGTGATTTATGTTCCTTAATTGGGTCATAAATAAATCTTGTGGTCTGACAGCATTTTTTGCCCAGGCAAAGTGAGACAAGCACGTGTTTCCTTGAAGAAAGGTTCTTGGCTTATGAAATGTTAGGATGCTGCCTTTGATAGACAGCTGATTATCTGTAATATGGTTAAATGAAAGGAGAGCAATAAATGGGACAAGCCAAAGTACCCCGAATTATTTTCACATTCTGTTATGACAGTCTCAGCAAAAATGATTCTTTTCCTTCTCTCTCTGCTTATTTTCTTTTCAGTATTGGTAGCACTAAAATATTAACTATATTTTAATTGTTTATTTTGTATTTGTTCTTCATCATCTAATTTACTTGTTAGTCTACCATTAAAGGTTTATCTTAAGGAAAATTTTTCTCAAGTTTTCTTATCAAACTTTACAAAAGTTGTTTTTGTTGGTTAGCAATTGTAGTGATAGAATTGTATGATTTTTACAGGCTCTGTTCTAGCAATATGTCATTGTTCTGTCCATTCTTACACAGACAAGAAGAATGGTTCCAGACAAAAAAGCACCATGGTAATTGGATCAGGTGTTAGAGAATGGTGACAAAGAGTTCTCGCCTAATTGGCTGCATTTGCTGAGTTGGAAAGGGAGTCGGGTTTGGAGGACTCTGATTCTTGGATTTCTTCTTGGATTTCTGACAAAGAAACCTGGGGTAGTGGGAACACATCTGTGCCACAAGTGGGGGGCTTAGCTTTCCACCAGCTGTAGGTTGATGAATAGGAGGGTTGTGATGCCATCTCTCTCTCTCCTGAGCCAAATGTAGCACCACTGAGTATCCCAGACCTTGGCGAGCCATTGCCAACCAGGAGGGAAAAAATGAGTCAAAATGTAACACAGTACAATACTGATTACCTAGTAAGAAAAAATGATTTTGCAAATAGTGTTTCGCTAGTACCCAGGTTTTGGGAAAGTATATGCGCCCTTTTATAAAATGTGTATATAGAAAGCTGAAACCATTCACAGAAATGTTTCTTATGTAATGCCATTTATTGTCAGGCCAATACTTTTTATTTTCTTGATATAAAACCAAACATGGAATCTTCTCCTTACTGAGCCTGTTTCCGAGGGAAGCAGAACTACTTCCACACAATTTGTCCAGTAGCTTTTCAACAGGAACACATCTTGTAATTCATGCATTCAATCCTTTCTCAAACGAATTGGGCCTACAACGTTTCTCCACCTTAAAAGATTTCCGTATTTATTTTCACTGCATTATTGCTGCATGCATTTTTGGCTACTGCTTTGGTTATTTTTACATATAAAAAAATTCTACATTCTTGACTTTTTTCTCTAGGCTTGTAGGTGAAATAAGTGTTAAATATTTAAAAATTACATGTGCTCTAGGGAGTTTTTTTGGTAAAAATATTGTTTTAATGTTACACAGACACCCACTCAAATACCACCATTTGATTCATCCAAGTGTGTAGGGTTACTAGAGGATGAGCAAAGGTCCTAGTAGTCGTAAGCCTAATTCCAGTGTCCTTCGTGATATGTGAAAGGCCGCAAGTGTTTTCTTCCGTGAAATGACGTTTTTTAAACTATGCAAATCCCAACACTTGCTCCACACTCCTTTCCAGCAAAGAAAGTCAGTTTCTTTGTCAAGTTGCAAATAAGAACAGGATATTACAACAGCTAGTGACTGCAAACCCGAGTGAAGATTTTTAGCATTTAAATAGCAAATAAATGTAAGGTTTTCCCTTTGTTTGGTATATAGAAATTCAAACCTGAAGGAAAAAAATGTCTTTTCCCCCTAAGCATATGAGATCTGAAGTGGTTTAGATGACTCGAAAGTAACATTATCCTATTATGTCTCATTGGTTCAAGCCCAGTGAACCATTTCCTTACTCTATTGGAAATAGTGATTAATGGTCTTCTTTACAATCAGAACAGCAAAAGAATTCTCCATGCCATTGCAGGCTATGGTACTAAAACATATTAGTGTTTTATGATAGAATCTTTAGTCATTTTTAATAGCCAGGAAACCTCCGTTAGGTGGACTTACTTTAAAGTGGAAATAATTCTGCCCTGGTGTGATGAAAGACAAGGCTTGAGTTCTTATTCCCATTCCAATTGTTCTTAACTGTTCTTCATCTCAGCAGTTTGAGTTTGTAGAACTCTACTACAAAAATCCATGTCCCCTCTATGTCTAATTTCCAGCCCTCTTTATTTCCTGTGGTATTTGCTTCCTTTGTCTTTCATCATGATATTTGTCCAACTTTTATGCTTCTTAAGCATAAAATAGTATGAAAAGAGTGTGAGTGGGAACTTAAGGTCTAAAACTCCAATTCTAAAGACTTTTCTGAAAGGTTGTCATCCCCAGATGCCAATTCAGCAAATATTAAGGCAGGAGACTCTCACGAGATTTAAAACTATAGTTGATGTCTAATCACAAGTAGAAATTCTTCTCCATTCATATTAATCAAAGGCAAGCCAGAGAATCAACTCCATACATGAGGGTAGCACAGGAAAAATGTGATGCCTGAGCACTGAGATTATTTGTTTGTTGGTTTTAGCAATGGGAACTGGTTTTTCCTTTGAAGCAAATTCTGCTGAGTGGTCCCCATTCTGGCCAATGATGCACATTACATAGCATGCATGATTAGGCGGGATGTAGAATGTAGTCGGTTGTCATGAAAAATAGTTTTTCTCATTGCAAAATTAGCAAGTCCATATGGAAAGCAGTAGCTTAACACATAGATAGATACATATATATAGCTGGGCATCCTGTCCTCAAGAGCTCATGATTTACTGGGGGAAGAAAATCATCATGTCATGACCACATTTACATTTCACACTGACTGCTCAGTCTGCTGCGATCAGTCTAAGATGCAAAATGATAGTAGCTTGGTCTGTGGGGTTTTAGTGGAACGGGTAGAGAAGCATACATATCTGAACGACATTTAAAGGAGGATGAATGTCAGGGGAAAGAAAGGAGCAGTTGGCAGTTTAGTTGGGAAATCAGGGAAGTTTTTGAACTGAAATCCAGGAGAAAAATGCTTCAAGGAGCAGGGAGTTAACCACAATGTGGAATGCTGCTGAAGGGGCAGTTAGGGTGAGAATTGAGAATTGAATTTAATGTGCATGTACTCAAGGAAAGG